>NC_136061.1:1931091339-1931691339 GCF_964261635.1 Lissotriton helveticus
GACATCGTAGAACTTGTTCTCATAAGCCAGCTGGTAGTACAGGAAGATGTCTTCACAGTAGCTGAGCAGCTTCTTTAGGTTGTGAGTAGCAGAAGGAGGTGTGCTATGCTGCTGGAACCTGGAAGAGAAGAGGTACAGTGTGTGAGAGGTCACCACGAAGGTGCAATGGGTGGGGATGAGAATGGTGACTAATAAGGGTCAATGGGTGGAAAGTGCCTATAAGGGGCAGTGGGTTTACTGTGAAATACAATGGTTGGGAAGCCAAGCCACCAGTTAAGAACACGTTGCTCAATGTAGCAGCTTATTTCTTAGGACCTGTTTTAGAGTTTGACAGACAGGTTACTCCGCCAGAAACGTGATGGTTATCCTGAATGCCTTATTACAAGTGCCTTATATCCTATGGCACTAGTAATAAAGCAGATGGGATACCCATCACGTTGTAACATAGTAGCATCCGCCAAACTGTGACTCAGGCCCTTAATCTTAATCAAAACAAAGGAGATGCTCTGCTCCTTAACTTGTGGCACATATATTGCATACATCCCATAAGAGGCTAAGGAATTTAGTAGCAGAATAGACCTTTCTATCTAGAACTTTGAACACTGAATTTCTAGTTGGATCATTTATCACAGATTTAAGTCAAAGCACAGCGTGATGAACATGACTCTTGTAATATTTAGCTAAAATATGTTTTCTGTCTGGTAAAAAAGCAAAGGACGATTCAGAAATCCCAACTCTCACTTGAAATAGGAGAGCTGATCACGTGTAGGGACATAAAAAAAATCAAATCTAGTCACAGAACCATAACATGCCTTATTATTCAAACCAGTGTACCAACATGAATAGGATTCTCATTACTTCCACAAGGAAACAAGATTTGCTCACAAGAGAGAGTAGTCTTTTCTTTTGTGTTCTCTGGAGAGGAGACATGGAAGCACCATATCCTCAGACTCGTTTAATCAACACCAAAAAGCTTTCCAGGAATTGAAAAACCCCACATAGTTTGGTCAGTTTTGGGGAGGATCCAAATGGGCCACCTTGATAGCTACAAACCTGCACTTGTCAGGCTCTCATCTATTTGTACAAATGTGACAGTCAGTAGTAGGCCACCAACCTGCTAACAGTATTCTGAATTCGCTGTAACCTCTTTAGACGTCCTGCCACAGATCCAAGAAACAAAGAATTATGATAATCCAAAGAACGAAGGTTAGTCGACTGAACAACTACAGACCAGGTAGAAGAAGGTAAGGAAGGTTGAATTTTAAATTAAAAGCAATAAAAGAAAGAAGCAAGTGGTCGATAATTGACTGACCTGGCTTGACAGAGTCAATTTCCCATCAAAGTGAAAAACTTATTTCAGAGCCACTTCATCAGAGGTAGAAAGGAAGCTCATGTCAGATGGGCAAAAAGTAGTAGGGGTGCCTGCTGACATAGAGACATTAGAGCAGAACAGAATTTCATACTTATTGGAATTACATTTGAAAAAACGTCTGAGATAGCCAGCAAGCGACTGCTTGTATACCATCTTGAAAGGCAGAGCAGGGATTAGACATTGTGTATTATCAAAAGATGCAAGCAAAAAACTGTTTACCACATCATTCATATATAAAACCCTAAGGATCGTATAAGCTGAGCCAGAGGACGGCTGTACAGATTAAAAACGGTAGGGCTCAACGAGGAGCCTTGAGGAACATCCTACATTAAGACCTTAAATTCAGAACGGAATTGAGGGAGATGGGCAGCTTGATATGTGTGATCCAAATAGCATCTGATCCACTGGAGTGCTGAGTTCTGAGTCTCTGACAATCCTAATAACAGTATATCTTGCGACCCTGTATTTAAGGCGGCAAACGGGTTAAGCTGCACTAAATCTACTGTATGGCCACTGTCAGCTGACATTCGAAGATCGTCTAGAACAAATACTATAGTGCTTTCTGTTCCATGCGCTGAGCGGAAACCAGATTGTAATGAGTCCAAGGTGCTGTGTTATTCCACAAACCTGGAAATCTGCCTATTGATATATTTCTCAAAAATGTTTACAGGGAAAGGCAGCAACAATGTGGGGCAAAGGTTTCTTAAAATGGACGGCCAACATTGGCCTTTCTTACCAATGGAACAACCAGGGCCATCTTCCACTCACCCAGGACTATAGCCTTCCGAAATGGATTTATTACAGATGTTCCACTGAGGACTAGTAACCACCCTTTTCCAAAGCAAAGGAGGAATTGGATCCAAAGGGAAACCAGAGGAGACTGAATTTACCAACTGTTGGAACATCTCATCTGTAAGCTGTTCAAGGCTAATACAACCAATTTCATATGCACAGGATGGGATTGGTAGGATAGCTTAATTGGATATTTCAGCTGTGCTACCAAACCAGGTAAGTGAAGCTTCCATACTCTTGCAGATCTTAGAGATGTACTCGGAGAAGTTGGATAAATCAGTGCACACCTGCTCAATTTGCTCGAAGAACTGGTTAATGCATGAAGGTCATGACTGTGAGCATGTGACTGAGAAACTCATCGCAGCAGTATTACAAGCACATACCTAAGCTAATCATCAAGGTAGGGAAAAGCACTCCGTCTGCAAATGCGCAGTCACCACTGCTAGGCCCTTTGGAAAAATAACCTTGGAGCCGCAGTGACCCTGAAAGGAAGTACTTTAAACTGGCAGTGATTTCCTCTTACCACAAATCAAATGTACCATTGATGAGCAGGGTGGATGGGGATATGGAGGCAGGCGTGCTCGAGATCAAGCGCTGTCATCCAGTTACCCTGCTGAAGAAGGGGGAGATGGCCTGCTGGGTTGTTATGCAAAAATGTAAATGTACTGATAGGATGAAATAGTGAGGGGCCTCAGATCAAGGATGGGTTTGAGAGAACTGTTCTCCTTGGGAATGAGAAAGTACAGAAAGCAGATGCTGCTTCCTTGATGTTGCGGATGCACCCTCTCTCCAGCACCTTTCTGTGGGAGGGCCTGGACTTCTTCCTGAAGGAGAGAAAGGTGTTCTATGCTTAGAATATCTGTACGGTGTGGGATGCTGTTGTGGTGGGGTGGTCATGTGTAGTTCAAGGCAATAGCTGTGTTGGACTATGGCTAGGATCCACCTGTCTGATGTGATTTCCCCCTAGGAAAGAAGTCAGGTGTCCTTCCCCCGACTGGTGACGCATGATGGGGGACAGGGTTAAGTTAGGCCAGACAATTAACTGTATAGAAGCGGTAGGTCCCTTTCTGGAGCCACCTCTGCCCCTATCCCTTTTGTTATCTTTGTAGGGGTGTCTATTGTGCCCTCACCCGGTCTGCATGTGGTAAGCCTGCATGGACTTTGCCTTCTCTGTGTCGTTTCTGATTTTCTCAAGCATCTATTCACCCTGGGGCCTGAAAAGGTGCTCCCCTTCAAATGGGAGGTTGAGGAAATGCTGCTGGACCTTGGGCTCTCAGTCTTGAATCCGGAGATAGAGAGAAGGCGTGGCGTCCGAGAATGGTGCTGGTATTAATGCCCATTCACTGTGCATATGGCATCCAACGAGCAGGGAATGCTAGAGTTTGAGATGACTGTGACCTCAGACACTATCCCCTCCCCACAGTATCTGGACAGATCCAGAAGGTGCCTAAGGAACTCTTGCATCTCATCCCACTGTGCCGTTTCATAGCATGACAGGGTAGCCACCAAACTGCTTATACAACTTTGGGTTGCCACTCCAACTGCCACCCTATTGCCCACTGTATCTAGTTTCTTGATTTTCTAGTCCGGAAGAGGAGCATGGCTAGAGGCCAGAGCGGAGGCGCGCTTACAGCTGGTGCGCACTATTAGGGAGTCAGGTGGAATCAGCACTTTAATGTATTTTGGGACAGTAGAAGAGGGTTTAAATTTTTTTCTCAACCCTCAGGGTGACTACAGTAGCATTGACTGGCTCCTTGAAATTCTTAGGGGTCCTCTTTTGCACTGCTTTGCTTTTTTTATTTTGCAACAGAAAACCACACAAATAGCTAATAACCCATGCAATGGTCCTTTGTGTCATCAGTATAAAAGCTCAGTGCCCTTCTAGGGTCTAAGCAACCTTTCAAAGGGTGAAGGGGGGTGAAACAACGGCAGAGGGATCGATAGGCCCATGTGGAAGGGAGTCATGATCTATTGTGGGAACGCCGTCTGAATCTTCAGCATAAATTTGTCTGGAAAGTAGGTAATGTGGAGCTGTTGCAACAAAGGCATCTGTAGTTTACTCATGTGATGCGCTAATGTAACAGCACTGAGGAAGCCCGTTTTAGATGTCAAAAGACTTAAGGAACAGCTGTGGATAGATTCACATGTCTTGCACATGAGAAATGTCAAGACCGTTATTAGACCCCACTGAAATATAACTAATGGTTTGGGAGGATACGTGTCTGTCTAACATTTTATAAAACGGCTACAACTGGTTAAACAAAGACTGTTGATGAGGTAAATACAGAAAGGCTGAAATGGCAGACAAATGCCTTTCAATGTGCCCACAGAAAGACCTTGCTGGGATAATGAAAGAACAAACAAAATGACATTAGAAAGTTTAGTTTGTAAGGGGCTGGTGTTTCGGGCACCACAACAGACAATACATTTGTCCCAGTGTCCAGCGTAGACCGGCTTCGTGGTTGGATGTCTTGTTGCAAGAATGACATCAACCACCTTGGTCTGCACATTTAGCAACTGTTGACCCTATCACGGACAGTTGACATCAAAAAGGAAGGACACACAAAGCACAGTGCATGCTGTGGAGGAAAAGATAAGTTTCCTCAAGTGTTAAAAAAAAGATTTATGGGAGAAGTTGGGTGGAGCATGATCATTTATACGTAGAAGGCTCTCCTTTCTGGAGAGGTGTGGCGCAGCGGCCAGGGAGGCTGACTCCAGAGTGCAGGGCTCACAGTCCGTTCCCCAACACCAGCGGCAGATCAGCTCAGCACCAGATCAGCTCAGCACCATGTGACTTTGGGCAATAGGTCACCTAATCTCTCCAACTGCTCCAAGTGCCTTGAAACCCTTGGGGGTGAGTTGTTTGTGCTTTAAAAATACCGGATTTTAGATTTAGATTTCACATTTTTGCACTGCATATGAGGTACTCGAATCCCCTGCCATCTAGATAGGAGACCCCCACAAGTTTGGAGGAAAGAATTCTGCATGGAATTCAGTTTTCGATCTCGAAAGGTTTACCCATAAAGAGGCTTGTAAACAGACTTCTCTTTTTAATGATGTATGTATTTCCTGAAACATTTTGCATTTTTTGGATTTCAAATATTTGTGTTGCTGTGAAGTACCACATACAGAATATTTGAGCCATCCAGCAATTCCCATAAAACTGCTTCAGAATTCTGGAGTAAAGTTGTCAGAAAACGATATCACTGGATAGGCCAGGAACCCAAAGAATTTGTCATAATGGTCTGCCAGGAGAGTGCCCAAGTGTGCCAGAGATTAGTCAGACGCAACTCACATGAAATTTCTCATTCTTCTCATGCAGGAGACTACAACACCGCCAAAATCAAAATGTTTTAACTTCTTTTTCATTACAGGTATAGTCATCATATTCTATACCATTATTATGATTACGGAGTTCCTAGAACAAATTTGAACACCAAGTAACTTATTTTTAGTGGCCCCAGATCCCAGGTTGGAGGCTTAACACTAAGCTGCTTGAGAACCAGGTTTTCTGAGACACACTGGGGAAACCACTGATTATTACTTCAGGGAGAATAACGGAACAGCATCCTCTAGGTCATGGGAGTGGGAAGCTTTCAAAGTGGTGCTGCGTGGATACTGTGAAGCGATGACGTACAGGATTCAGGGGACAACTATTTCAATTTCAATTTATTTATATATGATTTGGAACTCAACTGAGATCCACATATTTACAAAAATAAAAAGCATACAATTACAACAGAAATTTTTCATACAATCATAACAATTAATATAAAACCAAAAAACATTTGAAAAAATTAAAAATTCTGTGACAAAACATTTCATTAGGCGGATTGCACATAGCGTCCAATAGGGATTTAGAGGAAAAAATGCGTAGCTTTAGACATATTGGTCTCAACCACTTTCGACGCTGAGCCCTTAGGGCAGGACATATAAAGAGGATATGGGAAATATCCTGAATTGAGGAATCAATGCTACATAAATTACATTTATCGGAACAACCATGCCATCTGGCTAATAATTTGTTTAAAGGGAGAAGGTCGTATCTTAAAAGAAACCAAAAGCGGCGTAAGCCGTGGGGGAGGGACCAAGATACATAAGGTTGTAACTTTTTAAATATGAAAGAATTAACAACCATGGTAACACCTTTCTTTGTACAAAACATATCTCTGTCCCTCTTAAAACTTAACTCCCATGTTGCCCGTTTTAAAGACAGCTTTAGCTGATGCAAAGATAATGAGAAGAGCGATGATTCCTCTAATTTTAATAACGTAACTGCCCTTCTAAAATTCTTTATAAGTAAAGAATATTCCTTCATAGGGCCCAATAGTTCTTTTTTGATTAGGCATCTTAATGTATCGGGGTTGCACTTGGCTAGATGAAAAACCCAACGTATTACTCCTGCCAGCGCCTGAGCCCAGCTGCTTCGTAGGCCTAATTCCAGTCTAAGGGTTTCTACTGTGCACGCATTGTTGACTGACAATAAACAACGTAAGAGTCTACCCTCAATGGTATCCAAAAAACCCCATTGACTTAGATCTATCAGTTCAGTGCCATAAAGCAGGGAAGCGGGCATTTTCGCTCGAAATGCCTCCAGGAGAATTGCAAAATGTCTTCTACCAGTGGATTTATAAAGAGCGCCCAGTCCCTTCCCCTGGGACATGGCTTTCCTGGAGTTACCATCTATATGTGCTTTGTCACTTAAATTGCCACAAACTATTTTTCCCAAAAAAACATAGGTCTTTACAACCTCCAACTTTTCATTCCCTAAAAACCAACAGAAATTGCATAATTTAGATTTTTTCTTCCCCGTGAAACACAGTACTTTGCTTTTAGACATGTTAATTTTCAGATGATGCTCTTTAGAAAATAAATGCAAAGCATGCAGGCGACTATTAAGGCCCTTAGGTGTAAGATCAAGAAGAAGTATGTCGTCTGCATACATTAAACATGCTACCTGTTTGTCTCCTAAAGAGGGGGCTATTCCTTCACTCAGGGAAAGGATCTGTGGGAGATCACAAACATAAAGGGAAAATAGTAAGGGTGCCAATAAACAGCCCTGTTTAAGACCATTGGCTGTCGGAATTACCTGGGAGAGGCCTCTTTCCCCCCCCAACAACACTCTACACCAAGGCTCAGAGTGGAGTTCCTGAACTAGATGCAAAAGCTTGACTGGCATACCCAGAGCAGATAGTTTCCTCCACAATAGTGGGCGATCAACTCTGTCAAAGGCCGTGGAGAAGTCTATGAAAGCAGCATAGACTCCCCCACCTCTAACCTTGACGTATTTATCCGTTATTACCTGGAGAGCGGTTAAATTGTCCAGGGTACCATGATTTCTACGGAATCCCGTTTGTTCTAAAGGGAGAATATTTGCCTGGGCTACCCAGTCATTAACTTGTTTCAGGAGGCATCTAGCGAAAACCTTGCCAATAGCGTCTAACAGAGCTATTTGGCGATAATTTTGGGGAGCTAATCGATCACCCTTTTTAAAAAGGGGAACTAAAATACTACCTTTCCATGAGGGAACTATCTTTCCGCTACAAAGACAAGCATTAAACACTGGGCATAACAACTTGCTCCATTTTTCACTGTTGTGTTTTATAACCGAAATGGGTAATTCGTCTGGCCCCATTGCGCCAGATGAACGCATTTCCCTTATAGCTGTTCTAATATCTTTTTCCGATAGGGGAATCAAAGGCTGATCCTTATCATTGACTGCAACATTAGATAATAACATTCCGTTTATTGCATAAAGGGATGTAACATAATCCACCCATATATGCTCATCTATGGGAATAGGGAGTGGGCGGGTTCTTGATCCACACCCATCACCTATAAGTGACCAGAATTTTCTCATATCCCCTTTAAAAGTAGCCTCTCTTAATTTGATCCAAATTTCATCCTCCTCATCTTTCCGTAATTTTTCCTTCAACCTTTTCCTCCTTCTTTTTAGTAAGGTTACTTCACTAGCTCTTTCGGTAGTTCTATTCAGATATTGTTTCCTTACCAGTTTATTTATTTCTATATTAATGGCTCGTAGGGGCCAAGAAGTAGTTGCAGAGCACCTATTCCTATTCGGTTTTTTAGTAAGTGAAGTTATTAACGTCATGAAATCTTGGAAGCACATCATTTCTGAACCCTGCCAATTGGCGAGATCATCAATTGCAGTATCAAGGACGCTCTCCAGATTTTGTTCAGCTTGAGTGTTCCAATGACACCTTCCTGATTTTACTTCAAAACTTACATGATCACTATTTACAGACCATTGATCAAGGCTCTGAGGAGTTATGTTCAAGGTAGAGAGGAGTAATTTGTGGTCACTGAAAACCGTATCAATGACCCTAAGATCCTTAAATAAGAAAAATGAAGAGTTCTCGACTATAACGTAATCTAATATGGATTCTCCCTGATGGGACTTATGAGTAAAATTTGCCGGAGAGTCAGAGGGGAGTCTTCCGTTCACTATAATCCCCTCCATTTCAGAAAGTTCTTTGAGGAGCATCTTCCCGCGCTTATTTGTTTTAGATTTCTCGGGAAGAAGAGCTTGTGGGATATGATATGAATCTTCTTTGTCTTTATCTTGAAACAGAGACATACTTGTATTGGAAATTTTACAATTCAAGTCCCCTACAAAAATAATATTAGGGGAAGAAAAATTCTCCCTTAGGCTCTGAATATACACAAAAACTCTTCTTAAGATTACATTAAAACTCACTTCAGGGGGAATATATGCGTTAATCAATACTAGAGGTTTAGCTATTTTAACGTTCTCAAAACTAAACAACGTTATAGCTTGAAAGAGATTACTAGAATCCATATAGTGGGAGAAATTCCATTTTATCTCAGTGGATAGGAGGCAGGCAATTCCCCCCTTGGCGTGTCCTCTCCTGGAGGAAACAGCCTGACCATCAAGAACAAAATAGTCCCTTCCCAAATGAATTTTCTCCGAGCACCAAGTCTCTTGGAGACAGATCACACTAGCTTTTAATGACAAGAGGAAATTGTTTTTTTCCGGACAGTTCTTTAACCCTGCACAATTCCAGGATAATAGCGTTATATTCTCGCTAAAGATGAGAATTAGGAGGATAGACGATTGTCAAGTTCTTTGAAAGAACGCCGGGAAGCCAGTCCCAACGGACAGAGGCATCTCCTGCTTTATCCTGTAGATGGAATATTGATGGCTTAGGGTAAGACACTGAACGGAGATCTTTTGATAGTTGAATTTTTAGATCATTAAACCCTCTATCTTGTTCTTTATTTCCTAGTACTGCCTTCGGAAGGGGGATAGAGGATCTTAGGGGCCCTAAAGGTTTAGAGGGTTTATCAAAGGAGAAATCTCCCCAAAAGGGCGTCACGTCGATCCCTCTACTCTGAAAGTATTCCGACCGTTGTAGAATAAGATTCACCACTAATTTAGAGTAGAATCTTACCCTCGTTAGGCTACCCCCCTCGATCTTTAAGATCCGTACTAAGTCTATGTCCGAGGTGAGTAACAATTTCAAATTTGCCGACTCTTGAAAATATTTAAGAAGCAGTGATCTATTTAAGATGCAATCTGCATCAAACAGGGGAAGAAAATCCAGGATAAGAGTGTCTACGCTCTCATCCATAAATGATTCAGGGGAATTTAGACGGACTGCTGCTATTTCCCTGTTAACAGAGAAGGGGCTCGCCAGGGGGTTAAGCCTAGGGGAACTAGAGTTTATGGTGATGGGTTCGTTTTTCTTCGGCTTCAAATTTGGCTGGACCCCTATAGTATTAGGGGGCCCCTCAAGGGGGCATGAATACAAAGGTTGAGGAACTAAAGTCTGTATTTCATCATTTTGTACCGTCAAGGGGGACTGATGAGGTTCTTGAACACAAACTAATTCCAAGTTTTCCTTCCAACAGATTTTCCGCCGTCTGTTTTTTTCAATTCTTCTGATTAAACGCCTCTTTTTTGCCCCACGTTTTTTACTTTTCCCTGAATTCTCCTTATTTCCAACACCATCTGGATCGGGGGCCTCCTTGTCACCCACACCCTGCTGTTTATTGAAAATGGGAAAAAGTTCCTTATCGTCCTTAGGGTCTGTTACATAAGGGGCCACTGTTGGCGGTTCTAATAATAATGAGTCCATTTCCAATGGGGGCGGAACTATATCATCCTTAACTGATCCTTCTTGTAACACCTCTACCAATGGAACTAAATGTACTACACAGTTGGAGGAGGGTTGTTCCACAAGGTGAACTGATTGTTCTTCAGCATTTAGGGGATGGGAATTATTGACGGTCCCAGTCTTTAACTCAACCGTTTTTTGGTCTGAAAACTTTCCTGCAACCACATCTCTGTTGGAAGCAGACTCCCTCTCTAATTTACAGTGAACTAAAACTTTTAGTATTTGGGTAACTGTGTCCATTACGCAATCTGATCCCCCAACAAATTTCTCTAATAATACTAAAATAGAAGACAGCAGATGTTCCAGGGAAGATAAAAAGTCAGAGACTGGTTTCTCCGATTTGTCCCTCCTAGGCGGAAGTAAGGAGTCAATACCTGATATATTGAGAGTGGGACTCAGTGGGACTAGTGAAGTAGTGTGGCTCACTGGTTAGAGGCGGCAGACCCGAGAGCAGAGGACGGCCCGGGACCAGGGTTCGATTCCCGGCGCGGCAGGTTTCTGGACCAGGGTCAGCGGACTCGATAATTCTCTCGCCTCGGTGCCCACTCTGATCAGCGTTCACACTCGGCAACTCTGGGCATTAGCTTGCCTCATCTTCACTAACGGCCCCACCAGACCGCCGGGGATGCCTGGTCTCACCCTGGAGATACCCATTAAGGGACCATCTCTCAGGGAAGCCAGGAAGGGTTTCGCAGCGGTCGAAGCGCCTTGGGACCCTACGGGTAAGTAGTGCGCTATATAAATGCCTATACATACATACACATGCCTATACATACATTGAGATATGTGACTGAGAAATATTCGAGGGTGTGCTATTATATAAGTGAAGAATCGGTGGCATTGATGTTAAAGGTGTTTTTATAGACTCCCTGCTCTTAACAGTATCGACCTCGATATATCTTTTACAAACCTCCAAATCCGAATCGGATAAAACAAAGTCGTTATTTTGAGCTTCTCTGGAAGAGGAGAGAAGGGATGATAAATATTTTTTAGGAAAACGCTCCCCAGTTTTTGACGAAGAAATTGGATCCCGGCCTTCCACCGCTTGTAGATTGTCTTCGGAGGGAATTTGCGTAGAGAAAGGGACAGGGGTAGGATCGGGACTTACAACTACAGAGGTTACTTCCTTCTCCATGTTATTTTCAAACCCTGAACCCATAAGACTCAGTCCCATTTGGGCAGATGGAACTTTTACCAGAGGCATATGGGCAGAATCAGCCATGGCCGCTTTATTTTTTCCCCTTTCCCAAAGATTAAACAGCTGACAGTTACCTTTCAGTTGTTTTACCTGATTATCCTTATTTCGAAGGGGATTAGATTTTGTTTTAGAACAGGCCTTACCAACCAAGATTCTACCAGACCTAAGCTTTTTGGCCGTCATTTGTTAAACAAATAAACAAAAAGAAGGTCTATGGCGTTAATAAGCGTAAATCAAATAGCGATAGGGACCACAATTTATAAATTATAAAACACACAAACTTAGTAATGGTTGAAATAAGCTTCAAAGGGATGGGGGCACAGCACGGCCTACTTCGGCCTCTGAGGACCTCAGAGGACCCGCCCTTTGCCCGGGCTTAGCCCCGGGCGGTGCCCCGCGCGCGTCCCCGCTACGTTTAAATAGGAGAGTTGGGGGCGGGAAGAGACACCAGGTGCGCTGGGATCTGAAAGCGCTAGGCAACCTGGGTCTCGCAGTCCCAACCCCCGGCAGCGTCCGCGCGTGGCCAAGCTCCTCGTGGATCAGGAAGCAGGGACTCCTCCAACAACAGTCTCAGGCAAGGTAAATTCAAAAGTGCAGCAAAGTTGTCCAAGAAAGGCTGCGAGCGGCACCAGGGGACAACTACATGGCACAGATATCCTAAAGCAAGAAGAGTTACTTAATGAGTTACAAAAAACGACAGGTGGACACCCCACCATTGAAATGGGAATCACTACTAGCCCTAATAGGGAAATTGAGGGGCTGTGATTGCTGCTCCTATCTGACCAAAGCCCAGAACAAGCATGATAAAACCGGTAAGCTACTTAATAATACCTAATAAACGTAGATCACAAATACTCAGCATAAGGAATGCACGAAACAAGATGGTCCACTTGCAGGTGGAAATGAATCGAGCATTTCTTGACAATTACTCACGCCTATATACGCCAGGCAAGACGAGCGTGCACAGGCAATTCACAAATATGTCGTGTATGGAGCGTATTTCTGTGGAGGGGTGAACCCTTTCATTGGAGTCATTAAGAGGTTAGGGGAGCGCAGGGATAGCTCTCGGGCATAGACAGCCTCCCTATCGTATTTTACAAGAAATTTGCAGGACCTGGTCCCCAGGCTGACTTCATTGTTTAATGCGCTAGAGACGCCGGAGAGCTATCGCACAGTATGCGAGAGGGGTTGATAACGGCCTTAACTAAACCGAGGAGAAACAGTGAGGAGGTTGGGTCGTACCATCCTCTCTCCCTGCTGAATGTCGGTTAGAAGATTCTCAGTCATATACTAATTGACAGACTATTATCCCGATTACAGAGACTCATTTGCCCGACCAGTCAGGGTTTATTCCCACATGTTAGCACCTTCCAAAACATTAGGCGACTGATTTACTTAATAGATCATTCCACGGAGCTCGCCACGAATGCATTGGTTAGGGCGATAGATATTGAAAAAGCCTTTGACTCCCTGTCCTGGGATTTTCTGTAGGTTGTGATGTTCAACATGGGCCTACCCAGTGGGTTCAATAGCTGAACAGAATTGTTATATACAAACCCAGTGGACTACGTGAAGATGGCTGCACTGCCTCAGAAAGCTATGCAGTGAGTAAGGAAACCTGGCAAGGTTGTCCCCTATCACTGATGCGGTTTGCAATGGCCTTGGAGTCGTTGGCCAATGTGCTCCGTCAGGGCGTCCTTTACCATGTACTACAGCTTAACAATGACCTAATTTATTTGTCAGTATATGCTGACGATCTGTTATTGTATGAGCAGGAGGTGATCAGAGCCTTGGAGCACTTTCGGGGCCGAGGGTCAAATGGGCATTCCCATCTGTAGATGTTGGCGAGGGGACCAAGCTCGCAGCACTGGGGGACCCTCTGCAGTGGGAACCCACCACAATTAAATACCTAGGGATCTACGATTACTGCACGATGGACCAACCTTTGGACAGCAACGTCCTGGCAGCTGTGGCATTATTGTGCCTAGCAGTCAAGCTCTGGTTAACACTGCCCTTAACCATCATGGGCAGAATAGCCCTGATAAAAATGATTGTTCTCGCCAAACTTCTATATTGCTTCACTGCTAACAAAGATTGCATCCCAGGAGTTGGGTGGGGGCCTGGAATCAGGTACTGACATACCATGGATAGGGAATCAGGGGAGGATAGTTTACAGAGGGGCGATGAGGACTCGCCAGAAGAACACACGCTTAGATGTGAAATCTGGAATAGAAGTGAAAATCCACAAATGACAAGCAGATCAGCACCCACTACACACCACAGGCGGAAACGAGAGGCATAATATACTGAAAACATATATCCACTGCGATTCCATTGATTCAGAAAGCAATACATCCTTGATCACCAGCAGGGCTGTTTAGAGTTTTTGGTTTTAGTATATTTTTATATTATATCATAGTTTTCTCCCAGAAGATACTATATCCCTAGAATTAGCTGTGTGCGAATTTTATGAACATTATCCTGGACGTAAAAGATCCTGGGGAGAGAGGGAGTAGACAGGACATTAAAACGCCCCAAAATATATTTTAACACGCATTGGCATAGCCAGTAGGTCTCGCCTTTGGGACCTTATAAGTGTTTAACCAGAGATATTGACTTTGCCTATGTTTTTAAGGTGTGCTGTCTACAAGTCTGCAGCATGCTAAAAAGTTATGATAAAGAAGTGTCAGACGCATTTCTGTTACCTTATATATGACCAAGAAAGCATTATCTACAACTGAACGATCATATTAAAAAAGTATAAACAATAAATAATGTCTTGAGATTTATTGTCCTTTTAATGCTGGCAACTTCTATGTGCCTGTCCTAATGGTTGCTTGTTATAGTCTTTATTGTTATGGGGGCATAAATAACAGGAGGGTGAAGGTTGGAAAATAGTACCTGTATAACAGTCACGACTGCACTTTTGAAGTGTGTGCAGTCAGACTACCCACAGCAGAAAACCTGTGCTGCAGTTTTTGGACAGCACTAAACCACCCGCTCTATAGGAAGAAAACGAAGCCTGTGTGGCCATGTTTTGGAGGACAAAAGACCCACTGGTGCCACATCAGCACACACCTCCTGTTGTGCAAGTAGATACTTATGCTTACAGTACATGCCAAGGAAGCAAAAAACACGGTGGGAGTCAGAGCGCCACATGAACAGAAAGGCAACCTTCCACTCAAAACAGCACCACATAAATCCACACCAGGCTCTGCTGCAGGGGTTGCTAACTAGGAAATGCCCAACTACTGGGGCGACAGGCGAAAAAACTGACAAGGCAAAACACAGCGGGGCATTTCTGGCAGTCACCGTGCAAAAAGGCATGCTATATGAAGGGTAACATATGCTAAATCCAATGGTTGAAATGGAATTTCAGAAGTGGAACTCACTGGATAGGAGTATGTGTGCGCCCGATTTTAAAGTGCAGGTACTCTCCCACTAAAAGTACTGAACTCCCCGCGAGAAGTGCAGGCACACTCTGCACTTGTGAGCACCAGCCCCTTTAAAGCACTGACTAAATCGGAGGTACAACGTGCAAGAGTAACCTAGTGATGCTAAAACTGCGGAATGCAGGCATTGCACACAGCCGTTGCTTCCAGTGGTGCAACTGGTGCATTGGCGCCAGGGTCACTGCCTACTCCACTGGCAACCCAGGCCCCTCCTGCTTCCGTTGACAGGGCCCAGCACTGCACCTTCTCTGTGATAATCCGAGCACACACATAACCATCATTACGGCCATTAATTATGTGCAGTAGCCCTGGCACCTGGCCTGTTCTAGACGCACAGCCAGCCTTCAACCGCCATGCCTGGGGTTAGGGTGCCACCGCTGCCTGTGGTGGCGCCTGGGCCCCTCCTGACTCTGCCAGGAGAGCCCAGCCCAGAACTCCCCCGTTGAATCTCTGAACACACCCATCACCGTCATTAAAATCATTATTGTTAAACTTAATACTTCTTTCCGTCAATGGCAATAAAGTATTTATTGCTCAAAACCTCTGTACCATGGTTTGGTATCAACAACGGGCAAAGCGACCCCGTACTTGTTGCCTCTGTTAAATCGATGAAAACTCGCAGGTAAATTAATCAATGACCGAGTTATATTCTTCCGGTAAATGTCAGCTCCACGCAGACAATGGCGGCTGCTATGGTCTCCCACTCCAAGCTCAGCTCCAACTGCCTTCTCACAGAACTCAGAGGACGTCACAGCCAGCCTCGAGATTCATGATGTCACAGCAATGCGCAAGTGGCACAGTGCACGACACTACTGCAGAATAATTATGTTACAGAGCAATGTACACAGAACATTCTAGCGCGCGCTAGTCTCAGCTGATTGTCTCAGGTGCACAACCTGTCTGAAACAATGGGTCATTAAGACGGAAACAGATGAAATGTGATTTTACTGTCTTCTGGCACTCAGTGCACCCACCTGGGCATTGCATTACGATGGACTCTGCCTATAACAAGAAGACTGCGAGAAAGACAAGACACCGCGAGTGTTGCGCACGCACTGCAAGGAATGCAGTTGCCATGCTGTGCGCCCCTGCTAGCTCCCGAAACCCATAGGCCATGGGAGTGAACATTTCAACAAAAGGTGAGACAAACACACGCCATCGGCCATTTGCGTGCTTTATTTTTGAAAGACACCCGCAATGGCCAATGAAATATGTGGAAGTTAACTAAATCACACAGACAAGTTTGGAGAAAGTCTGGATTGATTCCAAGAGGCCTCCCCATAAAGCAGAGCATCCGCGCTGTGCTAGGCTCAACCTAAAAAGGTACTTATTTGCTGTAGCGCTCTTCTGGTGGATACCTTACATAACCACGTTTCTTCACTTTAGGAATCTCTGTAGGTGCCAAACTGGATCTGAAAAACCTTCTACTATTTCTCCAGTATGGTGTCATCCACCTACATGGCAACTCAGTCCCATTTCTGGAAAGTATGACAAGGATTTGCTTATAGGTTCCACCCTTGCATGCTGATGCCATATTATACCATGACATTTTCTGCTGCTCTAGAAGCAGAACGTCATTAATAAACTGAGGATGGTAACATAATCTAACTTGGAACCTTATTAATTCCTAAAAGTTCACTCCACAAAACAGAGAAGCGGGTGGGTGGTAAGGACTCTGCAGCTACATCAGGAACCCCCATGAAAAGTCTAATGAAAACTTTTGTTTCTAAGCGCAGATTTCTCACCTTGTGAATCAATACCAAAGGAGCAAACTATACACCAGTGAATCATGCAGGGCAAAATTAACCTCCCTGCACATCAGAGTGACTAAACAGTAATAGCTTGTAAAAGTGTGACTTGATGCCCATGGGATGGCTTCACATATGTCCAACACAGAAGCACCTCAACCAGGGCCATATTAGCTCCCTTCGTCCTGGTGGAATGAAGCAAAAGCCACCAGGAGGATAGTTCTTGGCCAAGGCATTACCCAACATGATGTAAAGACAATTCATTGCAATAATGTTAGTTCCTGGACCACTTTTACATTTGTCGCACTGGTAAGTCTAATGAAACATTGATCATCCACCTGATACACCCAAGTCTAATCAATGTAAAAACAGACCTGCTTAGGATCTAGTCTGTGCAGATTCTCTTCCTTAGAGATATGAGCCTGAGACACAAATGAGGGGAGTGTGATGGACTGACCCATGTTAAAAGGCGTAACCACTTTTGGAAGAAAGGAGGCATGCATCCGAAGCACAAGTGTGTCAGGGAAAAAGGTGGCATGTGGATAATGGAGCGATAATGCCTGCAACTCAGTGACACAACACACATAAGCAATGGCCATGAGAAATAAGGTCTCGGAGTCAAGATCCTCAGGGTACAGCTGTGCAGAGTCTCAAAAGGAGCACATACTAGAAAAAAAGATCAAATTCAGATCCCACAGCAGCATAATGAAGAAGTCGGGGAGAAACGTCTGAAAGCCCTTTTAAAAAAACGCATCACAACTGCTAACTTCAACAAAGAGGGCCGATCAGGCAAATTCATGAATGGCAAATAAGTAACCTTTAACATTGTACACAGCAAAACCTTACGAGGCTAAAGACAAAACAAACAGAAGAACATTAGGCAGCATAGCCTATAAAGTTTAAGCCTGCTTCTCCTCACACTGGTTAATTAAAGAGTGGTTCTGTCGGGTAGAAACGCAAATAATTTAAAAATGCTGTTAATGCAATCAAAGAACGCCCTCTGAAAACAAAAATACACAAATACCGGCCCTCAGAATGAATGAACAGAAGACCTGAGATCAATTAGTTGTACTATGTATTATCTGAATTAAATTCTTTCAAATTAATGTTTCATACATTCCGTACATCGACTGTCAAAGTGAATTAAAAGTGCAAATACGTGACAATGGTGAATAGTGATCACGTGGTGAAGAAGTATATACAATGAAGAGTCAATCCAATACAATCAATATATACAAATATATACAAGTATTTTTCTCTGGTGGCCATGTACTGGTTTATGTCTAGAGATTTGTATTATTTCTTTCAGTTGTGTAGAATCCTAGAGGTACTAGGCCTTTGATGTATGTCAACGCTTCGACCCTTTGGCGCCTGTGTCTGTGGTCGCAGCGGGTCTTTCTCAAGACGGGAGTGTGGGGTGCGATGCATGACAGTCCTTGATTCCAGGTCGGGGTAATTCGCCTGAAATGGCAGGGCGCAATGGCCTCAAATCCGCATCTGTTGGGAGATTAGTTCAATGATGGATGGCGCATAATCCCATCGATCGGCTGCCTTGTGTCAAAGGCCTAGTACCTCTAACAGAAGTTGACGCAACTTCAACAAGCATTGGAAATGCAATAGGTCTCTCATTAGAAAAGTTGGAGCTAATTTTTTTGTAGATGTAATTATTTTTTTACTTATGTTGACGTTGATGTTGGCGCGAAATGAAGACAAGTCTGATGGGGTGGGGGCGGGGGAGAAGGAGAGTGAGCAGCCTTTGATGAGCGAGTGGGGAGGGGGGAAGGGGGAAGGAGAAACGAGAGACACGGCCCACAAAAAAAATCGGCGCGAATTGAAGACAAGTCGGATGGGGTGGGGGGCGGGGGAGAAGGTGAGTGAGCAGCCTTTGATGAGCGAGTGGGGAGGGGGAAGGGGGGAGGGATAAAAAGCAGACGAGTGCCTACTTGGGGAGGAATGAACGGTTGGAAAGTGTTAAGGGGTGGGTGAAGGAGTGGAACGGTCCAATGGTCGAAGGATGTGTGGGTGAGTAGACGGAGCCAGGGTGGAGCGGTAGGGCATGGCTGACAGCGGTGAAAGGGGGAGACGTGCAAGAATGTTGTGATGGGCGGAGGGGGAGGCAAGGTAAGAGTGTGAGCGGCTTAGGCAGGATGAAGGGCTGAAGTGTGTGAGAAGGAGTTAAGAGAAACTCTTGTGAAAGAAAATGTGGACCAGTTAGAATAGAAACAAGCCATGAGAGCATTGGGCATGCAGTCGTGGGAGCTGGGAGAGGGCACAGACACGGTGGCATAGCCAGAGAGCGGATGCTTTAGGCAGTGTGAACATGAGAAGCAAAGGAGGGCATTATAAGCACGTGGAGGGGCAGGGAAAGGCACAGGTGGGCATGGGCGAGGGGCAAAGCGAGGCTTCCAAACACTATGAGGCGAGGTAATGCGAGTTAACAGGTGCACAAATGATGCAAGTTAAATTGTATGTAACAGGACAGTGACAGGTTCGGGCAGAGCAGAGACAGGAAGAAGTTCAGGCCGAAAGGAGGGAGTGACAGGTTCGGGCAAACAAGGGACAGTGATAGGTTCGGGCAGAACGGGGGCAATCAGAGGTTTGGGCAGAAATAGGACAGTGACAGGTTAGGGGATAGCAGGGACAATGAGAGGTTCAAACAAAAAGGGGAAAGTGACAGGTTCAGGCAGAAAAATGACAGTGTGAGAGTCGGGCAGAACGGGGGCAATGAGAGGTTCAAGCAGAAATAGGACAGTGAGAGATTCAGGCAGAACGGAGACTGTGAGAGAGCCAGGCAGATAGGGGAGAGAGAGAGGTTCGGGCAGAGCGTTGGCATTGGGAGATTAAGGCAGAAACGGACTGTGGTACACAGAGAGGTCATGGGGTGCAACCCCTGGTGCAAGCAGGGGTTGCAGAGGGCAATGAAAAACAGAGGGACACACAGCGAGGGGCAATGGGCACGTCGGCATTCCAGAGCTTGTGCACAGTGAGGGGTACAAGGCGTGAGAACACTGGGCATGCGGCCGTGGGAGCTGGTAGAGGGCTCACCCACGACAGCATAGCCAGAGAGCAGATGCTATAGGCAGTGCCAACATAAGAGGCAAAGGCGACCATTATAAGCACGTGGAGGGGCAGGGAGAGGCACAGACGGGCATGAGGCGAGGCAATGCGAGTAGCGTGTTATCGAGCTTAAGATAAATACAGAAACAAAAGTCAAACACAATGCTCATTTCAATAATTAAATGAAATAACATTTTAAACATACACACATGTTACCACTAGAAAACAAAGCTTTGTTCAAATGATTCGGGGAGCATGTGTGCGCTTAGAAACCTATTTGTTTATTTTTTTAAAGCACGCACTCTTCCCGAAGCGTTTAACAATGGTTTGTTTTCGGTTAATAATAAAATGTGTGTGCAGGTTTTGAATGCATTTTGAGAAACGGACTGTGGTACACAGAGAGGTCATGGGGTGCAACCACTGGTGCAAGCAGGGGTTGCAGAGGACAATGAAAAACAGAGGGACACACAGTGAGGGGCAATGGTTCCAGAGCTAGTGCACAGTGAGGGGTACAAGCCGTGAGAACACTGGGCATGCGGCCGTGGGAGCTGGTAGAGGGCTCACCCACGTCAGCATAGCCAGAGAGAGGATGCTATAGGCAGTGCCAACATAAGAGGCACAGACGGGCATGAGGCGAGGCAATGCGAGTAGCGTGTTATCGAGCTTAAGATAAATACAGAAACAAAAGTCAAACACAATGCTTATTTCAATAAATAAATGAAATAACATTTTAAACACACACACACTCTATGTTATCACTAGAAAACAAAGCTTTGTTCAAATGCTTCGGGGAGCATGTGTGCGCTTAGAAACCTATTTGTTTATTTTTCTAAAGCAAGCACTCTTCCCGAAGCGTTTAACAATGGTTTGTTTTCGGTTAATAATAAAATGTGTGTGCAGGTTTTGAATGCATTTTGCTTAACTTTTATGTATTTATTTAAAGCACAGTAAAAAATCCTTGGCATTGCTGTGGGGAGGGGGGAGGAGAAACGCGAGAGACGGCCTGGCGGCCGTCAAAATGAAAGTAAACAAGTTAAAACAAGTCGGGCGGTACAACAGGGGCAGAAAAAAAAAACGCGGCCGCGAAATGAAAGCCTTTGATGCAGCAAGGGGCGGAGCGGACACCTTTGAAGAGCTGCTGGAGGTACCAAGCTGGGGAACAGATGGCTGGCTTTGATGTGCACGCGCTTTTTATGTCAATGCGCTTGCGCATTGAGCTTGCTTTTCACGGGCACTGCATGAAATCGCCAGTTTGGTTAAGCTCTGGATAAGCCCCTATATTCTCGCAAGCTCAATGCGCAAGCGCTTTGACAGGCGAGACCTAACAATGCGCAAGCGCATTGACAGGCGAGACCTAAAAAGGTTGGATGTCTAGGTCTATGTCCCCAAGCAATAGGGTCACTTACTGATGGGTCCAAGCAAGGTCTGAATCAGGCTACCATGAGGGACTCAGTAAGGGCATCTTTGAATTGAAGCAAGGGCTCTGAATGTGAAGGCCCGAGTTGCAAGAGCTCTTTCAGAAGATTGGTTTGATTCTTTACTGCTGAAAACTGCAGATCTATCGCCACTTCAGCTCTATGCAGTGCCACAGCAAAAGAAGCACTGTCCTCCATTGGGGGTTCTACTGGCAAGTCTAATTCCATTACAGGAAATGTGCTCAGGCCAGTGACATTTTGAAGGTCAAGGGAGATGCCAGCATCAGTGTAATAAAGACAGAGCAAATTATCCACTATCGCATCTTCATCTTTGTTATGAGGAACATGCTTCAGCCAATAGAGCGCATCTGAGTCCTTGAAGGCCATAATCTGCTAACAAATTAGAGGTGCATTGGATACGGGACCATAACTGGGTCTCAATGTGACATCAACACTATGGTCAGCCCTTTTGAGCGTTGACTGTGGGACTCCTCCCAAAATTGGGAGTGGAGTGGATACAGAGAGTAGTGCTTGGACTTCTTGCGCTTGCCTTTGGACTTATATTTTGAGTTAATCTTGGAAATAACCACAGACGTAGAGTGGAAAGGAGACTGGCCTGCTTCATGTGTTCACTGCTGTACAGTTTAGCTTCCTGCTTCCTGGTGGCCTTCTCAGTCATCAGGGAGCACCTATTGCAAAACTTGGAGTTCTGTTTGGTGTTAAGGCACCAATGACAGTGAATGAATGTAACCAACAAGTGCTTTTAACATGTATCACATGGTTTAAACTCTGTAGCTGTAGATGGACACATTCAAGCACACCATTGTTGAATGGATTGTGGTAAATTCAATTAAAAAAACAAAAACGTAGGCGCAGAGCCCCGGGTCCACATTGTAAGGGCGATGAAAAGAAGAACCTGACATCAGTAAGCACCTGTGGCAACTAGTCGGCTCCTTACTGTCTTGTCCAGAAGCACGATGGAGTCCTAATGAAGGCTTATGGCGCCACATGCTGGCGCACCTGAATGACAGCAATAGCATATTAGATACAGCCTGGTGAACGGGAAAATTCACAAGGTGAGGAATCTGTGGTTAGAAATATCTTCCAACAAAAAATATAATTGAAAAAAAAGTATTCATTTTTTACAGCTGAGGTCCTCTAGCAAAAATAGGACCTCTCTTCTGACACTATTTCAGATGGAGCACGCATGATGGCTTGCACCAGCTGCCTCAATTCTAATCTGAAGTTAAAATTGGGAGAACCATAGTCTGTTCTTCAAGAGAAGGGGAAGCAGGGCAAGCCCTGTTACGAATAGTATAGAGAACCACCAACAGAGCTAAAACCCTTCCTTTTTCATAAGGGGATCATCATAAATCAAAACTGTCAGAGTGTTAAAACAAGCAGCTCCTCTAACTCATGTGGGAAGGGGGCAAATTAGGAGAACAGTCATCCTTTGAGAAACAGAAAATACTTACTACTACATTTCTTAAGTACAGGAAACCAGTTCCAAGGAAATCCCAATTACCAACAATGTGAATTTATTAAAATCTGGAAGGAGAATGTTTTGGATTTCTAGATAACAAATATTCTGAAAAAAACGAACGTTGCCTAAAAAAAGCCATCACTTCTGTCCCAAACGATATCCAAGAGGATGACAATGAAACCCCCATCATAAAGATTCCATGAAGAATGGCTCCTTTATATTGTGAGAAAACTGCATGCAGATCTCCTTAAACTTTACAAGGGAGAAACAACAGTCCGGAACCCAAGAGATGCGTGATCCTCTCAGTGGAAGGATAGAGGGAACTGTAGTAGGTTTTACAAGAATGTCACTGTTTTCTGACAGTGTCTCTGGATTGTGCGGGTTGTTTACGTCTAAGTTGCTGTCTGGAATATCAAGCTTGTGGTGATGCATGATAAGCCTGGTGCTGTTGGTAGGTGGGGCAAAATGACTGATAAGTCTGAAGTTGGTATCTTTGATATCCTCCAACGTAGGAGTAGGCTCCTCATCCCTGTGCTCCACAAAAAAGGTGTTTTCCTGTACTGGAGCGTTCCTAAGGACCTAGCAGTATCTGTTACTGCCTTGATAGCCTGCAATGCGTCATCTATGTGCTTTCCAAAAAGCACATCGTCATCAAATAGCATGTCTAGGATTTTGCTCTGTACTTCAGGGCAGAATGTGGTAGCCTTAAGTCAGCCCGGGCATCTAAGGACAGCTGCACCAGCAAGCTGATGAAAGACAAGGGAAGATATGTCCATAGATGCATCAATTCGGAAACGGGTCTTTCTCCTTCCAGAAATATTAGCTTCTGGTAGAAGATCTAAATATGGTGTGATATGAGACCACATCTGGTGGTCGTAGTTCCCCAATATCGCTAAGGGTACATGCACTGAAGTGCCTAAGATGGTAGTGAATCTTCTTCCAATATTATCCAGGTGCCTACCTTCCTTGTCTGAAGGTGTAGAGATGGGTGTTGAAGGATTCTTCGATCTTCGCTGAGCTGCTTGAGAAATTAAAGAGTCCGGTTATGGATGTCCCACCAAACATGCCACTGCATCGTCAGGGGCCTTGTCTTTTTATCAACCCTGGGAAGGACTGTGATTACCTTAGCTGGTGTTTTCATTACCTTTTTGCCTTCTACCCATACAGTATCAGTTATAGGGATTGCCTTCCCTCACTGTTCTTCTTGACTGACTTGACTTCGTGATCCTTAAAATCGTGAAGAAAGCCGTCAGACTGCTTCACCGTCATAGGAAGCTGAAACCTAGTAGCAGCTCTCTCGAAGAAATCATGGAAACCACCTATGTCCTCTGGTTGTGAGTCTACCTGTTGAGGAGCTGGAAAAGAATGTGTTGGAATTATATATTCTTTTGATTCATTGTCATTCTAGGTGTGGGAGGAGGCAGAAGAGGCGGGGGATGCCAGTGATGGAGAAGGTGGTTGTGCTCCTGTGGGCGAAAGAAGGCGTGAACTGTAGTCCTGCAACAGGGCTTTTAAGTCCTGTACTAATGTTACAGGAAGCTGAACCACGGGCTCATGAGTGGGTTCCATAAATTGTTGGGTTTTGGCAGTATAACGATGGTGGTGGAACTCCTGTGCATAATACTCATCACACTCATCATCATCTTCTTCCTGATATTTCACGTGTAGCTGTGATGGGCTGTGCGCTGGGTCGAACAAACCATTGTTATCTGACTCTTCCAAAAAATTACTAGGAGGGAATGGTGATATTTGGGATGGATCCTGAAGAAAACTTCTGTTGACAAGTACGTTGACAATGCCAAAACAGGAGCAACTTGCAAGATTGAAGGCCTCTTTATTTTAGATGATGGCGATGTCGACGAGGCCTAAGACAGCAGCGGTGTTAATTATGCCACTGATGTGAGAACCGCTGACGAGGTTGTCGTCACTGATTGCATCAACCATTAGTCGATGATGTGGTGGTTGATGACGGTGTAGGCGTTGTCGACGAGGAGCTCGTTGGCAGTTTAGGGATCCCCAGCGACGGTGTTGACATTGTCAGTGTAGCTGTCATCAATGATGCAGCCTTCATTGACAATGCAACTTTCGTCGACGGCGGATTTGTCAACGATGAGAGAACTGAAGATAACAGAGCGGGAATATGCCCCAATGGTAACTTTTGAGACGACAATGACTTTGACGGTGCTGCCTTCGACGATGAGGACTTCATGGCGATTAGAATTTTAACCAGTGAGGAGTTTGATGACAACTTCTCAGGTTTTAAGGCCAACAGGGAAGATGGAGTTGGAGGTTCAGATTTGGCCTCAGTAGGAAACAGACGCTTTCCTTTTTGTGAGAAGCTTTGTGAAGACTCCTGTGATCTTTCCCTTTTTTATGTTTTTCAAGCGAAGCATGAGAGTTCGCACTATCTTTATTCTCATAGACAACATTGGATTTGGTTTTAAGTCTCTGTAACCATATTAACCTTATCTGTCTTTTAGGGTTTTGGTTGAGAAGGTTCTACAAATCTTCCAGTCTTTAACCTTATGCCGTGGGCAATATATTCAGTCCTTATGGGGATCCTCAGTATGAAGTCTCTTCTTACCACAAGGTCTACATGATCTGAAGAGTCCTTTCTTAGAAGAGTCCGGCATGGTAATCAGGAAACAGGTGAAAATATCAGAGATGTGAAGAAAAACTGAGCAGAGTTCAGGGAGACTCCCTGTCACATGACGTTCAGTAAAAAATCTGAGGGATTCAGCTTCTCTTGGGTGTGTTCCAAAGAGCGCTGGATATAGCTCAAGTGTGGTTCTTTTTTACTAAAGGACATGGATAGGCTATTGCAGTGACTATACATTGCATTGCAGACTATGGGTATGTCATTTACAGTTTTTGTGATGATACTGTGGGACTCCCACTTTGACGATGATTCAAGCATGTAAATCTATGAAAGATAGCACTATTGGACAAACACCAGTGAGTCACCTAATTTAGATAACACAATTGGAGTAGAAATGCAAGAAAGGGTATCCCACTAGGGGAAACAATTTCAGATTCTCATTTCAGCTATGATAATGCATGGGATACAAGTGTCTCCATGTATTAAAGTTCTACAATAAGGAACAATAATCTCTAATAGGAACAAAAAAGGTTAAGATAATACATCATCCAGGCAGCTGAGAGGTTACAAACTATGGCATTTGCATGGCTAAAGGAGTAACCATTCAATGTCACTGCTAAAGAACCATTTGAGCTGGAGGTAATGCCCTTTAGCGCTGAGTAACCTCTTTGATCTAAAGACCTATTTGACTCCAAGGGTCCTCTTGGCACCAAGATCCTGACTCTGAAGAGTCTTATGAAGTTGTGAAATTTCTCTGCGCTGAGGAACCTTTCATTCCTGAGACACACACAATTTTGAGGAGACTTGTGATACTGAGTGCAAAAGTTACAAAGAGTGAAACTGAGAAAACCCTCAGAAATTAGGTGCTTAGAAGAACCTATAATAAGGTATGAGTGTCTGTGGATGTGTGTGGGTACATGAACACACTCCCACCTACCTTCTGTTGTCAACACGGCAATCTCAACAGAGAGGTCAAAGAATGAAACAGCTGCTAGTTACTAAAAGCAGGTGACATGTAGCAAATTGTCAATTCAATGCCCAGAGAACATTAGGTAGCAATTGTCATTCTATCAAAGTCCATACGAGCAGCCCACTGAGAAGAAGCCCTAAAGATATCAAGATCATCTGGCAGAAGAGAACATAATTAACACCAAACATGTGTTTAATATGCTGTCTTGTACTACAAACTCTGGTAAAAACACCAGGGATGGACAAAGAACAAGGAAAAGCAATTTACACAGCTATATTAGAAAACCCCTCACAGAAAGTTGAAAAATATCTGCCCAGAAACAAGGAAACATAAGAGGGAAAATTTCCCACATGGAAATATAAAGTTTGGTAAGAAAAATCAAAGCACTGCTAAAGCAAATCATTCAGAGATCTAATCAAGATAAAAAGAAAATTAGTACTGAAGTAGCTGTAACTAGCATAGGGCATTCTAGGAGGGCTCTGTTTGAAAATGCTCATCTTGAAGAGTGAGAAGGTCTATTTGACAGCGACGCTCCCAGCTGTAAGACTATATTTAAAAATAAAATTTATATTTTAGTTTAGAAATGCAGGGACCTCCAAAATATCGCAATGCCTGGGCTTCCACAATGTCATGAAGCTGATATGTCAATATGTTGTGGTAATTTCAGTATGGAAGGACTTATTATATGTTCTGTAGCAGCGAACAATACTTCCCAGGAATAAAAGTTAGAGATGTAAGCAGCAATGGTCATGGACTTAAAGAAAATGTTATCCTAATTGAAAGTGCCCCATAAATTCTTACTTCTTAGAAATGTCTTCAAATACGCAGCTTTTCAGCATATGGTGCTGTTTGAATTCGTCCAGGTACATAAATTCGCCATCAATGATAACTCGCTTGTATAGAACCTCTGCCCAGTCAGGGATTATGCCGTACGCCTCAGCCACAATGGAGGCCTATG
The DNA here is from genome assembly GCF_964261635.1 of Lissotriton helveticus. NCBI lineage: Eukaryota > Metazoa > Chordata > Amphibia > Caudata > Salamandridae > Lissotriton > Lissotriton helveticus. The sequence goes on from NC_136061.1 coordinate 1,931,118,543, forward strand.
AGAAAAAGAAAACCTGAGTTAAGCACATTGTAAGGTCATTCGTGACATTCTGCAATAACAGATGTGGTGATTGAAGGATAACGGTCATCAACTCGACCAGGTTTGCTTGAAGGGGCACACAACATGGCAGCTGTCGGCACAGATAGAGGTAACTATCAGAATTCTCAGGTAAGCTGGGTGATCGACTCTATAGAAACTGTCAAGTGCTAGGGCTTCGATCTGTGACAGTTTTAAGCAATATGGAACAGTGTTTTGCAGAGCACCATTCACCTGTCATTCCTCTGTGGAACAGTGTAGATTAACAAGTTACTTACTTTCGGTAATACTCTAACTGGCGGATACCCTATCTAAACGCAGATTCTTCACCCTTAGAATATGCCCTGGTGACAGACTGGATTCTGGGACTTTTCCTAGCAGTGCTTCCATACACCTGTAGGTGGCAGTGTGTGGCTCCACTGTGACTTCGTACTGCCCAGATGTGACAAAGCTGAGCCGTATACAAGCGTGCCTTCTGCTTGCTGACGCCAGATTCAATCAATCAATCAATCAATCAGAGTCCTTGTAAAGCACGCTACTTACCCGTGAGGGTCCCAAGGCGCTGAGGGGAGAGGGGTTGCTGTTACTGCTCGAAGAGCCAGGTCTTGAGGAGTCTTCTGAAGGCGAGTAGGTCTTGGGTCTGCCGTATGTGGGTAGAGAGGATGTTCCAGGTCTTGGCGCTGAGGTAGGAGAAGGATCTGCTGCCGGAGGTCATTCGTTGGATGCGGGGGACAGCAGCGAGGCTGGCGGAGCGGAGCTGGCGGGTGGGGGTGTGGAAGCTGAGTCTGCTGTTCAGGTAGGCTGATCCGGCGTTGTGGAGTGCTTTGTGTGCGTGGGTGAGGAGCTTGAAGTTGATTCTCTTGTCGACGGGGAGCCAGTGTAGGTCTCTCAGGTGGGGGTGATGTGGTTCCGGCGGGGGACGTTGACGATCAAGTCGGACGAAGGCGTTTTGGATGCATTGTAGTCGTTGTAGGTGTTTGGCTGGGATTCCTGCGAAGAGATTTTGTTGCCATAGTTCAGTCTGCTGCAGACGAGGGCCTGTGTCACCGTTCATCTGTCGCATTCCACACCTCCAGATGCAGAGCTTGGAACAATTTGTTGGCTGCTGTGTCCTGATGTCCAATTTGAGACCTTTTTAGATGTTAAAGAGACCACTCCACACAATGGGGAGGTAAGGGGGCAATGAGGAATCTGTAGTTAGATAGAGTATCTACCAGAAAGAGTGTTACCAAAGTTAAGTAACTTATTCTTCAGAAAGATACGTCTAATCCCAGTTCCTCACTTTCAGAATAGATGCCACAGGAATACAGCCCGAAGGTGGAGGGTCTGGGGAGTGGACTCAGACCAAAACAAAAAGCCCTGCAGTACAAAGCAGGCCAAGTGACCTTGTTGGCTGTGGCCATTAAGGCAGTATTGTGTTGTGAATGTTTGTAACAAAGCCTACATTGTAGCCTTCCAGATATCCCTTGTACAAATGCCATTGTAGTGGCCTTGGCAGAATAAGCTCTCAGACCTTCAGGAGCCTGCCTTTTGGCCAGCAGGTACCAGATCTTGGTATGGAGTACTATCCATATTAACATGAGTATTCTTTAGCACCATCTTACCATTCTTTGCACCTAAACGTACCACGAGAAGGTGATCATCTACCTGATGAGTTAATGTACCTTTTGTGCGGTTAATGTAAAAAGGCAACAGCCTCTTTGGATCAAGGAGATAGTGTCTCTCTTCCTCCTTCAAGGTGTGAGATGGAGCAAAGAACGCTGGCAGAGTGAAACGTGTCATAACTTTAGGAAGGAATGTTGCTGTATTTTTAGCACCAACTTGTCCGGAAAGAAGATGGTGTAGAGCGGCTGTCCCAACAACACTTTCAGTTCACTGTGGTGTGTTGACGTGATAGCAATAAGGGAAACTGTTTTTAATGTTAGGAGCCATAAGGAGCACGTACGCAGGGGCCAGAAGGCCATGCACATAGGAAATGTCAAAGCCAGGTAAGGTCCTGCTGAGGCATCACAAAAAGTCTGGGAAGAAACATCCGGGTCAAACCTTTAATAAAACAAATCACAGAAAATGACTTAAACAAGTGCAGTTGGTTAGGTAACCACAGAAACCTGAAAAGGCCGATTTCTGCATCCTATGGGCCTTCGATAAGTCAGTCAGGGCAAAATAAAGCAGCTTGGTAGTCACTTAGTAGGGGAGGATGAATTGAAAGATTCCTGTTCCTGCTGGCCTGTATGATTGCTGCCAGTGCCACATCCACAGTCTTGACAGGACTGGGCTGTACAACATGTGAGGAGAAGTGGATTTGCCTATAAGCTAGCCCCTTGAAACAGCCTCTAAATTTCCTGAACTGGTGGGTACATTGTTTAGCTGGTGTCAATAATCCCAAAGATCACGCTGTGGCAACACTGACCCATTTGGCGGATGTTATGGGCACCAGTGAAGCCGTTTGAGGCGGAATATAGAGGACTGTTGTGTAGAGCTACAAAGGATGCACACATTAGAAATGTCAATATCAGTTTGGGTTCCCATTGAGGCATGATAACTGGTATTGGAGGGAACAGGTGTTGGGGTCCCTTTAGAAAAAGAGTCACAATGGGTGACTAACTCAAAGGTTAGTCAAGCAATCATAGAAGCCAAACTGGCCGATAAGTAACCTTCAACAGTGTCCACAGCAAAGCCTCTCTGGGCCCAACTCTGCCCTACTGCTACGACAAAAGATCCACCTGAAGGGTCTGCCTGATCGGAGGACCAATGTGCTCAGGAGTTCTGGATACCATACTATTCATGCCTAATCCAGAGCCACATGGAAGACTTGGGCCTAGTTGATCCTGATCTTCTTGAGAACTCTGGGCAGAAGTGGTATTGGCAGAAAGGCATACGGGAGGCCTGAGCTCCACTCAAGACAAAGAGCATCTCCGAGTTGCCTTGGAAATTTCAGCACGCAAAAGTACTGACATTGTGGACTCTCAGAAGTACTGACACAGCATTCTCGGCTGCGGCGAACAGATCGAACCAAAGTTCTCCCCATTCTAGAAAGAGAACAAGCACCACCTCTGGATGGAAACGACATGTGTGATCCGCTAGGCATCAATGAGTCCGCTTGGTCACTTTGGCAGCCCAACAGGAGTTCAACCACCAGGGAAATGCCATGACATTCCAGCCATATCCGGAGGTGTAGGCCACCTGGCACAGGGTCCACGACCCCACCTCGCTCTGTTTGTTGCAGTACCACATGACGGTGGTGCTGTCCGTGAACACCTGCACTAGCCTTCGCTTGAACGAAGGAAGAAAGGCTTTTAAGGCCAGTCAGATCACCCTCAGTCCCAAAAAGTTAATGTGGAGCTGGGACCCCGCCGGAGACCAGAGTTCTCCGATCTCCACCTCTCCCAGATGGCAACCCAACCCAGCAGTGACACATCTGTCACTACAGTCAGTTCTGGGTGGGGAAAGAAGAGGGGTCTGCCGCCAACTCAATCATGATTTATCTGCCAGCACTGCAGGTTTTTTGCAGTTCCTTCCAAGATCTGGACCAGGTGGGAGAGATTCCCCTGATGCTGTACCCAATGGGACTTCAGGTCACACTACAGAGCCTGCATATGCCAATTGACATGTGTTACCAGCAGGATGAAGGTCATGAGGGCCAATAGCGTCAGAGATAGTCCCACCAAAATACAGGATAGAGGCTGAAACATTGGAATCATAGCCTGAATATCCTGGACTGACCATTTGGGAGGATAGGTCTGAAGCTGCAAAGTGAACCTCTAAAAGGGAGTCAGGTGCGCCGTTAACAACCTATTGTCGTGGTAGGGGAAGAAAGGAACCCCCATCCACTGCCAGTCCCCTGGTGACGCCCGAGTGGTGCTCGTAAGACCACAGGGGAGCACAACAAATTGAAAGTGCTTGGGGCCCACCGTGAACCGCAGGAAATGCCTGAGGGCAAGCAGGACAGGGATATGGAAGTAGGCATTCTTCTAGCCCAGCCATACCATCCAAACTCCCGGGTCGAAGGCAGACAGGACCTGAGCTAACATGAGCATCTTGAACTTCTCCCTCTTCAGAAATAAATTGAGAAGGCACAGGTCTAGAACACGGTGCAGGCCTCTATCCTTTTTGGGCACCAGAAAGTAGCGGAAATATCAACCACAACCTACTTCTGATGTCGGCAACCTTTTGATGGCTCCTTTGACCAAAAGAGTCTGTACTACTTGATGGAGCAGGGAGAGATGATCCACTGTTAAGAAGGTAGCATTAGTGTATGGATTTCCAGAAAAGGAACTGAGTAACCGCATTAGATGATTGGAGTACACACTAATCTGACCTTATAGGATCCTACAGCCCACTAGATGCCCGTTGTGGTATGAGGGCAAGTACTGGCTGGTGACCCCATGTTGTCTTTAGGAAAGGCGTCCATGACAATGAAAAAGCATCAAAGCCTGTTGGCCTTGGTGGTTAGATGGGAAAGGACGTGGTTATGGAAGGAGCGAAAGGCAGAATGGGATTGGCTGGGGGCCAAGGAGAGGCCCAAGGACCTGGGAGTAGCCTGGCTGTTCCTACAGTGTCCCAGCGCTCAGTCTGCCTTTTCGCCAAAGGGGTGACAGTCATTGAAGGGCATTTCAATAAGGAAAGCTTGGATGTCACCTGAAAAGCCAATGGCTCTCACCCAGGTATGGTGTCTTAGTCCCAAGGATTATGCAATTGCTCTGCCTAGCGAGTCGATCATGTTCAGTCCGCAGCGAATAGTGAGCTTTGCTGCATCTTTGCTATCTGAAATTGCCTGTGACAGTATGGTTCAGGCCTCCTCCGAGACCATAGGCAGCACTTGCACATAATCCCAAACTGCACAGGTATATTGTTCCAAAAGGCATGTGGTGTTCACTGACCACAGTGCTAGGCTGGCGGAAGAGAATATCTTCTTGACAAATTTGTGTAGCTTTTTGGTTTACCTATCATGTGGAGTTTTAGGGAAAGCACCAGGGTTGACGTAGAGGCTTGGACCACCATGTCTCCGAGGTAGAGAGCTGGGTGAGGAAACTGGGATCCCCTAGAGTGGGGCAATGGTGGCGGGCAATTGTCCTGTGCACAGGAGCCCCTGTGCAGTGCATGGACCAGTCCCCAAGCAGAACGTCCATAAGGGTTTCAATAATATAGGAGGCGAGGTTCCCAGCTGAAGCACCTCTGTCAAGTTGGGTTCAGTGCCGCAGATGCAACTGAAAGTCCAAGACCGCAGCCTCCCTGCGCACCACGATTGCAAAAGAGGCCCCTTCCTACATAGCCATGGTGGGAGGAGAGACCAAGCCAATGTCTGGTGAGGTTTCCAAACCACAGCTCCTTTCAGCTACAAGTGGCTAAACTATGGAATAACCTTGCTTTGAGACTACTTCAGGATCTGTTTCCCTTCAGAAAAGCCCTTGAGACATGGCAGTTTCAGCAATAACTTAGCACTATGCTTTCCTGCATATTACCCCTTCCCTTTTATGTCAGTCTCACTCACCCAGCGCTGGGACACTTAGTAGAGTAGATGTGCGCTTTATAAAACCCCTGTTAACATAACATAACATCCGCCTGTTCCTCATACCAGTTGTCCTCGGGCTCTTCCAGGGGGTTCTGAGACACCTCCCATTCGTCTCCCTCTCTAAGCCTATCAAAGGAAAAGGGCACTAGCTCTGACTCGAGGGCACGGCTCCGGCCGTAATCAGTGCTGGTCAACACCTAGCCAGCTCTTTATCAGAGGCGGGTATGATGATTGGTTCAAAGCTGCCGCAGGGTGTCAGAGGTGCTAGAAACTACAGCACTAGAGCAGGCTCAGCAGAAAGTCACAGTGTTACAGCAAAACCATTCCAAATCTGACACTGGCTCCGACAGGCCCGACTGGCACCGAGGGCCAACCCTGCAGAAGGAATCTAGAGGGGGTTCCCTCCGAACCCAGGAAGCCCAATACTACACCAGAGTGGTTGGGCCACCAAAATATGAGGTGCAAGGCCCCATAGAACCAACTGAGTTGGGCGGATTGCTGCTGCTCTGGAAAACTCTGGGAGGCATAGAGTGAACCCAGACACAGGTTCCACAAGATGCATGGAAGTGGCCTCGACTTGTGTCATCATTCCCGCGCCTCGTCCGAAGACCTGACCCAGCGTGCTGAACTTGAAGAGTGCTTCAACTTCCTGGACTTTTCCTTTTCACAGGACTTACCCAACAACTTCGACTGAGATGACGAACATCGAGAGCGGTCTTGGGACCTTCCACGCAACCAGGATCTTGAACGTCGCTGGGTCATTTGATGGTCGGGTGGCACAGAGCTTGAAAGAGCTCTCCAGCAATGCCTTAAGGTGCATGGCACGGCACTCCTCACAGGCCTTGAAATGGTAGTCCCCTTCCAAGCACGATAGGCAAACCAGGTGTGGGGACAGGCACCACAAGGGTGGAAACTCGGTGGTTTCTTAGGGGACATCCATAGCATACCAGGAGACAAAGGAAAAAGGGCCAGATGTACGACCATTGTGATTTGCGACTCACAAACTGTAGTTGAAATTTACCAGTCCCACATCCCAATGTACAACAGTGTCTGATGAACTGTCTGCGATTCACAAATTGCATGCCTCATGAATATTAATGAGGCACTCGCAATTTGCGACCGCATTGGGAATGGCTGACCCTCCCAGGTATGGTGGCCTGCTGGGCTCAGCAGACCTCCATGTCTGGAACTGCTTTTAAATAAAGCAGTTTAAAAAAAAAAAGAAAATGCATCCCGTTTTCCTTAAAGGAAAACGGGATGCATTTCAAAAAAAGAAAAATTCAACGTTTTCGTTGCATTTTTTAAGGGCAGGTCGGTGTCCCTGGGACCACTGCCCGCCACAAAAAATTATTTCCCATGCATTCAGGGGGAAGGAGTCACCTGGGGACCACTTCCCGTTTGCGAGTACTTTCCCAACCTTCTGCAACTGTTTTGCAACCGGAATTGCGGTCGCAAAACAGTCTTACATAGTGTTCAGACTTGCTATTAGGAAGGGACGCCCTTGGAACGCCCCTTCCTAATAGTGAGTCACTAATCCTATTTAGCGAGTCACAAATCATTTACAACTCGCTAAATAGGGTTAGTACATGGGCCATTTGTTTTTTGCATTCCAAACAGGTCGCAAATCCGTTTGCGCACGAAAAAAACGATCGTACATCTGGCACAAAGTCTCAAAAAGGTGTTGCCAAAACGTTGAAAAAATTCAGCTGGTTAAGGGCATGAGAGCAGCGCCAGCATTGGTTAGGAAAGTTCTTGAGGGTCCCGCGCTAGAGGCAGAGTTGAGCAGAACAAAACCGGAATGGAGCGACATCGACCTTCGTGCTGGTAAGTGCCTTTTTATTTTTCTTGATTTGCTGTGTATATGCAGTCACCAACCCATTTGCCCTCCCCACCACTCTTTAGTGCTGCCAGCCGCAACTGCTTTAAAGTGTCTCTATGAGCACTGTTTACTATCTGCAACTTTCACATGGACATTCCACTTTAGGCTTTGTGAATAAATTAATTCTGTAGTGCAATGCAAATACTTCTGGCTAAATAAAACATGAAAAAAAATATTTTTTTAACAAGTTCTTCCAACGTTTCATTATTGGGAATACATGAAAAATTATTTTGTTGAGGAAACCCTTCAGCAGTGTGCCTTGCAACGAGTGATAGTGCCTTGCAAACGGATCATAAATCAAAATATTTTAATAAGAAATAATGTAAACCAATAACATAATTAATATTCAATATATACGGTCAATGGCAGTTAACTCACGTGGATATTACTATTACTTTTTAAATCTTGTTTGCTCTTGTTAACATTCATCAATCCATATATTGTTGCGGTATGCTCTAGGTAAACTATTAAATTAACTTTTTGTGGTATAAATAATTTTGGTTCTGTTAGGGCTGTTTTGTGGTAATATATATTCTTCAGGAAAGTTCATAATATTTCTTATAATGCAAAGAGATACATGTAAAGTGCCCCTGCCATGCCAGCACCTTAGTATAGGTAACGTTCAAAACAGACATTTGCTTTTGCAGTGTTATTACAGTACTGATGCGATTATGGGGCTTCGGCGAGATCAGTTACTGGGATATCATCAGAATTAAGGTCATTTGATTTCACTTGCTGGGAAGATTCGGATCAAAGGTCATTTGGTGTCTCTTAATGTGATGTCAAGGCCAAAGGGTGTGTGAAGTCATTTGCTACCCCTGTCATTTCAGTGAATTGATGTCCATGTAGGGGTCTTCTAATGTTAATTAAACAAGTTGCAATTTGTGCCACAAGTACAGTTCACTCAGTACAGTCCGCACGCTCAAGTGCAGGTCAAATATTTAAAGTGCATACGTTATGTTATGTTATAACGAGTTTTATTAAGCGCTCAGCTACTCGGACCGAGTGTCCCGGCGCTGTCAGACCCAACACAACACGACCATCAAGGCCGAGGGGAGTTAATTGCAGAACAACCACGTCTTCAGCTCCTTCCTGAAGGACCAAAGGGTCCCGCATTTCCTAAGTGACAATGGCAGTGCATTTTAGGCTCGGGGAGCAAGATAACCAAAAGAGCGGCCCCCAATGCGAGCGCGCCTGACTGCCGGGATAGTGGCCAGTGAAAGGGACGCAGAGCGAAGTGCTCTGGATGGAATATAAAGTCCCAACCGCTTCCTTAGATAGCCTGCACCAGAGCCATGAAGTGCCTTAAATGCCAAGGTCAACGTCTTAAACTCGATGCGTTTCCGTATCGGAAGCCAGTGGAGGGATTTCAGCAGGCCCGCAGCATGGGACCTCCTGCCAAGGCCGAAGATGGCGCGAGCGGCCGAGTTCTGCACCACCTGCAGACGTGCGAGAAGATAATCAGGGAGGCCGAGGTAGAGTACATTAGCGTAATCAAGCCTCGATCCCACCAACGCCTGCACTGTACTTTTCCTGTGGGCAATGGACAGAAAAGGAAGGAATTTCCTGAGCATTCTCAGTATCCTGAAACATTGACCCACCAGGCCCAGGATATGCGGTTTAAGGGACAAATCAGTGTCCATCTTGACTCCCAGGTTCTTTGCCATCCCCATCTCCACAGAGGGGGGGTGGATGTCAGCCGGCCACCAGGACTTCCAACAAGGGTCAGGAGGGCACCCAAAAAAAAGGACCTCAGATTTATCTGGGTTGCATTTCAGCTGGTTTATATGAAACCAGCCGAACACAGCACCCAGGCAGTTCTTAATCAGCTCTCCATCAAAGACCCTATTCTTGCCACAGGTGAAAAGAAGCTGGGTGTCATCAGCGTAAGAGACGATCTCGAAGAGTTAAAGGGCAGTTAACGCACTCAGTGCGCTTAGATTGCACAGTTGCGACTAGTGACCCCAGTGGCTCCAGTACGCCCCACAACTCCGCAGTAAACTCCAGAGCACTTTGTGGCTGATTATACTCACCCCCTTCACATGGAGACGCTGATATACAAAAGCGTTCCACTCAGTGCCAGCCCCTTCCCTGACGTCCACGGTACCAGAGCGGGAGTTGTGCCTCTATGCGTGACAATGGATGGAAACAAGGGAAGCGGAGACGTCACGCCACGCGCATGTCTCAACGGACACAGAGTGACGCTCGCAACGTCACCGCACAACAGATGGCACTGCACATGTGTGCATGAATAATTACAGACCATCCTGCTCCGGAAGCAGACCCTAGCCTGCAGACAGTAAAGCAGTTTAGTTTTTCCACTATTCTGGAATGTCTCCCTTTTCAATCAAGTAGTAAGCTGCCCAACTAATAGACCTTTGAAGTTCCATAATGACAAAGGCCTAAGTACTGGCATAGCGTATATGTTCCTGCTGGTCAGGGTAATCACTAACCTCTCCTCTGTATTGAATATACCCAGACAGCAGAGGCAAGAATCATCTACAGAAATAAACAGATCTCCAGTCCTTCTATGTTTGCAGAATGTCCCAGAGTGAAGGGTGCCCATTCCTGCATATCCAGGGGGGCAGAGGTCTAACTGTACCCCTGTGCACCATTTAACACGAAGCTACACTCCTTTGAGCCCTCTATGCTCAAGAGGTGCTTCCCAAGCCAACGTGCACAGGTCACCTTCCTGGGCTCCTGCCTTGTAGGTCAGAAAGCAGACTCCTTCCCTGCACACCTTGTGCACATGATCTCAAATAGCAATCTATTTCCCTGTACTTGACATGCCAGAAAGTTAGGGGTCACCTTCTACCAGTGTGCTGTGTATGCCCAGGAGGGCAGAGGAGGTTGCACACCCCTGAATGTAAACAACCCCAAGGTCGGCCGGTCAGCGGTCACAGTTCTTACCTGATAGAAGCGGGGCAGTGCTCTGATTGCATCCATGAGAATTTCCGGTTCGAGATTGATAAGCTTTGTTTTCTGGCCATTGCTCAGGAAGTGCAGTTGCAGTGTGATGAGCTTAGCCAGCCGGGCACACCGTAAGGACTGCCGGACACATGACTCCTGTCGGATAAATAACAGAAAAGTTCATCAGGGAACTCACAAGCACACGGAGGGTCATTCTGATCACTGGGGAATGGGAGTTAAACTTAGAGTGGGGGAGGGGAGGGGGGGGGGGGGTTAGGTATTCAGAAATTGAAAGTCACTAGGGGCAGGAATATTACAATGAGCCAGGGGGGCCTCTTTCCAGTCATGAAGGGTGGGGCCGATTGTAGTAACTGGAGGGAGGCCCATTCCAGTAATTGAACTGGGGACATCAAAGGGTTATCAGTGAGACTGCTGTGCTATCCCTTAGGGATTCTCAAGAGCAGCTTGCACTCTCAGCTACCGCAGACCTGGTGCCCAAGGCTAGGTGTCGAGAAGGAATCTGCTGTGACTGCCACTAGGAGACATGAGGGAACGCAAAGAAGGCATTAGGCAGATGAAATACATGGGCAGAAATGGACACGAAAAAAGAGGGAATGGGATTTTACAGGAAAGTGAAGGGATAGAATGACGGGGGAAACCATTAAATGAGGAGGTGTTGAAACAATATTGGGAAGAAGGGGACAAGGACATTTACTGGACGAAGGGAGTAAAAGGGAAAATGAAGTTTAGTGACAGAATAGAAGAGAAGGGGTGATGAGGTTCAGGGACACAATAGGGTAAAGAAGAGACAGAAAGAAATTGCTGGGATGGTAATGAAGACTGCTAAAATATGGCTGGAGGGAGAATGAGGAGGTCAAGAAGAAAAGGAGTTTAGATGAATAATAATAAGAGAGATAAGAGGATATAAAATGATCAACCTGTGACAACAGTTCTAGCTTATGGTAATATTCGTTAAATATATAAAAACTGAATATCTCTACCTTTGCGTGGGATTGTTCCAATGAAAAAGCAATGCCTATCAAAGTAATGCTTCTTTAATAATTTTGTTTTTATAATAAATACATGAAAGTATTAATCTTGAATACCCTACTAGAAAACAAAAAACTGATTTCAAATAAAGGAAGAGCATCCCAGCCCATTCCCTTCTCGATGTTCCTTTTAAAAAGCGAGCAATGAAAACAGGCATCAAGAGGACTCACTGCAGGGCTCATTTATGCCAAGTAAAGGGCTCGACAGTCGCGGAATGCGGGTTAGTCGCAGTCAGTCAATAAACTCCTTTGATGCCTTCTGAAGGGCAGAGCCTTCAAAACTAGACTCTACTTTCTCAATAGTCATAAGCACTGATCAGTATATAAGCACTTTCAAAGGGGATGGAAGGAAAGGCACAGAGCACAATTATATAAATGAACCAAGTAGAGAAGAACAAGCAGTGATAGATGAAATGACTGGATTGATATCGCCACCAGTGATTACTCTGGGCTGTATTCCAGGCTCCTGTTTTTGCTCACTGTACCAAAAAACACAAAGATGAATCGCATACAAACTATCACTGGCGACATGTGCCCTGGGTTCTGACTACCTTCACAGGCGTGGATCATCCAGCTTCATGGGGCTGCTGGCCTAGGAACTCCCCTAGGGTCATCATGGGTGTCAGACCTTGTTCGGGGAGCCACGGGGTAAGCAGGTGCTACTGGGCTTCAGTCGTGGGGACTAGGGATGTTCACCGCTAATGTCCTGGGATCTGTCCTACTACGGCTCTGCAACCCCTTCAGCACTTAGCCCGCCGTGGTAGAGATGGGGAGCAGTCACAAGCTTTTCAGAAAGCCAGTGCGGGGGTGCATCCAGCACAGAACTTAAGTGTCACGCAGCAGCCTTATAACTGACCATCCAAATAAGAACGTATCTTTTTTAGAAAAAGAAAATAACTTGAATGCACTAAAAAATGAGATGCAGCACACTACAATAGACGGGCATTAACCCACTGATGTAGCGTGAGGGTCAAAGATCTCCCTTCTTCCCCATTAACTCTGTGTACGGTGCCACAGGTTCCAGGCACACGAGCTGTGCCGCCCTCTCTGGCATTCAGAGTTTATGCGCTACGTTTTAAAGTTTATAGTAGCAATGTCATTTTCACAAATGCAAGTCTTTTCGTCATCTCTGAGCTGCAGTCTACCAGCAGCACGCGCCTCATCTTTTCACCCTCTTCTGGGAGAACCACGCGCCTGCAGTGAGCACGGCAGCACCACGGCTCCATAGCAGTTGCGGGAACCCTACCTGGGGACTGACTGCTGCCAGCACCGGCGTCGATGACAGAACTCAATGTCTGCACGCCCTCTTCCAGGCACTGGTGGGGTGAAAGGTCAGATGGCACCGCCAGAACTTCTCAGAGAGCAGGATGGTCCACTTTCTTTGGAAAAGGTCTTCAAACTTTTTTCCTTGAGATCCACCTAAAAAAATGTTTTAAGTTGGGTCCCCTCCAATATTATTTTGCAAGGAATGGTGGAGTGGGAGGGGCAAGGCTGGGCGCAGGAGGTAGGGCTAATGAGATCATTCCAGGGGTACTGTTTCTATCACTCATAATCCACATTAAATGTGAGACTTATCACTGAGCAAACTCATCAAACAAAAACAGGAACTGGTCAATAAACACTCTTCTTCATATTAGGGTGGTGTGAGCCCCTCCCACGCTGGGTTTCCAATGCAACTGCACCTGCTTCACCAATGACAGCTGCTACATCGTGAAGTTGGCTGTCTCTGCCTGTGTTAAAAATATGGGCCCCAACTCATCCCCCTGCTCCCCACCATCTCTGAGTCCAAGTTAAGGTGTCTCCTCTGCTTTAATTCTCTTTAATTCTCCCCTTCCTTGGGTCATTGCTCTGAGGCCCTAAGCAACACTGGCATAGCAAGGGTGCACTGAGCCCTAATGCAAACAAGAGAGGATAGTAGCACAGCCAGAATAGGGGTCTAGTTGGACTCTCACCCCATTGACCTTCAACATACCTACAGCCCTGTCCCCTCTGACCACTCCACTGGGCCATCACTCCTAAGCCTGCGACCCAAAGCAGGCAGTCTACCCTCTTTTGTAAAATAAATAAATACAAGGATAAACGCCTCATCTCTCGCAACTGTTGCTTGTGCCCTGTTTCCTGCATAGCAAGGGTGTCCAAAGCCCTAGTGCTAGCAGGGAAAACGAGCCTCTGTTTCCCTTTTTTACGATTGTGCATTACAAGCCTCTCGTTAGATGGTCTGAGTGACTAGAGCGAGTAGAGATCTCCTCTGGAGAGAATGACACAGCGCGTTACAAGCCTCTTTCTGGACCAACATAATCACATGGGCTGTACGTCATCAGCGCGTTGCAAGCCTCACTCTGGCTTATTCTCCAGCCAGTGGATGTTTGTTTAAAGGCAGGAGTGAACGGATGGAGGTCTGTGCTTTTTAACGCAAGACGTCGCTGATTGTGACGTCGGCGGCCTGGGCGGTTGCTAGGACGAGGCTGAGGGTCTCCGGAGGAGTCGGTAAGGAGTGTGCGGGGGTCTGCTAGTTTGCGTTGAGGTGGCGCGGTGCTCTCCTTTATTTTGCCACCCCGTGTTTTCGGTGCAGTACCCTAGTGTTGTGTGTCAAACTGTGGACCATTTGTGCAGTGTGTCCCCACAGCTTCTTGTGTTATGCTCAGGAATGCTTCAACAGTAACAAGTAACGCTGCCAGTAGCCGATGGGGCGAAAGTGAAACTGCATGTGGGAAGCAGGACAGGAGATGTGCACGTGGCTGTACGTGCGTCCACAGACCCCAATCGCCGCGTGTGCCCCAGCCTGTACCACTTGGGAGGCAAGACAATCACAATAGGTCTCGCTGGCGACAGCGCTTTCGCGCTGCAACGCCAGTCGAGACCTAAAAATGAGCTCTCATAAATTGCCCCGTTCTCTGCGCCATCTCTTTCAGTATTTATTGATCACGATCCGTTTACTTCTCCTGGGCCATTACTTTGAGCTCTTAGAAGTCTGGGACTGTCAAGGGCCTGCATCTGAATGTGCCCCTCCCGGCCATCTTTCTTTCACCCCCTTGACTCACCTAAAAGGACAACTGTATGTAAACAGGTCGAAGTGGGTGGGATCTATTGGCACCGATGGGCCCATGCTTTTTTAATTTTACAAAAACAGTTCTCATACTTTTTGTTCAAAACAACCATACTTGGATTGTTAATGTAAACTTTTAGGTGCCACTGGCTGAAAATGAAGATGGTGTTGTGTTTCCTATGCTGTGAAGCCCAGTGAGAGACAGAGAGATAAATACATAGGCTTTCTCACCAGAATGCCTGCTACCTAAAAGAAAAGGAAGCATGTATAGACTTTAACTGATGAAGTTACTAGAGGCTTCATTTTTACAAAGATGTATTCTTTTTCAGAGGTAATGTAAGGGCATTTTAAGATGAGCTCTGCAATGCATGGTGTTAATGCACTAGGTACCGTTTAATTACTTTGAAAGCAATTGTTTCATCTTAATCACTAAGGGCCACATGTATAAAAATTGGACCCTGCATTAGGTAATCTCAATTTCCAATGTATGAAACTCCAGGAGATTCTAATACCGATATGTAGTCGGTTGCAAACCGACCTACCTCATTAATATTAATGGAGTAGATCGCAATATGCGACCTTGTTGGAATCGCAAAAATCACAGCGATGGTGGCCTGCTGAGGTCAGCAGACCACTATGTCTGTGATTGCTTTTAAATAAAGCAATATTTTTTTTGTAAAGCAGCCCGTTTTCCTTGTTGGACCACTTCCTGCTCTTAAAAAATTATTTTCCAAACATTCACAAAGGGGAAGGGTTTTCTTGGGGACCCCTTCCCATTTGCGAATGGGTTACTACCTACTTGAAGTAGGTGGTAAAATGCTAATGTTTTGCGACCGCATTGTTGACACAAAATATTCATACATACAGATGTGATTCGGTATTAGGAAGGGACGCCCTAAACAAGCCCCTTCCTAATACCGAATTGCAAAACCCAATTTGCGATTCTGTAACAGGTTACTGAATCGCAATTTGGGTTTGATGCATGTGAAAAGCCTTTTTTTGCGTTCGCAAACGGGCCGCTTCTGCGAATTGGCCAGTTTGCGAACTCAAGAAGGCTTCATGCATGTGGCCCTAAATCATTTTGCTACAGTCTTCTTATTGTATGTGATCAGGGGCGGCCTTAGGCATGTGCAAGCTGTGCACATGCACAGGGCCACCAAACCCCAGGGGCCAAAACGCCAATATATATCCTTAACCCCTTGGCTGCGGGGCAGATTCCCCCGCTGTGCTGGGGGGAGGGGGGTGGCAGGCACAGCGACCCGGTGCTCATGACGAGCTGAGCTCGTCATGACCACGCCCGTTCCTTAGAATGCCCAGCACAGCAGGGGAATTAGCCCCGCACCTGAGCGTTCTAACGGTCATGACCGCGGAGGGGTTAATATAATAATCCTCTAAGGATGGATACATATATGCGTTGTGGCCCGTGACAGGGATTTGGCGGGCTCCGGCTCTGTTCCACTTTCAAACACCCTGACCCCCCCTCTTCACTGGTCTCCCGCTCCGCCCCGCCCGGACCCCCTCTTCCGGGGCCCCCTACCTACGCTCCCTGCCCAGGGCCGCCATGAGTCTAGAGCCGCCTCTGATGTGGTACACTGCTTTCTGTCACAGGCTGGGACCTTGTCGCAATTTAAATATACAACTTACCATTCCTCACTGCACAAACCAGGATTCAATTCGGACTCTCTGGTCACATACATAGACATCTGCAATGACTACATTGACCAATTGAAGATTTGTAACACAAGAGTGGATTGCCCACTGACTAGTTTAACTTGCATTTATTGGGTGCGTTATTTCATATGCAGTTCCCTGAAGGTGAAAGAAAACAAAATAGTTACAGAATATTTTGACCTTTTTAGCCTAGCCTTAGACCCTGCCACTACACTCACTGACCAGTTCCAATGTTCTTTTGTGCACTTCAACCGCAATAAATCAAGAAAGCCTGGAAAGGAGACAATGATGCACCTCCAGGCCCTCTTCATTTACAAGTACTTGCAGAGGCATTTGTGCCCCCCTGGAAATACAGTCACAGGGCCATACAGACCCAAAGGGCGGTGCACCCCACAGTATGAAGACCTTTGCTTTATGGTGACTTAGAGGCTTGCTAAGCTTTGTGACACAATGTTCACAGTCACAGTGGGGCAGTACCCCCAAGCACACTTCGGGAGTACCACAGTCCTGCTGCTTCAGAATCACAGGGACGCAGTCTGCTTCAGGAACAATTCAGGATAGTGCCACAGCACCAGCCACGTTCAGGTTCTCGGTTGCACAGTCGGCTCGGGCACAATTCAGCAGTGCCATGGTCCTGCTGTTTCCGGAACACAGTAGCACAGTATGTTTTGAGTCACTTTAAGATTTTGCCACAGCACAGGCCGCTGTAGGCAAGAGAGACAACATTCTTTCAGTAGCACGCTAGTAGCTCTCTCTTGTAGGTAGACAACCAACAGCTTTGGGGTCAGCTGCTTCTTGTTTGCCCTGGTAGTCGCAACTCCTGCAAGGTTGGCTCACTCCTTAATTGCAGTTAGGCACTCATAGCAGGGTAACACAACCGCACACCATGCAGGAGACATTTCTGTCTTAACAATGGTCATTCATGGTTCTATTTGCATGCATGATCTCATGGATGCTTATGATCGCATGATACCTCATGACCTTTTGGCCACATGCCCCTCATGGATTCTAATCATAGTGCCATGATGATCTTCTTGAACTAAAGGTCAGGCAAGCCATGGCCCTCCACGTTGTCAGAGTGCTTTGGAGCAGCTGAATGGCATCCAGTGTGTCATAACATTTCAGTCCTCTAACGTCAGTACCCTCTGTGCAGTGCTTAATTTCATCTGGTGGTTTCTGGTGCTCAGCACCGGCACTTAATTGTCAACACTGGCACTTGAGACAGTCTGCCACATGGTGGCGCTGTCTATCTAATGTCGAGGATGAGCACAACAACAGTTGTTTATTTATTCAGTATACATTAAAAAGGACTAATACCTGCAGCCCAAGTCTTTCTTTTAGCTTTAGGGTCATATAATAGTATGAACTGTCCCACTCCTAGGAGTGTGATTGTTAGAAATTATGTTGGTACTGCCATTTGCAGTGCTGGCAGGGGCAAGTGGTGGCACAAGTTGCAGTGGTCTTCTGATAAGGGCCCTGGCACTTGTTTTGTTTGCAAGTTAAGCACTGACTCTGTGTACATTTGAGGTCTTGCAGGGGTCGTAGCTCTTTGCAATTATAGTCTTTGGTCACATGTCCTGATGGCCTAGGACATGATGCTTTTTGACACAAGGCCTTCTCAAAATTACGGTTGACATAACTCTAGTCACGCACTGTTCTTCTTCACTAGATAAGCTACGTAAGGTATGGGAGGAAGATATAGGTGCCTTGGAGGAGGATGACTGGAGGGAGGCCTTAGAGGCTCCAAGAGGGGCGGCTGTTGCAGTGCGCTTGCGATTCATTCAGTTTAAATATTTGCATCGTGCATATTATACCAGAGAACGATTATGGCGAGCTGGTCTGATTGCCTCCCCTGAGTGCCTGCGATGTGGTAGCACAGTGGGCACGTTTCTACATACAGTATGGTCGTGTGTGAGGCTGACACGGTTCTGGACGGGTGTGTGGGATTGCCTGTCCGAGGTGCTGGGCTTGGACCTCCCCCGCTCCCCGAAACTGGGCCTCCTTCACGTAATGGAACAGGTTGGTGGGAATATTTATAAACGCCATCTACTGCTTCTGGGCCTTACGGTGGCCAAGAGAGATGTAGCTCGAGCCTGGAAGGACCCCAGGGCTCCCTTACTAGAGGTGTGGAAGAGAGGGTTGGACTTTACCATGGGACTGGAACGCCCGGTCTTTGAAGCCAGAGGTTGCCCCCGAAAACACTTTAAAGTATGGAAGCGTTGGGCAGAATATAGAGGGCTCTGGCTGGAACCGCCAGTGCAACGGGACTCTGATGTAGAACATTTGCAGGTCGATCCTGGGTGAAAAGGGCTATACACTGGATTCCAAAAACTTATACTTTGAATCGTATGAACACTGTGCCGGGGGTGGGGGGGGGGGTTGGTTCCGGGAGGGAAGGGCCAGGGAGGGTGTGGGGGGAGGGGAGTTGGGTGGGGATCCTTTCATCCCAAAATGTTGATTGCAATGCTATTATGTGTTGATTGTCTTCTTTGCTCACTGAACCCTTGATACATGGGGGACGGTGTCCTATTTGTAATGCTTTATCAACGAAATAAAATCTGTTCTGAAAAAAAAAAAAAATTACGGTTGACATCATAGACTTGGGTCCACCGACAATGAGAACCTTCTGAATGGAGCGGATACCGCAAGTTAGCCTATGTAGGATTTCCAAGAAGCATCAGGGGAGCAAGGTAGATGGGTGTGGCAAATCTCATTTAAACTCCCTGTTCACCTACCAAAATGTTACTTTTCCTGCACTGACATTTTTTCACGTGGGGAAAGGCACCTCAAACAAAAAACCTACTAATATTTGTCAAAGACAATCTCGGGGAGGGCCCATATTTGCAGGGGAAAAACACACGGCAACTCTATCTATCTATAGATAGATACATACAGGTACTATGTACAATTTATACAGTGAACACTCATCCCTGAAGGGATATGCCAGGGCTGGACAGAGTTCTGAATGAGAAAAGAATGTCGTAATCAGAGGCGCAACACCATAAGAAAGGGAACAGCTTCTATGTAGGGAACAACCTAGTTTTTTAATAGTTTCCAAAATACAGGTAAATCAGAGTTTAGATGCAGTTTGAGGGGGGAGAGCTTTTCAGTGGGTGGGCGCCAGATAAGTAAGCAAGAGTCCACTCACACAAGCACAGTAATGCACCTCTGGAAGATGATGGCCTGGTTGGCTGACCTGAGTGCTCTAGCGCACTTATAGAAACTAACTCGGTTCCTCAGAGCCGCAGGACCAATAGAATAAACTGCTCAATGCATGTGACCGAGCAATTTGAAAATGGTTCTCATTCGCATGGGCAGTCAATGAACATAGTCCACTGGCTGAAACAGAGGTCCTGGCAGGAAGGTTGCAAATCATATGCGCAGATATGCCTTGCAGGCATATAAAAAGATAGTTTGCCATTCCTAAATATACGTGAAAACAAAAATGGGGCTGGCTCTAATCAGCAAGGCTGAGCCTATATAGCAAGTAACAAAAGAAAATGCCAGTGCTGATAATATTTATTACATACTAGTACTAATCAACCACAAGCAGAAAATTAATTCCAGAGAGGGTACTGCTGTTTAGTCGCAATTTTATTTTGTAGAAAATCAACAATTTTGATGTAAATTTTACTGTACATTAGAGAAGAACCATAAAAGATAATCAGGAAATGGACAGACACATTGGATTGTATTCGACTGAACACATCAAACATTCAAAACTTCAGTCATATCACATTCAACACACATTCAACCTTGACTCAAGCACACTACGTAAAAGAACTTGGTCTGCTTCAATTCGATGAAAAATTAGAATTTTTTTTTGAAAAAAGTACAAAACCATGAAAGTTTTTCTATCAAACATTCGTTCTGGGTTGATACACGTGGTTAATGTACACAAAGTTGTAAGGGGTTTACAAATCAAATGAACTCCTATACAAGCAAGCAGATCATAGGGATATTGGGCCTACGCGTTTCAAATCTCCTTTAATTCAGCGGAGATTCTCATCAGGGCCTCAGGTGGCTAAAAAGAGGAAAGAGAAAACATACACAAAAAGTGATTTATAAACATAAATACTAACATGTGTGATATGACAAGTGCAAACATTGCATATACCTATTGCATTACATAGATGGAAGGCATAATGTCCATGATTAAAAAATAGTAATGGGGAGAATTAAAGCACATTTGGAGTCTCAAGGCTTAGTGAATCACATAGTTAAGGGCAACCAAGGACAATGGAAACTGAGATGGGGGAGCGAGTCATACATGGACTGTGAATAGCGTAGAAAAAACTTTCCAAGTCCAGGGGGTCAGGAATGCCAAAACGGGAATACCGCAGCCCGGAGCAACTTACCACAGATATTACTAACCGGGAACCTGCGTGGGTCCAGGGGACCAGGGGAGCTTCTCTAAAATAAGACCGCCTGTAAATTAAACAGAACACTCTAGTGGGTCCGTGGGACTAAATTGAATGACTGCTGTAGCTTCCAAAAGGTAGTAATATTGACTTACCGCTCTGTGAGAATCAAAAAACACAGACGGTGACAGGGAGAGATGACAGGATGAACAATCTAAAAATAGAATAAAGCAGTTCATAAGGACCCTGTGCAGTGGGAGTGTAACACACAGTTCAGGGGTGAGTCAAAAACTACAAAAGACACATAAAGAAGAAGGCTACCTTCAAATTGGAATGAAACTCCCACAATTGGGTGAACCTTCAAGAGAGGCGTCGACTTTAAGGATAAACCGGAGACCTCATGGATTTAGAGGGACGGTGTGTGGAACTTGCAAAACATCTACTTAGGGGCCTGCAAAACAATTGGAAATTCCATTAGTTCCAGAGGGGGGGGTTGTTAAATTTGAAATCAGGGAGGAAACCTGAGCGTGTATCACCTGTAGAGGGGATGGCAGATTTACGGCAGATTTCACTTGGCTGCAGGAGGCGCATTAGATCATTGGCACAGGCAGTCTAATAGCATGTGCTAAAAAAGAAAAACAATAAATAAAAGGCGATTAAAGACCAAGCGGAAAAGGTCTGTAAGGATCTACGCATAGGTCGGGGCAGTCCCGGGGGCTGATGCAAACTCTTACCGTAGAAAGCGGAGTCCTGGATTCATTCCAACGTGAGGGGTCCGGTCGGCGTCAAAGCGAGTACTAATCACTCGCGCAGGCGCATTGACCTGCTAGATTTTACACTGCCTTTTAAACACTACGCGGACACTGCCTCTCAGTAAGGGGGCGGTTCTGCACGCCTAGGCCGGTGCATGCGCAATGGAAAGACACTGGCCGAGATGAAAAAAATACATACATTTTCGATACTTTTAACCGAAAAGACCCAAAGGGGCGGAAAAAATTATGACAAAAAGGATTGTATAACGAAATATCTAAATAGACTACAGGGTGCATCGGAAATGTCATCATAAATTGCAGGCTGACTCGGAAGAATAGGCTGGAAACCCTAGTACTGTGGGGAAAATGACTCGAGGTTGGTATAATGTGGCAGATATATTTTATCTGAACGGGGTTCATAATTTGAATATTTCAGATAGCTCATTAAGACCTGACACAGCCGTGTCGAATTTCACGATTAGCATCGCTTCCCTTTTAGATAGCTGGAGGCTTAAGTCACCTCCTCGCGGATCTTTTTCTATCCTGGAAATAACTGCCCATTTGAACTCATTGAGTCCATGTTGCATTCTAATCCAGTGGTTGACCAGTGGAGCGTTGTCCACCTGTCTCTTCAGTCTCGACTTGTGTTGTGAAATGCGTTGGCGCACTTCTTGCTCTGTTTTGCCAATGTAAAGGCAATCGCAAGGGCATTTTATGCCATACACAACGAATTTCGATTTACAATTGCTGAATACCTCATGTTTCCAGGATATTCCCTTATGCTGGAAAACAGAACCCTGTATGGTGGTTTCACAGCATAGGCATGTGCCGCATTTGTGGTGGCCTAGTATGGGTGCCAATCCCATCATTTGACGGAGAGATGGTTGAATTTTAGTTGGCATGGAGGCTCTCACCAGGTGGTTAGCAACGCTGTTCTCTTTCTTAAACGCAAACAGGGGTGGGTCTCTCAAACTTGCATCTAGATTCTTAACCAAATGCCAGTTTTGACCGATAATGCGTTTCAATTGGTTGGCAATGATGGGATTGGCACCCATACTAGGCCACCACAAATGCGGCACATGCCTATGCTGTGAAACCACCATACAGGGTTCTGTTTTCCAGCATAAGGGAATATCCTGGAAACATGAGGTATTCAGCAATTGTAAATCGAAATTCGTTGTGTATGGCATAAAATGCCCTTGCGATTGCCTTTACATTGGCAAAACAGAGCAAGAAGTGCGCCAACGCATTTCACAACACAAGTCGAGACTGAAGAGACAGGTGGACAACGCTCCACTGGTCAACCACTGGATTAGAATGCAACATGGACTTAATGAGTTCAAATGGACAGTTATTTCCAGGATAGAAAAAGATCCGCGAGGAGGCGACTTAAGCCTCCAGCTATCTAAAAGGGAAGCGATGCTAATCGTGAAATTCGACACGGCTGTGTCAGGTCTTAATGAGCTATCTGAAATATTCAAATTATGAACCCCGTTCAGATAAAATATATCTGCCACATTATACCAACCTCGAGTCATTTTCCCCACAGTACTAGGGTTTCCAGCCTATTCTTCCGAGTCAGCCTGCAATTTATGATGACATTTCCGATGCACCCTGTAGTCTATTTAGATATTTCGTTATACAATCCTTTTTGTCATAATTTTTTCCGCCCCTTTGGGTCTTTTCGGTTAAAAGTATCGAAAATGTATGTATTTTTTTCATCTCGGCCAGTGTCTTTCCATTGCGCATGCACCGGCCCAGGCGTGCAGAACCGCCCCCTTACTGAGAGGCAGTGTCCGCGTAGTGTTTAAAAGGCAGTGTAAAATCTAGCAGGTCAATGCGCCTGCGCGAGTGATTAGTACTCGCTTTGACGCCGACCGGACCCCTCACGTTGGAATGAATCCAGGACGCGGCTTTCTACGGTAAGAGTTTGCATCAGCCCCCGGGACTGCCCCGACCTATGCGTAGATCCTTACAGACCTTTTCCGCTTGGTCTTTAATCGCCTTTTATTTATTGTTTTTCTTTTTTAGCACATGCTATTAGACTGCCTGTGCCAATGATCTAATGCGCCTCCTGCAGCCAAGTGAAATCTGCCGTAAATCTGCCATGCCCTCTACAGGTGATACACGCTCAGGTTTCCTCCCTGATTTCAAATTTAACAACCCCCCCCCTCTGGAACTAATGGAATTTCCAATTGTTTTGCAGGCCCCTAAGTAGATGTTTTGCAAGTTCCACACACCGTCCCTCTAAATCTATGAGGTCTCCGGTTTATCCTTAAAGTCGACGCCTCTCTTGAAGGTTCACCCAATTGTGGGAGTTTCATTCCAATTTGAAGGTAGCCTTCTTCTTTATGTGTCTTTTGTAGTTTTTGACTCACCCCTGAACTGTGTGTTACACTCCCACTGCACAGGGTCCTTATGAACTGCTTTATTCTATTTTTAGATTGTTCATCCTGTCATCTCTCCCTGTCACCGTCTGTGTTCTTTGATTCTCACAGAGCGGTAAGTCAATATTACTACCTTTTGGAAGCTACAGCAGTCATTCAATTTAGTCCCACGGACCCACTAGAGTGTTCTGTTTAATTTACAGGCGGTCTTATTTTAGAGAAGCTCCCCTGGTCCCCTGGACCCACGCAGGTTCCCGGTTAGTAATATCTGTGGTAAGTTGCTCCGGGCTGCGGTATTCCCGTTTTGGCATTCCTGACCCCCTGGACTTGGAAAGTTTTTTCTACGCTATTCACAGTCCATGTATGACTCGCTCCCCCATCTCAGTTTCCATTGTCCTTGGTTGCCCTTAACTATGTGATTCACTAAGCCTTGAGACTCCAAATGTGCTTTAATTCTCCCCATTACTATTTTTTAATCATGGACATTATGCCTTCCATCTATGTAATGCAATAGGTATATGCAATGTTTGCACTTGTCATATCACACATGTTAGTATTTATGTTTATAAATCACTTTTTGTGTATGTTTTCTCTTTCCTCTTTTTAGCCGCCTGAGGCCCTGATGAGAATCTCCGCTGAATTAAAGGAGATTTGAAACGCGTAGGCCCAATATCCCTATGGTCTGCTTGCTTGTATAGGAGTTCATTTGATTTGTAAACCCCTTACAACTTTGTGTACATTAACCACGTGTATCAACCCAGAACGAATGTTTGATAGAAAAACTTTCATGGTTTTGTACTTTTTTCAAAAAATTGTTTCTAATTTTTCATCGAATTGAAGCAGACCAAGTTATTTTACGTAGTGTGCTTGAGTCAAGGTTGAATGTGTGTTGAATGTGATATGACTGAAGTTTTGAATGTTTGATGTGTTCAGTCGAATACAATCCAATGTGTCTGTCCATTTCCTGATTATCTTTTATGGTTCTTCTCTAATGTACAGTAAAATTTACATCAAAATTGTTGATTTTCTACAAAATAAAATTGCGACTAAACAGCAGTACTCTCTCTGGAATTAATTTTCTGCTTGTGGTTGATTAGTACTAGTATGTAATAAATATTATCAGCACTGGCATTTTCTTTTGTTAATTCCTAAATATACAGCATTACCGTAATCAAGCTCACTGGTGATAAGAGGCTGTATTATAGTTTTAAGCGAGTGAATTGGGATGCGAAGTAGTCACATGATGCCAAAACAACTCTCACATGCAGAAAGGGAATGATCAGAAAGCTCAGGTTCTTAGCAGCTTTTCTGAGTTTCAGGCAGGCCCAAAGAAAATAGCCACCAATAGTTATTCCACCTACTGTTAGCCTTCCCAATTAAAAAGATCTCAGTTTCCCCCTTGAGATTTAGGCAGTCAAACGGCATCCAGTCAGCTACTGCTGTGAGACATCACGCGAGATTACCGCTTGATGCTTCATAGTTTTCAACAATAGAAAAGGTAAGGACAAGAAAGAGCTGAGGCACAGAGGTTGAAGGGGAGAGAGGGGACCATGTTTAGGTTTAGAATGGAAGAAAGAAAAGGGGAGCAGCTATAAGGCACAAGAGGGCACCAAGTAAAGGAGAATGAAAAGTAAGATGGAAGTGAATGTCAGAACACAAGCAAGGACCTCTTCAGTCCAAAAGTGTGCCCCAAAATAGCCAACACTAGAGAAGGAAGTAAATGTGAGGACAGGAGCAAGAATCTCTTGAATTCCAAAGTATTCTCCTAAAATGGCTAGCACTAGAGGATCTGAGAAGTAGGCATACTCTGTCATCAACCTCTGGAGAGAGTCACTCCTCACTGACTTTATTTCCTGATCCCTGTACTATTAGTCTTCAAGATTCTTCCATAAGCAGTGATCAGTTCCCAGAGCAGCTGTAACCTACCTTGGCATAGCTCTCAGCAGCGTCTATTAGCAGCGTCAAGGCTTTCATCAAGGATCCTTTCAGCACTGCCATGTTGGCAAGGGATTCCTCTGAAAAGAATCAAGGAGGTTATCAATAAATATGCAGGGGGAAGATACTCTGGAATTCAGGCACTATGAAAATTCTGTAAAGAAAGAAAAAGGAACTATTACTTACCTGTAACACGACTTATACAGTTAGATGTTTGTAATAGATTCACATACTATGCATACCCTGTTGTTATAGTGGTTACCTTTAAAACAGATTTAGAAGTTTGAACAACCCCATTGTCATCCATTGTCTTCCAAACTCTTCTTCGATCAGAAAGCCCTCTAAGTCAACATCATTGCCGATTTCAGACTATCTTGTCAAACCATTTTAGGCAATCTGGTCATTTTTCATTACTCCTTGTGGAGGACCAAAAGAGTATTCAGTCAGATGTTTTGCAAATATAATATTATAGAGAAGGAGAGGTGCCTGAGTTCCGGAGTGCCCTTTGACCCTCTGTGATAACTCAAGAGTTAAAAAGCAGTGTTTGGCAAAATTAGGTACAAAGAACAACAATGCAGCTTTTCACATCTGTTAACAGAAAGTTAATTAGTGGTTGTATCTGTTTTCTATGAAGGAAAGTGCATTGGCATAACTGGATATTGAGCATTGGCTAACTGGCAACAAACTAGAATGTCCATAACTATCCATGTTCATAAGCTTCATGTAAGAAAGAATGTTCCTTCTAACAGAAGGACAAAAATAATATCATAGTACGACTGGCACTTTAATTTAATGTCATAAGTCGTATTAACGCACTCTCGCACTCATTTTAAGTTACATTCTCTCTTCTGGTAACATCACATATGGCTGCAACACCACAAGCCTTTTATGAAGTATTATCAATGTATGACTTGCAAATAAAAAACTTGTGAATCACTTACTTTGCTAGCCATTGCGTTAGCTACACTAAATATATATCATATAAATGTTGCTTTTTAAAGAAATTTTATTGATTTTTATATATTTTTTAAATGTAATACTGACAAAAATAAACATATAACAAAAGCTCATCATTGCGCATGTGTTTGTTCATCTGTTGTTTCACCTGTTCTCATTTTTATTTCTCACAAGGTCTTTTTCCTAATATGCTTCTTCCTGCCATCTCGCGTCATTACAGAACCAGCGTAACATAGCGATTGTAACTCAAGTAGAGTTAAGGGTTGGTCTTGCCATCAGTGTACTAAGCCACTGGGTTTGTTTCCCCTTACTATGGGGAGGGATGAGGAAAGTGGGTGGTGAAGCCGGGCTTTAGTGTTGTGGCAGGACCTTTTATGTACGCTTCTGGTTTTGACTGCTTCTTACCTTCATGTCAGTGTATTTTGTTTATTGTTCAGGGTCTTCTTCTTCGATCTGGTTACTTCTGAAGTTGTTAATCATTTCATAAAATTCCATCCCATCCCATCCCCCCCCCTTTTAGGGCTCTATATGGCAATGAGACCATTTTTTCACTTCTGTTTCCCAATCAGCCACTTTGAGTCCCGCTTGATTTTTTTTTTGTGAACATTTTTTATTGCGTTTTAGGACAGCAATCAAAAGACCATAGGTACATACAGATGCACATCCCTTCCCCCTCACTAACAACCAGCAGGTCCTATACGCCAATACTGTAGGCGTCAGAGTATTGGCCACCTGCAGGGTGGGGTGCGGTGGGAATGCAGAGCCAGGTCCTGAGCCCAATCCCAAGCCTCGCAAGGCAGGGGTTGGTCACCAGCAGGGGGTTGAGTATGGTAATAACATCTTACTTTACATCCCAAAAAAAAGGAGACCTTCACTGAAAAAAACTAAAGTTGAAGTGGCGTTATAGTTAGGTACGGTCATAATATGTTACTTTACATTTAAAAAAAAACTCAGAAATTCACTTAGTTAAAATAAAGTTAAAAGAACATTATAGTTAAGTAAAAATGGCAGTTAAAACTGAAAACACAGACATTTGCCAGTTCTAGTTTACTGAGCTAACTTGAACGTGTGCCCCCACCATGCTCTGCTTATGACCTCACAAACTGCATCACTCATGACATGTTCAATGACCTAATTGATGACAGAACTGATAACATTTCAAATAACATAATCGATGACAACACTGGGCTAAGTGTCGGCACAAGTTCTAGTTACCTCAATGAACTATAACTGGCAAATTTCAGTTTTTTTCATTTAAATTGATACTCTGCTCATGGAATCTGGGCAACCTGGAAGAATGCACCCGCATTACAGTGATCTGCAAGGAAGAGAAGGACTATAGTTCATTGGTAATGGATTACTGAACCACCACACCCAAAGGAAATGTGAGGAAGCATAATGTAATAGAAGATGTGAAGCTTCATGATTGGCGTTTATCAATCCCCAAGTCTGAAGGATACACACCCCATGGCAGTGACTCGATGAGCTTGAGCTGGACATTTGCTGCCCCCTCATGGTTCTCGCCGATCTCTCTGTGCATGCTGAAGCACAAGGCTACCATGTTGTGCTTTTCGCTGTCTCCAGGGTGGCAGCGCTTGATGTAATCCAGCAAAGCTGTTTTCAGGCCCCCTGTCTAAAGTGAAAAGGCAGCATTAGCATAGAGGCAGGAGCGATTAAGATAAAAAAAGGCAGAGAGTAATGAAATACACGAGCTAGAGAGCAAAAAAACATGATGATAGGAAGGGAGGAATATGACAGGAGAGGAACGAAGACACACGTGGGAAAGTTGGATATTGGAAGATGAATGGAAAGATTGGAAAAGGGAGGAGAGAGAGAAATAAGAGTGGAAGGAAAAAAGAAAGATGAGAGAGGGAGAGAATGGAATCAATCAGGACATGGTTTCTTAACTAGTAATCTCTACAGCAACTCTGTAACACAGATGCCACAGACTTTCCACCAACATAAGAGAAGAAATGACAACATGTGACATCTCTGCCCCACCCGACTGGCCCTAGCCACCAGATGGGAGTTAAAGGAATGAACTTTAAACATAAGCTTTTTTGAGAAATCAGTAATGGGCATTACTCTATAATGGAACAAGTAAGCTTGTAATTAATTTTATCATCTACCTTTGTTTAATTTTATGACCGGTAACAAACCCGAGGTATAGTCTCCTATATTAGGGCCTGAGGCATTCCTTCCTGGGCCCTGGTATTCAGCATCCATAAAGAGACCACTAATGCATGCTCACATTTAGCGCCACTAGTGGAAGAGGTGTGGCGCAGCGGCCAGGGTGACTGACGCTGGGGATCACGGTTCGATCCCCGGCTCCGGCGGCAGGGGTCTGCTCAGCACCATGTGACTCTGGGCAATAGCTCGCTTAATCTTCCCGACGTCCTCCAGCGCCGTGACACCTTCGGGTAATTGTTCGCGCTTTACAAATACTGGATATTTACAATTACATGATGAGTTTTCAATTGTTCATTTTATCATTTTGACTCCAGAAAATGAAGGGCAATTTACACAATCGTGTGGTGCACTGACTATGTGTGGATAGCAATGGACTTCCAATAGACTATCCAAGTGTCCCAACACCGAACAAGAACATAATATTAATTTAGTCTATGAACAGGAAGGCTTTTATTAGTAGAACTGAAGGAAATATCCAGTCAGGATTCAGACAGATCCGAGACAGGCTAGGAAGAGCATACATTCCTTCACCAAAGGATCTGTGCTCAGCTACCGCAGGAGAACAGATCAATTGAGATGTTCTCATTAGTCTGCAGTATGGGCCTATTTAATAAAAGCCTTGGTCCTTGTTGGCCAGAGGTCACAGCTTCACCTACGGCTAATATTGTCTAAGGAGAGGTTAGGTTATTACCATTCTGGCAGCCAACATTGTTCCGATATGCAACTATGTAGTTTCCAAATAATTCAGTTCGGCATAGCCTGAGCAGTATGGTGGACAGAGTGAAATCCCAGCTGCTGCTAGTGCAAATTTAAATGGGATGAGTTTGAAATTCACTGGCACAATAGGCAGTGCTAGCATAGCTCGCTGATCACTAGGAACAAAAGTAAAGCGAACTGGACTGCACCAGCAACATTATGTCAGTAGCAAATATCTGAATAGAAACGATATGCTTAAATAGTTTTTACTGGACTACGGAAAGGAGAATACCATTGACATCAAACAATTACAGCTGCTAAGATATTAACAGAACCTCACAACCACATGATGAAAGGGCAACTCCAAATACACTCTGCACTTAACAGCACAAGTGTAGAGACTAGGGATATGATCCAGTGACCCCGTGATGTCAGAGGAATGCATTTAGGACAACAGAAATGTCAAATTATGTAGGAGCCATGGGGATGTGTCTGATGTGTATATTGTGTTCTGTCACTGTTCCTTCTCCTACCCCCAAAGCTGGTCCGGCTGGCCTAGATAGGATGTTGGCTGGAGGATAGGCAGAGGTTGGACTGGTGGTCTTTGAGAACACCAGGACCTCTTTTGCTTGATTTTGGAGGTGTGTGAACTTGTCTCCCCATTTGTTACCATTACGTTTGCCATGATGGCCTCAGATGGAGTACTGGCTTTGACAAATCAGGAGAGGCTGGGGTTGTAGCCAATAAGTTAGTGTTGTTTGGAACATTGGAATAGGACATTAACTGATGAATCTAGACAAGGATACTCCCCATTGTGGTGTTTATGTTAACCACGCCAGAAAGAGGCCCATGTCTGAATGAGGAGGACTGTATTCAAATCGAATTCCCAATCGATCATTTAAGAGGGAGGCAAAGGAATTTATGGACACAATGCTCAACTCATCTCGCTCACCAAGTGTTTATCATTCTAGAAATGTCAAGGATTAAAGGGACTCAGAGAATGAATTGGCTTGCTAAATAAATAGACTGTGGAGTACGGACAGGGAAGGGGGAAGACAGCACTATCATAGCAAGAATAGACTCTAGGGTACTTAGGGCTGGAGGGGTAGATTATACCTCAGATAAGAGTATATGAATATAGTACAGGCAAATGAGTTGAATGGAACACTGACTTGTAATGTTGAGAATTTATCCCGAAGCCTACTCAGAAGACACCTACCGTATCCAACTTTTTCCTCATCAGCACCTCAAAATGATGCTTCCGATGAAGCAAATCAAAGATGTATGTCATATCACTATAGCGTCCAATACCGGTGAGAAGCCGCACCTAGGGATTGGAAACAGAAAGTAGGTAAGCCCAGGGTGGGCATGCAAGGCAGGCTGCATTTACAGAGTGCAAACCATTCATTCCAAAAGGGTGACCCACTGATGCACTGCACAACGCCCAACTCAACTGAATCCAGCAAAGACATATTGCT
This sequence comes from Lissotriton helveticus, assembly GCF_964261635.1. Classification (NCBI taxonomy): domain Eukaryota; kingdom Metazoa; phylum Chordata; class Amphibia; order Caudata; family Salamandridae; genus Lissotriton; species Lissotriton helveticus. The sequence goes on from NC_136061.1 coordinate 1,931,149,402, forward strand.
CACAAAAATACCCCCTTGTACTTGAATGCTGCACACCATCCATCGGGAAGAATTATTAACCTACCATACTGGACAATTTCCTCCTTTACTGTCCATGCAATGATAGCCAGCACAACCTCTGCATCAAGAACACCATGCACTGCCACCAACATATCTGCGTGGACTAGAACTGGTATGAATTCCGGCATAGGCACTCTGCAAAACCTCAAGACCACTGGCACCAAGCACCATACACCTAAAGGAGTGTGTGCACTAGCATATTAGACAATGTTTACTCTAATGGTCAACACTAACACAATGCACACAAGTGGACCATTAACTGACACACAGCAATCTCCCCACCCCAAGAGGTCACAGCATGACTTACACCTGGAATAGTTATTCTACAGATGTACTTTACAAACTCCAGTCTCAGAGCTCCTGCACTGACATACTGCAAATCCTTCACACCATGGGGTCTCCAGGCACATACACTAACAGGGGTCTTTGTATTAGCACACTGCACATCTTACACACAAAGATGTGACTGAACAGACACACCACACAACCTCTATGCCAAGGAAACCCTGCTGTGCCAACATCCGAAATGGCCTTTGCAAGGCCTGCACCTGAAGAAGTTTCTGTTCAAGTACACTGCAAAACTTCCAAGATAAGATACATTACAAAACTTCCCTACCAGTGGGTCACTGTAGAGACAGGAGAGTGCCTACGCCAGCACACTGTACAACTGTCAGATTAAGAGGTGTCTGTACTGACAGACAGTAAGTATTAAAAGTACTCAGTTTGTTCACAGATACATCTCAGGCTCACAAAAGACACCTACCACCTATGGCGTCTCCCAGGGTTCCATACTGTCGCCAGTCATCTTCAGCCTCTTGGTAAAGTACTCACAGATAACAGCATCAAGACTCATCATTACGCCAATGATATGCAACTATACTTAAAAGTCTCCCTCTATTTCAGACATTCAAAGCCAAGTCTCCAACACTGATTGCCCATTATTCACACCCTGATGGCCAGCAACTAGCTGAAGCTCAACCCAGCCCAGACAGAATTGCTGTTATTTGCCAAAAAACAACAAACAACAGTACAAACCTAGCTCAATGACATGAACCATGACCGCTTCGAACCCCAACTTCGATTCCTATCATTGCTTAATTTGTAAACGAGTGCCAGTGCCCAAAGCTCTTCTCAGAAGCCTGAGGACAGTGCCATTGAACAAATACCAAGGATGGTAGTCTTGAATCCACCTCCTGCTTCTTTAATCCACTATGAGACACGTCCTGCCCCTTTACCTCACTCTTGCAGTTTCCTGCTTTCTCCCTTTCTGACAGTTTTTCCATCTTTCTCTTCCTCCTTCTTTTCTGTATGTGAATTTTTCTCTTGCTTGCCTTCAGAAAATGTACGATGGGGAAAAACAAGTGCTGTCCTCAAAAATGAGTGTTGGTGGGCTCTACCGACAACCACCATCTCAAATAAAGCACTGCCTGAGGAGTGCCCTGGGGTCAGAATCGGTGGTATGTTACCTGTAACAAAGTACAGGGACACACCAAAAGAGGGACCTACAAATGAAGGGAGCCTCTACACTGGAAGGTTATGCTAATCACAACTGTGTGTTTAGGGGAAAAGCACCTTTTGTTTTTAAATACCCTCACACACCCTAGTGGTGTTATGCTTATTCATCGGGTCACCCGACCCCTAAAAGTCTGGGTGGGCTCAACCACAGTTTTGGGAACTCTTCAGACAGATGAAGACGGGGGGATGCTTAAAGGTTAAAAAACATCAGTCAGACCTCTGGTTTCCCTTTATTCTTGGGTCTGGCTGGGTCAATAAAATCATCACAACTAATGTTTTATTGAGGGTCCAAAGGCATATTTGACGACCTCATGGAGAGCGCCCCCCACACCAAATTACTAAGCAAACACAGAGCGTCCAAGGGTCAGAAAAAACAAACTTTTTACTAAAAAACCAAAACCAACAAAGAGGGTTCTGTGGAAGAGAGTGCTACCTCTAGATCCCTACAGGTATTGAAGGATGATACCCATCAGTAGCTGTCCTGTACCTCCCTATTCATCATTTGGGCTTCCTCATGCCGTCTACCTCGAATGTTCACCCATAGGGACCAGATGTATATATCCCGTCAGTTGGCGTGAACACGATGGAATGAGATTAGGATGTAAATCTTACAGCTACTGAATTGCAGTGCAAAGAAAATAGTGAAAAGAAGGTATATCTAATGTGTAATTAAAATTGGAGAAAATGGGAGAAAAAGAGTTTTAATAGTGTCTCTCATTTGTCCAAACGTTTAAAACAGTGCAAAAATAGCAGTACGAGCAAATATCTGCTATATCTAATATGTGGTCAACATGTTTCATCAGACTAGTGGAACAAGTGTCCTCTGCCTTCATCAGGACCTATAGAAAGGTGTTAATGCAACTGCAAATTAAGTGAATGAATCAAAATAGACCGGAAAATGACCGGTGACCGGTGGGGCATTCCACAGTGTGAGCTGACTGTCATTTCTTGGCTGGTAAGTATCTGTGTGAACAAGAGAGTCGTTTAGACTTCTGTTTTTAGGTCGAGCAGTGTAGTCTGCTCGAGACCTATTGCTGCCCGTATTTGGGAATGTAGACACGAGAGGGGCACGAGCACAGATTTCACCTCTGGGCGCGCACGGCGCCGTGCCCCTCTCGTGCCTCATATTCCCATGCGCAAACACACTCACACAGCCACACTCACGCATGCGCACATACACAGCCACACGCATACACAGGCACACACACACTGCATACACACACGCATCCCCCCTTAAACAGACACACGCGCACACAGACGCACGCACAGACACACTCGAACACATACAGACACACGCGCGTACACCCTCACCCCCACTCCCACTCACCGGGCTCCTCTCCCCTTAGGCATGTTCGCCCCTTTCCGATGTTCTTCACGACGGGACTTCAGCTGCCGGACCTGGTAGAGCGGGGGCTGCCCGCGCATGCGCGGCATTTCTAACCGGGGCTCTCAGAATGAAAGTTAGAAATGCCGCGCATGCGCGGGCAGCCCCCGCCCTCCCAGGTCTCGTCACAGAACACATAATACACCCAGTGGATAACCCGTGAGGCCGTTTTACTACCCTAATTTCTACGCTATGTCTAATGCTTTTTTGTTTTATTTTCATTTCGCGGGCGATTTTTTTTTTTGCGGCAGCAAATGCTTGTTTGACTCGTTTCCCGAAGGGAGTAGGCAATAAATCAGCGACTACGGTGGTTTGGGGCATTTCCGCTCCAATCATTGCGTTGATTTTTTATTTTGTCACACTGTGTGTGCAGGACATTCAACTAACGTGTGTGGAAACTAAATACCTAGCTGTCTGTTTTGAACTGTCTCCCCTTACAGTGACAGACACTGTACCAAACCCGTGTGCGTCCTATATGCAGGCATTCAACACAGACCATCCTGTACTCCAGCGAGCCTGCGCATATGCAGTCACCACTTGCTACCGCATGGCCACACGGGGATTCTGCCGTCTCCGTACTTGACTCCGCTTCTATCCACGTGGTCTCAAAGTATGTTAGTGTTCGGTTTACTTTATGTTTACATGTTGGGTACTTTGTTCCTTTATGGAACTCCTGTGGGACGTGGCATGGAGGGTCCCTCGTGGTGGTTCCAGCAGTTGTCGTTGGAGCAGCTGCGAGGGAGTGTTGTGTGCATACATGCCAGTGTGCTGCCCTGACTACCGTACTAATAAACCTCCCTCTACTCAACATTTCCTGGCTGCGTGGTACCTTCACTCTCGTGGGAGTAAACCCCACAGTCGGCTTACAGCAATTACCACCCGTATGTTTCTCCCATACTCAAGCCACCGGCGGGTGTGCTTTGTATTCCCGCTTCTTCGATTCGTCTTGTCTTTAAACCACATCTGCACACCTTGCTGCCCTTGTTTATATTCCCCAGTCACTAACATGCTGCCTCACACTCAGGCAAGCACGCCCACACCCTCTTTCACTTTGTGCTGGACGCAATAACAGCCTTCTGTAGGGTTCTGGCACTACACGCTTCTTGTCCGCTCAGAACGGTGTAGGGGCTTGTATTGCCTCCTCAAGCGAGCTTCTGGAATCCACTTCATGCACTCCCGTTGGTGGAGTTAAATGATAGTGATTGACAGGCAACCATTAAGGTCAAGTCTTAATCTCTGGTTTTACGTAGTAAAATGTCTGCTGTGTGATAATGAAATGTCTGCTTCGATAAGACTCGGCCTGCTACATTACATAGTTAGTTTTATAAAGCTCACAATCACTACACCCTGGCTTCTGGGCGCTAACATCAGCCTAACTATTGTCTACTTAGGGACCGGAAAGGTTTTCTGCCGTAATTTCAGAAAGCTAGTTACCTCTTCAAGTTCTTTTCCAAATCGCTGTGAATGAAATCACACTTTCACCAGTGGTGGAAGTCCTTTTCAGGGTTTATGAAAATAACCACTTGTAACCCAAAAGTGAGGCAAAATGTTAAACGTTTAAGAAAAGCAAGTCGCCATTTGAGGCATTTGGTTACGCTCTGAGCACACTACATATTTAATCACACATAAGTGTATTTTTAATCTATTCATTGACAGGGCAAGTGTAGTAAAATTGCAATTAATTGAAGACACACTTAGGACGTCGTAAAACATGACGAATCCCTGTCTCCCTCTGCTCGTCATCTAAACTGCTGTTTGCTGTTTATTTCTCCTTCCTTTCTCTTCTCAATTGTGAGTAATGGCGGACATCTGCTGTACTGTGCCCCCTTTCCCTATTAAGCCCCTTCCTCTAATGCTTCTACCACCTTTGCCTGTTTATGGGGGACAAACTTGTGTGCTTCCGGTCCCCCGGTTGGTTTCTGCCCACTCTCCAGTCGCCTAGGTCTGGATTACACTCTACTTCCTGTCCTTTGAGCATACCCCGGTTAGGATAGAAAGAGACTTACTGCACAACCTCTTGTTACCTTTCTTCTACCAACTGTTTGTCTATACCAGAGTGAGTGCTGCTGGGAGGCCACATACATCCATCTATGGTTCCACCGATACAGCTTTCTATATAACTTGTGTTTACCACAAAAGCTCCGTGGGCCAATGCCTACCTGCTTTGCACACCCTTACAATAATGAGGCCTTCTGTCTCACTCTCTCCTGCCCCTTCCCTGTCTTGGCCTCTCCATTCTTCCTCTGTTTCCGTCTCACTCTCTCCTGCCCCTTCACTGTCTTGGCCTCTCCGCTCTTCCTCTATTTCTGTTTCACTCTCTCCTGCCCCTTCACTGTCTTGGCCTCTCCACTCTTCCTCAGTTTCCGCCTCACTCTCTCCTGTCCCTTCACTGTCTTGGCCTCTCCACTCTTCCTCAGTTTCCGCCTCACTCTCTCCTGCCCCTTCAGTGTCTTGGCCTCTCCACTCTTCCTCTATTTCTGTCTCACTCTCTCCTGACCCTTCACTGTCTTGGCCTCTCCACTCTTCCTCTATTTCTGTCTCACTCTCTCCTGCCCCTACACTGTCTTGGCCTCTCCACTCTTCCTCTATTTATGTCTCACTCTCTCCTGCCCCTTCACTGTCTTGCTTCTGTTTATTGTATTTGCACAAATCTAATATCTTGGTCTATTCCTTTTCAATAATCAGGCATTTTTGTTTATTAGGTGTTTATGTTTTTGATGGGTTTATTTATAGGCACTTTCTATCTATCTATCTATCTATCTATCTATCTATCTATCTATCTATCTATCTATCTATCGCCCTCACTCTATCTATCGCCCTCACTCTATCTATCTATCGCCCTCACTCTATCTATCTATCGCCCTCACTCTATCTATCTATCGCCCTCACTCTATCGCCCTCACTCTATCTATCGCCCTCACTCTATCTATCTATCGCCCTCACTCTATCTATCTATCGCCCTCACTCTATCTATCGCCCTCACTCTATCTATCGCCCTCACTCTATCTATCGCCCTCACTCTATCTATCGCCCTCACTCTATCTATCGCCCTCACTCTATCTATCTATCGCCCTCCCTCTATCTATCGCCCTCACTCTATCTATCGCCCTCACTCTATCTATCGCCCTCACTCTATCTATCGCCCTCACTCTATCTATCGCCCTCACTCTATCTATCTATCGCCCTCACTCTATCTATCTATCGCCCTCACTCTATCTATCGCCCTCACTCTATCTATCGCCCTCACTCTATCTATCGCCCTCACTCTATCTATCGCCCTCACTCTATCTATCTATCGCCCTCACTCTATCTATCTATCGCCCTCCCTCTATCTATCGCCCTCACTCTATCTATCGCCCTCACTCTATCTATCGCCCTCACTCTATCTATCGCCCTCACTCTATCTATCGCCCTCACTCTATCTATCGCCCTCACTCTATCTATCGCCCTCACTCTATCTATCGCCCTCACTCTATCTATCGCCCTCACTCTATCTATCGCCCTCACTCTATCTATCGCCCTCACTCTATCTATCGCCCTCACTCTATCTATCGCCCTCACTCTATCTATCTATCGCCCTCACTCTATCTATCTATCGCCCTCACTCTATCTATCTATCGCCCTCACTCTATCTATCTATCGCCCTCACTCTATCTATCGCCCTCACTCTATCTATCGCCCTCACTCTATCGCCCTCACTCTATCGCCCTCACTCTATCGCCCTCACTCTATCGCCCTCACTCTATCGCCCTCACTCTATCGCCCTCACTCTATCGCCCTCACTCTATCTATCTATCGCCCTCCCTCTATCTATCGCCCTCACTCTATCTATCGCCCTCACTCTATCTATCGCCCTCACTCTATCTATTGCCCTCACTCTATCTATCGCCCTCACTCTATCTATCGCCCTCACTCTATCGCCCTCACTCTATCTATCTATCTATCGCCCTCACTCTATCGCCCTCACTCTATCTATCGCCCTCACTCTATCTATCTATCGCCCTCACTCTATCTATCGCACTCACTCTATCTATCTATCACACTCACTCTATCTATCTATCGCACTCACTCTATCTATCTATCGTACTCACTCTATCTATCTATCGCACTCACTCAGCACCATCACTCAGGGGCACCACAGCATCAATCTGTGAAACCATTCAACAACAACTGGTTCAAATACGTTCTCAATGTCTCAAACTTTATTACAAATGTCACAAAAAGATGTTAATATTTCACTTCTGTTCTTGGATTTTCGTCACAATAAAATACACTTAACACAATCTTCACAAAAGTTATTTACAAAAGTTTAAGCTATTGCTATTATAAATTACAATAACTTTTATTTAAGTATTAATTATTTAAAAAAATTAAAAGCCATTGTTATTTGTAATAGCAATACTTCTAAGTCACGTAAATACAACACATATTGCATTACAAATGCTATAGGTGTCACATTTGCGAAAGTTATAACTATTGGCATTGTAAATGGCAAAGCTATTAATTTAGCTATTTTCAAAACCAACACAGAAATAAAAAATGCCATTTACAATACCAATAGCTCAAAATTTCCTAATGCGAGACCTATTGCATTGCAAATGCTTGTTTTTAATGAGAACATTGGCTTCTCATAGGTCAGTTAGTATTGTCCATTTTTTGTTGATTATCTTCTTCACCTGGTTTGACGATGAGTTAAAGGTAGTGACGCAGATCATTTGTTGCGGCTGGGTCCTCTCTTGGGTTTCCAAAAGGGACTCCCTGGGGGTATTGCGTGCTGTCTTCTTGGCGCTTTCAATGATTTTGGTGGGATATTTCTTCTGTTTCAGTTTGTTCGTTAGTATCCGTGCTTTCTTTCTTGTAGTACTGAAGTTGAGAACAATTTCTCCGGATGCGTAAGAACTGTCCCACCAGTAAGTTCTCTCTGAGTGATCGTGGATGCGCACTATCAAATCTAACAGGCTGTTCCTGTCGGTAGGTTTAGTATATAGGGAGCAGCTCAATGTACCATTGCCAGCGACAACATTGATATCCAGGAAGGAAACTTTTTCCCTGTCTTTATTTACTGTGAAGTGTAAATGTAGGTTGAGTTGATTGATCCAGTTAGTGAAGCCCAGCAGGCTTTCATCATCTCCCTTCCAAACCATAAGGGTGTCATCAATATATCGGTACCATTTACAGATGTTCCTGGTATATGGGTTCGTAGTCCATACGTGTAGGTCCTCAAAATGACTCATGTACAGACAGGCAATGCTAGGAGCAAATGTGCTGCCCTAGATGTTCCATGGATCTGAAGATACAGTTGGTTCTCAAACTTAAAAAAGTTCTCAGTCAGTTCTAGTCGTATGAGGGTGATTACCCATTCAACAGGCGCCGTCCATTCCCAGTCTTCTTCGTTGAGTAATTCCTTTATGACCGTAATGCTCTCTGACTGGGGTATACTAGTATACAATGCCTCGACATCAAGACAGACCAAGCGATAGGAGGCTGCCTACTTCTTTTTTTAGCCTCCCGACCAGTCCCGTTTTTTTAACACTTTCTATAGGACCACCCACGTTATCAATCCGGTCCTGTGTGAAGCACGTTGCCCTCCCAATTTGGGTAAGTTTCATTGCGAATACTAACAGCCGAGTGGTATAAATGAGTGAGTGAACACATGTATGTATGGTATAGTATCAACACTATAAAAGACGGTGATCTACGTACTGCTAATTGAGACTGATTTCATTGGTGCAAACTACTTCCTGCTACCCATACTAACACAAAGGTAGTGTTAGAATGCGAATAATCTCGCCACTCTATAGGTCTGTCACATATAAATAGTATGTCACAGAGTTTCCATGATGAGTGGCACAATGAGGGGGATCCTCCCCACCATAGCAGCATGCACACTGAGTTTGGCATGCTACGCACGGTACACCTCCTGGGTAATAAGCACTGACAATTTTTTTTTAAATGTTTTTTTAGGATTCAAGTGTTCGTGTCTGTGGAAAGGGAGCGCCGCGCAACCCTGCAGAGCGACCCGCGAGCCGGGATACCTTGACAACTGACCCTCCGGCGTCCCCGACGACCAGGACTCCTCCTCTCTTCTTTCCCATGCAGGAACCGGAACAACTCAAGGCGTCATACAACAACCCGGAAGTGAACCCTAGTGACCCCGGAAGTTCCGCCCCATCTACAACCCAACGGACAGAAAAGCCGCCGACGAAGAGAGGAGAGCGTTCGATGCAGTGGACTTGTGGCAGGAGACAGAGTGTGGACAACCCGGGACCGAGAGCGGACAGTGCCGGAGCGGAAGCGAGGAAGAGGAGGACGTCTGGACGGAAGTCTGGTGGAGTCCTCCGGAGGTGGCTGGAGAGCGGCCGCAACTCACCGGATGGTTACGGCAGAGCACGTGAGTACCCTGTTAGCGTTGTTATCTCCGTGCCCCCCTGTAGATAATTGTATAGTGAATGTATATAGGTCCCCTCACGGAGTACCCACCGCTGCACTGTGTATACGTAGGAACTCACTTCACTTAACTCAGTGTAAATAGAACCCTTGCACTTTGCCCTCACAACTGCACATTCTTCCCCTTCCTCTCTCGTCTAAACCTCTCTTATCCCTTCCCTTTCCTGCCTCCTCCTCACGGTCTCCTTTGCCCCGCACGTCCCGGTGGTTGGTAACAGTGCTGCGACGGTCCACAACCTGTCAAGGACTAACTGCCCCTTCTCTCTCTCTCCCTTTTATCTCCGAGACAACACCGGAGCCCGACCTGCAGAGCCGAAGCCATTCCGAAGACCAACTCATCCCTTCCGCAGAGATCGGACTTCCATCCTACCAAACCCAGCCTTATTCCACATCCTCCTGTTTAACCCGAGACAACACCGGAGCCCGACCTGCAGAGCCGAAGCCATTCCGAGACCAACTCATCCCTTCCGCGGAGATCGGACTTCCATCCTACCAAACCCAGCCTTATTCCACATCCTCCTGTTTAACCCGTTGTTGACAATAAAATAACTGCTGCAATAGCGCACTATATCCGGCCTCCACGCCTGTTATTCCGGTCCGCCCGCAACTGCAGTCCACACTTGGTGTCAGAAGTGGGATCCGGAAGCATGGAGGCCGCGGTTAAGCAGTTAGCAGAAAGTCAAGAGCTGCTAGGGAAGATGATGGAACGCTTCCTTAAAACCGCTGAAGACGATCGTGGCCAGCTTCACGACGTCCTAAAGGATCAAGGAACCTCTCAGGACCAGGCACTTGGGAGACTGCCCGACGTCATGGGACAACAACGGCCAGCCGCCTCCCTCCCCTCTGTGGTCCTGCAAAAGTACGTTCCGGGTGAGGACCCGGATTTCTTCTTTACAAACTTTGAACGCCTGGCGCAGGCTGCGTCATGGCCAGTTGACCGATGGGGTCACTACTTGGGGCCCCTGTTGACGGGGGAACTGCAGGCGGCCTACCAACAGGCGAACGTTCAGGGACAGACCCCATACCAGGATATCAAGACCTGCATCCTTGAACACCTAGGGATCGATGACGAAACATATAGGGTTCGCCTACGGCAAGCCCGTGAAGGACCCCAAGAAACACCTCGAGCCCTGTCCTTTCGCATCCAGGATCTGGCCAACCGATGGCTGAAATCGGCCACCGCCTCAAAGGAAGAAATATTGTCCAAAATATACTTGGAGCAATTCCTCGCCTCTCTTCACCCTGCTACCCAGAAATGGGTACGACAACGTGCTCACCTAACGCTAGACACGGCTGTCGAAATCGCAAGCGCATACAGCCGAGCACAGGAGGCTCAGAAGAAAGACGAACACCATCCCCGTCTGCCATTTGGAAGTCACCCTCGACCCCAAAGGCCTGCCGGTCCCCGAAAGCCGGACCCTGTTCCCTTGTTTCCCTTTCCTATGGTGCCTCGACCTAACCCTCCTGGTCCCCAGTGTTATCACTGTGGAGGGTACGGACACATAGCCAGGTTTTGCCCCCAAAAGGAAGAACCCATGGAGGTCGGGTTGGCCAGGAACTATGTTTGGCTTACCACAGACGCTAGCCCGCCTCCTTTCCGGTGTCGAGTGAAGATTGACGGCCATCCTCTGATGGCCCTCGCGGATTCCGGCTGCAGACAAAGCGTTCTACGACCCCAAGAGTTGCCCACACCTATCGGGCCAAAGACCGGCACCGTGGACATTCAATGTGTTCATGGGGATACCAAGAGGTATCCCACCACCAGGGTTAGAGTCCAAACCTCCTCGGACGAAGGACATTCCCTTACGGTGGGGTTAGTCCCAACCCTACCAGAACAAGTGATTTTGGGTAGCGATTACAGCGGCCTTCCTCGTCTACTGCACGACGCAACGGACTCACTAGAAAGATGGTGGTCTGAAGCCTCTTTCTATCAAAGCGCCCCCTCCGTGGAACCAGCCGCCAAAACCCCGAAAACCAGAGGCCAAAGGAGGAAAGAGAAAAGGGTCTACGCGACAGCCTATCCCGTTCGCGTGGACGACCATCCCTGGGAAACCGATCAGGAATACCGGGCGGCCCAACAAGAAGACCCGGTGCTGCAGGACGCTTGGGCACGCGCCCTCGAAAACGAGGATCCTCTACAAGTATGTCCTTACTTTTTCAAAAAGAATGGGCTGTTGTATAGAAAGGGGGCACCTCATGAAAACCCTCAGCTCCTCGTCCCCGGCCCCTTTCGCGACAAGGTCTTGTTCCTGGCCCATCTGTTAGGGGGACATTTCGGAGACAAAAAAACAGGGCAGGCCATATTGGAAAAGTTTTATTGGCCAGGGGTGTACAAACAAGTGGGTCAGTACTGCCATGAATGCCCCGAGTGTCAGAAAAACAGTCGATACCGGCCACCAAGGGTACCCCTCCAACCCCTCCCTCTCATCGACATCCCTTTCAGTAGGGTGGAGATGGACCTCATAGGGCCTATGTTACCATCAAAGAGCGGATGTAGATATGCTCTTGTCCTTGTGGACTACGCTACCCGTTTTCCGGAGGCCGTCCCTTTACGGCACCCCACCACTCAGAACATCGCCAAAGCCCTGATCTCTATCTTCACCCGGGTGGGTTTTCCCCAGGAGATTTTGACTGACCAAGGCACCCCCTTTGTCTCCTACCTTATGCGTCAGGTTTGTTCCCAGCTTGGCGTCAAACAAATCAGGACCTCCGCCTACCACCCCCAGACCGACGGATTGGTGGAGCGGTATAACGCCACCCTAAAAGCCACCCTGAAGTAATTGTTCGGACTGGAGAGCCGTCGCTGGGAGGAAATGCTGCCCTTAGCCCTGTTTGCCATAAGATGCAAAGTGCAGAGTAGTACAGGCTACTCCCCCTATGAACTCTTGTATGGAAGGCCACCCCGGACCCTCTTAGATATGGCCCGGGAGGCCTGGGAGGCCGAACCGGATCGCACCAGACCTCTGCCTGAATATGTAGCCAACCTCAAGACTCACTTAGGCCAAATCCGAGAAATCGTAAGACGAAACCTGATGACCGCTCAGACAGCACAAAAACGCTAGTATGACCGAGGTGCCAAAATGAGGTCCTTTGTTCCCGGAGACTTGGTGCTTCTCCTTCTCCCCTCCTCAGACCACAAATTACTAGGCCAGTGGCAAGGTCCGTACCCGATAATTCGACAGGTGGCTCCGGTGACTTATGAAATCGAACTGGATCACAACCGCAAGCAGAAACAGATATACCATGTGAATCTCTTAAAACAATGGGTAGGACCTCAACCGGTACTTGCCAGTGGTCGGTGTCCGGAAAGCCTGCCATTTGAGTGTTGTATGGACCCTGACTTACTCGAATACAACAAAAACGAACTCCGCACTACTCTAACCCCAGTACAAGCAGTGTTTTCCTCCCTACCAGGGCGCACCACAATCATGGAGCATGCCATCCACACGGAACCGGGGAAAACCGTGAGACAGCGACCCTACCGAGTCCCTGAAGCCCGCCGAAACCTGATCCGGGAAGAGACCAAACAGATGATAAAATTAGGCATTATAGAACCGTCTTTTAGCAGCTGGAACTCGCCCATTGTTCTAGTCCCCAAACCCGATGGCTCCACAAGATTTTGTATTGACTTCCGGGAGGTCAACAAGGTATCAAGTTTCGACACCTATCCCTTACCCCGGGTGGACGAGATGATAGAACGAATAGGCAAAGCGAGATATATTAGCACCTTGGACCCCTGCAAAGGCTACTGGCAGATACCCCTGAAAAAGGAGGACAGGAAGAAAACGCCGTTCTCCACGCCGGATGGCTTATTCCAATTCCGAGTCATGCCCTTCGGGCTTCACGGCGCCCCGGCAACATTCCAAAGGGCCATGAACATTGTCCTACGACCGCATGCCCAATACGCAGGAGCATACTTGGATGACATCGTCATGTTATGTTATGTTATAAAGTGTTTTATTACGCGCTCTGCTACTACAGAGTATCCTGGCGCGATAAGTAACAATAAAACAGAGCCAATCCAGAAGGAAGAGAAGAAGCTAAATACTGAGATTAAAGAGGTGGGTTTTTAGCCCTTTCTTGAATTCCGACAATGTGGCTGTAGATCGCAAAGAAAAAGGCAGGGCATTCCAGGACCGCGCTGCTTGGACAGAAATAGACTGACCCCCCAGTCTCACATATCTGACTTTGGGCGTAAACATCAGAAGGAGATTGGCAGATCGAAGAGCACGGCGAGGAGTATAAAAAGTAAACCTCTTGTGTAGATATTGTGGTCCTTGTTGGTGCAGGGCTCGATAGGCCAGGACCAATGATTTAAACACAATGCGATGGGCCACCGGGAGCCAGTGAAGCTTTCGAAGATGGGTATGTGCACTCGTTCTTCTCGGGAGATGGAACAGAAGTCGGACCGCCGTGTTCTGTATGATCTGCATTCGATTAATGAGATATTTAGGGAGACCGCTGAAGAGGGCATTGGCATAATCCAGCCTTGATAAAATCAAAGCGCGCAGAACCGTCTCTTTTGCTTCCCTGTGAAGCAGCGGAAGGAACCTTTTGAGTGACTTGAGGGTCGCAAAACAGGTCGCAGTAAGTTTTTTTAAGTGAGCTTCAAACTTAAGATCCTGTCCAAACCAAACCCCCAGGTTTTTTACCGGGCCTCCAAGAGAGCTGGGACATGCAAAGTCAGTCGGCCAAATAAGGTCCTTAAAATTGGCCAGAAAATTGCCATAAAATAACAGCTCTGACTTGTCCTCGTTACATTTGAGCTGGGCTGAGACGAGCCACCGGAAGACATTGGACAAACAAGAGCAGACGACACTGGTGTCTAAGCTGTTCTTAGGCCAGGTAAACAGCAGCTGCGTGTCGTCGGCATACGCCATTATTTTGGCTCCCCACTGCTCTGCCAGATGAATCAACGGGGTCATATAGACGTTGAACAACAGAGGGCTTAACGTCGAGCCCTGCGGAACCCCTGTAGTGAGCTTTTTGGGTGACGAGGCATATGGAGGCATCCACACTTGCTGCGTCCGCTCTGACAGAAACGAAGACAGCCAGTCCAAAACCGCACCCGACAGCCCCACCTCTGCCAGCCTTGTCAGCAGCTGAGCATGGGGTACCGTATCAAAGGCGGCAGATAAGTCCAGCAAAACCAGGACCGCTCTGCCGCCTCCGTCCAGATACTCCCTAATGGCCTCTGAGACTTCCACCAGCGCCGTCTCAGTGCTAAAGGCCGCCCTGAAACCCGATTGCGCCGGGTGCAAAGCCTGAGAGGACTGAATAAAGTTATTCAGTTGCCTAAAAACAATCTTTTTGCAAACCTTCGCCAGTGCCGGGAGCAGCGATATCGGGCGATAACTGGAAGTAACTAGGGGATCCAGACCAGGCTTCTTTAGCAAGGGGAGAAGTTTCGCCTGTTTCCAGCAAAGGGGAACAGAAGCCGAGACCAAAGACAAATTGACAACCTGAGTGGCCTCTTGGTACACCAGGCTCGCCGCTCCCCCCAGAACCCTAGCAGGGCACGGGTCGGAAGGAGAGCCTGACTTTAATGTCTCCAAGATAGCCAGCACATCAGCTTGCAAAGCTGGCTCAAAGGTGGAAAGTTGGCTAACGGGTTGCTTCCCCCCAGAACTAATGATGGGTGGTAAAGGCTGAAGGAGACCACAGGAATTTTGGAGCTCCTCTTGGATTTTAGCGATTTTATTGTCAAAAAAACAAGACAGTTCCTCACACCAAAGATCGGAAGCCGGAAGAGCTGGCGAGGCAGCACAGGGAGAAAGAAAGCTCTGAACGATGGCAAAGACTTCTTTGCCATTGTTGTCCGCCTTCTCAATCCTTCCTGAGTAGTACCTACTTTTGGCAGCCTTAATTTCGGCATAGTAAACCTTCTGAGCCCTCCGCAAATTGCTCTTTAGTTCAGGACGGAACTCAAGACGCCAGGCTCGCTTCAATTTTTTGCAGCCGGATTTGAGTTCCCTGAGAGCATGGGAGAACCAGGGTTTAGAGGGAGACGACCTGACCCGTTTGCTACCACCTTTATTGATGGGCAGAACGGCACTTTGTTCAACCCATGCGTGAAATGATTCCACCGCTGACTCTAGGTTAGACGGCAGTGTCGGCCGGTTAGACCCAAGAGAATCTGAGAAGGTGATTAGATTTATTCGCTGGGGGTGAGCTTGAGGGGCGGGCAATTCCCTCGGCCCTTTTGAGTTTAGGGGCCAGGTAAACAGAATTAAGGCATGGTCCGACCAAGTGACCCTCCTAGGGGGTAACATAGTGATCTCGAAGTTAGAGCAGACCAAATCTAACCAATGACCAGCCTTATGGGTAGGGAAGTTCACCCATTGTGTAAGATTCGCCAGCGAGAGGACTTCAGCTAGTCCAATTGATTCAGGTAGTTCCACCGCGTCCATGTGGATGTTAAAATCTCCCAGCAGAAGATATCGAGAGAAATTAAGGGCGCGGGGAACGATAACCTCCTCAATATTGCCAGCAAAGCTACCCGCATAGCCAGGGGGGCGGTAAAGTAAGGTGCCTCCCAGGGTGAAATGAGGGGAGAGGACCACAGCAAAGTGTAGCATTTCAGTGCCGCCAAGTAAATCTGGCGGTTCACTCACCACAGCCCAGTGGTCCCGATAGATTACAGCCACACCGCCACCCCTGCCAATCGGTCGATTCACCCTGGCAATCCTGAAGCCGCGTGGAATAGCAAGTTCAATTCATAGTGATAACTGGAAGGAACACCTTTCCCATCTAAGACAAGTGGTCACTTCCCTGGGACAGCACGGGTTTACCATCAATCCCACCAAAACCACTCTCGCGGCCACATCCGTCAAATATCTGGATTATCTTCTAGGGGAAGGAGTGATCAGGCCACAAGACAACAAAATAAAGGCCATACAAGCCATCCCCTTCCCTCAGACCAAGAAAGACCTCCGTGCATTCCTTGGGCTGTTAGGGTACTACAGGAGATTCATCCCGAACGTTTCATAAACAGCGGTCCCCCTGACCGACTTACTGAAGAAGAGTACACGAACAGAAGCTGAGCTGCAACACCCGTCTGCCCAAATGTTGACAGCCTTTCACGAACTTAAACATTCCCTGGTGTCTGAGCCTGTTTTGATCAGCCCCGATTACTCACGCCCTTTCATCCTGCAAACAGATGCCTCGGATCAGGGACTGGGAGCCGTTCTTTCCCAGAAAGACCCAACCGGGCTGGAGAGGCCCATACTCTACCTCAGCAGGAAACTGTTCCCTTGGGAGGTCAACTATGCTGTGGTGGAAAAAGAGGCCCTCGCCATTAAGTGGGCAGTCGAAAGCCTTCGTTATTATTTAGAGGGGCGTGAATTCTTACTGTACACAGACCACGCCCCTTTGGAGTGGATGGCCCGAAACCGAGGTCACAACGACCGTGTGCTGCGCTGGTTCCTAACCCTGCAGCCCTACAGGTTCAAAACCCTGCACCGAAAAGGGGTCGAGCAGGGACATGCAGACTACCTTTCCCGGTATCCCCCTCCCCTCTCCCCCACAAGAAAGACAGCTAGTGAAAGGGGATGTGGAAAGGGAGCGCCGCGCAACCCTGCAGAGCGACCCGCGAGCCGGGATACCTTGTCAACTGACCCTCCGGCGTCCCTGACGACCAGGACTCCTCCTCTCTTCTTTCCCATGCAGGAACCGGAACAACTCAAGGCGTCATACAACAACCCGGAAGTGAACCCTGGTGACCCCGGAAGTTCCGCCCCCATCTACAACCCATCGGACAGAAAAGCCGCCGACGAAGAGAGGAGAGCGTTCGATGCGGTGGACTCGTGGCAGGAGACGGAGTGCGGAGAACCCGGGACCGAGAGCGGATAGTGCCGGAGCGGAAGCGAGGAAGAGGAGGACGTCTGGACGGAAGACTGGTGGAGTCCTCCGGAGGTGGCTGGAGAGCGGCCGCAACTCACCGGAGAGTTGCGGCGGGGCACGTGAGTACCCTGTTACCGTTGTTATCTCCGTGCCCCCTGTAGATAAATGTATAGTGAATGTATATAGGTCCCCTCACGGAGTACCCACCGCTGCACTGTGTATACGTAGGAACTCACTTCACTTAACTCAGTGTAAATAGAACCCTTGCACTTTGCCCTCACAACTGCACATTCTTCCCCTTCCTCTCTCGTCTAAACCTCTCTTACCCCTTCCCTTTCCTGCCTCCTCCTCACGGTCTCCTTTGCCCCGCACGTCCCGGTGGTTGGTAACAGTGCTGCGATGGTCCACAACCTGTCAAGGACTAACTGCCCCTTCTCTCTCTCCCTTTTACCCGAGACAACACCGGAGCCCGACCTGCAGAGCCGAAGCCATTCCGAAGACCAACTCATCCCTTCCGCGGAGATCGGACTTCCATCCTACCAAACCCAGCCTTATTCCACATCCTCCTGTTTAACCCGTTGTTGACAATAAAATAACTGCTGCAATAGCGCACTATATCGGCCTCCACGCCTGTTATTCCGGTCCGCCCGCAACCCCAGTCCACAGTGTCCTATTGTGTTTCCCCCCACAGATGGAGCCTGGCAACACACAGACACACTTACACTCTACACATCGCGAGGGGAAGCTACTCTTCCCTCACTTCAAGGAGAGGATAGGGACTCCCCATCCTGTAATTCCTCACACATATAGGGGGGTTTATCCTCTTGCCCTGAAGAAAGTCCTGGACCTTTACGGCCCCTGTGGACTGAAACATGTCGGCACTAGGGTCTTAGGACCATTAAATTCCAACAAGACCCATTTTTAGATTTTTATTGACCCAGCCAGACCCAAGAATAAAGGGAAACCAGGGGTCTGACTGAGGTTTTTATAATCTTTAAGCCCCCCGGTCTTCATCTATCTGAAGAGATCCCAACACTGTGGTTAAGCCCACTCCGATTTTTAGGTGTCGGGTGACCCGATGAATAAGCATGACAGAACTAGGGTGTGTGAGGGTAATTAAAAACAAAAGGTGCTTTTCCCCTAAACACACTGTTGTGATTAGCATAACCTTCCAATGTAGCAGCGCCCTTCATTTGTAGGTACCTCTTTTGGTGTGTCCCTGTACTTTGTTACAGGTAACGTACCACTGATTCTAACCATTGGTTTGTCCATTGGAGTATTGTCTGTGAGATATAGTCTAAAGGGAGGATATACTCCAGTTATTATTCCTCTTCAAAGATCTAGATGCTGGGAATTTTACCAGTAACTTGTTGTGCTAACAGAGTGCCCTGGGGTACCATACAGTCTCCTGTCATTTTTACTGTTACGTGGAGCCACTTGGTGCTCTACACACAGATAACAGCATCAAGATACACCAATATGCAGATGACACACAACTATACTTAAAAAGCTCCTCTGCTTCAGACATGGAATGCCTCATACACTGCCGGGACATCATCCAGATCTGGATGTCCAGCACCTACATTAAGCTCATCCCAACCAAGATAGAATTCCTGTTATTTGGCAAGAAACAGTATAACCCTAGCTCAATGACATGAACTTTAAAGGCTTAGAACCCAAACTTTTATCTAAAGGCAAGTCACTTGGATTCTCCAAGGACACCAAACTCACTCTCAAGGAACAAGCTGCCAACAAAAGACCAAATACGGCCTATCACAGATCTCTCTTCTAAAGGAAATCAACCTGCTTTATCAGAAAGTGAATTCAGTACTGCTGTTCAAGCCCTCTTACTCACTTCACACTGGCACCCCTTATGGGCATCCAGCAAGCCACAGCCCATCTTCTCTTGGGCTTGAAGAAATATGATCCCCTCACCCCCATCCTGACGGAAATCCATTGGCTTCTCTTTCCTGCTCGCACCATCTTCAAAACCAGCGGCATCATTTACAAAGCTATCACAAACTGCACCGCTACATTTCTTGCAGACAAACTCATCATCTCTTGTGGTTCTCGACAAACCATCAGGTAGGATACCATTAGAATGCACACAAAGGGCCTGATTTAGATCTTAGCAGATGGGTTACTCTCTCACAAAGGTGACGGATATCCCGTCCACCAAAATATGAATCCTATGTGATTCATATTTCGGCGGACGGGGTATCTGTCACCGTTGGGATGGAATACCTGTCCGCCAGGTCTAAATCAGGCCCTAAGTGTAAAAAAGAAAAAACTAGACAGCAGTTCTATTCCATCCAGACACCGAAGCTATGGAACAACATTCTCATATCCATCAGGACCACCCTAATGCTGCTCCAATTTAGGAAAGAGTTAAAGACTCACCTCAATATAGACACCTCATTAACTGCCCACAATCTCCTATCATTCGCTAACTTTATGCTCGTCTTTGACCATGCACAGAGCTGAGCCGGCTTTTGGCTAGGTTCCCCTTAGCATATATACAATAATTTATTAAATAAAAATAAATCAATAAGAACCGATTGGTGTCATATTAATCCAACCTACTTAACTGAATTAAACATCATCATAACACAATGCTAAAATGTAAATATAGGTAGAAGTACTCTGTACGGATGAACAAAAGACATGAAGAATTTACTTTGTTGACAATGTTTTGCAATATCAAATTTGAGACTGGTGATTTATATAAGAACACAAGGTCAGAGCATTCACACTCCTTGATGTCTGCCAGGAAAATGATATATTAATGGTCCATAGGTATAGGTGGCATCAGTCAGTGAAAACTCCACTTAGCCATACATGAGGTATCCATCAGAATGCTTGTGTTCGTAGTGAAGTAGGAACAATGAAATTGGAGGCCAGTAGGATACATTCATCAATGTTACAGTATCAAAGGTCAAAAGTATATGTGAGATCATCTTCAGGAACGTGTGACATATTGCCAAATGGCTGACCTTTTGAATCCTAATATGGAGCAAATATATTTTAAAAAGAAGAAGAAACACAACTCAGAGGTATAACAAACAGGGGTGAAACAACACAAGGCACAGGCACACTATATGACCCAGTCACCAACAACCAATATAAACAAATTAATTATCACCAACTCGCACCAGAAAAAAGACCTAGACAACAGCTGTGACAGGGACTCAATCTAATAAGGTTGCACAGCCTCCACCCCAGGAGGACCATAAACTGAGACACTGCAAAGAATCCACCCAATGGGCTCCTCCACGCGTGCAGCAAAAAGAGCATCAATCCCAGAACACTGCACTTCTTTTACACTAGAAAGTTCCGTCACTGATACGGAAGACAACTATCATGCCATGCCAACCCTGCAACACACCTGCAACAAAGTGTGTCTGCATGGCCTATACCTAAAGGGGTCCATGTACATGCACCTGCACAACTCCTACATTAAGAATTCCATGTACTGATATAATGCAAAACCTCAACCCAACACTTCACCTAACATATAAACCTAAATTGGTCCATAACAAATAGAGCACTTTGATGGACATAATTTCCATACTTTTGCAACCAAAATCTAATTTACATCCTTAAAAAAAAATAAAGCTCTAAAGGAGAGTATCAAGAGAAAGCTTTGGGAACTTAACAATTGATAGTGGTCCCTTCTTACATCTATATTGAGGAAAATCACCAAATATTAAGTAAGAAACTGAAAGTGGACTGTTCTTAATATAGGATCCACCACTTCAGTGCTTGTTGAGATTAAGGTTGGTTGAACGTTAAGAGAAGTTACATAGCAAGTATTATTTGTTTATCCATTCATGCAAAGAAAGAACTTTCCCTTCCATATGATTTATGGCTTAAGTAAGTGTAAAGTGGGATGGCACCTGTGATAATTGAGAAATGAAAAATGACATCAGTAATGTCGAGGGCTCAAAATTAACAACAACAACCCATTTGAGATGTGACATAGACTAAAAGAACTCTTTTGTGGCTAGTTGCTTAAACTCTTAATACAAAAGATTTTCGAAAGCTTCGAGACTCAGCAAACGACCGCCATCAAAAAACAAAGGTTGAGCAATTATTGCTTGAACAATTAAAATTATATTTGTATATTGTCTGTACATTCCATTATCTCTGCCATTATTTTGCTACTGAGATTTAGCCTTATCAAAACCCAAGTAAAATGCAAAGCAGGAGATAATTCATGGAGTATGACATTCATCTTATCTGGACCATGGGAACTTATTTTGTCAGCAAAATACAAAGTGTGGTGTGTCAATGTAAGAGTAATGTACTTCTGCGTCACTCATACACAACCTTATCAGTGCAGATATACCCTACCCTGTGGCACACACCAGCCCACTGGCATACATGTGCCACTTGTTCAGTCACATACTGATCCCTGCAACAGATGTCTCTCCATCCACTGAAAAACTCCTATTCACAATATATCCATCCCTCAGACATTATCTCCCATGAAAGCTATACATTGCTTTGGCAACGGAAAGCACCCTCATCTCATAACCTAGAGTCAGACCCAGTCCCCTGACTGCAAATACAGCTCACCATCAGTCATCTATTAACATCTACAAAAACATCTGCCTTCTGAAAATAAAATAAAGTGAATCCCAGTAATGCATTTGAGCTGTGCAGGCACTTGAGATGTACAAGACTCCTTGCCTGGGATAAGCCTTTACTCACAATAGTGTTCACCAGATGTTAGTGATGTCGCTGAAGGACATTTAATCTCGCTTTGCACAAAAATAGGCCCTTTAATAGTGTACAACCCAAGATGGCACATTCTTAGGGTCAATACACCTACAAAATATACACCAAAGTCTTAGAGCTTGTGACAGTATATATATGCACATACCATGAGAGTGTACTCATCAGCTGGAGCCAGGTGGCACTCAGTGAGGTGCTGAGCTGCCTGCAGGACTCGCATTATACCCTCAAGGTGGCATGTGAGCGTGAAGCACTCATGGGCAGCAATCAGGAGTTCAACAGCTGCAAAGAAGAAGGGGGAGAGGGAGAGAAGTACCTCAGGTAATTACCTTTAATAAACACTGGCAAAAGCAAAGGGTGTGGAGAATCACCCCTTATAGATCTATACTAAAGTTTGGAGGGAAAGAGCATGTGAGATAGAGAGAGAGAGAGGGAGAGAGAGAGAGAGAGAGAGGGGAGAGAGCTTCCTTGAGCTTCACATGGTTTTTATTTACAACAAGGGGTGGTGATGGAGAGAGTCTCTGAATTAAGCAGAGTACTCTCACCCAGTCAAGAGATCAGGGCTAGATCCAACACCGTTTTTTAGCTCATTGCACCATCCCAGTTTCAGAACCTGGCTGTATGCAAATTAGTCTGTCCCTGGCCCAGTGCATCATGGGAACAGGGCAGACCAGACTACAAAAGCCAATTCTTACACTGGGAAGGAAACAAGCTTCCGGGGACCGGTTTCTGCCATTTCAGGCGTCTTCGGCCCGGCTTGCTTGAATCCTGATGGTGCAATGAGCAAGGGACTCACATCTGAGTATACCCCTTCCACGCTTAGGGTGGACAAAATTATTTACAACAAGGGGTGGTGATGGAGAGAGTCTCTGAATTAAGCAGAGTACTCTCACCCAGTCAAGAGATCAGGGCTAGATCCAACACCGTTTTTTAGCTCATTGCACCATCCCAGTTTCAGAACCTGGCTGTATGCAAATTAGTCTGTCCCTGGCCCAGTGCATCATGGGAACAGGGCAGACCAGACTACAAAAGCCAATTCTTACACTGGGAAGGAAACAAGCTTCCGGGGACCGGTTTCTGCCATTTCAGGCGTCTTCGGCCCGGCTTGCTTGAATCCTGATGGTGCAATGAGCAAGGGACTCACATCTGAGTATACCCTTCCACGCTTAGGGTGGACAAAATTATTTACAACAAGGGGTGGTGATGGAGAGAGTCTCTGAATTAAGCAGAGTACTCTCACCCAGTCAAGAGATCAGGGCTAGATCCAACACCGTTTTTTAGCTCATTGCACCATCCCAGTTTCAGAACCTGGCTGTATGCAAATTAGTCTGTCCCTGGCCCAGTGCATCATGGGAACAGGGCAGACCAGACTACAAAAGCCAATTCTTACACTGGGAAGGAAACAAGCTTCCGGGGACCGGTTTCTGCCATTTCAGGCGTCTTCGGCCCGGCTTGCTTGAATCCTGATGGTGCAATGAGCAAGGGACTCACATCTGAGTATACCCTTCCACGCTTAGGGTGGACAAAATTATTTACAACAAGGGGTGGTGATGGAGAGAGTCTCTGAATTGTGAGATAAATAACGGTGATGGATCAAGCCCTGATCTTTGGACTGGGTAAGAGTGGTCTGCTTAATTCAGACACTCTGTTCATCACCACCCCCTTTTCTGTATCGTTTTTGGCCACTATAGGTGTGGCAGGGTATACTCAGACATGAGTCCCTTTCTCACTGCTCCATCAGGATTCAAGCAAGCCGGGCCGAAGAGGCTGAAATGCCAGAAACCGGTCCCCGGTAGCTTGTCTCCTTTCTGGTGAAGAATTGGCTTGGTAGTTTGGTCTGCCCTGTTCCCATGATGCACTGGGCCAGGGACAGACTAATTTGCATATAGCCAGGTTCTGAGCTGGGATGGGGCAGTGAGATAAATAACGGTGATGGATCAAGCCCTGATCTTTGGACTGGGTAAGAGTGGTCTGCTTAATTCAGACACTCTGTTCATCACCACCCCCTTTTCTGTATCGTTTTTGGCCACTATAGGTGTGGCAGGGTATACTCGGACATGAGTCCCTTTCTCACTGCTCCATCAGGATTCAAGCAAGCCGGGCCGAAGAGGCTGAAATGCCAGAAACCGGTCCCCGGTAGCTTGTCTCCTTTCTGGTGAAGAATTGGCTTGGTAGTTTGGTCTGCCCTGTTCCCATGATGCACTGGGCCAGGGACAGACTAATTTGCATATAGCCAGGTTCTGAGCTGGGATGGGGCAGTGAGATAAATAACGGTGATGGATCAAGCCCTGATCTTTGGACTGGGTAAGAGTGGTCTGCTTAATTCAGACACTCTGTTCATCACCACCCCCTTTTCTGTATCGTCACATGGTTTTTAGGCGCACCATGTGCATCTGGCGCATCCTAGAGCATTCCATTAAAAAAAAAAAACCACAAGCAATAAGTGTCACAACAGAGAAGCAGAGAATAATTTCATGAGCTGGAGATAGCTTCACGTAGCAGGAAATGGCTCACTGAAGCAGTACCAGGAAACCGGGAGGACAGTCACAAAAAGAAGCTTCTCTGCTTAAGGACAAGTGGAATCTTTCAGAGGTTGGCACTGGTTGGAGAAGCAGGGAGCATTTTGCAGGGCTGAATAAAGGAGCAGTTAGCAGTGCTTCAGATAAGGTCGACAACTTATGGCCACATGCAAAGTTAATGGTAGGGCCAGTTTCCGAAACTGGCAGGACTACTGCAGGGACAAGATCTAGTATGGGAGCATAAGGCACATTCCATCAACATTAGTCACTTTCTGTGAGAAAGGATTGCAGGTTTAAGCAGCCATGTTTTAGGAGCAGGGGCAAAGAGGGCTGCGTTTAGCAGTATGATTGCCTTCTAGTAGTAGCGGAAGCTTACAATGAAAAGAGACCATTCCGAGGATCAGGCAGCAACTAGACATATATAGATTCTAGGAGCAGTGGAAGTGTCTACGCACAGGGGGCTGCTCCTGGGTGAAGGGAATGCAGATTAAAGGAGCAGGGACAGCTTGCAGCTTAAGCACAGCACTACATGCACAGCAAATGTTACAGAAGACTCACACCCCTGTTACTCACTGCAGTCCAACTCTCCATGTGGCACAGATCCTAGCTTTTCCAAAAGCTCCATGCCCACCAGAGTGGGATCCTGACATAGCTTTGCCAATTGCAGGAATGCCTCTCTTGAGCTGGAAGGAGAGCACACTTGCTTCTGCCCTAAAAAAACTACAAGCAAAGAAAAAATAACTTTGGTGCTCTTAGACACATACTCACTCCTAGCACAAACTTGTAAGACCCCAGCCCCACTTTTTTGTGAATCCAGAGGCTATGTCCATGGAAGTTAAAAAGTAACTTTTGTGCTTTTGCAGGGAGCAGTCACTAGTCTAAAAACAGATCCATACACTTCAGAATATAGGACAAAAGCATCTAAGGGAAAGCAACGTTTTCCTATATGTAATTCCACATATATGTACCATGCCAGTATATACATGTATCATCAAGGTATATAGACGTGGAGCTAAGAATAGTGAATCTATCAAATAACCTATTTGCACTTACCTTCTCAATATTTTAGTCTCAATATTTTGGACACGATATTCAGTTCATACAATATTTTTGTTAACAATATTCTGTCAGTGATCCACCAGTTTTGGCGTCAGTGCCATTCTGAGTGCCAAGAGTTCATAGACATCATTTCTTTACTGTAAGGATGAGGACGGTGGATCCTTGTGTGATCAGACAAACCGCAAGATCGGACTATGTTATTAGAAGAGAATATATTATTGGGATATAGGAGCTATTCTATAAATTTAGATTTCTCGAGGATTGGGTGAAGTAAATGTAAATGTAAATGTAGGATACTTGTAAAGCGCACTGTTACTCTACCCGAGTGTCCTGGCGCTGTAGACCGCTGGGGAACCCGTCCTGGTTTTCCCTGTGAGATGGTCCCTTTTTGGGTATCTCCAGGGTGAAACCAGGCATCCCCCGCGTCTGTGGGGGGCCGTTGTAGAGATGAGGCAAGCTTAATGCCCAGAGTTACCGAGTGTGTTCCCTGGTTAGAGTAGGCACCGAGGCGAGAATTATCGAGTCCGTTGACCCTGGTCCAAGACCCTGCCGCGTCAGGAATTGAACCCTGGTCCTGGGCCGTTCTCTGCTTACAGGTCTGCCGCCTCTAACCAGTGAGCCACACCTCTCCACTAAGTGGTGTACCTTTCTATCTTTATAGCAAACACCTCCGTCCTTCAAGATGGCAGGCACAATGATTTCTATACAGCGCCTCACATTTCTAGCTTTCCTCCTATTGCGTATTCTGGGACTCTGCTCCAGGTCTACAGGGTTTGGCTTCCCCACCCATGAGAGCCTGGACTGAGTTAAGCACACCATTGCTTCAGTGGGTGAGTCCAGGTTATTGTAGCCCCACATAACCCCACTGAGCATACCTGCTGATGTGGTGTCTGTGCTTTCTTGGTTATTAATGGCTAAATAAATGGGTCAGCGACGCAGTGGTAATTCAAACCCAATGTAGTTCTTTAGAATAGCACACTAAAGCACTGCACTAAAAAACACTATATACATTTAAAAGTGTTTAATTCAACAATCTTGATCTGGTGCTTAGTATATGAATAATAACCACTGTTAGCATTGGTGTGGTTGTGCGACCTCACTGTGTAATACACTTACCAACTCTATCAGGACCAGAAGGTTTTGTTTGTTAAACCTTAAGCTTAACGATGGGTAGCTGTGGCTCTGAGCAGTAAGGTATCGTGTGCACAGAGTCCAGTGGAACCCCAAAGGTAGGCAGAGGTAAAAGTAGACAATACCTTACTCTCTATTTGTGGTAGTGTGGGCGACCAGTAAGGCTTTATCAAAGGGTAGTGTTAAGCATTTATCGTACACACTCAGGCAAGAAATGATGTCACACACTCAAAGACTGAACAAAGACCAATTTGTTTGTATAAAAATATTATTTAGTTATATTTTAATTTCTTGAACCAAGCCAGGCCTGGAACAGGAAAGTAAAATAACACTTTGCAAAGAATTATGGAGTTTAAATACAGTTTAAATGCAGTTGAATGCAATTGGATTGGTTACAGGTAAGTCATTTGTTTGTAAAGCAGTGTGAATTACTTTTCAGTTACTTTTCACCTTACTTTTCAAGTTACTTCTCAGATTACTTTTTAAGTTACTGTCACTACTCAGTGTGATATTTCTTAGAGGAAAGGTAAGTAAATCAGTTTTGGTACATTTGCAGTTTCTTAAGGTTTTATGCAAACCAACTTCACATTTAAAACAATTTTCACAAGAAAGCAGTTCATTGCAGTCCTTTGGGAGAAAACAATGTTATCGACTTAACAATAAGTACTTAGGTTTGAGAGTTGGTTTTCTGGGGTTAAAACCAGGGTTCCCCCAGAGTTAAGGATGCACTCGCAAAGCACCCTCAGCGGCACTAGGCCGGCGGCTGCAGAGTGCAGAGGTCCAATGTTATCCTATGGGGGAAAGGGAGTATCTTCCGGTTGGTGGCTGCTCGCGAGCAGACCATAAGGTTGTGGAAGCAAAGCTTCTGGACTTAGGCTCAGGGCAAAAGGAATGAGAACCACAAAGAGCATGAGAAAAGGAAAGGAGTGAAGGATCAGAGAGTAGTGGCGAGCTTGTATGGGCCTCTTGAAGCAGCTCATGTGTATGAGCTTCATATTTACTATAGAAAAAGGCTGCTATTCTATCTGCAATGGGGCAGTGGAGTTACAAAACTCAAGGGGGCCCCATGCAAAGCACATGAGGGCCCCCCAATGCCCCAGATCCAGTCAGAAGCTCTCAGCTGCCGCCTGTGCACAGTGCATCAATTGATGGCAGTAGCTACAGCCTAATAATCTGTCAGGGTCCACTCTAGAGAATGCCTGCGTGCTCTTACTGTGAAGTTCCCCATTTGATTTCATGTTCTGCGACTTCCCTCAGGAGGAGGACTCCTAAGACTGCAGTCAATGTGATGATCTTGGTTGGATCCCTCCACAATTAGAACAAGGTACTTAACTTCGGTAATGCCTTATCTGGTAGGTCTCTATGTAGCTACAGATTCCTTACCAGGCAGATTACTTCCCCCGGATTCAGACTGGAGGATCCAGAAGTTTTTCTTGAGCAGTACCCATGCAAGTCGGTAGGTACAGTTATTCAGCTCCTCGTGGCGTCCGCATCGGAAGTGATGTGCGCAGTGCCTATATAGGGCCACCCCAGTGCGCTGAAGTCAGTTTCTTTTTGCGACTTTCCAAGCCAGGAGCGTGGAGCCACGAAGAACACTGACCACTGGTGTGGAAACTAGGGCCCTGAAACGGGAACCAAATTCACCTGCGAAATCTATTCACACAGTGGGAAGGATGGGTGGATCGGTAAAGAGTGTGAGGCTAGAAAGAGTCTCAACCAGACAGGACACTACTGAAGGAGTTACTTGTTCATCTGACAGAGACTTCTAGCGGTAGATCCCTTACCTTAGAATAGATACCTAGTCCAGTCCCCCAAGAGGTGGGCCTGAGAAACTGTTTCACACTAAAAAGTCCCCCCGCAGGACCAAATGAGCAAAGTACCTGTCCCAACGGACCTGACTTTCCAAGCAGTAGTGCCTGGTGAACGTGTGCAGAGAAGCCCAAGTTGCGGCTTGGCAGATGTCCGGGGCTCCACTTGCTAAAGCAGCGGTCGCAGCGTTAGATCTGGTGAAATGAGGAAACAAATCCTCAGGGGGTTACTTCTTGGCCAGTGCGTAGCAGATTTTAATGCAGAGCACGATCTATCAGGAGATGATACATTTCTGTTCAGCCTTTCCCTTTTTTGCTCCGACATACCCCACGAGGAGTTGGTTGTCCACTTGCAATTTTTTGTGTGCAGTGAAGGTAGAATGACAATGCTCTTTTGGGTGTAGCCGGTGGAGTCGCTCCTATTCCTAAGGGGGATACTGCGGAGCATAATAGGTAGGCAGGGTGATGGACCGGCCTACCTGAAAGAGAGAGACAACTTTTGGCAGAAAGGAAGGTTTACTGCGAAGAACCAGATTGTCTGGGAAGATGTTTTGGTATGGAGGTGATGAAGCAAGTTTTCGCATATTACGCGACTTGCTCAAATCAAGAACCTCGAATAACTTATAATCCTGTAATACAACCCGTATGTTTTACTAATTTCCTTTATTTTGGATATGCATGTATCTTAGTGATGCTTGCCTATGTGTTCACTAATGCGAATAACTCGTGTCCTTAATATGGCCGCCGCTTGGGAGTTTGCTTCTGCGCATGCGTTAGTCACACTCACGTGACGTGACGTAGTTGCAGTTCTGGTGGGAAAATGTGCGCATGCGTGCTAGCTTCTAAAATGGCTGTCAGTGTTATAACGTGGTGAAGCTTGTGCAGATGCTCTCGTGTCATCGTCTGTTGCACTAACTATAATGCAATAGTATATTTTTCTGATGTGAGAAGTATAAAGTAGCCTTTCATGGCATATGGTGAAATCATTTATTTCTATGTTTTAATTTGTTTTCGCTTACTTTTCATGTGCCGCGGTATTGAGGGTCTGATGCAAGGCTCAAGACTCCATATTAAGAGGATAGTCTGTGCATGGCCGAACCCTAGCTGTGGCATTGACAGGGTGCCAACTGAAGGTCCCTGCCAAGATGTGCCTGGGAAGATGCACCTTCATCCAGCCGGAGAAACAGAATTTGTACTGCATTTGCAACAATTGTATATTCTGCTATTGTATTCTGTAGAATAGGTCATGGGAACCCCAAATTCACTAGGCGGTTCCATAAAATGCAAATACGAGCTTGTAGAAGTTTGTTCTGATTGGTGTGTTGACCTATCCTACCTGGGGACCAATCGAAATTGGGGATTCTGACACTTGCAACATTTGGGGGGTGGTACACTGACCCGAAAACAGTATAACTAGCCTAGGTTTAGCTGGAGAAATTGTCCGACTTGTCTGAATAGCTGACCTGTCACTGACCCAACGCACTCAATAGGTGACTGAATACAGAGCTCTGCGGAGCACTCTGTCCGAATTTAACCATAGACTCTAAGGTTTTACTAAATCTTAAGTGCTGGCGGAGCACTTTGCTGGGGAGTTCGCTAACCCAATCGGGGTTCTGACTGATAGCTGCAGAGAGGGTGGAGCGCAGGCGTTGCTTCCGCACTGCGGGTGCTGGTCGTGCCTTGGTGGTCCTGTCCTGATCCTAATCTGGTTTTCCTGTCCTGTCCTGGGGTGTCCAATCTGCACCTGCTGTCCCATAGATGACTGTCCTTCCTTGGGGTATTTCCTGTCCTTGACTGATCCGTGGCCAGGGTTGGTCTACACACCTTTCTAGGTAAATATAGTGCGAAAACTCTATACTGCACCTTCTATTTTTCCTGTCTTTGCTTTAATAAAGACATTTCTTTGCATATGTTAATTTTCCATGCTTTCCGTAACCTACTATAAAAAAATCACACAGTATATTTTCTTAGCATGTTCCTGTGTTTCCCTACCTTTTAGAACACATTCTCTCCTTACTGTTTCTGAATCATAACTGTGGTATATAATTTTCTCCTGAAATCTGATTTACGTAAGGATGCTAGAACTATAGCGTGTTCCATTTTTTCCCCTCCTATAGATGTATAGGATTTCTAATCCTTACCTTGCAGTATTTTTCTAAACAGTAAATGTCTAGTTCGTGATCCATTTTCTAAAATCTATTTAGTAGCTTGCATTGTTATAACTTTCCTATAGACTCATAAATGGTTGCCTTAGTTTTGTTTTCATATGGTTACGTGCTCTACATGATTCTGATTATAGATTGCCTTCTCGTTTGTAAAATGTATACACTCAGAAACTGATTTCTAAGATAAGCTTTTAAAACTTCCCAGTAGTCTGTGGTTATTCGATGGAGTAAGAGAAATAAAGTCGGTATTTGTATTTTGCCTGCTTTTCTTTTACAGCTAGCTCCCTGATCCATTGTGGATCTTAGGTACCCGTAACAGTGGATTGGTAAGTCGGGTACAATAGAAATAAATAGGAAGGAACCAGGGTTGCTGGTAGAAGAATTGTTAGGTCACCCGATTAATGTATATGATAAATTGGAAAAATATGGGCCTGGTATGTGTATGGTGAAAATTATTGGCCGGGTGACCTGCGATCTCTATCAGTAATTTTTCTGGTAGCAGAGTTATGGTTAGGGACTAGTTAAAGTTAGGTAGGACTAGTTAAGCTAGATAAGTTGGATGCTGCTAAAATTTTATGATAACATTTATTGCTGCTACAAGGGTAAACAATTTCTGTGGCCTGATCAATCACGTGAAATGTTTGCTTTGAAAAATTATGAAATGTTTTAAATTGTTTTTCCTATTATTGTACTGATATATGTATTAACCCACTCGTTAGTAAAGTGTTTATATGTTTGTTGGGAATCCCCGGGGAATTGAATAGCGAGTGGTGAAGAGAATCCACTTCGCGTTGAGGTCACTGGTCTAAGGAAGGTTAGTGCAGGTTAGGCAGAACTGGAAGCACTAACTAGGGTTTTTCTGAATGTATGTTTGAATAAATGATAGCGACGAGATCACTGGCAAAACTTCTATTGTGAGAAAAACCTAGTAAGGGTCACATCGGAAGGAGTAGCAGGTTCATCGGAGCTTGGGTGATAGCAAAGGGGTTCGCTGGTGAAACTTTAGACTTAGTATATATCCCGGAAAGAAGTGGATAAGTCAAAAGAAGTAGCAGGTTCCCTAGTGCTTGCGTGAAGGGTAGGCAGAAGAGATCTATCCGTAGTGAGTGAAAAGTAAATGGAAGTAGTTTACTTGCAGTGAAACAAAGCTTTGCTGTCTAGACACTTGGGTACAGTGGCGAATGTGTATTCGTTTGTAAAATAACAAAGCACTTGCACTTTTAGAGAGAAATTAAGTTTCTGTTACCTTGCGAGGGAGGGAGTCAGTTGCGGAGCTGCTCTGACGTCACTCTGTGCCGCGCTGGGATTGGTAGACGCAGCGGGTGTGTAGCAGAGCTGGAATTGTAAAGGAGGGGTGAGTGCCGAAGCGTGAGAACCTGTCTCGCGAAAGGCCGCGCACCCATTGGTCGAGATTATTTGAAACCGTGCATTTCATTGGTTGCACGAAAATAAAAAAATAAAAAACACACTTGGATTGGAAGTGATTTGTAAACAGAGTCACTAGCAGAAATCGTATGTGGCACTCGTATAGACCGCATACTAGACCTGATCCACAACAGTTAGGGTTTGAGAACGATCAGTGGAAAGGACATAAAACCGACATTATGTACGGAAATAAGAGAAAACTATCCCTTGTAAACAAAGTAAAGAATTATTTTAAAAAGGACAAGCCGATTAAAACCAGAGAAGGTGTTGTCATTCCGCCACCTAATACTCCCGCATCTTTCATGATGTTTGATATAGGGTACCACTCGTGTGTATGGTTGGAAAACTGGGCGGAGTACACCAAGGATGACGGAATTTTGGCTTTTCCGTTAGAGGGTACATTCAATGGTAGAATTCTATTTAGTTTGAGAACCCGAATGAATGACTTACATCCCAGACCTAGATTAACGCAGTACGAAGCTTTAGAGGAATGGGAGATCGAAGCTTTTGAGAGAGACAAGCCCCGAATGGATAAAGGGTTAACAAAATGTTATACAAAACTAAAACAAGAGACCCGTGATAAAAAGATGAAACAGTGGAGACAGAATATGATTGTAGAAGGGCTGTTTCCAATGATGCCAATGGGTGGTCCTCCTGCAGGAGAGAAGAGAACAGAAAAATGCAAACATTGGGTGCCCATTGGGGAGTCGGATGATGAATTATTGGATGACATGTTTATGAGAAGTCCGCCTCCTTATAATGAAGGACACCGACCCTCTAGTGAAGGGGATAATTCACGGAGACCTCCTCCCGGGAAGAGGCCAGATCAGTGAGTGTAGGAGAGAGTTGTCAAATACCTCCGTATAATGAGGGTTTGGGACCTCTAGGGGCTAGAGATATCTGTCAAAGA
This sequence comes from Lissotriton helveticus, assembly GCF_964261635.1. Lineage (NCBI taxonomy): Eukaryota > Metazoa > Chordata > Amphibia > Caudata > Salamandridae > Lissotriton > Lissotriton helveticus. Next base: position 1,931,182,404 of record NC_136061.1, read on the forward strand.
GCACCATTTAGTGGGGAGTCAAGATATTTGAGAGAAAGAGACTTCTGCTCTAGACCTCCCTACGAGGGTGAGGCAAGGCCTTCAACGTCAGGAATTCCGTTCTCAAGACCCCCGTCTGAGGAGGAACCGAGATCCCTAGGCACAGGAAGTCTGTTCCCAAAACCTAATTACGGTGAAGGACCAAGTGAGACACATCCCACTGCCCCGAGTTATGCCCCAACTTTGACCCCGCAGGTATTACATGACAATTCTTTAGACAGGATACTGGAGGACAGGGAACGAGAGGCTTTAGCTAAGCAGAGAGCAGAGATAATTCAGAAGATCTCCCAGTTAAATACAAGTCCTGAAGCCTTGACAATCCCGGTAACTATTGGACCAGTGGTTCTGCTGTATGGGGATAGACAGGGAAGTCCGAAGACTCCAGTTATTACTCCAGTTGTAGCACAGCCAAGACCGGAGCCCTTAATTGTGGATGACCAGACCAGTGAATGTGAGTCCGAGGTTTCGCTAATGGATCTGCCCATTAGGGGTGCAGGGAAAAGGTTACAGAAAAGACACAATCCTTTCAACACGAGGGAGATTCAAATGGAATCGACTTCGGGTACCAAGAGTGTCACATTGGTGACTCCTGAAGAAATTGAAAGGTGGAGTCGAGAGTTAGAAAAACAAACTCCTCAGTCGAAACTTTTAGATATTTTCAAGCTTAGAATAGAAATGGAAGAGCTAATGGCAGGAAATGTAGGTTTAGACAGATTAAATACCTATTCTGAAGAAGAGTTGCTGTTTATCGGCAAGAGTTTTACCCGAAACACCAGAGTACTCCATGAAAAATTAACAGACACTGCAGCTAGTATGGGAATCGATATTTCAAAATCAAAGCCACTGCAGAAACCCTATAGAGCTGATTTTTCAGACAAAGATCTGGAAAATATGAATGTGTCAGGAAAAAAGGCGCAGGTTAAAGAATTATTCACAGTATTGCAAAAATGGGGAGACGTAGAAAAGTGGAAAGCCAGGTGGGCAAAGAAGAAAGATGAGGCCAGATCTAAGCAGACGACTTCTGAGTTCGTTCTAAAGGAAGCTGACAAACCTGAGCAGTTATACCCTATGCGTGAAGTGCCAGGTGGAAAATACGTGCACGTTCCATGGTCCAGACAGGATATTGTGTCCTTTACCAATGACTTTCCAAAATTACGAGAAAAGCCTGTGGACTGGTACAGGCAGGTGGAAAGGTTTGTAAAGGTGCAAAAGTGCTTGTGGAAAGACCTGGATGGGTTTTTCGACATTGTGGTTCCTGTGGCTTTATGGACCAAATGCAAGGTTGCCATTGATTGGCCCAACAAAGAGTATGATAGGGACCCTGTAACAGGTGCTCCCTCTGATGAGGTAATGAGAAAATATGACCAGGTCATGTTACATCTGAAAAAGAAGGTGCCTGCAAAGGAAACTGATTGGACCAAAATAGATAGAACCACACAGGAAAGGGATGAGACTGTGCACTCCTTTTATGAAAGACTGTTACAGGTGTTCAAAACTTACAGTGGAATAGATAACATCGAGATGAAGGACATGACCCACTTCATTTACAGGTTTGTAAACGGTTTAAGACCCGAAATTTGCCAGTGGATCAAAGACAACAAGATTTGCTGGCAGTCTAAGAAAATGGATGAGGTCTTACGGTATGCAAAGTACTGTGAGGACGAGATGGCAGATAAGAAAAAGGCACTCAAGGAGAAGGTTATGTGGGCACAAGTGAAGCTAGCAGAACAACAGGAAAAGCAATTGAATAAGATGAATAAGAATACCCAAAATCAAGGCTCTGGGGGTGGAGGGAAGCCCAAGGTAAAAATGAGCAGAGAAGAAGCTAAAAAGAAATTTCCCTGCCACCAGTGCGGAGAAATCGGGCACTGGAGAGACGAGTGTCCATATTTACAGCATGATAATACCCAAACCCCTGATTTAACTCCACAGACGCAGAATCTAAAACCAAGAAAGACTCAGCATCAGGTAAAGGCAAGTCAATTGCCCCGAGCGCCAAAATCAAATTATAAAGGAAAATCACCACAGGGTGATGACATAGAGATCTGGGGAGGCAATTAAAATAGAAATGCAGCAACCTCGCAGTTTTTGTTGAATGATACCTTTTTCTGTGACGACCAATACTGACGGGGCCTGAGAGGGGAGGACAAGGAGCGTGTTCTTGGCGCCTCCTTGCCGGTAGACCAGTCAGGGCCATACATTGAAGGAAAGGTTGACGGAAATGATGTCACCTTCCTATTGGACACTGGTGCTACCCGTTCTACTGTGAGAACAGCGGACGTCCCAAACCTACCCCTCTCGGGAGAAGCAATCCAAGTAGTGGGTATATCTAATCAATTGATTAGTACCCCAGTTACTGAGCCCATGGAGATCACAATAGGGAAGTTCAAAGAAATGCATAGATTTGTAGTTTGTGATACCAGTCCAGTAAACATACTGGGACGTGATTTGTTGTGCAAAATGAACTGCACCATCTTTTGCACACCAAAAGGCGTCGAAATTCAAACCCCAGACGAGGATGGCATATACAAATGAATGTTAATTAGACCAGACTCAGAAATTAAACAAACGACTATACAGGACTTACCTGAAGAACTCCAAAAGACAGTGAAACTAGAAGTATGGGACTTTACAGGAAAGGATGTAGGATTAATGGCAAATGTAGACCCAATACAAATAGCCATGAAAGAAAATGCAGTTTATCCTAATACCAAGCCATACAAAATGAGTGCAGAAGTGAGAGCAGGAGTTGCCATTGAAATAAAAAGACTGCTAGAAGCAAACATCATACAAGAAGTGATGAGTAGTCCGTGTAACTCACCCATAATTGGAATCAAGAAACCTAGTGGCAAGTACAGGGTAGTGCAGGACCTGAGAAAGGTAAACAAAATAGTGGTTCCTTGTTGTCCTATTGTTCCAAACCCAGCAGTGATCCTATATCAGATTCCCTGGGATGCTGAGTGGTTTACCGTGATAGACCTATGTCATGCATTCTTTTCGATCCCATTGCATCCAGATAGCAAATTTCTTTTCTCATTTGCTTTCGACAGTCACGTGTACGTTTGGAATCGGGTCTCCCAAGGGTACACCGAAAGTCCCTCTATCTTTAATCAGATCCTAAAAAAGTGCCTTGAATCTTTAGTGTTACCAGGAAAATCTGTCTTGGTGCAATATATAGATGACCTTTTGGTGGCATCTAAAAGTCATAGAGATTGTGTTGTTGACACCATTGCTTTACTGAATCACCTAGGTGAAAAAGGACATAAAGTGTCCCCTGACAAATTGCAGTTCTGTACAAAATCAGTGAAATATCTGGGGCACCAGATAGAAAAAGGCATCAGAAAAGTCACTTGTGAGAGAGTCAGAATAATTCGGAACATGCAGTTACCACGTACTCAGAAAGAAATCAGAATGTTCCTTGGAGTGGTAGGTTACTGCAGGCAATGGATTGTGGGATTTGCAGTCCTGGCAAAACCTTTGATAAAAATGACAAAGAAAGGAGCAAAGGACCCAGTGGAATGGGATGATGAGGGCATGACAGCATTCATTAAATTACGAGAATGTCTGTGTACAGCACCTGCTCTAGGGATGCCTGACTATTCTAAAGAATTTGCACTATTTTGTGACACACGAGATAATTGTGCACTGTCAGTCCTAACTCAGGAGCATGGGTTGACTAGACGTCCAGTGGCATATTTTTCTGCCACTTTGGATCCAGTGGCTGCTGGATTACCCGGATGTCTGAAAGCAGTAGCTGCAACATGCACGAGTCTAGAACAGAGTGAATCTATTGTAATGGGACATCCTGTAACTGTGTATGTTCCCCATGCAGTTGTGATTTTATTGACCAGAACTAAGATCCAGTATCTCACCCCTAGTCGGCTGACTAAATACGAGAGGATTCTCGTGGGTGCTGCGAATGTGGTCATTACTCGGTGTAATATCCTGAACCCAGCTACCCTGCTCCCTGACTCAATGATTATGGAAGCCGAGGGAGAGGACGAACATGACTGCATAGATCTGACAGAATTCAGTACTAAACCACGCCCAGACATTAAAGAAATACCTTTGCCTGTAGAATATGAGGAGCTGTTTGTGGATGGCTCATGTATGAGACACGAACTTGTAGGCCTAAGTGCTGCTTATGCTGTAGTCTCTATAGATGCCATTAAAGAAGCTTCCTGTTTATATGGAGTAAAGTCTGCACAAGTAGCCGAATTGATTGCATTGATAAGAGCCTGTAAAATTGGGAAAAACAAAAGAATAACAGTATATACTGACAGTCAGTACTGTTATGGAGTTGTGCATGACTTCGGCCAATTGTGGCTACAGAAGGAGTTTCTGACTTCTTCAGGTACTCCCATCAGAAATGGAAAAGTCGTACAAGATTTACTGGAAGCAATCCAATTACCAAAAGAATTGGCAGTGGTCAAATGTGCTGCTCATAAATCTGGCATTGACCCTATAACTTTGGGAAACCGATTTGCGGATGAAGTGGCTCAACATTGTGCCAGAAATCGCATGTCTGTAAATATTAAACTGGGGGGGCCTGGAAACAGCTGCCAACTTATGGTGTTTGAAGAGGTGCCTGCCTGGGAAGAGTTGAGAGATTGGCAGCATGCGGTGCCAGAAAAAGAGAAAGAAAAATGGAAGAAACTTGGTTGTCGACCGAGAAGTGAGGATGGTGTCATTGTGGGCCCAAATGTTATGCCTGTGTTGCCTAGACATCTGCTTGCTTTTATGGCCAGACTGATACATGAAGATTCACACACTGGTAGGGACGCCATGGTTCTGGTTTTCCAACAAACATGGTACAATCCGAAGTTCAGGAAGGTAGCAGAGTCACTCTTCCAGAGGTGCTTAACATGTCAGGAGTTTAACGCTGGGAAAAGGACTGTAGTCGAATTGGGAAAAATTGGAAAATCAGGAGGTCCCTTTGTAAGAATACAGATTGATTTCATCACCATGCCTCGCTGTGAGGGAATGAGATATGTCCTTGTCATTGTCTGTCTGTTCTCAAAGTGGGTGGAAGCCTACCCTGCTAAAAAGAGTGACGCCATAACTGTAGCTAAATTGTTACTACGTGAATTAATACCTAGGTTCGGGGTTCCAGTCACAATTGAATCAGATAGAGGAAAACATTTTCAGAATGAGGTAATCGATCAGCTCTGTAAGGCATTTAAGATCACACAAAAATTGCACTGTGCATATCGTCCAGAGGCTTCTGGAGTGGTAGAACAAATAAATGGCACTATAAAATCAAGGTTAGGAAAAATGTGTGACTCTACGAGCATGAACTGGATAAATGCTTTACCTCTTGTTCTGATGGGACTTAGAAGTATTCCAGATCGAAAAACAGGCCTGAGCCCTCATGAGATCCTGATGGGAAGAGTGATGAGACAAGCATGGGTACCAGGACATAAACTGATAAACATTTCTGATGATTTGGTACTTGAGTACTGCAAGCAACTGGGTGACCAAGTGCGTTCTATCTCTCGCCAGATTGGGGAAGACGCCGTCGCCAATCCAACAACTCCAGTCCACAAATTGGTTCCTGGCGACTGGGTGAGACTCAAGAAACATACTCGTTCGAGTTGCCTTGCACCGAGGTGGGGAAAACAACGCCAAATAATACTGGTGACCACGACAGCGGTGAAGTGTGCCGGCGTTCCAAAGTGGATCCATGCCAGCCATACACAGAAGGTGATTCCAGACGAGAAAACTGACAATGAAGGTTGTCCAGCTGAGGGGTCTGCAGAAGTTGGTCCTGAAGTAGCTGATGACAAACAACCGAGCACCAGTCAAGATGATTGGATACCCATAATCGACTTGACTAATGACCCAATCCGAACAAGAAGTCAAACCTATGCAGATAGAGAGTGGGATAGAGAGGAAGAGATAGGCACAGGCGAAGATCCTCGGATTATTGAGATTCACGTCAAGTCTGAGGAAGAAGAAGGTCAGACAGGGACAGAGCAGGTGATCGACACACCTCCACAAACCCCTGAAATTGAAAAGGGACAGACAAGAATTAGTGAAAAGGTTCAAGCAGAAGAAAATCAAGGGATCGAAGTGCTTGAACAGGATCAGATAGAACTAGAAGAACGTGTTCAGGGCTCAGAAACAGAGACGCTCGAAAGTCAAAATCAGAATACACCTGAACAAGGCCAGCTTAGTAACCAGGCAGAAGAAATAGAAGAAAGACCTGGAACTAGTCAGACAGGAAGGGAAGAATCAGAAGTGCCACAAACAAACGAAAATAAAAGAGCATTAGAAGACAGCCAAATCACAGTGCCAACTAAAAGACTCAAGAAAAAGAAACATATCGAACCAAGATATATTAAGAGACTGAGACTGAGAATAAAAACAGTAGAGGAGAAACTTGCAGAAAGAAGGAAAAGTCCTCGTGTTGCAGAGCAAGTTGGAGAAAGTTCACAAAGGAGGAGTGACCGAATAAAAAGACTGAACGAAAAATACCAAGATCCTGAATGGACATATTTAGTGTTGGAAGAATTTGAAGATCTTGATATAACTGACGAAAGTGACGAAGAACAGACAGCTGATTATTCTGCCGAGGAAGACGAACCAACCTGAAGTTGTGCAGGGTAAGCTACCTGTGCAAAGTTACAAAGAGGGGTTGAGAAATCTTCTTCTGAACGAAAATGTCTGATTCAAAGTGAATGGAAGGCCTAGACGCAGTTGTTGTAAAACATGCTGCAGAGTATGTATATGTAGCATAGCTATAGTGTTAATAATTTGGATAGGACTAACAGTTTTCATTCCTTATATGGTGAGCAAAAATACTAATATTGACCCTACTCAGACTGTGACCACTGATACTGAAGAACTGACAACACGAAGTGTAGAAAGACGTGAAAAAGCACTCAGACAAACAAAACGAGACTTAGAAGTATCAGATGAGGAAGGACTACACTATCATGGAGTTAAAAACCAGACACAGTTAAATGTTTTCGCTAATCTTTTAGTGCACTATGTAGAAACTATGGAAATAGAAGACTGTTATGTCTGCATGAAGCTACCTACTTCTGTAGCTGAAGGCGTGACTTATCATCACCTACCTTTGACCTATGGAATTTCCTGTAGCATTCTAGCTAGTTTATTTTACAAAAGAGGACCGTTACAGTACTACTATTCTAACTCAGACGTGATATTTTCTGAACTTCCTATACGTGGAAATCTGAATCCTGTACATACTAAAAGTGACGTTACACGTTATATGGGAGAATATTTTCTGACTATAGGTACCATAGACTTAAATGAAGCACACAGAGATAACTTGACCTGTTCATTACATGAACAAGAAATTTTTTTTTTAAACATGGCAGAGAAAAGAAGGGAGAGTTTCCAAAGAAAGGCAAATGATAAGAGACAAAGAACTCCTAAATGGGCTGAAAACACGGAAAGCACCTCAAATGGTGGGAGTGGTCCTGCTTTGTTGCTGGATTTCGAAAGAAAAGGGAAACTCAGTCTTCACCGCGAGAAGACTAGTTATTATAATAACATTTTCATTGCTTCCAGTCAATGTGAGCACAATTACAAGGTAATTGGAGGTTGGGGTTTCAAAAATGGGTCAGAACCTGTGTTTCCCGGAATTTATTATATATGTGGAAACAAGGCTTATTTCAAATTGCCGGATCACTGGTATGGAAGCTGCTACTTTGGCATTGTTTTCCCGAAAATATACCATGTGAATGAAATTGCTGGAAGCAATGAAAACACTAATGGCTTAGTGCGTAGTAAAAGAGAAAGCGTAGGTGAAATAATGGGTAGTATTTTTAGTGCACTGATACCTGGAGTGGGAGTGGTTCTGAACACACACAGAATTTGCAAATTATCCACAATAGTGGGTGTGTTGTCTACTGACACAGCTCATGGATTCCTGCTGGTCAATACCGAAATGGTTGCGATCAGATCAATGGTTTTGCAGAACAGACTTGCGCTTGACACCTTATTAGCAAAAGAGGGCGGAGTCTGCCGGATGTTGAAAGCGCAACATTGTTGCACTTACATACCGGACAAAAGTGTACAAATCAAAAAGTACGTAAAGAACATTACTAATTTGGAAAAGGAACTCAAACCACTAGAGGTTGATAGTGCCTGGAAGAGACTTACTGATGGTCTCTCCGCTGTAGGTCATTGGTTTGCTAATTTAGGTAAAAGTTTATTGTTCAAGGTACTGATGCCAATTGGAGTGATAGGTTGCATCATCTTTCTCATATTTGTCTGTTGCAAATGCCGCAAACACACAAAGAAATACGCTGTGAATAAGAGAGGTGTGAAACGGAGTGTGGATGAACTTGAATTGGAAGACTTGAATAATCAGATTTACAAAAGGGTGAAAAATTCTCACCCTAACAAAGATGTGAAAGAGAAACTGAATCGGATGTTGGAAGAAATCGAAATGCACAAAGTGTGAGAAGTTGGCATCTGGTTCCATTAGTTTGTGATGATAGTAAATATCATCAAAGAGGGGATTGATGAAGCAAGTTTTCGCATATTACGCGACTTGCTCAAATCAAGAACCTCGAATAACTTATAATCCTGTAATACAACCCGTATGTTTTACTAATTTCCTTTATTTTGGATATGCATGTATCTTAGTGATGCTTGCCTATGTGTTCACTAATACGAATAACTCGTGTCCTTAATATGGCCGCCGCTTGGGAGTTTGCTTCTGCGCATGCGTTAGTCACACTCACGTGACGTGACGTAGTTGCAGTTGCAGTTCTGGTGGGAAAATGTGCGCATGCGTGCTAGCTTCTAAAATGGCTGTCAGTGTTATAACGTGGTGAAGCTTGTGCAGATGCTCTCGTGTCATCGTCTGTTGCACTAACTATAATGCAATAGTATATTTTTCTGATGTGAGAAGTATAAAGTAGCCTTTCATGGTATATGGTGAAATCATTTATTTCTATGTTTTAATTTGTTTTCGCTTACTTTTCATGTGCCGCGGTATTGAGGGTCTGATGCAAGGCTCAAGACTCCATATTAAGAGGATAGTCTGTGCATGGCCGAACTCTAGCTGTGGCATTGACAGGGTGCCAACTGAAGGTCCCTGCCAAGATGTGCCTGGGAAGATGCACCTTCACCCAGCCGGAGAAACAGAATTTGTACTGCATTTGCAACAATTGTATATTCTGCTATTGTATTCTGTAGAATAGCTCATGGGAACCCCAAATTCACTAGGCGGTTCCATAAAATGCAAATACGAGCTTGTAGAAGTTTGTTCTGATTGGTGTGTTGACCTATCCTACCTGGGGACCAATCGAAATTGGGGATTCTGACACTTGCAACATTTGGGGGGTGGTACACTGACCCGAAAACAGTATAACTAACCTAGGTTTAGCTGGAGAAATTGTCCGACTTGTCTGAATAGCTGACCTGTCACTGACCCAACGCACTCAATAGGTGACTGAATACAGAGCGCTGCGGAGCACTCTGTCCGAATTTAACCATAGACTCTAAGGTTTTACTAAACCTTAAGTGCTGGCGGAGCACTTTGCTGGGGAGTTCGCTAACCCAATCGGGGTTCTGACTGATAGCTGCAGAGAGGGTGGAGCGCAGGCGTTGCTTCCGAACTGCGGGTGCTGGTCGTGCCTTGGTGGTCCTGTCCTGATCCCAATCTGGTTTTCCTGTCCTGTCCTGGGGTGTCCAATCTGCACCTGCTGTCCCATAGATGACTGTCCTTCCTTGGGGTATTTCCTGTCCTTGACTGATCCGTGGCCAGGGTTGGTCTGCACACCTTTCTAGGTAAATATAGTGCGAAAACTCTATGCTGCACCTTCTATTTTTCCTGTCTTTGCTTTAATAAAGACATTTCTTTGCATATGTTAATTTTCCATGCTTTCCGTAACCTACTATAAAAAAAATCACACAGTATATTTTCTTAGCATGTTCCTGTGTTTCCCTATCTTTTAGAACACATTCTCTCCATACTGTTTCTGAATCATAACTGTGGTATATAATTTTCTCCTGAAATCTGATTTACGTAAGGATGCTAGAACTATAGCGTGTTCCATTTTTTCCCCTCCTATAGATGTATAGGATTACTAATCCTTACCTTGCAGTATTTTTCTAAACAGTAAATGTCTAGTTCATGATCCATTTTCTAAAATCTATTTAGTAGCTCGCATTGTTATAACTTTCCTATAGACTCATAAATGGTTGCCTTAGTTTTGTTTTCATATGGTTACGTGCTCTACATGATTCTGATTATAGATTGCCTTCTCGTTTGTAAAATGTATACACTCAGAAACTGATTTCTAAGATAAACTTTTAAAACTTCCCAGTAGTCTGTGGTTATTTGATGGAGTAAGAGAAATAAAGTCGGTATTTGTATTTTGCCTGCTTTTCTTTTACAGCAAGCTCCCTGATCCATTGTGGATCTTAGGTACCCGTAACAGTGGATTGGTAAGTCAGGTACAATAGAAATAAATAGGAAGGAACCAGGGTTGCTGGTAGAAGAATTGTTAGGTCACCCGATTAATGTATATGATAAATTGGAAAAATATGGGCCTGGTATGTGTATGGTGAAAATTATTGGCCGGGTGACCTGCGATCTCTATCAGAGGCTTAGATGACAAAGCCTGTAGGTTCCTGACCATCTGGGGAGATATTATCACCACTAGGAAGGCTCTCTGGATGATAAGGAGCCTAAGAGGACAGTAGGGTAGTGGCTCACACGGAACACAGATCAGAAATGTGAGTGCTAGATTGAGGTCCCACTGAGGCATGATGAAGGGGGAAGGTGGAAACATATATTGAAGGCCTTTCAAAAACATATTTACAACAGGGGATTTAAGCAGCGATGGCTGATCTTGCAAACGCAGGAAGTCTGAGACGGCAGAAAGATACCCCTTAAACTCCTTGGACGCTGGTGATGGAACCACTCCGTCACCAGCCACGAGTGGGCTGTGCTAATGACGGAGTGGTTCCGTCACGGCCCCGCCGCCACGCCTGCGCGGCATTAATTCCGCACCTGTGCTGAGCGTTCCATTGAGCGGGCGGGGCCGTGATGGAACCACTGCGTCACAAGCACAGCCCACCCGTCACAAGCACAGCGCGCCCGTGGCTGGTGACGGAGTGGTTCCGTCACCAGCCACGGTAACTCCGCCGTGGCCCTACCCCCCCCAGCGCCGCAGCGGAATTACCGCCTCGGCCATCGGGTTAAGATGCTCAAATCAGAGCCCTGCCGGGCAAGAGAAAGAATAAATAGAAGGACCAGAGAAAGGGGAGCAGAAAGGGGGTCAAACTTGGTTTTATGTACACCATACCACAAACTTGACCCAGGCTTATACCATCTTGGTGGATAGACGCCTGGCTGCCAAGATGGAATTGAAGACTTCGGGCAAAAATGTCGAAGGCTGTCAACTGTCGCCGCTCAATCTCAACACATGAAGGAGGATCATTTACAGGTTTAAATGGAGAACCCTCTCCCACTGCTGCGACAGAAGATCCTCCCGGAGAGGCAACCTGATAGGAGCACAGATGGCCATGCTCACCAGCTCAGGGAAACCAAACTCTCCAAGCTCAGTCCGGATCCACAAGAATGACCTGGGACCAGTCGTTCCTGATCTTCTTGAGAACTCTGAGCACTAGTGGTATGGGTGGAAAGGCGTGTAAGAGGCCTGAGCTCCACTCAAGACAAAAAGCATCTCCGAGTGAGAGCCCCCTTGGGAACTCCAGCACGAAGAACTGCGGACATTGAGCATACATGGCAGAGGCGAACAGATCTAACCAAAGCTCTCCCCAGTGCTGGAAGTAGCTCTAGATGGAGACGTCATTTGTGATCTGCTAAGCATCTTCGGCTGAATTCCTCCACCCTGGCGTTCCTGAGAGCCTGGCAAGTGTTGAACCACCAGGGATATGCCCTGACGTTCTAGCTACATCCAGAGGAGAAGGCCCTCTTGACAAAGGGTCCATGCCCCCACTCTTCCCTATTTGTTGCAATACCACATGGTGAAGGTGTTGTCGGTGAACATCTGCACTAGCCTTTCCTTGATGGAGTGTAGACAGGCTTTCCAATGCCAGCTAGATTTACGGCGCTCCAGTAGGTTGATGTGAAATCTAGATTCTGCCAGAGACCAGAGGACTCGGATATCCACCTCTCCCAGATGGCTACCCCCATCACTGGAGAGATGAATCTGTTTCTACTATCAGATCTGGTTGGGGAATGGAGAGGGGTTTGCCGCTGACCCACTTGTGGTTCATTAACCACCACTGCAGATCTTTTGCAGTTCCCATCAAGATCTGGATCATGTTGCCAGCAGGTATGTGTCACAAGAAGGATGCAGGAGGCCATGAGGCCCAGTAGCCTCAGAGTCAGTCCCACTGAAACCCAGGTTAGAGACTGAAACATTGGTAATATAGTCTGAATATCCTGGACTCGCCGTTCAGGAAGATAAGCCCTAAACTGAACTGTGTCCAGAACAGCTCTGATGAAAGGGAGCGTCTGAGAGGGAGTCTGGTGATACTTTTGGCACGTTGACCGTGAATCCCAGTGAGTGCAGGAGGTCCACCGTAGTCTGGAGGTGGAAGAAGACTGCCTAGGCTGAGCCTGCCTTCAAAAGTCAGTCATCGAGATAGGGGACGATTGCAACCCCCGATTTCTGTAGATGATCACCAAACACCGACATCACCTTGGTGAACTCCCTAAGGGCACTGTTAAGGCCAAAAGGAAGCTCAGCAAATTAAAAGTGCTTGTAGCCCACCGTGTACCACAGGTAACGCCTGTGGGCAGGCAAGATGGGAATGTGTAAGTATGCATCCTGCATCTCTGAGGCTACCAACCAGTCTCCCGGGTCGAGGACAGCCAGGACTTGAGCAAGCTTGAGCACGTAGAATTTCACTTTTTCAGGGAGAAATCGAGAGAGCGTAGGTCTAGGATCGTCCTCCTTGGGCACAAGAAAGTAGCGGGAATAGCAACTATGACCTTCTCCTGATGCTGGCATCCTATCTATAGCTCCCTTGGCCAAGAGAGCTGCTTCTTCCTGGCGGACTAAAGCTAGATGTTCCTCCGTCAGCCTGTCATAAAAGGGTGGCACGGGTGGATGGGTAGTCATGAAGGGGAAGGAGTAGCCCTTCCAGACAATCTTAAGAGCCCAGTGGCCTGAAGTTATTGAAAGTGAAGGTGAAGTTGTATCTTGCCACCCATTGGTTGCCTGAGAGCAAACTAAAGCGGTTTGGGGGGGCTATGGCTGCTGCCGGAGTGGGGGGTGGGTGGGGGTATGGACTGGGCTGACCTCTGGCTGCCTGACTCACGATTGCTGTGGGTGCTGCTCCCTCAGCTGCATAGAGACTGCGAAGCTTGCGGGAGTGGTGACTGGGCAGGTAGAGGCGCGTCTAGAAGCTCCTTCAGTGGCCATAAAAGGAGCGAAAGGCAGACTGAGTTTGACAGAGGCCATAAAAAGACACAAGGTCCTGGTCGCAGCCCTGCTGTCCTTAAAGCAGTCCAGTGCAGAGTCTGCCTAGTCTACGAAGAGATAGGAGCCATCACAGGGCATGTCCATAAGCGAAGCCTGGACATCCCCTGAAAAGCCAGATGTCCTCAGCCAGGCGTGGCGCGTTAAGGCCTTCGACGAAGAAACAGCTCTGCCTAGGGAACCGGTCGTGTCTAGCCCACAACTGATTGTAAACTTAGCTGCATCTCTCCCATCAGCCATAGCTTGACAGAGTATGGCCAGAGCCAGCTCCGGGGAATAAGAGTAACAACTTAAAAGGAATGTAATGTACACAGACTGCAATGCCAGGCTGGAGAAAGAAAACATTTTCTTGCCTATGATTGATTATTTGGTGGAATGGTAGGGAATGCTCCAGGATTTACGCAGGAAGTGCAGGCTTGGATCACCAAGCTCTCTGGGGTGGGGTGTTGGATGAGGAAAGGGGGGTCCTCTGGGGCGAGGGGATGGCAGCGGGCAATTGTCCTGTTCACAGGAGCCCCATGTGCAAGGCTTTTACCGGGCCCCAAGCAGGACATACGTGAGGGTTTCAATAAATGGGAGAATCGGTTCTGAATGGGTGACTCCTGGCTGAAGCACTTCCGTCAAGACGTTACTCTTGGCAGCCACCAAGGGCGGCTGAAGGTCCAAGACTTTGGCTGCCCTCCTCACCACCACAGCAAATATGGCACCCTCCTCCGTAGCCACTGTAGGATGAGAGACAAAGTCAGTATCTGGAGCGGTGTCCAGACAACTGGCATTTGCCAATTCCTCACACCAGTCTATGTCAGAGTCTAGGAGCTTTTATTCCTCAAGGTCCATTGGGCCCTCCCAATCTTCCCCAAGTGCTAGCACATAGGACTAGGGCTCAGACTCCAGCCTATAGGGAAGGAATGGCTCCAGTCGGTGCGGGAGTCAGCATCAGACGCCGTCCATTGGCTCTATTTCGGAGTCTGGGATAAGAATGGGGAGGGCACCGCTAGTGACGCCAGGAGCATCTACATCGGAACCAGAGTAGGAGAAGGTCGAGGTGGTACGACCAACACCAGTCTGGATCCAACAGTGGATCCAAGGGGCCCGAATGGTGCTGAGGGACGACCAGCCGATGGGGAACCAATCGGGCCCGTCCCAAAGCCACACCTGCGGGGACAGGTCACCCAAATTTGAGGGGCATGGCCTCATACAATTCAGAGTTGGGTGTGGGTCACTCCAGTACCAGGAAACTCTGGGACGAGTGGAGCCAGCCCAGGCCCAGGTTCAACTGTGGTACCAGGCCTAAAATGATGATGCTCCCTCGTCTCGTCGGATGACTTCGACGGAAGGGGTGAAGATCTCTTCGACCTCTTACTTTTATCTTTTTGTGGGATTTACTTGAGCACCCAGAGGACTTTGACTGCGATGAAGATCGATAACTCTGCGACCGAATCTGGGGCTTTCCTCTTGACCGAGATTGAGGACCTGTTGGCAGGGAAAAAATGGGGCACCTCCCAAACCCGCGCCAGCAGAGACAATTCACCAAATATGAGGTATAAGGCGGAGGAGCGTCACCCACTGCATTGAAGCAGTGAAAAAAAGTAAAAGTAAAATGATAACATAATGTTATCATTTTATTTTGTGTTGCTTGGCAGCTTTGCGTGACAGGGAGGGGCTGCTCTGCTCACAGAGCAGGACAGTGGAGGAGAGGTAGCACCCTCCTAAGTGTGCAATGACTTTGGCGGACCCTCTCGATCAGGCCAAAAAGTCATGCGCACTTCTCACGCTCTCCACGCAGGCTTTACTACAGCCTGTATGAAGAACATGCACAGGCCTCCAGTCCCTGGCTGAGAGCCGAACCATGGCTCTCAGACCAATCCCAAAGCTGCAATGTAGCTTTGTGAATGGTCAGGGGAACCGGAGTGTTTACCAATCACAAAGCTGCATTGCAGCATTGTGATTGGTAAGGGGAGCCTGGCTGCCTGCTTCCTGTTCCTATCTCGAGGAGGGTTGACAGAGAGAAGACCCGGTAGAAAAGTATGTTTTTTTTCTTTTTTTTTTATAATCCCCTCACCCGCTGTCCCCCCACCCCCCTGATCCATGCCAGCCACTACTGGATGCATGACGCCATTAAATTTGTGGAGCGGGCCAGGGGGTGCTCCAGCTCCCGGAAACTTGGAGAGGACCAGGTGTGGGGGCAGGCTCAACCGCTAAACCAGGCCTCCAATTACTATGTTCCCTTGTCGGATGACTTTGACTGATGGTGTGAAGTCAAAGACCTCTTCGATTTGATTTCTTACTCTTTTTTTTTTGTGGGACTTACATGAACACCCAGATGACTTCGACTGCAATGAAGATCGATGGCTGTGCGACCGATCCCATGACCTTCCTCTCAACCGGGATCGAGACCGTAGAGGCGTTGCATATCTGGCGGCAAGGAGCTTGAGGGACTTCTCCCTTAATGTCTTGGGGTGCATGACGTGGCAGTCGACACAGGTCTTTGTGTCATGCTCCCGCTCAAGACACCCGAGGCAGACAAGATGAGAGTCAGTCACCATTGTATGTTGGTGACAGGTGCTGCAGGGCTTGAAAACACCCTTTCTAGTGGACATCACTACCACACCAGGAGATCGATCTAAAAAAGAAAATTTAAAAACATCGACAAATGTCAAAAAAGGTCAGTCAAAAAATGACTTGGGGTAGCTATCTCCAGATCTGCGCTGACTGGTACGGAAAGAAAAGAACTGATGTCACCGGCAGGGGTGGCACCTAAATAGGCACAGCGCACGTCACTTCTGGTGTGGATGGCGCGGACAGCACTTGGCGGAGCTGAATGATGCCATCTATTGGTGTGCAGGGGTACTGCTCATGAAAAATTTACTGATCCAGTCTGATGCCCGGGGATAATTCTAAGGTAAGGAATCTGCGGCTAGAAGTCTCAATCAGATAGCCTTATCACACTCTACACAGCCCCTTCTTTTTTTTTTTTTGCAGAGTTTTATATAGCGCGAACTAGAACCGAACCGAATCAGTTATCAGAGCGCTTTACATAGCACCAGTTACGTTACATGAGGACACACTTTCATTTTAGGCACGGGGAGATTAAGTGATTTGCCCAGAATCACAGGGGGTTTTTGGCGTCGTTACCGAGACTCAAACCCAGATCCCCAGGTCCGAGGTCGAACTCCTCTCTCTCAACATTCTTGTTGTATGTACTTTGTTAAGGCTGATATTCCCTATTCTTACAACTATCAGTACCCTGCAGAGCCATTCCTGTGCATCTGCCTAAAAGGACACCTTGAAGCCAGATCTCAAGTACACTCACCTCTGCTGTCACAGGAGACCTGCAGTTGTCGTAGAACCTCATCAGCAACAAGCACCGCTACCATTTGTGGCTGCAGACCCTGAGTACTGATGAAGGCCTGGGCTTTCTCACAAGTATTTGGCTGCTGAGAGGACAGGATGGCCCGCAGAAGCTGGTGAGAGTCCTGGGCCGAAATTTCACTGTATGTGCAGCCCAGCTCCTGCAATCAAGAATAAGAAACGGTTACAGGGCAGGAAGGGAGAAAAGAAACTCATATGTCACACAAACTGGTGCAGGGAGGACAAGCAGTACTTTTTTCACGGGCACAGGTATGGAAGGGTATGGTGCTTCCATATGACTAAAAAGCCTCCCTTACACACAGCTTTTCAACCTCCCCTCCCCGAATCTAACCCCAAATACCACCATCACTGTTCTATGACACTGTAACTATACTAATATACAAGCTGTGAAATGTAATGGAAATCTATACATGATTATTTAAGTAAAGGGAGGAGGACATCATACCTCAGGTATAGAAGCCAGAAATTGTAATTCTAATTGGTATAGAAAGTTCACACAGCATTATATCAATGATAAACCCTTTAGTATTCATTTTCAGGTCCAACAAATACCAATAGACAGCATATGTAATGCACCAATCTAAATACATTTGAAAAGATGTCAAGAAATTATTAATAATAGAATGTATTTTAAAACATGTTCATCCTTCACATCTGCCTATGGAGTTGTTCATGAATAGCTATGTGCATCTGGAATACTTCAGCAACAAATACTGGAAAATTGGTCCCATTGTTAATATGCCACCTGAAGTAAACTATGTGCAATCTGCAAATTAAAGATCCATCTCCCAGTAAGACAGTTCAGTGGTCCATGCATCTGTTGGACAGATCAAGGTGCAACATACAGGGCCACAAGATCTAAACATGGCAATACAGCTCAGTAAGCCAGCCCCCACACTCCAAAGATATGTATGCAACTTGCAGGCACAAATCCTGATTCTTGCAGGGTCAACTTCAACCTTCATTCCTCTAAGGGCCACAATATCAGGCCATAAAGTCGGGCAGTAATCAAAAATCACTTTCTTGCTCCAAGACACAATCAAGCCATTACTTTAAAATATATATGTAACTATCACCAGTGCAAATATTCTTTCAGACCTACAAAACATGTAGGAAATAAGCAACCATTCCTGCTCATGTTAAAGATTGATACAGCCTTCCCAAGTAACTCTGTTGCCTTTCTTTGTATTTCTATGCACACAAGCCTGTGCACCTTCATGAGGAAATAGCCTGCCTGCCAAGTAGCCTGACCAAACATACCACCCCTGTCTCCCTATTGGCTTGCAGCCATTATCCAAATTTAAGCACATGGTAAGGCCTCGGGGCTAGACGATGTGTGTAAATGGTATTTGTATAGTGCAAACATAACCGGAAGGCAGTGTATGAGGATGTGAATGCACTCAGACACACTTGAGCCCTTTTGATAGCCTGCTGTGGAGTGACTGGGCTAAGAGAAGAGGCAGGGGGGGACCAGGCCAGCCAAGATGGTGGGCACAACTCCTTAATGCTCCAACCATCGGCCCGCCACCTCGCCTACAATCTAAGTTGCTAGCTCAGCATTAGGGCCTCCAACGGGCACAGATGACCCCTAGAACCTACCTTGATCCCTCTTGTGGTCGCGGACTGTATTTTTGGAGGCCAGTGCAGGTGGACACTTCAGGCCTCATGTCTACCAGCCCGTCAGTGAAGGGTCATGTCGGCTGTCCCAGAGTGGAGACCGTCACCGAGGTGACAGACTTGCCCAACCCCTGACATACCGAGCTGGGTGGCCGGTGGAAGCACTGGCCTTGGGAGCCGCCCAGTGGGTCCGAATTGAGCCTCACCCTGCCAACTGCTGTATCTACCCTCGACTTCCCAGCGTCTGCGCTGCAATCGAGGCACATGAGGGAGGGATGAACCCTGGGAGGACTGATGGAGGCCCGCGATATTGATGAGGGCAGCCATTAGGGGAGAAGATGTGGTCTCACGGCTAGACTGACTTTGGAGCTGGGAAACCAAGGTTCAAGCCTCCGGGTCGACTTCAGATCCTGTGATTCTGGGCAAATCACTTAATCTCTCCATGCCTGCCAAATAAAAAATAAATGTGTCTTTGTGTATCGTAACCGGTGCTCATGTAAAGCACTCCAATACATTTGGGTCGAGTTTGCACTATATAAATCTGCAACAAAAAAATATTAGGAGGGGCAGCCCTGGACCTTCCCTACCCCAAGCTTTACCAGAATCCAGGGATATCGGACCTTCTGCCCTCCTACCTACCCCCTGGACCGTAGACTAGCTCACCCACATTGGGACTGTGACTAGGTGACCCTGCCAGCCCCTACACCACACCGGGCCCTTGGGGGGGTGCCCTTCCCTACAGCCCCTCTGGCGGCCGCATGGCATGAAGCGATATGCAAATGGGGCACAGAGGAAGACGATGCCCATCACTATCAGGAAGTAAGCTGACTGCACAAACAGCCTATCTACCCTCAATGGGCCACCCTACTTATGCACTTCCAGCAGGAGGTGGCAAACAACGATCTCTTCCATGATTACACCATGCAATCCCCATATGTGCCACAACCGCGTACCCACCAGTTGGGGTCCCTGCAACCATTTGTGGCCCCAATTTACTACCCTTCAAGTGACAAACACTGCCCCATACGCCTGTCTGCCCGCCCTTGCCACTATTCCTGGCTCGCTATCCACACTCTGCTACCGTCACCAAGCCCGCCTGCCTCTCATCCCAGTTTATATGTGTGTCCCCAGTTTGCACCAATGTGACAAAATACACCCGTTTAAGTTCACTGTATAACAAGGACACGTCTCACCTCTGTACCCTCACATGTCTTACGGTGATATTGTTCTATACTTATTCAGGCAAGACCAGATAGTATTTCTTGTACGGCACTACTATAACACGCCGAAAATTGTCACATTCTAATGTTGTTTACATTGCAACACCCAATAAAGATATTTTTACAAAGAAAAGATAAGAGGCAGGTCTCTAAGTGGGAGATATCAGCCCGAGTGCCCAATTGCATTCAGTTGTATCATGTGGCAGTGGAGAGTAAAGGGTGGCTAAGTGTCCGCAGAGCCTTCGCGGTAGGAAGCAGCCAAGGAAGGAGATGAGACACACTAATGACATTGGTGAAGACTGGGTGGCTGTCTGGCAGTGCCAGAGAAGGCAGTGTCATGCACCTAAGTCCAGTCAAACAGTGCCAATGTTGGGGATTAGTCTCCTCACCTGTGCGGATTCCTGCTGCACATATCACTAGTGCCGCTTGCCTGGCCAACAGTTCACTTGATCAATCTGTTGTGCTCATGCTGTAGGTTTCGTCACCAAACAACCACTCAGTTCATTGAGTTTGTGTGTCTGTGCATGCACTTGCCATCTGCCATTCTGACTGCAATGTTAAAGCTGCTCAATGACCCCCCCCCAGGCTGGAGGAAGATCACTTTCACAATGCATTACTACTTCAATTTCGCTTGGCATGGGTCTTGTCCTGACTCCCTACAACACCTACAGTCTGCAAAGTACACCATAAAGTCTACACATAACAAAATACCAAATGAGTGTACTAGAAC
Organism: Lissotriton helveticus; assembly: GCF_964261635.1. NCBI lineage: Eukaryota > Metazoa > Chordata > Amphibia > Caudata > Salamandridae > Lissotriton > Lissotriton helveticus. The sequence continues at coordinate 1,931,202,824 of NC_136061.1, forward strand.
TCAGAGGAAAAGGTAGCCAGCAAAGTTAATGAAAGAATAATGCATAAGTTAGAAACCTATTTAAATATATCCTCCCAATATGTATTAGTAAATGCATAGATGAACAAATCCCCTATTATATGAGAGTGTTAACTTCAGTTAAACTTGGTTAAGTTTCACTAGGGCTCTTGGAGCCTTCTGCTCTTCCACATACATGTTGCACCACTCACTAAGATTGTAAGAGTCTTTGGCTTCGAGATCATATCATATGCAGCCAACACACAGCTTGTATTTTCTTTGAGAAATATTTAGCCAAAACTAAACAAAGCTTTTTAGACAGGATGACAGTAATTGCCACATGGATGACAGAAAACGGTCTCCAGTTGAATGTGGAAAAAAACTGACATTGGCTGTTTGGCAAGGCCCAATAACTATGAACTGCTGATTGGTGGCCAGCAGAACTTGGGATTGCTCCCACACCCAAGCTGGTGGTCAAGAACTTGGGAGTCCGCCTTGACCAAGCACTGACAATGAAATAGCAGGTGATGTCAATTTCAGGTTCCTGTTTCCATATCATACGCTTATTGAAAATAATCTTGTCCTTCCTTCCACTTTCAGCAAGGAAAACGGTGGTCCAGGCCCTTGTGATTAGCTGCTTGGATTATTGCAACGTTTTGTTTGGTGCGGAAAACGAGTCGTTGCTATCAAATTTATTTATTTATTGTGGAGTTTTATATAGCGCAAACTAGACCCGAAGGTATCAGAGAGCTTTACATGAGCACCAGTTTCGTTACAGATGGACACATTCATTTTGTGTTAGGCATTGGGAGATTAGGTGATTTGCCCAGAATCACAGAATGTTGAGCGTCCCTGCCGAGACTTGAACCCAGTTCCCCAGCTCCAAGGTCGACCGCCCTTGCTGTTAGGCCACATTCTCTGTCCAAATTTGCTGGTGGCATAGAACACGGCAGCTTGCCTCATTTGCAATTTGCCTTCAGGGGCTGCCTCCGATCCCCTTCTGCAGATCTTGCATTGGCTCCCAGTTCGGAAGAGAATAATTTTTAAAATGTGTTGTCTTAAAGCCCTAACTGGTAACGGCCCTGGTTACTTAGCTACCAAACTTAGACACTACAGCCTACAGAGACTCCTGAGATCAATTGATAAAGAATTGTTAATCGTTCCTCGTGTCAAAAGGGCACGTTCCGGCGGCTGGTCCTTTTGTGATCGGGCTCCTTATTACTAGAACAAATTGCCACACCATATTCAGATCGGTTTGGATCATTCTCGTTTTAGGAAAGTACTTAAGACAATCTTGTTCTGATCTAGCTGCTTTTGTTGCCTTGTCTCTTGGTTGCGGCGACATACCACTTTAACATAGCAACTTAACACTCAAATAGATTAAGAGAAGAATAGTATAAACTGTAGAAATCCAAAAGCCAACAAGTCTTTTGACTTGAAATGCTCCGGCTGCTGTGTTTTTACTCAGAAGGAGCTTCATGTGTCGGAGGTCCCATAAAAATCAACTGTTTATTCCAAATGTAAGTTCCATTAAAAAATATTTAAGCAACTGGTTATTTCAAGTATCTTAAACATAAACTCTCATCACCCAGCCGACACATGGTACAGTACTAGCATGGCCCTCCTCATAAGGTACTTCATGGGGTTCAATGCAATGCCAAAAGCTTTGCGATTCTGGAGTTGTGGAAAAGCATAGAAGGTAGCAAAACCGGTTTGCTTCAAGTAGCACTTCATTTAATAAGCACCTTGATGAACTCCAGAGGCAAGAGAGTTAAGACACTTCCCATATTGGTGATGGACAGATCAGCAAAGTCAATATATCTATTTTTTTTTTTAATGAAAAATATGTCCATCAATAGAGATCTCAACAATTTATCTAAATTGTCTACATACAATGAATACTGACAGGCCCAACTCGTGGCTATGTAGAACTAAGAGCCTCATTTAGAGTTATTAGAGCAGCAGCAATGCCTTACATCTGCTGTGCTCCCACCTTGCAAAAGTCTTGATTTTCTAGTTCTTTTTAGGGCCAGGGCAAGTGATGAATTGACCGTGACAGAGACTCCGCCGGTTCCGCCAGTGTAACCCTCTGGCCTGACGGCTTGTCTTCAAAGGACCGAGAGGCCACAGTGTCCGTCATCTCACCCTAGTAAAGAAGGAAAGAACACCACTGATTTTCCGGCCTCATGTCTGCCATGTGATAGATGTAGGGAAAATGGAGAATGACCACCTCTCCATTAGTGTAAACTTCCTGCAGGTCGAGGCCATTTGCTTTTTGTTTAGAAAAAACATACAACTCCCCCTTTGGGAATCTGTCTTCTCGAAACAAAAAAGTTTGCATTGCAGGCAGTTTAAATGTGGCACATGTGTGACAAAACTGCAGTGCTGTGAGGGGACTTGCACTGGTGCTTGATTTCTACGCTTCACATCAAAAAGGATACATTTAGGACCAACACCAATTCTCGATTTAATCATGTGCAAAGTATTTAACACTAAATACTTTACACACCATACAGTAAAAGCCATTGAGATGTGTGAAGAGAAGAGGCCACCAGATACATACCTTTGAAAGTTGATAAAGGCACAGCACCTGCCTGCAGTAATTTTTACCATGGATGCATTTTTCTGTGAGCACCTCTAGATCTTGGACAAGTTGAGCATCTGTATGCTGAACCATGACAAAGGAAGATGGGTTTTCCAAACTAGACTCTGGAAAAAATGAAAAAACAGTGTTAGAGCGCAAGGGAATATTATGCTTTTTCACATTTTAGCCGGCTTTAATGAATGTTTTAGATATTTAAGGACGATGTATCTATCTCTAACAGGACCCTGCTCAATGATCGAGTCCACTCAATACGTAATGCTCAATTCTGGGACACTCAGCACAGCACTTGATTCCCTTATACCTATGCGCTGGTCAAAATGTCACTCCAAGTCACCCAGCCCGTGGTATAATGACTCTCTTGCCGAGCTTAAAAAAATCTGCCGGAAAGCTGAGAGAGAATGGAGGAAGTCCTATGACCTTAATCTGAAATCCTCTTATTTTGCCAAACTGAAGACCTATCATAAGGCAATTTGCAGAACTCGGGCCGCATTCTATGCCCAGGAATTCCAAACCAGTACCAACCCCTCTAAATTAATTTTTAAGGTCCTTAAAGACCTTATGAATAAAAGAACCACTTCGGCAACAATCTGCACCGATTCTCATTGCGAGACTTTAGCCTCCTTCTTTTTGGAGAAAGTGCAGGCTATCTACCGAGGATTTGACCTGTCTCTGCCTGATCCAGAGCCAGCTGGCCCGAACCTTTCGGGCTACGAGACTCTGACCTCCTTACCTGACTTGTCTATGGAGGCTTTTGACAAACTGAGCCTCAGGATTAAATCTGGCTCCCCTCTGGATCCGCTGAAGCCAGCTCAAATTAAGTTGCTCTCTCCCCTGTGTCGGGTCCCGATACTTACTTTGATCAACCTGTCGTTGTCTACCGGAATGGTCCCCTCAGCATGGAAACAGGCGGTAGTTACCCCAGTTTTAAAGAAGGCAAATGCAGACCCGCTCTTGCCTGAGAACTATCGCCCTATATCTCTTCTTCCTTGGACGGCCAAAGTCACCGAGGCTCATGTCAATTCCATCTTGACTGACCATCTCGCTCATAACCATATATTAGATCCGAGTCAGAATGGCTTTCGGCCGGGACACAGCACCGAGACCGCTTTGCTCTACATGATAGAGCATTTGCGTCTGGTGCTCGACTCTGGGCGGACGGCGGCGCTCTTTTTATTAGATCTGAGCGCCGCATTCGATACGGTGTCCCACCGTATTCTGATTCAGCGCCTAGAGGAAGCTGGAGTAGCAGGGATTGCTCTTCAGTGGTTCCGCTCGTTCCTTTCTGACCGTTTCTTTAAGGTGGCGATACCACCCTGCCAGTCCACTTTCCACCCGTTGAACCTGGGGGTCCCACAGGGCTCCTCGTTGAGCCCGATCTTGTTCAACCTCTACGTGAAACCGCTAGCTGCGATCGTCAAACAGTGCGGTTTGACGATGACCTCATATGCAGACGACACGCAGCTGGCGGTGACACTGAGTGGAGACCCTGAAGTGGATGCCCCCAGATTCCGAGCAGGACTTGTGGCAGTGGCAAATTGGTTAAAAACCAATTGTTTACAACTGAATGCCCAAAAAACCGAAGTTATGGTTCTGGGGAAACATGCGGAGCTTTGGGGGGATCAGTGGTGGCCTCCAGAATTGGGCGTCACCCCCGTCCCTGCTCCAGAAGTAAAGAACTTAGGGGTATGGCTGGATCCGGCACTTGCCTTCACGGGTCACACGAAGAAGGTTGCTGCCACCTGTTACGGAATCCTGCGAGGATTAAGGCCAATCCTCAAGTTTTTTTACCCCCCCACCCGGCAGCTCGTGGTCCAAGCCTCAGTTCTGTCTCGGCTGGACTACGGTAGCGCATTGATGCTGGGGGTAAATCAGGCGGAGGCATCTAGGCTACAAAGGGTACAGAATGCTGCGGCGCGGGCCATTGTCGGTCTTCCTAGGCATTGCTCGGTTTCCAGCACTATTTCTGCCCTTCACTGGCTGCCGGTTAGGCAAAGAATTAAGTTTAAAGCGCTTTGTTTGGCCTTTAAAATTATGAAGCTTTCCTCGCCGCCTGCACTTGCTAACTTGCTCACCCCCTATGTTCCTTCGAGGTCCTTGAGATCGGAGGCTCTTCATCTCGCGGTCTGCCCCCGTTTTAAACTCAGTAGGATGGGTGGCCGCTCCTACCGAGTGCTTGCTGCCGGGCTATGGAATTCTCTCCCGGTGCACATTCGAGCTTTGGATAATCTGTTCGTTTTTAGGCGTGCTATTAAAACTTTCCTGTTTTCTTTACTTGGTTAGCCGTCTTCTTCTCCTTTCTGCGTGTTATGTTCTAGTACTTGTTCAAGCGCCAGGACGCCCCTTTGCTGGGGCAGCTGTGCGCAGTATAAATATTGTTAACATAACATAACATAACACTGTTGATAACAACCATGATGTTTGTGGCAGCCTGGTGCCATGGCGCACAACATAAGGAATATTCAGTTTTTACTGTCGCTGTCCACATTTAAATTCACAGACGGTAGTGAAAGGTGTCAACTCTTCTAGGACATGAAAGGTATTTATATTTTGGTGTTTGCATTGAGTTTTATACAACACTTATACAACCAAAGGCACCTTGATGCCAAATAGTGAACTATCAATGGGAGAGCACAGTCAGATGATTCATAGATTGGAGAAGAGCTATGTTTTCAAGGCCGTATTGAGCTATGTGCTTTCTCGTCTGATGACTACTGGGAGTTGGCTCCATCAATTGACTGTGGAAATGTGGCAATTTACAAAGCTCTATCTCCTGTCTTGGGCTTCTTAAATTAGAGTCCGAATGATAGACATTGATCTGCAGACCTAATGGAGCGGACTGGCTGGTATCATTGCAAGAGGTGCCAAAGGGGTATAGACAGATAGGTCCACATAGCTTTGTAAACACGAGTGTTGGACCTGGCCCTTTTGGCAGGTTCACCCCGAGACTTTTTGCTTTTTCCTAGCCTGTTTCTGGAACCTGGGTTGGTGATTTTAGGCCTCTGCGCACTTTTTCCACTGTGGTACAGTGTAAAGTGCGTGTGCTCTCTGTGTATGTGTGGTGAGTGACCTGCCCTCCCATAGGAATGAATGGGGAGTATGTATGCCCATGGTAGTTCCTGATGTGTGGGGAGTGCAGGGTCGCGTTTGATATGTGTGAACTCATGAGATTGAATGCTGCGTAATGGTGTATGCGGCATGGTTGTGTCTAGTCTAGAAGTGCCACTTTTAGAAGTGGGCATATTTGTGCAGTGAGACTGCTGGCACGTGATTGGCTGGTGAGCCTGGCCCAGGAGTGCCTGGGCCTGCTTGTGGATTGACTGTCTGGTCTGAGTGTGACAGGGGCTGCAGAGCCCCCAGATGGTTGTCTGAGTCAGCCCGTGGATGAAAGGCAGCATCTGCTGCCAGGGAAGTGGGAGGAGATTAGCACCTGATAGTGAAGGGCTGTGCCTGCCTGCCACAATGCTGGCTCCACCCCCCCGCTGGGCGACTGTCACCTCTGTCCCTGATACTGAAGGGACTTCCCTCTAAACCAGTCTAGCTGGTTCTCACACTGAGACTTCAAAGACTTCAAAGACTTTTCTGTGTATAAGAAGGGGCTGTGTCCCCTTCCAAAATGTTCTTGTTTTCTAACTTGAATCTGCCAGGGGCGTGCTGCTGCTGGGGCTCAGGGGAATCCCCGAGCCCTGCCCAGCCCCTGGACTCCTGATGGACTTTCTTGGACTCCTGGGGGACCCCTCTGCCCTGCCTGGGCTGATGGAGGGACTTGGCTTTGCCCCCCTGGGAAGCTCTGGGACCTTTGCAGCATGGAGAAGCTGCATTTCCCTGCAGAGAGCGCTTTATTTTTACTTGAGCCCTCTTTGCTGCCTGCTGGCGCTTGGGAGCGCTTGATTCGTATTTCTAGCGCCTGGAAGCGCTGTGGGTCTCCCTGAGCGCCTGGGAGCGCTCTGTCTGGTTGCTAGCGCTGGGAGCGCCGTGGATTGCCCGGTGGCGCTTAAGAGCGCTTTGTTTGCAGAGGCCGGTGCCCACCCGGCATGACCAGCGCAACCGAGGACTTCCAGAGCGCTGGGAGCGCTTCATTTTTAAGGCCGGTGCCCACCCGGCATTTGCTGCTCCTGTATTCGGAAATCACCGCCGCTGCCCGAGACGAAGCATCGAAGGGGCCGCGCTAGGATTGGCCCGCGGTTGGGGGCTCGTCCCGATGGGCCGGGCTGCCATTGGCTGGCCGGTCCGGGATTGTCTGGTGATGTTTCCCCGGGCCGCGCTGTGATTGGCTGCCGGCCCGGGGAAGGAAGAAGAATGATGGCGGCTGGTCTGCAGGGCTCCCGTGAGCGGAGGGAGTCCTGCAGCGAGAGGAGCGGCCTGCAGAGACGAGCGGAGGGGGCGCGAGGCACATTGCCGGTGCCTGCCCTCACCGCGAGGCTCCCCGAATGGAGGGAGAGCCCCGAGGAGGAGAAACCGCCGATCGTCTGACCGACCGGTGAGTGGGGCAGAGGAAAGGGAGGGGCGCCGGGACACATTGTCGGTGTCCGCCCCCCCCCACTCCCCCGGTAGCGCGAGCTTGCGCTCATGGTCGGTGTGAAGCCACGAGGGATTCAAGGGCGGCCCCGGTTGGCAGTGGGTCGCCGCAACGGGTGTAGAGCCCTGAGAGGCCCCCGGCCCCATTTTGTGTTTAGAGCCACGGAGGCTCTAGGGGGCCATTTTTGATTTACGAGCCCTGAGAGGCTCGAGGGCCAGTTTGTTTGTTTTCAGAGCCTGAGGGCTCCGAGGGGGGCATTTGAATCTACGAGCCCAGCGAGGCTCGAGGGGCCATTGGTTGCAGAGCCTGAGGGCTCCCTGGGCCATCATTGTTGTAAGAGTCTGTGAGGCTCTTGTGTTATGCCAGAGCCTGTGTGGCTCCAACGTGTGTAGAGTGTTTCCAGAGCCTGGGTGGCTCCAGCGTGGCACAGTTTGCGCCTAAGGGTCAGTGAGGACCCTGTCGCAGTTTGGACTCACAGCTGCCCAGCAATTAGTGGGCAGCTGCACCGTTTAGGTCTTGTGATTTGCCCAGGTGCCCAGCAAGTAGTGGGCACCTGCACCGTTTAGGCCCCTGACATTGAGACTCAGGTCGTCCTAGCCCCAACAAGGCCAGTTGGCCTAGGGACTGCCACAGGTGGTGGCTTATGTAAGGTTGTGCGCAATGGTATGGTTTTTATTCCTGCACCTCTGAATGTTTTTAGACATCATGTGACTTTTGCGCTATTGTATTGTTATGGTACCTCTGAATGTATTTTTATTGCATCATGTGCTTGGTTCTTAACACCGCTGAATGTGTAGGTTTATGCATCATGTGTTTCCCTTTACTACTCCTCGGAATGTATATTTATGCATCATGGGTAATGTGTTCTTTCCTAGACCCCTAAATGCTGTGTGATACTTAGGTGGTTGTTCTTTTTAGTACAGGTGGTCCTAGTGAGGTCCCGGTCCCCTGCGTGACATTCTCCTAAGGTGGTTAGTGTTGCGTAGGTGATACTTACCTGTCCCCAGTAGTTACTGGATGTGATTTACAACTGTTATTTTTTTTGCTATACTTATTTCTATTTCTAAAAGTGCTGATTATGACAGTGGCCCATGTGGCCCTGTCCTGTGTAAATAATCCCATGTGAATATTGCCCGTGCCAGTTGGCACAATGTATATGTGTGATTCTATCTGATATGTTTTGACAATACAAAAGTTATTTTAATATAACCTTGTGTGGAGTTCCTTTTGTGGTGTGCCTAGGATGTTGTTGCTGTTGTGTGCTGGCGCAAATGCTTTACACATCGCCTCCGAGTTTAGCCTCACTGCTCGTGCCAAGCTACCAAGGGGGTGAGCAGGGGTTATCTTGGCGTGTGACTTCCTTGCCCTGACTAGAATGGTGGTTTCTGCCTGGCTTTGGCGTCAGCCTTAGCCTACCAGAAATAGCCAGTTCTAACAACGAGTAAAAGATTTCAAAAGTAATTTGTGTGTTACGGGAGACAGTGTAAATTTCTTAAATCAGGGGAGATGAGATCTCATTTTGACAGACCTAAGCTCATTCTCGCTGCAGAGTTTTGAATTAGTTGGACCCTGGAGATTATACCAGCCTGAAGATACAGATGTAAGGCTCATACTCATTAATTTATGTGAAAAAGCGAACAGATAGAGGATTCTCTTAAGCAGTTGGGTATGGAATAAGCAGGCACTGACTAGCACCCTAATCCAGGCAGTTACATTCGGTCCAGAATTATCTTTGAACTCTACATTGTTCACCTGAGAAACTGGTTACAGACGGGTTACTAACTCTGGAGGCCAGAAAGGGCTTTGGTAGAAAGGAATTTTAAAAAGTGGGGCTAATATCTCCGTTGTATTCCTATTGAGCTTCAGCTGCTTGCTGCTCATACAGTTTTAAAATGGATGTAAATATGAAAACATTCTGACTGCACTTCGATCGTTAGATATCATGAGGATTAATTGTGTATGATCGGCATACATTCAAGAAGTATAGCTGAAAGACTGTTTAAAATGAGCCAGCAGAATGGCACATAGATTAAATAAAAGAAGGGTTAAGACAGAAAGTTGTAGTTCTCCTTAACTGCTAGGATGAGCGCAAGAATCAAAGTATGATAATACTACTAATTTCAATTCAGAGTTTGCATGGTCAGGTAATCCTGAAACCAGATTACACATCGACACTGAGGCCATCCACAGAGTTTATCAATGCCTGGTGGCCTAAAGTGCCAAATGCTGCAGATAAATCCAATAAAATGAGAGCTGCTGAAGTGTCTGCATCAGAGATCTACCTGTACATCAGAAGTGGGCTAATCCTTTCCATCAGTGGAAGGATAAACAGTATGTTCCAATTGAAAAAAAATGCAGTGAGGGACAGCAAAACAAAACTAAAAACAATAAAAACAAAACAATGTGGGGAGATCCTACGGCCAAAAAGATCCTCACAGCCATCTTTGACCCATGTGGGTGCTGGATGTTTATCTTGACAAATGACCTTCTGGACAAACCACGTTCAAGTTATACTTAGACACCGCCCTTGACCGGGACAGGATGCTACAACCACAATGCACTACCAACTTGTATACAGCTTTGTTCCTTTAAAAGGTTAAAGCTATTCAACAATTAAATATCGATCAAACACAAAAGCCAAAAACTTAAACCTCAATGATCCCTTAAAAATTGCAAATAAAACTACACTATAAAAGAGGCCATTTCACTACTTCCACTCATGGCAATCGTTGGCCACTGTCCTTTCTAATACATTTCAAGAGTGTATGTTAGATAACATCTATAACTGTTTATTTTTGTTATAAATAGTTCTAACTGAAGCCTTCTGCCATGTATGCAGTGCCATGTGTTTAATTCATATGAATGATCACTGAGGTTATGTTTGTTTATACAATATGCACCATATTTGCATTCCTTATGGTCTAAGATGGACATGTGGATAAGATCAGTGTTCAGCGACTGTTCATCGTAAGTTGTACTAATATTTTCAGTAAAGATTGCTAGTACTGAGGAGAGTTAAGGGTAACTATGAATAATACACACTAGTTCATATCATGAAGGTAAACATAATTAGTTGGAAACCTAGTTAAAACAAATATTCTCACAAATACTCACAGCAATGAAAACAATCTTGCCACTGTCGTATTGTGGCATCCAAATGCAGGTGGTAGTCAAACAAAAAAATGCAGGTGGTAGTCAAACAAAAACGTAACACAAAGACCTATTCTGAATGGCTGAAACGACTGACAACGACTGACCAGCAGATTGCTGTTCTTGAAACAATCTGATTGGTTACCTTTTCGACCAAACAGAATAGGGTCACGATTTATGAACAATGAGTGTTAGTGCTCAATCAAAACATCGCTTATGTGAACTTTGGGAACTACTCGTAGGTCACATACCAGAGGTTTATTTGGATTGCTGTCAAATTACTGCAGTTTGTCTTGTTTTTCAACTTGTTGTAGTTTGTAGGAGTAAGTATAATTCATGAGTCAAGTGGCCAAGTTTTTGTGATGATAAGTTGAGCTGCTCTGGGAAAGAAGAGCTGGACACCACCATTGGTGTGGTCAGTCATGAGCACTGTTCTGCACAGCTTCCATCAAACGATTACTATGGAAAGGAGTGGAAGTGGAGGAAACCACGAGGACATTTTCTTGAAAGGAGAACAGGAAGTGATGGAAACTATAGAGATATGTTTCTGGCCAGTTACAGCCAGTTTCCCAGAGCCCCATTAAGCCCTGGCCAACATAATTTAAAATATCTGTGTTTTGCATTTCCTGGTTGAGATCGAATAGATAAGATCCCATAAAGAGGTTTTCTGTTCAGCACCTACATCTCATCCCAGAGAGATCTACTTCGATTGTCTGCCTTGTTGATTAGACAACCTAGTAGGTGCATTGCCCTAATCTGGACATTTTGAGCCTGAGAGCAATAATAAAGTTTTCAAAGCTCGCAAAAGAGAACTCTGGACCTCATTCTTCAGCACTTGTTAAGATGATATATCACTATGGTACTGTCTTACTACCAGGTGTTCAGTTTCGTGGTGGGCAGAGACGATTTTAGAGGAAGGTGGCATAGACTCTGCTCCACCAGGTTTATAAGAGTTGGTTGTTGACTATTTCCTTGGAATGGTAGTTGGCTAATATGAGCAGCCTCACTTGTAACAATCAACTGTGGACTGGAAGAAATCTACACTCAACATATTCTTTTCCTGGGAATACTGTGGAAACAACAGAAGTGCCACTGAAGACAATTCGTTTTTGATCTCAATTCCACATAAGCTTGCACAACTGATCCTGCAGACACTCCTGTAGATGGCTCATATTGGAACTAGTATTCAATACAATGAATATGTGCATTGATATTATGGATAGCAGGGAGGCAAACTGGAGGAAATCTGTCTGACTGTCAGATAAGAAATTGCCCGAAGCTGATGTTTATGGCAAACAGAAGACTGTATATTCTAAGAAGAATGTGATTTTGCAGGCCTCGCACCCATCACTGGCCGATAGTATTGGATGTCTTGAACTGAAGTAGCAGTGGACTTTTAGTGGTACAAAAACAACCAGATTGTGGATGATCTTCTGGCAGAGTGAGTCAAAATGAACCAATCATTCATTTATGGGTAGATGAATATTCCTAAAGGTCTTGATGTCTTGGGTGGGGCGATGTGTGGAGAGCCTCAGAAGTTAACAGAATATTAGGTCCCTAGAAATTTATAACCATGCATGGCAAGAAAGCATGCTATACATGCCAAAGCAAAGAGGACGAGGGGATCCTCAAGCACCAACTTATTTAAAGCCACTGAAAGAGCTCATAATGAAGAAGCTTTACATCCTGCATCCTTTATCCTCCAGCTTGCAGAATACTGAATCCTGTTTTATGTGAAGCCGTTTGGAATCCAGGCATAGTCTCTTCAGGAAAGGGAAGCGAGAAGAGAGGATTAAGGAGCAGTATTCTGCTGGCAAAATGGACCAGAAGACTGTCGTAACAGGCCATTGAAACTCTTTCCATTCCTAGAGTACAGAAGTACATGGTTGGTGTTCCACTAACTGCCAGGCACTAGGCTAAGTTGATGACTCTTTGACCCCGAGTAGATTTACAACTACGTATTCTCATGACTAAGATTCCACAGACAGAGTAGTCTTTTAAGCATGCAACACACTGTGCAATTATTTGGATAAGGAGGTTAGGAGTCATCCAAGAGCAGAATGCCTCGGTCCTCCTCTGGATAGCAAAGTGGTGTTTACTCAAACAGATACAGAGCCAACCTTGTCAATGATTCAAGACGGGAACTGTCGATCGCTTGAAGTTGTTTCAGGACAAGACATCAAAGTTCTTACTACTAAAATTCTAGATATGGCTAAGGGAAGTCTTCTTAGTGTTCCACCTCCACTAATTTCGGGTTTGGAGTTAGAGGGCAATCTGTTTTTGTGAGGTAACTTGGTAGACAACAAAGACACCAGGTGAACAAAGTTGCCTACGCAGACCGAGGCCACAAGTGAGTGAGTGATATTTACCAAAAAGAACACACTACCTCAGACACCATAAACTGAAATGTAACGTCAGACCTACCACAAATCTTAACTAGGTTATCAAAGAGGCCCACGATAAAGCAGATACACAGCCAAACCCACAATGGTGCCCCGTAAGAACGTCCTACACGTTGGAACACATCTCAACCATGACCAGAAGAGATATGATCACATCACTCCCATCCTGATAGGACTTCATTGGCTCCCCTTGCCAGCCAGACCATCATCAAACCCAGCGGCATCATTTATAAAGCGATCATGACCATTAGTCCCGCTTATCTTGGGGACAAGCTCGCCATCTCTGCTGGCTCTTAGTACACCCATAGGCAGAACACCATCATACTGCAGAAGGGTAAAACGGAAAGAACAAGACAGAAGGCCTTTTCCATCTATGCAGATCTGTAGCAACTTACCAAATCCATAAGAACCTTCAAAGGCTGCTCCAAGTTAGGAAAGAGTTAAAGACACACTTCTTTAAAGTATGCTACATCACTATTAAGTAACAATCCATTAACCAGCTACCACTCCATGACTATATACTTGCTTTTGACTCTATACAGTGCTCCATGCAATTATAGCTATACATATACTTCATACATACATACAACAAAATGTGCTTGTTCAGCTGTTGGCTGCACCTGCCACACCCATTTTGCACTTGTTTTTCTAAAGGGGACCCAGTTTAATTTAGACTTACCTATATACAGCCCACTCCTGAATCCATTCAGAACTTTTTAACTAATTTATGTGCAAATCACACCTCCTCGCCACTTGTAGCCTATCATTTAACTTAATTTCAGTATTTTCTCAAATTGTGATCTATACTTACCCTTATGTAGCCAACTCCTTCTGGCTCGCAGAGTCTGGTCAGCTTCCTCGTCTCGCAGGAGCTGTTGAAGGACTGGCTGCGTCTCATCCACGGTGATCTCTCCAGCAGCCAGAGCCCTGCAGTGCAGCACCACATACACATCGTGGTGATAAAAGCTGAAGTAGTGGCACACCCGACTGGCTTCGTGGACACAGCTCTCATCCAGGAGACGGCCAATCAATTGATTAAGTGACTGCACCTCAGTGCCCCCCAGGCTGGATTGTGCCCCGATAGATGATGGCACATATTCTGGCCACAGGCACTCTACAGTATTCAGCATTGTGAGTTTTGAGAATGAAAATTCCTTTGCCAATTGGTCGAAGGACAGGTCAGCACCTATAGATATTTGCCGGGCAAACCTACCCTGGATCCACTCATTATTTGTGATGAGTGTTTGCTGAGCGATGCGGCACAGCCATATCTCCCGCTCTAGTCCTTCCAAAGCCACCAGTGGTATTGGCTCCTCCTTTGCCAGCCAATGTCCAGCCATGGATAGTAGCAGATGCTTCTCGGCTATGACCTCCATACCCTCATCTGCTCGTCCACCTTCAGTAGGTAAAAGCATGGCTTCAGCATAGCCGGAGAAGAATGACGAGGCTGCTCTGCTTGAGATGCAATGGCTGCTGAAGCTCTCATGACATTTCTTCCAGAAGTTAATCCTGGCCTTTTTCCTGTGCCACTGGCCTGTGGTCCGCAGGGACTTGTGGTCTTGGTTCAACTGCCATAAGATAAAACATAAAATTACATGAAACACTGTTACCACAAGTGATTTGCGATGCATATAGGAGAGTCTGGGAGCACTGAAGGGAGGGATAAATAATGAGTGGAGAGCAGGTACTGACGAGAGAGAAAGGCTGGGAAACTTGTACAGCAGAGTAAAATGGAGTGAGAAAGAGTCAGGGATATCAGCTAAACAAGGTACTTCTGTAGGAAGCGATATGACCTTGTCATGAAGCAGCCACATACACAATCACATTGCAGTACTTTACTGTTATCAGATACATTGTTGATAATCATGGAGAGAGCCATTAACGAGACACTAGACTTTACCCCTGATTTAATTTTTCACTGCCTCAGGCAGCTGACTTAAGAAACCCTTTCTTCTCAAGCTGGTTCAGATTTTTTCTGCAACAGCTTATGAAAGGGTTAAATGGGGGGGAACTGCTGTGGCTAAAGACTCTTTATGAAAAATATTTCTAACGGTATCTGATCACTACATTCAGCCTTATATGAGCTTCAGCTTTTTACAAGAGTGAAAGGAGTAAGACTTGTGATTTGCATGAGTGTTTTCTTTTCTAAATATTTTTTTGCACTTTATATTGTGTGATCATATACACATAACACTACAATAAACCACCAAATATTGGGATCAAAAACAAAACAAAACAGATACATACATATAAAAATAGTTATCAGTGAGGGCATGGTCTCCAGATTCATGACCATGGCATAATGTCAGAAACCAGGAAGAACTCAGCAGAAACATTTAATTCTTTTAACTGTAATCATTTATACAAAAATGTTTTTCCATCGTAAAATTACTTTTAGAAAGCAGGAAATGAATAAACAAACATTCTATACTGCTGATCAGGGAGTAAAAAGAAGACTGCTGCTTTAACTTTTATTTTTAAAGCGAGTGAGGTTTTCTTGCATGAGGTAGTTGATTCAGAGGACGCATTTTGCTTAAGGTTGTTTTCAGCTTTGTCAGATCAGAACCTAGAGAAACCCTCATGTTATACACAAGTTTTTATTCTACAAAGACAATATTTCCCCTTCTGGATTTTATTAACTGTCTGTTTATTGCCAGCCTTTCTCATCTACATGCCTTGCCTTTGGCGAAGCGGATGGGCCTGAGCACCTTCTCGCACCAATTGCAGTGCTTACAAAGGCCTAACGGCCTGACCTTTCCTTGTTACTACCCTACCTGGACATTTTTAAAGCTTAACTTATTGACCAAATTAGTGGAAACTGGGACTCAACCGAGAGATATTGTTTGTGATTCATACGTATTGTGGATATTATTGAAGAAAATCTCTTTGGTCTATTCAATACAACATCTTGCACGACGCGGCTCGCCACAGCAAGTCCCGAAGAAAGTCAACTCCCCAACTGACGCACTGACCAGACGCTGTCATCCTCCTCGCCAAGAATCCAGCTCCAGTGTTTCTGATTCCCCTGGCGGGGTGTTCGAGATCGAGTCCCGGGAAAGAGATACCAAGCTCTCTCATTAAAAGGTATGGAGCCGATTAGAACCTAGAGAAACTTTTGGCAACTCTTGGCTCAACCAAACTAAACTAAACTATAGCTAAAACAGCACCTACTTCTTCTCTCGTACTAGACTTATGTTAGGTACACTGGGGTAGGATTATTTTAGAAGCACTAGTTGAGTATTTTAGCCTGTGGTATTTATGTATGTATTTTTATATATGTCATAGCTACAGACCATGCTATTGCAGTATTATTTTATATTACTGCTAACGCTGTACGTATTATACTTCGCATTTTGTCTTACGATTGTAGCAGGTCATATCTCATACATAAGAAATAAGACTGTTCAATAAACCCTTTTATTGAAACGCCTCTCTCTCTAGTTCTGTACAACTCTGTAGAAACGAAGCATGCACGATTGACTGAGTGAAACTGTAATCTATTGTTTCCACGACTCTGAAGATATTGTTCCGACGCTAAGGGAAACAAAGTTGTCATGTTTATGCGATTGTCAGAAACTAATCCCTTCTTGTTCATTCGAGAAAGTTTCTAGTGACCTCTGCGTTAGCTGACACACACAAGTAATTAAGTTTAATGTACTCGATAGAGACATACTGACCTCAGTCCTATGTCAAATCTATAGTGTATATTATTCCAATGCATAGAGCCTATCAGGGCTATAGGAACTACACTACATGGCGCCCAAAGGTTTGGTAAGGCACTAATTTAACGCTAGATACTGAAGTAACTCAGTCTTGCTTTTCTCAGAGACCCTCTACTCATAATACTCCATAAGACGTCTGGAGTGGGTAGGGATAATATTTGCCATAGCTGAGTAGGACGAAAAATCCTATGTATTAGCTTTTTGGTTTGTTCAACGTTGAAGGATACAGTGTTCCAAAATATTGTGCACCTTATCTTTGTTTCCTTGAAACTTGGTCTGCAATTTTCATTTCACAATGTCCGAGGACAACAACACCGAAGCCGGTGGTGCTACAGGCGACAAAGCCGTACCAGGTTTCCAAGAAACTGACGAGAATGCTATACTCATTCCTCCAAACTTAAGGAGAGCGATAACTCTAAAACTTATAAAACATGGCCTAACATCAAGAGGTGGTAGAGCCGTTTTTGTGATAGAGGCACATGATTATCACCAGACAGAGGTATTCTACTCATGGATAGTATTCCCTGAATCAAATCCAGTAATACATATGTTTCACTTCTACAAAGAAGATGATCCACCAGAGGCATACATTCCTTTCGAGGATACTGAAATTCCACTCACATACCAGGAGCATGAGCTCTGGTTTAAAGGCGCCCTAAAACATTTAAATCACATTACCAGGCTCAGTCCACTAGGTAGACCAGGAGCAACGTGGCCAGTTTTAGCCGGATATACACCTGACATTGAAGCAATGTCGGACGATGAATTACTTAGTAACATACAAAGATTAATAGAATTATACAGTTAAACCACAACTGTCTGAAAGTCCTGAAAAGGTCTTTTCTAAAAACACTCCTACAACTTCTAAAAAGAAGTGGGAAAATAGCAAACAACCTTCCAAAGGGAAGCGTTCTCATTCCTGAGGTAGGTCTCCTCCAAAGGAGCCCTGTGAAACGAGGTACAACCTCAGGAATAGGGATCATTTGAAGAAACCTGACAGGTATCAAGATACTGATACACGTTCCTCCCGTACCTTTCAGATATCGTCAGAGACATCCGGAAGAAGAGGACGGTCAGAGAACAGGGAAGAATGCGTGAAGTCCAAAGCTGATCAACATGTTCAGAAAACAAACCAAAACCTCAATACACCAAAAAGAGGGTAGCAGGTCTAAAAATCAGACATGCCGAGGTTCTTGAGGACACAACTCAAGAACGGAGAATGGGCTCAGACAATGCTGGACAGCACAGCAGAAGTAACAATAGCTCACCAGAACCTGAAGGGACTTTTGGAGACAGTGAATTTGAATGAAAACATTGAAGTTGAAACTGCAGATACCAGGGTTAGTTCTTTACATAGGTTATATGAAATAACACTCCGGAAGGAGGGAGACATACCAGGAAAAGTGAAAGCACTCTTTTGGGAGTGACTTTCTAAGGGCTACGATATACTTCTAGCAGAACAAGATTGGCCACCAGAATTTGTCAGAGAGTGCCCACATGGCGAAGACATCATTATGCCAGCCTTCTCTAACCATATTCCAGTACATTTAAAATATACTTATGCCAGGAAATGGGCAGTTGCCCAAGCCCCAGCATTATACAAAAATCATGATGTTGGATGGGATGAGGACTCTCCTCACCACACCATCCAGTTAAAAAATCAACCAACTGCACAAAGGCAGTATCCAATTAAGCAAGAAGCTAAAAAAAAGGCCAGGGAGATTTTAGATCAACTAGAACACCAAGGGTTGATTGAAACATGAACCTCATGAATGAACAATCCTTTGTTTCCTGTCTCCAAACCAGATAATACATATCGTCTAGTTTTGGATTACAGACACTTAAACTCTTGTTGCAAAACATTTGCAGTGCAAAATGCACACAGTACAGTATTAATGAATAACATTGTGGTTGTGTGCTCAGTTGTAAAGTGCCTTGCAGAAAAAGTGGACAGACAGACAGACACTCTCTCTCTTTTATTTGGATGATAGATTCTAACAAAAAGACATTCCTACAGCAGTCACACATGAAGTTACGCAGGCAGCCACAGCAGCGCAATCAAATAAAAAGTACCTCTTCAATCACTAATGTGTCCATTGGTAGGTCACCCAATGCTGCCACCTTCTTGGCCAGAGAGAAGTGCCCTTGCTTCTGCAGCTGCGCTAAGATAGAGGCACATTCCTCGCGCAGCCTCTCTGTGCTGTAATCAGACAGGACAGAGCGGTTGATAGAGATGGATGTATCCTCGAGGATCTGGCTCAGGGTGCACAGCCTTCGCACATCCAGTCCTGTGAGAGAGACAGGACAAAATGAAGAGCTTTAGCAATGGGACAAGAGAACTGACCAAGAAACATGTTCATAGAGATGCTGTAGTGAGGGCCAAAAGAAGAGACACTGTAGTAATTTGATGGAAAGTGTGGCTATGCATGAAGCTAGAGAAAGAACCAAGAGAAGGGGCATGCTGAAAGAGAGACAGGAGACATGGCTAAAAGCACTGGGCACACTAGCACTGACCAACAGTCCCTAACAAGGAAAGGTATGGATTTAAACCATGGTGCAGGTGAGACGACCAAGAGGAAGCACAGTATGAGCTGTTCAAGCTACAGTTTGCGGTCAGTACATCTGTGTTTGCTAGAATGTGAATATACTTAGTAGCAAATAAGTCACTCCCTTGCAAATCTCACAGCTTAACCAACATGGAAACATCTGAAAAAGTAGACAAAATCATCACTGATGACGAAAAACAGCATCCATTCCCTACTTTCCTCATCTGTAACACACATAAGAATGATGGAGTGCCAGAGATTTGAGCGCCACAAATGTCTGTACTGGGAAAGACTCTTACCATTGGATATCAGAATAGTGTCTAGATCAGAAAAAAGCTTCATCAGATTCCCAAACTCATATTGTGTCATGCACTGCAGCATCATCAGCTCCAGAAGAAACAGTGCCCGGGCCTCCAGCCATGCCACAGGAAGCAGGGTGTCCTCTCTCACTTCTGCCACCCTCAGCTGAGAAAAGGAGACAAACATTCTTTGATTAACCAGTGCTACAGCAGGGGAACAGAGGCAGGAGGGAAGAAGTGCAGCACACGAGGGGCTAGGGAGGGGGTTGTGTTCTGGAAATATATGGAGCACTTTGCAAAAAAAGAGGTGATTTGGCACAGAAGGTACAAGTACTAGAATAATGTGGGGTGATGCAGGTCAGATATTAGATGCTTTCTTACAGCCTTAGTAGTGGGATACCTTTATAGAAGGGGGTGCTATAAATCCAAAGTTTGTGGATTCCATGGAAAAGCAGGTGAGGTTGAATGATTTAACTGAGAACCATCAGAGCAGTGCAATGTTTAACAAGACCAGAAACACGCTAAACCTGGGCTTGCCACATACTAACATTTTTGGTGTCCAAACCTGAGGTGAAACATCATTGCCAATCTCTAAATAATTCCCTGCTATCTACATGTTGGCATGCCTTCACCAAACTGCTTTTCATAACAAGGTCTTGTGCCATTCTACTCACATTTTCATGTCATTTCATAGGCCAGCCTGGGACATTAAGTACATTTTCCTTCTTATGTCTGCAAAGCATTGAAACACGTTACTTCACAGTTACTGAAAAGACCTTTTCTTGGGTTCAGTTGCCAGTTTCCACTTGTGTCTTACGGGCACTAATATTAATGGACAATGAATGTATAACTGTTTTATTCCCATAGGGACTCAATACTCAAGGGGCAGTAATGTAAAGCTACCAGGCCCTATTTTAGGGCTGAGATTCTTAACCCCATGGTATGCGACACCTACTTAAGGGGTTTGCAATTCTTTAGAAAATTAAATATTATAAATATACACACCTGAAAAAAAGCTAAATGTAATATTTTAAATTGTAAAATGCTCTGTAAATGTCAAGATTTGAAATTGGGGACTAAAGTAATTTGGTATCTTAGCTTGATTTGTGGAAGCAGCACAAGTACAGCAAATGCACTCTGTCATGTACGATAGGTTGCCTTAACTGACAGAGTGGTATGCGCCAACAAAAAGAGAGCATGCATTAGGAGGAAAGAAGATAACATGATGTTAGAGTCTATCACATTGTTTCGCCTTATAGAAATAAAACCACATTTTGAAAAGCGCCAGCATTTACATTAAAAAAATTCTTTTAACTTTAATATTTTTCATTTCAGAATTACATAAAACTTTTCAGAATTTGTGTATTTGTTTAGTGTGTAATTTTTTTTCTGTATTTGTGTGTGTTGTTTTAAAGTTCAAACTGTAGAAATTGCTTTGACTGGGTACCCCCGTCTACCAGTAGGGAGCCATCGGGGTCCACAGAAGTACAAAGGCTCAGAAACGCTTCCGTAAGATATGATAGGGGTTAGGAATTGAGATACAGGGTACCGTTGTAGGTATCCCTTAATAAATTCAATGTCCAGTAAGAGGTATATCTCCAAAGGTTAACAGGACTTTTACTTACAAACAAAGAACACAGTACAAATTTAAAGCATGTTTAGTGTACTTCCGGATTGTTAAGTTCACAGGTCAGGCAAGAGAAAAAGTTAACCATACATTATTTTTTATCAAAACCAGTTGCCTATAAGGATATTTTCAGAGACTAAGATTCAAGTAGAAAGAGAATTAGATTGGGTTGGGAGCCCTACTCTCTCCCCTACATGTCTGGTAATAAAACTTTCAATGGAACGGGAAACCAGACTTGTCACATACACTACTTATTGCATGCACATTCTATTCCAAGCCCTCTAGTTCCTTACACAGAAAGGTGCTGTAGATTTTAGGGCTGGTTCAAAAGAATCAGAAGGTGTCGTAAAAAATGTTTTTGTTTGATGAATGGTAAGAATTGAACTTTCCAAAGTACTGACAAAAAGTAAAAAGTCAATCTCACCTTATCCTATCATCATACACACATGATTCATAATGACAAAAATAATTATTTGCCCAATCGAGACAGGGGAAAGTTTGCAGGTGGTACTAAAAGGAAAAGGGACTGAGACTTGGTTATATGGTTGATTCTAAACCTTGAATGATGACTTCAAGCTAGGGTTCGAAGCAGTTTAAGTAATATACTTTATAATCTCAAACAGAAGCAGTCTCTCAGATGTTTACCAGCAGATCAGCCAGTCTATTTACAAATATACGGAGAAAGTTTAAGCCCCAAAACATATGTTGCAGTGACTGCTGAGATTTTTCCAACAGTATTATTCAGTCTCCAGCATGAACAAATAAAAGTTCAGCGTAATCCTAAAATATGTCCTCTTACAGTGTATGTTAACTAATGATGAGTGATGTTTTTCATAGTGTCTTGCAGTTAAAAGGTGACTGATTTCTTGTGGTTTAATAAATTTGTCATGTCTTATTGAATACTGTTTCAGTTTTATAGGTGTACTCCATAAAATCAAGAGACAGAAGAATTACTTTTCGGTAAATAGCGGTCATTCATTCGAATGCAGTGGAGGGCAATGGTTTCCAGTAATGATTACGTGGGGGTCCTCAGAAGTCAAATGGTTAAGAACCACTGAACTAGACTCAATTAGTGTGAAGCTAAAGAACACCTAGCCTCAATGCAAATCATTGTGTCTGAATTCCGACAACAACATTTATGTTTTGCTTCCCCCAGACACTGCATTGCTTCCTGGCTCCCCATTCATGTCCACAGAGAAATATGAATTTACTCATGATCTTACAAAGACATACCCAATCTATTTGACTTCTTTTGTACAACATCAGAGATCTTAAGTAGAAGAGTTGAGAGAACAAAAATGGGTGGGTGGTGGTAGAGCCACTCTTTGTGGAATCACAGACATAAATGGGAGTCTCTGGTGATTATCTTACAGAGAACATGGCGCAGTTTTTCATACAAGTGCTGTAGCAACAAACAGAATGCTGAACAACTCAAACGTTAACCCTCAGTTACATATCTGGGTTTAATCCATTGTTTCTCTTGCTCACCACGACACCCCAGTTTGGACCCATCCATATGCAAATTAGTCTTGACCCTGCTCCTCATGGGACCAGTCCAGCCCGAACTGCCAAGCCGGGCCCTCGGGGATCGGAAACAAGCATCCTGGGACTGGTTTTGGGGTATCACATGAGCCCCGTGCTCACTGTGCCACTGGATTCAAGCTACCCTGGCTGATGAGGGGTGATACCCCGTAACTGGTCCCAGGATGCTTGTTTTTGGTCCAGGTTGGACCGGGATGTTCGGGCTGGACTGTTCCCATGGGGAGCAGAGTCAAGACTGATTTGCTTATGGCTAGCTCAAACTGGGGTGGCGTGATGAGCATAAAAAAACAGATTTGTGACCGTGGGTGAATGTTTGATTTGTTCAGTATTCCGTCCATCAACGGTTCTTTTTGCTTTTGTCGCCCTAAGTGGGAAAGCTATGCCCAGACGCAGGTCCCGTGCTCACTGTACCATTGGATTCAAGGTAGCATGGTCTTTGAGAGGTGATATCCTCGAAACCGATCCCTGGATGCTTGTTTTCGTTCCAGGGAGGAATTGGCCTGGCAATTCGGGCTGGACTGTTTCCATGGGGAGCAGGGTCAAAACTGATTTGCATATTGCTGGGTACAAACTGGGATGGGGTGGTGAGCAAAAAAACGAAGGATTAAACCCAGATCTATGACTGGGGTTTGATTTGTTCAGCATTCCGTCCATCATCTGTTCTTTTTGGTATTTCACATAAGGTAGAGGAGTTGGCCTAACGGCTACGGCGCTCGACCTCGGACCTGGGTTCGAGTCTCGGTAACAACGCCAAAAACCTCCTGTGATTCTGGGCAAATCACTTAATCTCCCCGTGCCTAAAAAAAATGTATCTAGTTCGCGCTATATAAAACTCTACAAAAAAAAAAAGGTAGCTCTGGGAACGAGGAATAGAAGATGACAAATGAACAGTAACCGCACTCATCCATTGCCTTCAAAAAGGTTGATAATATGGAGAGACATGAAATCCCATTTGGGGGTCAGTGAATCCAGCGTAGTTTAGGCATTAATGAAAATCAAAGGGCATATTCTTGGCCAGGATGAGTCACCTTTAATGAAGAAGGCACTTCTCACTGTAATTGTGTCAATTATATAATATGGTTTAAAATAAGACATCTCTCAGTCAAAAGGATCAATCCCAACCATCTTTCTATAGAGAACCCACCTTTATTTCTTAGTATCTGCACTGTGTACACATAGGACGGCTATGAAACGTTCACACCTTAGGTTGATAGAGCCCCGAAGAGAAGGGTGGCTTCCCCAACTTTCTTGCATCCGTACCGCACAGTAACATCACTAGATGGTTACAACACTTCTTAGCTACTAATTAATGAGTATTGAAACTTCTTACATAGATATTTGCAAGGAAGATTATTTCATGGTAGATTATGGGGTACAAAAGCTTCATTGTAGTAAAATTCTGTATGAGAATATCTGCTCCCATAATATTGTGAAAGTACATATATATGGGTAAGCATAGATTTACCATTGTTAACTTTTAATCTGAAAACATATGTAACAATAAGGTACATATATATGGAGTTAAGACTAGGTTATCTATCATTACTTATATACACTTACCTTCATGATATAGTTATCAATATTCTGCTTACAATATGTTTGTACAACAGTATTTTGATATTCTGCTAGTATATATGGTGCAGACAATTGATCCATACCTTGAGCAGATTTTGCTGGAAGGACAGGAGCTGTTCTTTAGCCTTGGTGTAATCCTTGTGCTCCATGCACAACTCATAGACTTCCAGGATTGATAACAGAGGGCAGTCCTAGAACAAAATCAAGTAGATCAAAGAGAAAATGCACAAGACGAAAAGGAGAACAGGGGGCCACGTGATCTTTTCCCACTCTTGAATAAAGAGATAACTGTCAACAACACTCACTCGTCTACGTATCCTAAACCAAAACATCCCAACATTGTCCAGAGGACTGTCACAGTGACCCACTAGCTACAATTCGGACTACTCAATTGGACAATGTTGTTCTATGCATGGCATTTTTGTGGGTTTTAATCTTAGGTTCACTTAACCTACTGCTTAAAATCTGCCATACCATATTAGTCTAAAGGGATTTTGTCTATATCCCATGTCAAATGGTGGTGCAGTTTGCTGGGTTGCTTCCATCCTCCAAGGATCTTTTAAAAAAAGGGCTTTTTCTACGCAACACGTTACAAAAATCACACTGGCGGCACCTCCAGACAAATCCTACTGCCAGCCATGAGAAGCAGATTTTTTTCACTATTTCTGACTACTCGCTGCAAGTTCATGAACGTCAGGGGATCCAAATACTATTTTGCCAGGCCTGTATAGATATTTATGACACTCTACAGATAGGTGAAAGAGAGCAGACCCAGGGTCAAAGCACATGTATGGTGCCTTCTTCTTCACAAGCGATTGGGAATCTTCGATACCACAGAAACATATGGAAAACTACTCTCCAAAACACTAAAAGTGTGACTCTGCAGTTTGTCTTTGATACTAACATAATAAAATAAAAGGCGGGTACTTGAACCTGCCAGAAATTGGAATTTTGCAAGTTTCATAACTTCAGGAACCAGAGGAAGAACTTCATCTGGTAATGGTTATCTGTCCACCTAAAGTGATCTAGAGATGGTCTGCGGGTATAAAATGTTTTGTTCTTTTACGAATACACTTGAGAATTGGATTTTGCCCAATTGCGTAGGTATAAAGAAGAGTGAGGCATATGCTGAATACCTCAAAAAGGGTTTCTGGGAGAGATGGAAATCTCTGGAATAAATGAAGACATGGTTCATAATTCAACTTTATCTCTAAAATGTAGTTATTGACAACATAAGACGCCAACTTTAGTCAGTATGACATTGTAAAGTACAGGTCCAGGTCTCACTCTGTTGGAAAAACAAGATCTGGTTTGGGACAAAAGAACACGTTACTTACCTTCGGTAATGCTTTTTCTGGTGGATACCACATCTACCTGCAAATTCCTCACCTTTTATATATCCCAGGGTCACAGTGGATCCAGAAACCTTTCAATAGCTCTCTCACGCCAGCAAGGGGCACTGGCTCCATCACAAGTTAATACGCGGCGCACTGTAACATCACTGCACCCATATAGTGACTCTATCAGTGTGTCGATTTCAGTTGCTATCGATTTTTAAGCCCACCTTCGAGGCGAACAGATCTTATTTACATAGGTGCCGTTTTCAGTAATATGAAGAATAGAAAACAACAGAATTATTGGTAGACAGCCATGCTACGGAGAGATGGGTGTGTCGGTGAGGAAACTGCAGGTACTCATAGTAATTACCAAAAAAGCATTACTAAAGTGAGATTCCCCACTTTTTTAATAGATTTCCCAAGCAGTCCAACACTCTGAGGTGGGCGCATGGCTGTTTACACCCAAAAATGAAGAACTGAACAAGCGAAGTGACCATCCCTCCTCACTTCGTAATCCAGACAAGATTGCTTCGAAAAAGTGTGACAGGAGGACCAAGTTGCCTCTTTGCAGATATCCTGCACAGGCACTGCTCTTGCTAGTGCTGAAGTAGAATATTTCACTCTGGTAGAATGAGCTGTGCTACCTTCTGGAGGTTCCTTGTGCACCATATCTTAGCAGATCTAGATGCACAGGATAATCCATCTTGATAATGTCCTTTTCTGGAATGTATTGCCATTCATTTTTCCAAAGTATCCCACAAAGAGCTGATCATCCAGCCTGAATTCATGTATTCTGTCCATGTGGAAGCTTTACTACCTTTTGTAGGTTTGTGGAAGAGGGTAGAACGTGGGAATGGGGATGGACTGACCTAAGTGAAGAGAATGACAACTTTGAGGCCAGAAAGCAGCATTGATTCATAATACCAGTTGTTGGGGGAAGAAGGTGGAGAAGGTACGCTTTACGCTCAGTGCCTGAAGTTTACTTACCCATCTGGCTAATGTGATAGCGAATAAGAACATAGGATGCTTTTTGTTGTAAATAAACAAGCATTTCCAGGTTTGGGAAGAGGAGCACTTGCTGTCATTCCAAGGTCAGCCTCAGCCCAGCTACTTGCTGATGCCTCTGCGAGAGGGATGTCCAACCTGTTACCAAGACAGGGATCTACACACTTTCCATTCAGGTAAAGGGGGTAGCATCATCCGATAAGGGATTCTTGGCAGAACACCCGCACACACACTTGACACTTAGGCTTGGGAACACATAGTAGGATTACGCTATATATAGCTTTATATGCTTGAGTATATACATTCGTTTTAGCAAGATGGTAGGGCTATTAATTCTGTTCACTGTCTTTATACTGCTAATTACTTGTATCTGTTTCTGTCTATTGATCATTGTAGCACATATATTCTATACAAGAATCACGATGGTTCAATAAATATTGAAAACGCCCTTCTGTGTATTCTTTATATAGTTCTCCAAGAGACGGCAGAAGTGACTAAGCAAAAGGGTTCTAAATTTGATTTGGGGGGGGGGGGTGGCGGGGGGGGGGGAGAGGTGGGGGGGATCAGGGTTGTGAGATTCTATGGTTGCCAAAATCATTTGCTGCCTATCTAGGTTTAGGGGAGCTTATAGTGGCACTGTGAGCTAGCTGGCCTATAGGACAACATATAATGAGGGGGTGCAAGGAATCACGTTGGCATCATCCCAACATTTATGTTGCGCAACAAAAGTGCAGTTCCTACTAAAACACGACACGAGGAGTCCCCCACAACTGCTAAATGTACTGCACTACCTCTGCATGAAGGCACCACTCACAGTCGACAAGATGATGCTGGCTGAAGCTGTCCGGTTGGACGTTGAGCAATCCGGCCAGGTGATTTGCTACCTGAGCCCAGAACCACAGTCAAAGCATTTCTGCAGAAAAGATGCAGCTCCACTCCTCGCAGTTTGTTGATGTAGATGCAGCCCCACTCCTCGCGGTTTGTTGATGTACAACACTGCGGTTGTGTCATCTGCCAAGATCTGGACTGACCAACTACAAAAGGAAGGGAGGAAGGCCTTGAGAGCCTGGCATATATCCAGTCGGGAAACAACCATTATATCGCAACTTTTACAACGCACTACCATTACAACGAAACTTTTACAACGCAAAAACCATTACAACGCAGGTATTTACAACGCAGGTATTTACAACGCAGGTGCTATTACAACGCATACCATTACAACGTAAGTATTGGTAAGTATATAATTATATTTAAATTATGAAATGTTTTTTTTTATGGGGTATTTTTTGGGTTAAGGGTCAGTTTTGAGTTTTTTGGTAAAGGGGTATTTTTAGGGTTCAGGGTCAGTTATGGGTTTTTGGGTAAAGGGGTATTTTTAGGGTTCAGGGTCAGTTTTCAGTTTTTTTTTGCGATGTAAAAATTGCGTTGTGATGGCATGCGTTGTAAATGCATGCGTTATAACGTCATACATCCATCCAGTCAGGTCCCCAGTAATGACTAGGATCAAGCAGATGCTGGCGCCAACTCCACTGCGCCCTTTTGGATGAAGGGTTGAAGTTCCTGTGGGAGGATGTGCAGATCGTCTTGTGTGAGTGCATCTGGCCGGGGAGGGATGGGAGGTGGCGATTGTTTGAAGCGAAGGGCATGCCACCTTTCCACAATTTCTAAGACTCAAAGATTTGAAGTGATGGCTCTCTATACCTGAGAAAAAGAAGGATAACCTGTCCTCCAACGGGTAGCGTGTGTTCTGATAAAGTGGAACTAAGACTGCTTCCCAGTAGTTGCTGGAGAAGAGAATGAGGAAAAT
This sequence comes from Lissotriton helveticus, assembly GCF_964261635.1. Classification (NCBI taxonomy): domain Eukaryota; kingdom Metazoa; phylum Chordata; class Amphibia; order Caudata; family Salamandridae; genus Lissotriton; species Lissotriton helveticus. The sequence continues at coordinate 1,931,230,957 of NC_136061.1, forward strand.
GAGGCAAGAGGAAGGAGTAGGGCATGTTTTTTTCTGACATGTCCTTTGTAATGTCTGTAGAAGGGTTGAGCCTGCTGTTGTTGCAGTCATTGAGCAAATATCGTTGCCACCTCGAAAGGAGACGCATCTACTAAACCCTAGAAATGTCTTAAATTGTTGGTAATCCCTAGGTTGGTACGTAGCCAATGGGTCTAGCTGTGGCTTTTCGGTCTTTAAATCTTTCAAGAGCCCAGTCTATCTCAGCACCAAAGAGACATGATCCATGAAAGGGTAAGTTCATGAGTGTTGTCTGGATGACCGGCGAGAAGCCTGAATTTCTCAACCAGGTGTGTCGTCTTTGAGAGACTAAAGTTCCCAAAGCTCTAGCCACTGAGTCTGTAGTATCACGGCTGGATTGTATGACCTGCTTTGCAGCAGCCTGACCATCATTTATGAGCCCTTTGAAGTGGGACTGAAGCTTGCTTGACGGTTTAGGAATTAATTCTCATGCAGAGTTCTACATAGCAAGTGCATATCTTCCCATAAGGCAAATGGCATTTATGGACTTGTGAACCACACTTCCAGCTGAAAATACCTTTTTTCCATATTGTTCTACTTTCTTATACTCCCTGTCAGATGGTGTGGATGGAAATTATATGAGAGTTAATTTCAAAGAATATTAAGCCTGTACTACCAGGCTTTCTGGGGATGGATGACAAGTCAGGGTTCCCAGGGGCAGGTTTGTGATGACAACCTATCTGGCTGGATACAGATGTCGATTTTGTTGGCTTTTCCCAAATATTGTATTGTATTGTATTGTGTTCTTATATAGCGCTGCTATCACCCTACGGGTATCTTGGCGCTCAGACAGAAATTAACGGTTATACCTACAGTTCCAGATTAGAGAAGATGAACTAGCCCCTGGGGAATAGTAAGGTCTTCAACTCCTTCCTGAATTTCAGCAGGCAGCTAGCTACCCTAAGGCCCTGTGGCAGCCCATTCCATAATTGTCCAGCTGCCAAGCTGAAAGCTCTGCCCCCCATTCTGGACCGTTTGAATCTGGGGACCATGACTAGGCCAGTGTTAGCAGACCGCAGTTGTCGAGGGGGCTCGTACCACTTAAATCTATCCTGCAGTGGTAAAGGTCCCTGTCCATGAACCGCCCTAAAGACGATGCATAGTGATTTAAAGCTAACCTGTTCTTTAATTGGTAGCCAGTGGAGGTCTCTCAATGCCAGGGATGTTGAGGAGCTCCATGGTCTATTTAGAGCCACCTTTGCTGCCGCCGACTGCACCCTTTGGAACCCTTGAAAGATGTACTGAGGGGCACCCAGGTTCAGGGCATTGCAGTAATCCAACCTGTTTAACACTAAGCTCCTCACTACCAAGGCTCGAGAGTCGGCTGGTAGTAACGGGAGGATCTTTCTCAGCAAACGAATTAGTTTAAAGCCAAATTGGATGGTTTTGTTGGCCTGTGACACCATTTGAAGATTGGCGTCCATTTGCACTCCCAGACTACGCACGGTGTTGGTCAACTTCAAAGAGTCTTCTTCTGGGGAAAGCCTAAAATCTGTCATGGGGTGTTTTAAGATTTTTGCAGCTGAGCAGTACATCACCTCCGTTTTCCCTCCATTCAATTGGAGCGAATTAGCCCTGAGCCAGCCCGCCGTTTTCCGCATGCACTCCTGGGAGGTCTCTACTGATGCCTCCCGCTTGCCCTCCAAGGAGAAAATCAATTGAGTATCATCCGCGTAATTTATAACACTGATAGCAAAGGATTTGATGATGGACAATAGGGGTTTCAGGTACACTTTAAATAAAATGGGACTGACTGAAGACCCCTGTGGGACCCCATGCGGGACTGGAGAGAGTACAGATGCAAACTGGCCTAGAGTCACCGTCTGTTGGCGGTCTTGGAGGTACGACTGTAGCCACTCAAGGGCTCTCCCTCTCACTCCATTGATCCACAATCTTTGTGATCCACAATCCATAGTAGGCTCAGTCAGGGCTTCATTAAAAGGAAGAAGTGGCTCTGCAGAGTCAGCAGTAGAATGCAGCACTTCTGTAAGATGTTAGATTTGGCCTCCGTTGATAGAAGTTAAAGGTCAAGCATCTCCGCAGATTTTCTCACTACAGAGTTATATGATATCAACTCAGGTGGAGGAAGACCGGTTGGGGAGAGCAGTTCCCACTCAGGGGAAGTGTCAAGGTTACTTGCAGCCTTCAAACCTTCAAAGTGCAGGTCTATCATTATGTATTCAGAACCTTCTACAGAAGGTAAATCTACTTGGGGATCTTCATCCCTGAAGAAATATCTCCCTTCTTCTGCAAACGTCTGCGCTTCCCTCTTAGAATGATGAGGTTTAAGAGGCAAGGATTCTGGCTGAAATTGTACCGGCTCTGGCAGAGTCTTATGCAGCGCTGCTGGCTTCATTTGCGGTGCCCTTGAGTTGACTGTGCGGCAGACATCTGTGGCCATCCAACGCCAAAGGAGATTAAGCCAGAATAAGTAACAGAGGTTCAGCAACACTGATACAACACTGATGTAAGTTGTGTGGACGCCCAAGACCCTTCAATTAATGGCAGGAGGCACATTGGCTGGTACGGTGCTGGAGAACCTCCCAGAGAGTATGGCATTTATCCCATGTGACTAGTCACTGCACCACAGGGGATCATAGCACTGCTAAAGATGCTGATGCTGCATTCAGGAATAGTGATGGATCAGTTCAAGGTGTTGGAAACTCTGGGTATGGGTGTCCAGACTGGGGCCTTGGAAGCGGCGCCACAGGTAGAACACAAGCTGGAACTGATTCCAGGATAGCTGGTGCTGCTGAAGTTGCGGGCATCAATGGAGAGGTGGATCATCTTTCGTAGGTTGTTCTTAGTCCAACACCAGAAGAGGAGAAGCATGAGTGCTCAGTGACTCTTCTCCAAGAACATCTAGACTCTTGCTTCTCGTTTTCTTGTGTCTACTCTTTGGTGATTTTAAGAATGAGGTGATGAATGTTTTGATCTTGGAAAATCTTTTCTACATCCCTGACGTTCATCCCTAGCTGTATCCTGGAATATCTTGGCTTTTCTTTATTTAAGTGCCTTTTTATGCATTTTTTTTATAGGAGTGACAGGTGTCAACGTCGCGGTCAATCCAAGGCATCATAGACAGAGTTATTATTATGGTCTGTTATGGACATCTGACCCTCGCAGTCTTGACAAAGTTGAATCCGGATAATTTTGGTGGTGACATATTGAAGAAAACTGCACGTAAAAAGAGACTAATAATCCTTTGAGGGTAGTTGAAGAGCTACGTATCACTTAGATGGTGCGGAAACAAAGGGACTGACGTCAACACAATGAGGGGGCCATATCTTGGCTCCAGTGAAGTCACAGGGCACTGCGTGTGAACTTGTGTTGCAGCTAGTGCCCTCTACGGCATGGGGAACTATTGAAAAGTTTCCAGACTAATGTCTGGAATATTCAAAAGGTGACAAATCTGCAGGTACAAGTATCCATCAGAAGGGTTTGCACTGGAATAGAAGAAGGGTTAAGAATGTGTCCTCCTCATGACTTTGAAAGCAACAACATGCTACGTACACACACCAGCCCTTTTGAGTGGTACATGGTGATTCCCACCAACTCCAGTCCTATTTTGTAGTAAAAGAAATTCTTACCTATAATAATATCATAAGGTGGGCAGAGCAGTATCCCCAAAAGATGTATGCATTCTACGGTTCGGATAAGACAGACAGTATAATTGAGAACAGGAACACACATCCTTAGTTTACCTACACTGGGAAGCGTAATACTTAAGAAGAATTCAGCATACATCATTAATACCGAACATTAACATCTGTTAAAACACAGAGGACAGGACTGACAACATGACATTAACCAGCATCTTAAAGTGACCGGGTCTTACCTATGTGCTTGAACCTTGGGGGTGCTCACGACTGAGCTCACCTTAGGCTGTCAGTTGCTAGCATGCACACTGCACACATGCACATTGTTTGGTAAGCTTTACTACCAATATGGGAACAGTCATTTATTGTTCTATTCCATAACACACACCTTACTCAGCTTTCCAATTAAACCCATAGGCCGTATATCCATCCCTACTGTACTGAAGAAGACCCGCCCTGACGCTTATTACAAATTACGCAACCAATGGGGTCAAAACATCGGCGCATCCTATATGTCTGCACAGCGCTTATGATCACAGCTTAACTTGTAAAGGATCCTGAAGCATATGTGCAAAAATCATAAGGACAAAATAGAAATCGTACCCTCCCTTATTGATTGCACGTTCACTTTTGTCGTGTATATAGTGTACTGTCTATATCACCAATCATCACATGTCACCGTTTCACCACAAGTCACTCAACCCCTTTTTCAATTGTATTTTTGTAACGAGACAGCCTTGAATATTTGGTATTCTTTAAATATATCATTTGAAATCTCAAATTGGTGTGTGTTATAACCTTTTCTTTACTAGAATCATTGATATATGTTACACGTAAACCATATGTGTGAACATTTAAAAGCAATTGAGATTCCCGACAGAACCATTTGTTTTGCTTAATACGTACACCCAGGTTCTGAGGGACACCGGGTCGTCCCATTATTTTTTCTAGGACTGGCTGAAAGCAGCATTAACTATAATGCCTGCACTCTCCGACCTGCAACACACATATTAGTGGCAAGTTCCATGCTGGCTTAGGGCGGAGCTCTAAGGTGCTTCCAGCCACTGCACCCTAGTCTCAAAGCACCACTCTTGATCCTGGGACTGCAGAAAGACCAGAGTGACAAAGCTCTGTATCTCTAGTGTTTCTTTTCAATTAGATTGTGCAGCTGTGGGCATGCCAAATAAGGTGTGGATTGTTGGTAATGTGTGCGCACCTCTTGGGTGTTTCAAAGAGCTGCCTTATGAGACAGCAACATCTGGATATGGCTTGAGGTATCATCATACCAGAATCTGGAAGGTTAAGTCTGAAGTCACTAGATAATTATAGTGGTTTCGGTCTAAAAAATAAACAAGTGAATTTCAAACAACCAAAGCACCACCCCCTAAATCGGGTTTGATTCTGTAAAACAAAAAGCAATGTCCCTAATGTGCTAGACATTTCTCCAAGTGCATTGAGAATAAGAGAAATATATTGTTAATCTTTTACTTTCTACTGTCACACATTTTACAATTGTTGTGGACAGGAAAAAATAGCATGCAGAGGATTGCACTCAATAGGAAAGGCATCCAACATTGTAAATCTGAGGTCCTGTGGAGTGTGGGTCGCTGGCAAAGGGCTTTGGCTGGTGGAGCAAAATGAGAGCATGCTGAAGGAAACCAAGCTGCTCCCCTGTCTCTAAATGAGGTGGGACCATCACTTCAGCACACCTTTATGACTCAGCACTGTGCCTAGCTGACTGGTTCTTTCCTCACCTTGATGTTTACTTGTACCCCCTCACTACTCTTGCTGCAAGTTGGGGGCATGAACATCATACTTTTCTTATTTGGAAGTGTGACAATTGATATTTCAAGGTAATTTGTTCTACAACCACATATTTCATGCTCACCATATGGCACTCCTTCACAGTCTCACTGAACATCCTTTGACCATTCCATTCATTTGATTTTATTTCATAGAAAGGTTTGGCTCACAGGTGTTGCAATACTTGCCTAGCTATACCAGACTCTGCCTAAGTCACTCATTCCTGTTAGTATCTATGGGGCAAGGATGGCCCTGCTTGTCCCCATCGGACTCTCTGTTCACCCACAGCCCCATACCTTTAGGAAGATCTGGAAGGCCCAGGTGAGAGCTTTGCTCTTTTTCTTTTCTAGCAGTGTTTTCCAAATGATGGTCAGGTCCTGCAGGTCCCATTTGTGGGTGTCCGCTGAGCTGTTCAGATGAGCAGTGGCTTCCATCGCTGTCTTGTCATCCACCCATGTGATTATCCATACACAGAGACAATGAATGACTGGTGCACCCTAGAAAATGATGGAGTGATAATATTATTGACTAGTAGACAAAGCACATTAAATTGACTCTCTGAGTTCAAATAATAGGTGTGGTTGTGATTTTATAGCATTGGAAAGTAAGAAAAGCTGAGCCATGGCTACCAGTATTCAAACAGGTGACCCAGATGCTACAAAGAGATCAATGTAGTGGCTTATTTTCTAGAAAGAAAGAAGAACCTGTCACAAAGATTAACAACATTGTTACTTACCAGTAGGAACAGTTTTGCAGACTGAAGAGTTTTCTGGATTCACATGGTTTGTGTGTGTGTGTGTAGGGGGGGGGGGCACAGAGAGAGAGGGAGAAAGAGGGAGAGAGGGTGAGAGAGAGAGACTGTTTGCTTTATCCCCCATTTCCAGGGAGGCCGGTGCGTTGCATGTAATTCCAGAAAGTTCTTCAGGCTACAAAACTATTCCAACTGGTAAGTAATCATTTCATTTTGAAGCATGACTCCCTATCTGGATTCACATGCTGTGCATCTGATGATATAATGATATTTGGCTCCTTGGGAAGGATGGGTTGAAATGTTGATGAGTTGGCAAACAGGTTCTGGAGCATGCTCTGTCCCAACAGTGCTTCTTTGATCATCTGGATGTTCACACTGAAGTGTTTCTTGAAGGTATTTGGGGATACGCTAGGGTTGCACCCTGCTTCCTGGCTGAGAGTGCCCTGGGGTGAGTGGGTAAAGTTTTTCCTGCTTTTATGTAGCAGGTTTGGTTGGTTTCCACTATTCAAAGCGCAATCATTCCCTTTGTTACTGTTGCACCTTTGCTTGCTCTGGCAAAGGAGATGAAGAGTTGCCTCCCCTTTTCAAATTGCTCTTGTTTCTTGTAGTAGTACATGAGTGCTCTTCACACGTCCAAGGTGTGAAGTTGGTCAATTGTCTTGTGCTCATATATGTTATCTTTTGTTGTATGAGTTTTTCAAATGAATGTTTTTTGTCATTGGTACATAAACTGGTCGTGTTTTATATATATATATATATATATATATATTTATATATATATATATATATATTGAATTTGAGTATGTGTTAAAATGAGCTTTGTATGTCGCTATTCCAACTAAGTGTTATCCATTCTAAGACGTGCACAATAGAGTTCGATTGTTTTTTGTATAAAAGATTATACGTTGAGATGAATAAAGCTAAGGCATCTTCAAATTGCTGGTCTAAGGTGCCCATTGAACTCTCTTTGATTCAGAAATCCTTTTTGCCACTGGTGGAGTGAAGAGTATGTTCCCTGTTGTTCCTATGGTGTATGCAATTATGACAGCTAAGTGGATCTTTAGTGATGCATAGGTCCGGCTGCTGTCCTGTAGCGGGGTAAGATATTTTAGCACTGCGCTGTGCTCTATCCTTTTTTCTAGTTTTTCATGCTCCCTGCACCGCTGGATGCATCTAATCTGCTTGGTTGTATATCACTTCCTAGTGACTGGCATTCTAGCCTCCTTTAGGATCTTCATTTTCCTGGGGGAGAGCTGCAGGTGTCCAAACTTTAGTTATTCAGGAGCCATGGTGTTAGATTGAGTGTGGCTGATTCTGGGTGACACACTCTTCTGTCTTGCATTGTTAAGAGGTCCTGTGTTCCTTTTATGGGTATGATCTGTCTTCTGGAAATCTCTAGTAGGTCTGACTACCACATCTGTCTGGCCCATTGCGATGCAATTGTACAACGTCCTCGTTGTCTGGCCTTGTCCAGTAACCTTGAGAACAGGAGAATCAGTGAAAAGGTGTAAGCAAACTCCCTGACAACAGGCAATTCCTTTTGTACTGGTGGTGTGGAAACCAGGACGTGGAGTCTTGGAATTTTGCGTTTTCTGGACTTGCAAATAGGTCTATACTTGGTCTACCCCAGCATATAAACACACTGTCCTGTACTTCCTACTTTATCTCCCATTTGTGGGAGGTGTGTTCTTGTCTGCTCAATCTGTCTCTGTGTTCTGTTTCCCTGGGAGGTGTATTGTTACTAGGCTTGTGTTCCATTGAATCACCCATATCTATATCTCCTGCACTAATTTAGAAAGTGGGAACAACTTTGTTCCTCCCTGCTTGTTGAGGTAGAACATCGTCGATGTGTTGTCTCTTTGGATAAGAACTGTCTGTCTCTTCGCATGTGCCTGGAATGTTTTTAGGGCTAGGAAGAGTTCCAGGTAGTTAATGTGCTTTGTGGGGTCAGCTGGGCCCCAGAGTCCTCTGACCTTCAGATTGTCCATTTGTGCTCGCCAGCCCTTGTGGGATGCGTTTGCCATTAAAGTTACAGCTGAGGCTGGTGTTTTGAAAGATCTCTTTATCATCACATTAGTTGGGTTCCACCATTCTATTTCCTTTTTAACCCTTGCTGTGACAAACACTAGAGCCTCCAGGATCCCAGTGGCTCATTACCATTTGTTGCAGAGCCATTCCTGTATGGGTCACATATGCAGTCTTGCATGCTGTATGAGCGTGAGGCAGGATGCCAACATGCCCGTTAATTCATGACAGTCCTCAATGTCAGAGATTGCCCCTTCTGGTAGAGGAGAGCTTGCTCTGCTATTGTTTTTTCCCTCTTGGGGACTGGAAATGGTTGTGTTGTTATTGAGTCCAGTGTCGCCCCCAGGAACACTTTCATCTGCTCCAGGTGTGGTGAAGATTAATCTTGGTTTATGGTGAACCGAGGCATTGTAGCGTGGTGATGACTGTTAGTGTGTCTTGGTGGTATCTTGGTTTCAAGTTTGCCTTTACTAGCCAGTGGTCCAGGTATGGGTAGATGTAAACCCTGTCTTCTCAGGTGAGCTGCCACTGTCGATAGGCACTTAATAAACACCCTTGGTGCCAAAGGGTAGCACTCTGAACTGATAATGTACCTTGCCCAGGACTATCATTGGTTTAGAATCAGTCTCGCCTCCCACAGGTGTTATGTGGTGGGGTTTGGGCGAATAGTCACTTGCCTGGTGTTCCCCCTTTAGTGGTTGTCCTCTCTCTGGGTTTCCTGTTAAAGGACTGCCTTGCTGGGTATTGCCACTGTTGTTGAGCGGGCTGGTGTGTTGTTTGTTGGCTTAAGCCTTGTTGTTGGAGGTTCCCCCTTTCCCGAGGATCCTCTGAATTTTAAGGCCCCCATGATCTTGCCTGTTTCATTAACTTTCTTGATTTATTGGAGTGCATCATCTATGGTAGCTCCAAAAAGGGCTTCCCCTGTGAAAGGCATGTTGATTATGGTTCCTTGCAATGCGGTGGTTGGAGACTACAGTTAGTCCTAGTTCTCGCCATGAGGGACTGATGAAGGTGATGTTTGAATAAGTGGTCTCGAAATGCATCATGTGGGCCTAATCAGAAGTCGGTGCCACTTGCAGACCCCATACCAGTGAAAGTATGACATTTATGAATTATTTGTTTTCACACACATTGAATAGAGTGACATATTGCTTGGTCCTGATGAACGCAGAGAACCTTTTGGCATTTAGAGGCAGAAACATGTTGACCAGACCATCATATAGGGGAATATCCATATCCCTATTTCACTTAGCTTGGTTTTAATCTATCCATTGGGGAAAACAATAAAGATTATGCTCACCCACCAAAAGATAGTTTTAATTCACTTATACAATTTTTGTTTTGCACTCTGCCACTCACAAAAACCCTGGTTTGGATGAAATAAAACACCTTTGCTCCTCTCTCCTTGAGGTCCCAGTGTGACGAAGGGACCCAATGATGAAGCATGTCATCCTAGGGTGAGTGAGGGCTCTCGTCTTAACACAGTAGTGAGTAGTGCTTCATACTTTGTCCCTCTTATTTTTTTACCCCGTTTTAATACACCTTATACGTGAGATTGATTGAAAGAACAGGCTGTGCTTGGTGCACTGACATACCTTGGCACCAGAGATGTTTTGGTATTTTGAAAAAATACAACTGGATAATGGGCCAGAAGTACGACCATTTGCTTTTGCGACTCGCAAATTGCGAAAAATTCTGAGTCGCAATTTGCGAGTCGTAAAAGCAAAGGTACAACAGTGTCAGAGACACTATTAGCAATTCCCAATGGGGTCACAAAATGCAAGGCTAATGAATATTAATGAGACACTTACAATGTGCGACCCCATTGGGAATGGCTAGCCCTCCCAGGGATGGTGGCCTGCTGGGCTCAGCAGACCTCCATATCTGGGACTGCTTTTAAATAAAGCAGGTTTTAAAAAAAAATTCAGCCCGCTATCCTTTAAAGGAAAACGGGATGCATATAAAAAAAAATATTTAACGTTTTTGTTTCATTTTTTAATGGCAGGCAGTGGTCCTTGGGACCATTGTCTGCACTCAAAAAATATTTTCTCATGTATTCCCAAAGGGGAAGTAGTCGCCTGGGGACTCCTTCCCGATTTGTGAATGCTTTACCACCTACTTGAAGTAGGTAGTAAATTGTGACTGTTTTGCGACCGCTTAAGTCAAAGAGAAAGCATCTATGACAACTTCCTTTATATACTGCCAACATTGCAGGCAACTCCCAAATCATTGCGAAGGAGGTAAGACAAGTATGCAGGGTAAACAGTGAAACAAAAATGATGTCTTTCTCTAAACGTTACATAAAAATATCCAATTGGTTTCTTGATAACTCTCAAATTCAGGAGATATCAAGATTTCACAATGTGTAGTAAGACCATGTAAATGCTGTATTACACGTTATTCAGCCATTTGGTGGAAGGGCCTTGGTTCCACTAATTTAAGACAAATTTAAAGGATTATGGACAACAGAATTATCATTTTGATTAATTGAGGAATGTAGGTGCAACAACTTGGTGAACACCTATGATTAGGCTGGATCCCACATGCTTTTTAAGGTGTTACAGGGTCTAAATTATAATCTTCTCTATCAGACATTATTTAAACATTCTGCTATTGTAGATAAACGCCTGGATCATTTAAAAAATGTGATAAGGAAGATCTGCAAGATCATTCTTGTAAAAGATCTTAACATTGCAAACAAATGAGCTTTGCCAGTTTTCAGAACTGGATCACAAACACTACAAACAAGTTTTATTGTTAGTATAATGGTCACAAATACCTAAAATCGCCTGCTATTTATTTCAAGAATCTAAAAAATGAGGTTGGACATAATCCGAAGAGAGGTATGTGGGAAAAGTATGGCGGCAAGTTTTAAAACTAGAATGCTGGAAGAAATGTAAATAACTTTGTCCATGAAAAGACACTTTGCAGACGTGGACATGATATTCCTGAAACCTTAAACTAAATGCAGTTTCAATGGCCTCTCTACACTATACAAAGGTGTGGCACAATATTAGACAATAGTAGTTGACTTAAATGTGCATAAGGCCATAACACGGATGGAAGCATGGATATAATTAGTTAAGGCCGACCAATCAACATTTTTGGGCAGCAAATAGATTTCTAAAGCATGTTAAAAACAAAATAGATGTGATGATTAACTTACATTTCCAGGTATATGAAATGATTAAAGGCTGAAGATAATGGGTACCTTTTAAGGTTTCTATTCTTCTTATAGAAAACAAATGGCAAATTACGAAAAACAGCTATGACAATAAGATGGCTCATACAAAAGCATAGGTTTCTGCAAAAGAGTCAAGCCCCATTGACACTTTTTCAGAAGTTCCCAAGGCAGACAAGGGTTACTGGGCTCAGACTGTTACAAACAGAACTGGTAACCACTAATGGCCTGAAATGTAGCCTTACTCTTGAGCCCAATACTGAGCACCAAGTAAACCCCTTTAGCACTCCCAGGGTAGCAAAAGTGAGTAGTCCAAGGCTTACTGAGGAAGGAGGTGTGAGATTTGAGAGATTCTCAACTCAATACGCCCAACCTGGAACTGGAATCTCGTGCTTGCCACCAATTGTGGGAATGTATTCTAGATCCCCAGGGCAGACAGAGATTACTGGGCTCAGATTGTGACCAGTGTCCTGCAGATTAACTTTATTATTGAGCCCACAATTGGGCACCAAACACCCTTTTGGCACTTGACCCTCAGGGTAGCAATGTTGAGCAGACCAAAGCTTACTTAGGGAGGTGGAATGGGGTTCGTGACTCAAAACTCAATAAACCATCCAATAGTAATTGGCAAATCTATGTCCAGTCAGTGCTTGATCTTAAAGCATAATCGTTTTATAAACATTAGTATTTTTCTTCCTACATCATCCCAGTGCTTTCTTTTGTACTACAATAGCTGATTGTCCGCTGAGCAGTTCCAGAAACTTTACTGGTGTGCCGCCAACATTAGAAGCTTTGCTACAAATAAACAGAATTTTTTTCTGTCCAGATTCCACCACTCACAGCATGAATCAAGAATTATTTATTGTTGGGGGGCGTGGCCAGCACCATGACTGGCTAGGACGTGACTCTCCAGAGCTCCGTCTGGCTGCATAAATATCCGACATTCTTACCATCCCAAATCACGCCAATTTGACACCGGAGGTCGCCCTGGCTGGCCTGACCTTGGGGAGCACCTTGTTTAGTGGAACTGGCCACGGACGACAGCGAGGCGCGGGCTGGAAGGCGGACCCCCCGGGAGCCCTGCGGTCTTCAAGATGGCGGCGGCGTAGAAACTAAGGTCCGCGATCGGTGTCGCACTGGACCCCTGACCCGAGGGAATCACACAGGCGTGTGGAGCCGCTCCCGGGCTTCTCCCGAGGGAATCACACAGGCGTGTGGAGCCGCTCCCGGGCTTCTCCGCTGGTGTCCATACGGCGATGCGACCCCACTGGGCCCGTAATGAGGGTGTCTGGGGGCCCCGCCGGGTCTGGTGCCCTTTACCAACATGGCGGCGGTCCTGGCGCGGAGAAGCTGAGGCCGCCCTGGAGATCGCCGTGCGCGTGGGACCAGTGGATCACCGGTCGCTGGGGTAGGACCAGCCCGGCGGCTCCCAGGGGCGGTAGAGACTGTTGCGGTGAGCTCCCTGCCTGCCTCTGAATACCGGCGCCTTCACCAACATGGCAGCCGCTCTCTCAGAGTAGTGTGTGGCGCTCCGAGTTCGACAGGCCGTCTGCCGCCCACCCTGCAGCGGCGAGGGAATCACTGCCACCTGAGGCTGGAGCTGCGAGGGGGGAGAGCCATCCGGGAGCGGGGAGCCCCACGGGGGGGTCGAGAACACCGGTGAGTCGAACAGAGAGTGCCCAGTACTGTCCGGCGACCATTTGAGGGCCTGTTGACACTCCGCAGCAGTCCCCCCCCTTGCTCTTACCTGGCCCTGGATCGGGGACCCCGCAGCGATCCAAGAGATTGTTGGAATCCTGACAGACGATAGCAGAGACAGACAGTCCTTCCTGCCGCCACCAACCGGAGACCCGGCTGGCGAGACGACCGTGATAGTGACCCCGCATCCCGTGTGAGCAGCGGGCTGCGGCCCTTTCTCCTGACGCCCCTGGAAAGACGCGCAACCAGCTACACATCCTCCGGGTCGCTTGAGGCGCTTGGGACGGGGGGTGCCTTGCGATCCGCCCGAGATACTCGACGACAGTGCCCAGCTAGCCATGGGGAAGAGAGATATCCCTCCGAAAGTGCCCAAACAGGGGACCACGGACAATTTCACTGCCCCTCGCACGACGATGGGGGGGCTCCGGCGACTCATCCAGTGCGCGCTCGGACACCGCGCTGCTGATGGAGGCCATCCAGGCCTCCCGGAAGGACATTCAGGAGTCCAGAGCTGCACTGGAAGTAAAAATAGGAGAAGTATGCTCGGAGGTGACACTTCTGCGACAGGACTTCCGGAACCTATCCGACAGGGTTACTTCTGCAGAGACGCGGATGGGTGAGGCGGAAGACTCGATCACTACCCTCCGCAAGGACATGGCGGAGCTGCAGGCATCTCATCGCCAACTTCTCTGGAAGGTCGACGACGCTGAAAATAGAGCGAGACGGAACAACCTCCGCTTTGTTGGCTTTAGGGAGGGGATTGAGAAGACTGATATGATATCCTTCCTACGCACGTGGCTCACGGAGACCTTCCCGACGGTGCAATTCTCCCCCTGCTTCATTATTGAAAGGGCACATAGGGCCCTCCTGGCGAAACCTCCTGAGGGAGCAAGACCACGACCAGTTATAGCACGCTTTCTTAATTTCGCCGACAGGGACCTTATCCTGAGAGAGGCACGGAAGCTGGGCGAGATACGTCTGGAAAATGCTCATATCATGGTCTTTCCCGATTACAGTCAGGAGGTGCAGAAACAACGCCGCGCCTTCGACTCCGTGAAGGTGAAACTCAGAGACTTAAAGCTCACATATATGCTCCTCTTTCCGGCAAAACTTAAGGTGATATACAAGGACCAGTCACTTTTCTTCACCCACCCGGAGGACGCTTGGCAATGGCTGGAGGAGCGCCCGATCTTGAACAGCAGGGAAAGAGTCAGCCGAGACACGTCAGAAAGATCCGTACGAAATGCAACCCACTGGGAGCTACCGAAAACACGAAGGCTGAGACTATCGAGGAGGTCGAGGAGGCAAATCCAGACGACACCCTATCATGGCCATGATATGGGACTGTCGCGGAGAGGGCGTTCGGCCTCGCCGACAGGTACTGCAGTGACAGGCTCACGATTTGCTGGACTACGATCTACTGCTCGTTCGGAGGACGGAGATGAAGATGATCTGCGGGGCCGTACGTCTGGAGAGGAGGAAGTAGATGAAGGGAATCAATCCGCACACCCTCTGGTGGAAGAGATTCGAGTGATGGAACAGGACTTCTCTGGACAACTGAGCGCACCGGAATCAGAGACCCAGGACTCCAAATCATGACCTGCTGGGATATGGACTGCTGAGTATACATGGTAGAGCGCAGTTGTCCCCATTGTGACACGCTCTTTGAACGATGGTGTGCATGGGCCATGGGAATGGCTGCCAGACGGAGGAGAGCACGCAAGTTGACACGCTTCCTTGTTTTGCACGTTTTCTTGTTCCTTGATTCCTTGTTACCTGGGTGCTTGATAGGGAGGGTGTTTGTGGGAGGGCGACAGGCCTACTCTTACTGAAAGTTATGTCCTGTCCAAGGATAAGACTGGAAGGGGAGGGAGGTGGGGAGGGGGGTGGGAGAGGGGGTTTTCAAGTTTGGTTGGACAACGGTCCGGGAGGGGGATGTTGGGGGGGGGGTACAACTTCATGGAAATCATGCAGCTACACACACTGAGCCCACAAACTACCTGCACATACCAGGGCCAGGCCACATGCAGCCACCACGTAATCCAATGGCAAGTACCGTAGTCACACCACGAGGGGGAGATAGGAGATTGAGCATCCTGACATGGAATGTCAATGGTCTGGGTTCTAAAATCAAAAGAGGCCTGGTGAACGCTTACATTAAAAGGGTGGACCCAGACTTTACCTTCCTGCAAGAAACACACCTCAAGGGTACTTTATGCGCCTTTATCGCTCGGGGGAGACACAGGGTTTTGGCACATGCGGGATACACCTCCGGCTCTAGAGGGGTGGCAGTCATCGTTAAAAAAGCCTCCCCTTTCTGCATTACCCGCACCTGGCTTGACCCACAAGGAACCTACGCTGGAGTACAGGGCACCTGGAACAGACGCACCTACACGCTTGTCTCGATTTATGCACCACCCAAACTCCAGTCCCGTACACTCACAGCGCTTAACCATATACTCTTAGAGACCTCTGATACAATACAAGTGGTGGGAGGAGACTTTAATGATGTTATGAACACCGGACACGACCGATCTGGAGAAGTGACTAGAGGCGAGCACCAGACCACACTCTGCAGCCAGATGTCCGCCATAGGACTTACAGACGTCTGGAGGTGGCTTCACCCGACACAACAGGCATACTCATACTACTCCGGGGCGCATAAGGTGTTCTCGCGACTCGACTATATTTTTATGTCCCGCCAATACCTGAGGGCAGATGATATTGCAGAATACAGGGTCAGGGGCATATCGGATCACTCACCACTGTATGTGAGAGTAGGACGGGACCAGGATAGACATGCGGGATCATGGCGGCTGGTGGCTTGGGATTTGCAAAACGCGACCATACTTGGAGGTATCCGGGCTGACATTAAGGTGTACCTGGCAGAAAACAAGAATACGGTAGACTCTAGTGTTACTCTGTGGGAAGCCCTGAAGCCGGTACTTAGGGACAGGATAAATTCTAGGTTGGGTGAAGAAAGACGGAGACTCCAGGCTGAGCTGGCCGCCCTGGAACAGGCTGTCCTGGAGAGGGAAAGGGACTATTTGGCCCAAAAAAACGCCGAGACCCTTAGAAGGCTACTAGACGCTCAGAAACTATACAGGGAACTGGTAACCGACGAAGCGAAGACCCAGTCCCTTGCCACCCTTCACAGGCTCTACGATGTAGGAGACAAGTCGGGGAAGCTCCTGGCGTGGCTCAGCAGGAAAGAAAGGGCAGCGAGGTGGATTGACAGTGTAAAAGCCGGGGACGGCGTTACTGTCAACACTGATACAGAGATTGCCGAAACTTTTGCCACGCATTTTGAAGCATTCTATGCAGCTCGTGATCTTGCCATGCAAGAGGAGGCGTTACAGTATTTGGGTGCAACAGTCCTGCCGACCCTGCCCCAGAGTCCATGGAGGCCCTAGAGGCGGCCATAACGGTGGATGACATCACCGAGGCCATTGCCAGGTTGAGAACAGGCAAAACCCCGGGACCTAATGGCTTCCCGGCAGAGCTCTTTAAGCGAGCAGCGGACCTACTGTCGCGCCACCTTAGGGGACTCTTCACCGGTGCCTTTGAGGAGGGAGAGCTACCCCCTGACCTAGCTAGGGCAATGATTGTCCCGATCTATAAAGAGGGGAGACCACGAGAGGATTGCGCCTCATACCGACCCATCTCCCTACTGAATACAGAGGTGAAACTGTTAGCCACCATCTTGGCGGCCCGACTGAGAACAGTTATTACAGGTCTGGTGCATCTAGACCAATCAGGCTTCCTACCAGACAGAGCCACTAAATTGAACCTTAGAAGAACCCATAACTGGCTGCAAGAAGTACGGGACCGCAGCGACCCCCATTGGTTCCTCTCCCTAGACGCCGAAAAGGCGTTCGATGCAGTGCACTGGCCCTTCCTCTTTGCAGTTTTAAGTAAGTTCGGTTTCGGGCCCAATTTCATTCAGTGGGTGAGGCTCCTCTACACTGCCCCGAGAGCCAGGGTGCGGGTGAACGGGACTCTATCGCGCGAGTTTCAGATTCAGAGAGGCACTCGGCAGGGGGGCCCCCTGTCTCCCCTCTTGTTCACGCTCACAATAGAGGTGCTCGCCGCCAGGGTCCGGCAGAACAATGGCATTCGCGGTTTTGCGAGCAGTGCCGCTGACTCGATGCCTGAAAAAACCTCGCTCTACGCAGACGATGTCCTGCTCTATGTAACTGACCCAGAAACCTCGATCCCAGAGCTCTTCCGAGAAATAGAACGTTATGGCAGGATGGCCGGACACAAAATAAACTGGCACAAACCAGTTCTCTATGACCCTGGGGGTTGCAACCGATGGGGGAGTCTACCAGAAGACCTACTGACAACCACTGAGGGCTTCCAATACCTCGGGATATTTATTACCGTGAGCGAGACCCTCTCCTTTAGTAGGAACTTAGAACGGATCATACTTAACGCGGTGGCGGATATGAACCGGTGGAAACAGCTCCCGCTGACGCTCCTAGGCAGGGCGGCCATATATAAAATGGTCACATTGCCGAAATTCCTCTATGCTTTGCAAAATGAATACTATCCGTTACCGGCGTCAGTCTTCCACAGGATCCATGCGGACCTGCGATCCTTCCTCTGGCTCGGTAAGCATGCCAGGGTGGCATTGTCCACGCTCCAGAGGCATAAATACAGTGGTGGGATCTCACTTCCTAATCTAGAGGCCTACTACTGGGCAGAACATCTCACGCCAATAAATGACTGGCTCCATGCCCCGGCGAACCACCCGACTTACGCACTGGAAAGAGCGAAAATGTCGTCCAAAAACTTGCTATGCTTTCTTTATGGAACCCTTCGACGAACTTCCCTCCTCCCGGCCACGGAAGTAACACTGTCCGCATGGACGAAGGCCAACCGTCGCATGGGGTGGAATAAGAAGCCCACGCGACAGACGCCATTGTGGCATTGTCAGTGGTTGGCGGTACTCCACAAATTGCGAGGTTTCCAAAGATGGGACGACATTGGCATCTCTACTATAGGGGATATAATTACCAAGGGGGAGTTCAAATCGTTCCAGGTCCTTAAGTCAGATTTCGGGCTCCACGACACACAACAGTTTAAGTATATACAACTTCGGCACGCCTGGAAGGCCCAAAATATCGCACTCATAGATATTCCTGAATATGCACCTCTGGAGGGAAGGCTCCTTCAGGAGCAGATGTCGGGTAAGGCGGTCTCCCTGACATATAAAACGTTAACTAACCATATGCTGGGGGATCTGGCAAAGCTCAGGGCCACCTGGGAGGCGGAAGTGGGCGAGATGGAGAACTTGGACTGGGACACAGTATTGATGCATCCCCGGGAGGTGGCAATCAAATCCCGGCTGCGACTGATTCAGTTCAAGGTACTCCATAGAACCTACTATGACAGGCAGCGGCTGTGCAGAATGGGGAAAGTAGAGGACCCAAGTTGCCTTAGATGCCATCAAGTAGTTGGGGATTCTTACCACACGATATGGTCTTGCAGTGTCATACAAACATATTGGACCCGGGTGTTCAAAGAATTAGAGGAGGTTCTGGAGGCCCCGATCCCACAAGATCCCAAGCTAGCACTATTGGGCATGACCAACGAGGTAGACCTGACACGTCCCCGTCTTATATTTCTGGTCCTAGCACTGGTAGTGGCGAAGAGGGACATTGCAAAGCACTGGGGAGCGCCGGACCCCCCCCCCCCGACATGGAGAAATGGAGAAGAGGGCTTGATATATACATGGCAGCTGAAAGGGTAACCTATAAGGCCTGGGGATGTCCCAAAAAATTCCGCAGAGTTTGGTCTAAGTGGAGACAATACCATGGGTTAGATGGGGGGTCGTGAGGATGGGCCTCCCTGGATGGGTGTGGGACGGGCTACCAGGACTAATGGGACACTGACACTGAGATGGTGCCAATCAATACTGCACTTGTGGACTGCCATGGGATACCTGCGAGTTGTGACGCAGAACTGTGAAGGGCATATCTGGCACTGACGGGGGGGTGGGGGTGGGGAGTGGGTGTGGAGGTGTAGCTGCTGCAGAGCTTTTTATATGTAATCTGATGGAAGCATATATCCTGTGTGTTGTATTGTTCATTGGGGGAGGGGGGGGAGTTACAGCAAAAGAAAAATGCAGATGTTCGGAACGCTCTTTGAATGCTCAGCTATGTATATTGGTTCACACCAACGGCGCCCGACCAAAACTTGCCGCCCTACCTCAGGGGTGTGGGCTAAATGGCCGTGTATCCAACTGTTAATGGTGAGATGCGCTATTTGCGGCTATTGTTTGGAGTACCTGAGTGTTTGTTACTGGATCACTGTGAATCTGCAATAAAAATATTAAAAAAAAAAAAAAAAAAATATTTATTGTTGCTCTGAGTGCAAATCTGCTAAACTGGTGCAACCTTTTCTATACACTCAATTCTTCACTCACACAATAAGCATCCTCAAACACCATATTTACCTAGTAATGTTTTGAGCTAAAGTATCCATTTGTATCTCTTTTGGTGCATGCCACTTTCACACATATTTCCCCCATCAATTTATTAGACACTGAGAGAATTCTCCAGGAGTCCTTGAGCAGTTAGATGTTACGGGGCTCCAATTATATGAACCAGTGATTTTTAACCTCAATGTTAGCCCCAAAACTGATCTCCAAGCAAGTCTCTTTAGCAGTTGATTCTCAGGTTGAGAAGCTGAGGAGTTCAAAGATTTCTCAGAGAGGTGGTGTATTAGAGACTCATCACTTAAAAGTCATTCAGTGACGAACAATAATTCACTGCTCAATCTGGAATAGAATACACTTGTTTCTCTCCACAGGGAAATAATGTCACAGTATTTTCCGTGAAGTTCATTTAATCCTTTCCTAGGTGCTGTGTTTCTGTGGAGGCTGCCGCACTCCCAAGGCATTTACCCGGGATGGCCCTTCAGGCACATATACTTGATTTGGGGCCTCAGCCGAACTGATTGAGTTTGCACTTCATCTCACACTCCGTGAAAACAAGTATAGGTCACAGCAGCATCAACATAAGTAGTGGAAATGCATGATTGGCAGCAGAGCTTGTGGTCATGACCATATTGCAGCTGGGGCCATGAAGGGGCAGGAGAAACTGTACAGCTTGATGGAAGCCTTCTATCTACTTTCTTAATTTCACTATCCCTCTGCTATCGGCCCTCCTGAAAATGATCCCTGGGATGTTCTGTGGGATGAAGCATTGCGATATATACATTTGCTGTCTGGGCTTTTTCCTCCCAGCTCTCATCTTAAGTACCACAAAGAATATGCCTGATACAATATAGAAGTCACAGTGGCTGTAGCCACATGCACTGTAGTATGCTCCACATGCATTTTTCTCACATAGCAATGTGTGCATGTGCAACATCTACACGTCTGTAGTACACACAGACACATGCAATATCCGTTCCACTTATGGATGGGAGGAGGATCCAGTTATGGAGGACTGGCAGAATAATTGGGCAGCTAGACTGCACTCCCAAAGCAGGAAGCAGGTAAAAAATTTGCCTTGCTCTACAATAATTTTGCTGCCATCGCGGTCAGTGCAGGGAAATGATCGTAGTCACTCTCCTAAAAATAGAAGTTGCACCTAATGTGCCCTCCTGACCACAGAGTACTAATCTGGGTCTCATTCCACATCATATAAAGACCTCAGCACACGCATAACTGTCATGTGTGCTGTGGCGAGGGATCAAAAACTAGAGCTTGCAACATGGACTGCAAAGTAGGAGCATACATACTTCACAGCCATACAGGCCCAAGAAGAATCCTGCACATTGATGTGGTTGGTATTTATTTTATTCTGAGCAGTTACCTTACTTAGTATTCAGTGAGGTTTGAAATAATCTTCTACACCCAGCCGCTGAACAGATGCTGAAACTGGGCACACTAGCAGTATTTCGGAAAAACCTGAACTCTCAACCCTCTTTTTGTCTGTAGAACCTCTCTGGAAGAATGTCCCTTGAATAAACATAGCCCAAATTTGCAAAACAAGGAGTCAGGAATTAACTTGGGCATCGCTTGAAAGTTATATAGTGAACTGAGCACCATTCCCATTTTGGCTACTTGCATCTCTCCCATCTGAGAAAGGGGCAGACTTGCTCAAATCATTTAATGTAGGCACAACTGAATAGATATGCAACTCCTAGCGGATGTTTGCACTTATGATCAACAACCCCAAAGCTTACAATCGCTCAAAACCGGAGAGCAGATAAATAATAAGGCTTTACAGAAGAAATGCCTGAGCTGAAAGGAAAAACAAATACTTCGACATAATCTAGCATGACTAGTACCGTCAAGATTGGACACTTGACGTATATGAGGATGTCATGAATGTTGAGTGAAATATGAGATAATAAGGTCAACTGTATCCTCTTGCAGGAAAATAGCAGTTTCATTAACCTTGCTAAAGACTCTTTTGCGGGTGTAAAATCTACTGCGACAGGTGGCACTCTGTCTTGCCCCTCTTCGAATCAGTGATGTTTCCAACATTTGGGAATTCTGCACACTGCGGCACCTACAGCTCCTCATACATCCGTTTCCCTACTTGAGGTGAAAACCATATTTGGAATGAACCTTCACACTGACCATTAAATCTGTGCCCATGTAGTCGAAAGCTCTCTCAGCATTTAGATTGTAAAATCATAAGGTACTGCGGACTTGTAATTTTGGCAAATAGAATTTAATACATGCACCTAGATAAACTGGGTTAAAACCCTTTTTTAATTTCACACAATTAGAAAATAATGAAAAAACTGAATCTGATGGGCAGTAGCTGAACATGAAAGTAAGTTTTGTGTAAATATTACAACTCCTAAGAATAGGAATTGAAGTGTAGCTTACACAGCCACTCACAGCAC
The DNA here is from genome assembly GCF_964261635.1 of Lissotriton helveticus. Taxonomy (NCBI): domain Eukaryota; kingdom Metazoa; phylum Chordata; class Amphibia; order Caudata; family Salamandridae; genus Lissotriton; species Lissotriton helveticus. The sequence goes on from NC_136061.1 coordinate 1,931,252,942, forward strand.
ATTAACTCCTGGTGAGGGCTTAATATAATGATGAAGCAACAAGTACTGGCATTACAGTGTTACCGGTTAACCAGGGCTGGGAGTGCTTCTCTTACAGTGACCTCTATTTGCTAGGTCTGGGAGTGCGGATTAGTAATACTGCATCCTGGAGAAACAAAGACCTCACCTGCAGACAAGCTGCCAAGACGCTGAAGAGGGGTACCCGCTGTTTCACAGCTTCGGCCAAGAGAAAGCTCCAAGGGGTGGGATCCTCCCAGCTGCAGAAAAGCACTTGAAAGACATCATTCAGCATGCTGGGTGGTGGTCCAGTCCTCCTGGTCTTCGCCTCTCTTTGCATGATGACATTCTCGCCTTCAGCAGCCTGGGCAGAAAACTGAATGTTCTCAAAGGCTAGATCCAGGTGATCCTGCAGAGGCACATCACCAAAGTCTGCTAGGAGAGAGTGAACCTAGTGAGAGAAATACATCAAGGTGTTTAATATCCAGATAATAAGGTGAGAGTCACACTAAAGAGATAAAACTGTGTCACTGATTTGAACAATACATAAAGAGAATGCTTTGCCTCCAGGATGGACTTAGCTGAGGACTGAGTAGGGCACGTGTTTAGAGCCAAAAAGCTGTATCCACAACCATACTTACGTAACTGCTTAGAGGAAGGATGGCATGCTCAGAACTACATTGACAGTGTCAGACAAGAGTGAAAATGGTGCAAAAGTCTTAGAAGATGAACTGAGTATAATAAGATAAAGAAAGTGACGGATAGCGGGCATAACCCCACAACTCTGATGAAAATATAGCAATGGATCACTACATCGATGTGACCACTACATTGACTACCAGTAAATAGTTCTAGGTATGCATAATAAGTAACATGTAAGGTAATTTATTAAATTAAGGCTTGCTCAATTCAAGATAATTTCCTAAAAATAAACTTAGGGTTGAGGTAAATTAATAAAAAAGCAAAGCAAATTAAATTAATTTCAACTAAAATAACAGTAACTAGTGGGTCTCTTGTTCTACTTAACCTAACTCAACTTTAGGTAAACATAATGAAGGTTAATGATGGATTTAATAAACTGTTGTTCTATTACATTAAGGGCTAGGGTAAGGGTTTAGTGGGTTTATAAAAGAAAAATAAGTTTAACTAATTATTGGTTCGGACTAAAGTAAAGAATTAGGGTTAGATTATTTTTAAAAAAATACATCAAATATAACCCCAATTAACTAAGGGTTGGGGATAGCATTGGGGTAAGCTGGCTGTTATTCATTTTAATGTAATTTCATATCAATTAAATTGATTGAATTTAAACATGTTAATGGCTAGTACCATTCAAGTATACCTGTTAATTACAAATTAATTAATTAAATTAACTACTTTAATTAATTATTAATCAATAACTGGATAGGGTTATGCTTGCCATAAATAAGTTATTTGACCATTAAATTAGTTCAAATTAAATTATGGAAAGAAATAGGTTTAGTATTGGCCAATTATTTAAATTGCAATGATTTAACTAAAATTAATGAAGGGATGGTTTAATTTAATGTAAATTTGTTGTGAATGAAGGGAAATGATTTGTAATGTTATTAATATAATGTTATTTCAATTCACTTAAATTAGGCATTAGAGTTAATTATACAAAAATAAACTGAATTCAGAATTAAAAGGTAAAGCGTGTCAATATTTATTTGTAACTTAATTTTAAAAAGCCTTGCTAGTTGTATAGGTTGGAAGAAGTAGTACATTAAAAACATACCTAACAAAGTGGCAGTCTATCTAGTAGCACATATGTAGTTGTACCTCGGCAAAAGGTGTAGTGGGCATTGTGGTAGTAACATAAACCCTGAGAGCAGGACCATAAACGCAACCAGGGGAAGAGAGGTGTGGGGAGATAGTGAGAAGAGTGAGTGAAAGGGAACAAGAGTGGGAAGGATAAGCAGACAAAACATGAACCTACGAAAAACAGGAACATAGGCAGAAAGAGCAGAGCACAGATAGTAGGTACCATAAGAGAAATGGAGAGCCTGTATCTGACTGATAAGAGTTACCTTCAGTTGACATATTTCACACCATTTCATACGGCATAGTCAGGAGGCATTGAGTGGGCTGAAGCCATATGAATTAAGAACCTTGATCTGATTTTCTCCCTTTAGAAGGATTGGTCAGGCAAGTAAGAAGTCAAGTCCATATACTGGAGTTAGTGAGGTAGAATAAATAATGTATCACGGCATTTCAGACAACTAAATACTTCTTCAAAAATACGGCATATCCAGATAGTCAAGTATTGTTGATCACTTACTATGATGGAATGGTAGAGAAATGAACCATTCAAGGAATCGTCACTGGAACTGTTTCTCTTTCTTTCTTTTCTCTCTTTCTGTATCTGTCTTTCTCAGTCACTCACTTCCACATGTACAAACTTAAGAAATACTGGCTGCCCATTCGCTCCCAAGCAGCACTTCTGGTAATGAGGCCTAGATGAGCCATTATCTATGTGCCTCTCCATCTGCAAGAAGATGGATGAGAAGATCCAGACAACAGAACCAATAGACAACTGGAAACGAGATGTAGAAGTGGCTATTGTATGAGAGAGTACACAAAGATAATATTGAATGCTGTGGTCAAAAGCCATTTTAAGCCTTGAGATGACCAGAGTATGGCACTGACGAACAAGTTACTTGCCTTCGGTAATGCCTTACCTGATAGACTGGTAGAGACTCCATCTAGACGCAGATTCCTTACCTTAGAATTATCCCCATTCGTCTGACTGGATCCGGAAACATTTCTTGAGCAGTACCCTTGCGTGCTAGTAGGTGGCCTCGTTCTACTCTACTTGGCATTGTCCGCGCCAGAAGTGACATGCATGGTGCCTCTGAAGGCGCCACCCTAGCGCGCTGACGTCAGTAAATTTTAGGGACTTTCCACACCAGGAGCGCAGAGACACGAAGAACACTGACAACTGGTGTGGAAAACTAGGGCCCTGAAAGGGGAAAGCCCTGACCCTAGAAATTTGTTCACAGAGTGAGGAGGATGGGTGGGTCAGGAAGGAATCTGCTGCTAGATAGAGTCTCTACCAGATAAGGCGTTACCGAAGGTAAGCAGCTTGTTCATCTGATAGAGACTTCTAGCAGCAGATTCCTTACCTTAGAATAGATGCTCAAGCAATACCTCCACGGAGGTGCATATGCAGAATGAATTCACATTAGAAAGTCATGCAGGATCAGGCAAAGTGCCCATCCCGACGGACCGGATATCCAGGCAGTATTGTTTGGTGAACGTGTGCAGAGATGCCCATGTTGCTGCCTCACAAATGTCCAGGATGGGAACTCTGTGAGCTAACGCAGTAGTTGCAGCCTTAGGTCTGGTGGAATGAGCATGTTAACCCTCAGGGGGTTGATTCTTGGAAAATGAGTAGCGATCCATCGGGAGAATGTCCGTTTCTGCACAGCCCTTCTTGGCTCCAACATACCCCACGTAGAGTTGGCCATCCACCCGGAATTCTCTTGTGTAGACAAGGTAGAACAACAATGCTCTTTTTGGGGTCAGAAGATGGAGCCACTGCTCTTCCTTGGAGGGTAGGCACGGTGATGGACTGGCCTACATGAAAGGGAGTGACAACTTTAAGCAGAAATGAAGCTCTAGTGTGAAGAACCAGCTTGTCTGGGAAGATGGTTAGGTACAGAGGTTTAGATGACATGGCGTACTGACACTCTGCCCAGATGTTATTGCCACAAGGAAGGCCGTCTTTATGGCAAGTAGCCTGAGAGGGCAGTTATGTAACCGCTAAAAGGAAGCCCGCATCAAAAACTTAAGTACGAATCTGGGGTCCCACTGAGGCATGATAAAGGGTGATGGAGGAAACGTATGTAGGAGACCTGTCAAAAACCTATTTTCAACGGGGGGTTTCAAGATGGATGGCTGATTGGGCAACTGCAGGAAAGCCGAGATGGCAGAAAGATACCCCTTTAAGGTGCCCAAGACAGAGCCATGATGGGCAAGAGAGAGAATAAACAGAAGGAGTTGAGAAAGGGGAGCAGAAAGAGGGTCAACTTCCTTCTCTGCACACCATCCCACAAGCTTGCTCCAGCAGCAGCAATATACCGTCTTGGTGGAAAGACGCCTGCCTGCTAAGATAACCTTGAGGATGTCAAGCAGATGGTTGAAAGCTTGCCACTCAATCTCCACGCAAAAGGGCGGGGGCTTGACAGGTTTGGATGGCGAAGCCTCAAATGCTGTTGTGACAGAAGACCCACCTAAAGGGCCAGCATGATCAGACGACTGATGGCAATGCTCAACAGTTCAGGATGCCAAACTTTCCTAGCCCAGTCTGGGCCCAGTTGTTTCTGATCTTCTTGAGAACTCTGGGCAGGCGTGAAACAAGAAGCCAAAGCTCCACTCAAGACAAAAAGCTGGAAACTATAACTACTGACATTGCATGTTCTTGGCAGTGGCAAACAGATTTCACCAAGGCTCTACCCACTGCTGAAAGAGACGCTGCACCACCTCTGGGTGGAGACGCCATTCGTGATCCCCTTGGCATCTTGGTTGAGTTTGTACACACTGGCATTAAGAGAGCCAGCCATGTGTTGAACCACCAGGGGTATGCCCTGACGTTCCAGCCATGTCCAGAAGCGAAATACCTTTGACATACGACCCCACCCACCCCGTTTGGTGCAGTACCACATTGCGGTGGTGTTGTCCGTGAACACCTGCACTAGCCTTCCCTTGATAGAGTGTAGAAAGGCTCGCAGTGCCAGAATGATTGCTCGAAGCTCTGTTGGTTGATGTAGAGTCGGATTCCATCACAGACCAGAGGCCTCTGATCCCCTCTCCAAGACAGCCACACATCCCAGGAGTGACGCAACAGTCACCACACTTCAGATCTGGTTGGGGAAGGATCCCCCGCCGACCCAATCGCAGTTCGTTAATGACCACTGCAGATCTTGTGCAGTTCCCTCTGGGATCCGAACCATGTCGAAAAGAATCCCTTGATGCTGCGCCCACTGAAACTTCAGCTCCCACTGCAGAACCTGCATATGCCAGCAGGCATGTGTCACAAGCAGGATGGGGAGGCCATGAGGCCCAGCAGTCTCAGAGTTAGTCTCACTGAAACCCAGGATAGAGGCTAAAACAAAGGTATCATAGCCTGAATATCTTGAACTCGTGTTATTTTTTAGTACTATCTTTATGTCCAAGCGCGGACATAAAAATAGTACTCGTAAATGCCCTTTATGAATTCTCAAAGTCGTAAATTTAGATATAAGTTTACTTTTGTGAATCGTGCCCACCATTCAGTAGGATAAGCCAGAAACTGTGTGTCCAGAACAGCTCTGAGGAACTAGAGTGTCTGAGAGAGAGTCAGGTGTGATCTCTGCACACTGATAGTGAGCCCCAGAGAGTGCAGAAGGTCTGCCGTCATCTGAAGGAGGGAGACAACAGCCTGGGTTGAGCCCGCCTCAACAGCCAGTCATTGAGAGAGGGAAAAACTGGTATCCCTGATCTCTGCAAATGAGCTGCAATCACCGCCATCACCTTTTTGAACACCTGAGGGGCGCTGGTAAGGCCAGAAGAGAGCACAGCAAACTGAAAGTGCTTGTGGCCCACCGTGAACGTCAGGTAATGTCTTTGAGCGGGCAGGATCGGAATGTGGAAATATGCATCCTGCAAGTCCAACATTACCATCCAGTTTCCTGAATCCAGGGCAGACAGGACTTGAGCATTTTGAATTTCTCCTTTTGACGAAGGCATCCAGAAAGTAGCAGAAATTTCAACCATGACCTACTTCTGGCATTCAAACCCTCTCAATGGCTTCCTTAGCCAAGAGAGCTGCCACCTTCTGGAGGGGTGAGGAGAAATCGTCATCCATCAGCCAGTCGCAAATGGGTGGCATGGGTGGAAAAGCAGTCACATAGGGGAGGGAGTAACCACTTGGATGATCAGGAGAACCCAGTGGTCTGATGTTAACTACCTCCAGTGGTGCAGGCATAACCCACCTTCCACTACTGTCCACGATGGTTTGAGGGTGAACTAAAGAGGTTTGGAGGCTGTGGCTGCTGGGGCGGGGGTGGAGGAGGGGAAGGGACTCCCTCCCGGGGCCTGAGGGTATTGCATCCTCGGGCATGCAGAGGCTGGCGGGCTTGCGTGCTGAGGTGGAAGGGTGGGTAAGAATGCAGCTGTAAGCCTCTTCCGTGGCCACGAAAGGAGCGAAAGGCAGACTGGGGTTGGTGGGGGGCCATGGCAAGGCCCGAGGACCTGGCCGGAGCTCTGCTATCCTTGATGTGCCCCAGCTCTGAGTCCACCTTGCCTCCCTTTGATGGGCGCCATCAAAGGGCATGTCCATTAACAAGGGGCATCCCCGGAAAAAACAATCATTCTTAGAGGAGTATCGTCGTACGGTCACCGACAAAGAAACCACTCTACCTTGAGAGTTGGACACGTCCAGCCCACTTCTGATATTGAATTTGGCTGTATCTCTCCTGTCTGCCATAGCTTGGGAGAGTATGGCCCAGGCCTCCTCTGAGAGCATGGGCAGCACCTGCACAACTGAATTCAACAGTGCACTGGCCCACAAGGCCAGGCTGGTGGAAGACAACATTTGCTTTCCTAAGGTGTCCAGCCTCTTGGAATCCCTATAAGGTGGAGTGGTAGGGAATGCACAAGGGTTTCCACAGGAAGTGGAGGCTTGGGCCGCCAAGCTCCCCAGGGTAGGGGGTTGCATGAGGAAATAAAGGGTCAAAAGGGGTAAGGCGATAGTCGTGTTCACACAAACCCCTGTGCTGGGCTTGGACCAGGTCCCAAGTAGGACGTCCGTAAGGGCTTCATTAAAAGGGAGAAGCTGTTCCGAGGGGGTCCCTCCCAGCTGAAGCACCTCTTCAAAATGTTAGCCAGGACCTCAGCTGCCCTTATCACCACCACAGCAAAAGAAGCTTCCTCCTCTGTAGCCACGGTAGGAGGAGAGGACATGCCAGTATCTGTGGAAGTGTCCAGTCTACTGGTGTCCACCAATTCCTCAGATCAGTCCATGTTGGGGTCTAGGGGCTGGTATTCCTCAGGGTCCATGGGCCGATCCCAATCTTTCCCAAGCTCTAGCCTGTAGGAACAGGGCTCAGGCTCTGGCCTGGAAGGCAAGGCTCCCGTCAGTGCCGGAGTGGGCGTCGGGTGACGCCCCTCTGGCTCTGTGTCAGAGTCAGGGATGAGAATGGGGGTGACCGTGCCGGGAGCATTGACATCGGGAATGGTATCAGGGAAGGTTGAAAAAGTACAACTAGCTCTGGTCCGGATCCTTTTGGGGATCCAAGGGGCCTGACCCGCCGACGGGGAACCATGGGTCCAATCCTGAGCATGCGGGCCCGTAGGCGCGCCATCAGTGGATGAGCCACCAAACATGATGTGCATGGCCTCATAAAAGTTGCTGAGTTGGCCGGGGGTCGCTTCGGCTTCCGGAAACTCAGAGAGGTATGGAGCTGGCAGAGTCACAGGGTCAACCATGAAGCCAGACCTTGAATGACAACGCTCCCTCATCTTGCTGGATGACTTTGGCAAACAGGGTGAAGTCGAAGACCTCCTTGACTTCTTCCTTTTCTTTTTCTTGTGGGACTTACCCAAAAGCACAGACAGCTTCGACACCAATGAAGATTGATGGCTCCGAGACCAATCCCGGGACCTTCCTCTCAACTGGGATCAAGACCGTTGCAGCGTCGAAAGTTGTGCGGCAAGGAGCTTGAGGGCCTGCTCCCTAAAGACCTTAGGGTGAATGGGGCGGCAGTCGACGCAGGTCTTCAGGTTGTGGTTGCGCTCCACGCACCAAAGGCATCCATCTGTGATAGGCGTAGCAGCGAAGGAAGCCAGCTTTACTAGTGGACACCAGGAGAAAGATCTCAAACAACTTCGACAGGTCAGTCAAAAAATGACTGTGGGAAGTTTTCTCTGGATCGGTGTTGACTGGTGCAGAAAGAAAAGAAGTGATGTCAGCGCACCGGGGTGGCTCTTGTATCGGCACCGCACATGTCACTTCTGGCACAGATGCCACCAACGACGCCACGCAGAGCCAAACAATGCCACCTATCAGCGCACAGTTGTACTGCTCAAGAACATTTTCTAGATCCAATCTGACAACTGGGGATAATTCTAAGGTAAGGAATCTGCAGCTAGAAGTCTCTAACAGATATGATCATATACTGTCAATGGAGAGCAAAGTGCTGGGAGGGACCTAAGAGTCAGAGAAGATGTCTTATTAGGTGCAAAGTGATAGGAGGGAGTCCTTTGGAATAGAGGTAGTGGCTCGTTAGACTCCAGACATGGGGAGGGTAAGCATTTTGTCATGGGTCGAGGAAGAGGTATTTAGATTAGAAGGGTGCTAGGACAGAGAACACATACCAATTAGCCAGCAAAACTGTAGACATACACATATCCCAGAGGTTATCCCGAGGACTAAGTCTAATGTCTAATTTGGATGCATTAAGAATCCAACAGCAACATGCTTTTTTTAGGGTACACTTGGTGCCTGAGAAAGACGGCAGCAAAAGGGGCAGGAGGGAAGGGACATGGAAGAGCGGGAAAATAATACAGAGATGCTATAAAATTGCTACATGCAACACACAACGAAACACCTACAGCACATTACAATACACACTGATGCCACAAAATGTACTTCACGTAACAGACTGCCCAATACACACTGTATACCACAACAAACACGGCATCACTTCCTAATGTAAAGTCCTATTCTACAGAAACCACCTTACACAGCAGGCACATGGACTGACCTTGTGCTGTATAGGAGTGCCTTTCTTCCTGAACCAAGAGTGTGTACCCAATAATCTAAAAAGTTCTGATGTCGAATATGCATCACAGCCAATGGCTTTTCCTTTGACTATGTCCCAGCGCGTCAATTGTATTCCCTGTATTACCTTACCTCCTCAGGTTGGTGTCTGTGGATCTGGGACTGGACGATGAACTGGAGCCAGTTGTTAGACTTGGCGCAGTCTTGCAGAAAAGAGATGCTGGGCTTCAGGCCATGAAGCCTACAGAATTTCATCACCAAAGACCATTGCAAGCAGACCTCCCCTGAGGAACTAGAGCAAAAAAAGAGAAAGAAATTGAACGTGCACCGTAACCAAAAATCTTTGATATATTAGCCACCTCATTCCCAGATGCGGCCATTCCTCTAACACACAAAGCACAGATCGGATAGACCTGCTGCAGCACCAAAGTAAAGTTTAGATTGTTACTTTAATTGTGAAAATATTTTTCTCTCATCAAGCGTAGAATTCATACCAATCTGCCTGATGTCACTGCAAACAGTACAGTCAAATCTGAAAACAACATGATTAGCCATATGCGATAAAGAATGTATTTTTTTACTGGAACATGTTAGGTCATACAATAGAGTATTTTACAAGTGCTTGAGAGTCTTTTGTTTATATTGCTTGGGATGTTGGATTCAGGCATGCCACAAGCGTCTTGACACCAGAGATATGGTTACAGATTTTCAAAGAAAGCCATAGGATTAAAACAACAAGGTCATTAATTGCCAAACGGTGCACAGGAATAACACAATTTGGCACAAAATTCCAGTGTCAGCATTTGCACGGCGGCCACCTTTCTTTATAAAAATAGATGAAAGATTTGATAAAGCTTTGCAGACAGAGTCCTAATTTTGTGTACTTAACCGCTTGACTGCCCAGAGTCTACACGCTAGAGTCAGACATTTTCTTCACTGTTTGCCAAGACCTTGGGTAATCATAAGAGTGGCACTTACTTTGCCACTAGTGATTCACATCCATGGTAAGACTGGCGAGTGGTTAAAAAACACATACAAAGAGGAATGTGGCATCCTATTTCAAAGCATGATCAACTGCATATGAATTGAAATGAATGAAATTAAATGAAATCCAGTATTTAATAGAGCGCATAGCTACTCAAGCTAGAGTGTCCTGGTGAATGGACAGCGCGGAGGAATGAGTGGAAGAAGCCAATTATTGATTAAATAGCCATGTTTTCAGATTCTTTCTAAAAGAAAGTAAGTTTGTGTCAAACCTCAGAGTTTTCGGCAGGCTAGTCTATAGTTTTACACCCAGAAAGCCGAAAGATCTACTGCCAGTAGGTGTTTTGGGCACAATTGCCAGATTAGCATTAGAAGAATGCAAGGGTCTGGATGTAGAGTAATGGTTAGCTCGTTTAATTAAGTACCCAGCTCCAACCTTGTGGAAGGCTTTAAAAAAGATGTTTAACAACAAAAGGAGAGGTAGGGAGAATGAGGCACTCTCTTAGTCCCCGGTTAGTTATGCAAAAACAAGAAAAGAGAGGTCAGATCAAACACTTGATCAATCTAAGCGTAATCTATACAGACCACAATTCAAGGAGTCAACACAAGATTATCACATCCGATTTGGGTGATAAAGAAAGCCCTCACACACTGACCTAGTCAGTGTCATGCTTCATCATCGGGCCCCACCGAAAGAGGCCGAATGCCTCTTCGGTGTGCTACGACGCCAGAAAGACTGCGGAGCTGGTTTTGTGTGTGGAGGGCGTGGTCTTGTTTACAGTGAAATATTAAAAGTGCCTAAAAAAAGGGTATCGAAAAAAATTATTTTAATAAATGATCCCTGAGGCACAAAGTAAAGAGTATTACGTGTCTGTATTTACATGCCAAGGTTCAAGATTGGTAAAATACAGAATATACTCAGTTTCTTTTAGTCAACATGTTTCAGCCATAAGGGTGGTATATTACCGTGGCATTCTTCAGGACTATACCCCGGCGGTATGGGCTCTCTAATCACCCACCCTGACCTGGGGACGTGAAAGTGAAAATAAAGAGTGAAAAAAGTGCATAAAAATATTGGAAGAGTAAAATACTCGATTCCAAAAAAATACTCCGTAAATTTGGAGTGTCACTGCACCTGTAAAGTGAAAAAACACAGACAAACAGAAGACAAACATGAACATTGTTAATATGAGCCTTCCTGAGTAGTCATAGTGCTCCATGATGTGTGGCTCAAGTGGTGTTCCCAAAGTAAACATAGATTTTATGCACCATCCAAATAACCCCTAGAGGATGATAGCAAATAGCTCTGGGAAGTGATGTGCTAGAGGTGTGCTATTTACAAGACAAACGATTAAAAATGGGGGATTAAAAACGCGAATGCGTGTACTCCTTATGAAGGGATCAATGGACCTAAAGGTCTGTGCCCCTCAAGTTGGTAATAGAAGGTATAACTCTCACTTTCAAAAGGGGCGCTACTAGCACCATGGGTCTCGGGAGGGGGTCGGAGCGACCTGGCACATCCTAAAAATAGAGAAATGGTACAATTGCAAAGCCTGTACACGAGCAGATACGTAGCTCTATTGGCAGAAGGAGCAGCGGTCTTGGTTTCGTGGTTACTCACGCCCTCAGCACTCTCGACCCGCTGATAAACCTTGTTGTGGCGTCAAATCCGGACCCCGAGGATAGAAAGACGGGGCCGGTAAACCTGTTTTTAAACAGAACGGTCGCGTGTGCGACCTGTTTCCGGGTGGGCGTGTCTAGCCGAGAAAGAGGCTTGGAACGCACACGCCCACCTCGGAGGGCCCCGTCTTGTTCAGAGCGAGGCTTGAATGTCGGCTGGAGACGTCCACGCCCACCTAGTCTTGTGTAGAACGAGGCTTGAAAGTCGGCTGGGCTATTAGGGACGAGTAGCGCAGTAGCGCTAGTGCTAATGCCATAAGTATTAGTAGACACAGAGCTGAAGCTGCTTGTCATTATTTCAGTATTAATAAAATTAATAAAAATTAATCTATATTGGAGGCAATAGGCTGTACCTAGGAGCATAAACTAATGGTAAGGACTGATCTGTGTGAGCATGGCTAGTCATTAGTGTGAATCACAGGAAAACGGAATGACTGTTTATAGGCAGGCAGAAAAATACCCAGTAATGGTTGGAATGGTATACCAGAGATAGTGATACTTATTTCAAGATAATACTGAGCTCCACGGAATATCATCGTTGAGCCCATTGACGTTGGTGCCCAAACGATACACCCAACGTTGCTCCTTTTCAAAAAGTCTACTGGTAATGTTGGTTGTACCCTTCACTTCTTCGATTACCGTCCACCTCATGTCATTCGTAGTATGGTTACTGTCCAAAAAGTGGCGGCTCAATTTAGTGGTTAGTTTTTTGCATCGGACATTGCTCCGATGCTCGCAGATGCGTTGTTTTATTCTGCGCGTTGTCATGCCAACATACCGTAGCTGGCATGGACACGTGATCAAATACACCACATTCATGGTGTTACAGTTAGTATGTTCCCTTTGGGTCCATACTTTGCCTGCTTCAAGTGAAAGAGTTTTAGTTGCCTCTGTCAGGTGGCAGACACTACAATTGGAGCACGGGAAATGCCCCACAACTTTGGGCATACCCCAAGCGCTGGTGACTGTCGGTGTGGGTTCAGAGACTTTTTCTTTAGGACGGGTGTGCACCAGAGCGTCTTTTAGACTACGACCTTTTTTAAAAGAGAAAAGAGGTTTCTCCCAATTCTCCCTGTAAGAGGTCAGAATATTCCAATGTTTATTGATGGATTTTTTCATCATGTTAGACAAACTGCTATATGTTGTCACACACGTGAGGGGTATTGTTCTCTGGTTGATGACTTTCTCCTCTAGTAGTGCCTCTCTTGGTTGGTTCCTCGCTCTCTTGAAACCTTTGCTCAGGATAGGTGCCGGATATCCTCTGTCTTTCAATTTCCCAGTGAGGCTTAGGGACTGTTCTTTGAAGTCCGAAAGGGAGGTGCAATTGCGCCTAAGTCTCAAAAATTGCCCATAGGGGAGGTTTTCCTTCAAAGGGCGCGGATGAAAGCTACTGAACTCTAGGAGGTTGTTTTTTGCAGTAGGCTTATGATGTGTCTTAGTCCTAAGGCCAGTTCCTTGCACCGAGATCTCAACATCAAGGAAGACAATCTCAGATCTACTCTTGGTGTTAGTAAACCGCAGATTCCGGTCTAGAGTGTTAATCCAGTTAAGGAATAGATCTAGATCTCAACATCAAGGAAGACAATCTCAGATCTACTCTTGGTGTTAGTAAACCGCAGATTCCGGTCTAGAGTGTTAATCCAGTTAAGGAATAGATCTCGATCTATTCCGAGATCTATTCCTTAACTGGATTAACACTCTAGACCGGAATCTGCGGTTTACTAACACCAAGAGTAGATCTGAGATTGTCTTCCTTGATGTTGAGATCTAGATCTATTCCTTAACTGGATTAACACTCTAGACCGGAATCTGCGGTTTACTAACACCAAGAGTAGATCTGAGATTGTCTTCCTTGATGTTGAGATCTCGGTGCAAGGAACTGGCCTTAGGACTAAGACACATCATAAGCCTACTGCAAAAAACAACCTCCTAGAGTTCAGTAGCTTTCATCCGCGCCCTTTGAAGGAAAACCTCCCCTATGGGCAATTTTTGAGACTTAGGCGCAATTGCACCTCCCTTTCGGACTTCAAAGAACAGTCCCTAAGCCTCACTGGGAAATTGAAAGACAGAGGATATCCGGCACCTATCCTGAGCAAAGGTTTCAAGAGAGCGAGGAACCAACCAAGAGAGGCACTACTAGAGGAGAAAGTCATCAACCAGAGAACAATACCCCTCACGTGTGTGACAACATATAGCAGTTTGCCTAACATGATGAAAAAATCCATCAATAAACATTGGAATATTCTGACCTCTTACAGGGAGAATTGGGAGAAACCTCTTTTCTCTTTTAAAAAAGGTCGTAGTCTAAAAGACGCTCTGGTGCACACCCGTCCTAAAGAAAAAGTCTCTGAACCCACACCGACAGTCACCAGCGCTTGGGGTATGCCCAAAGTTGTGGGGCATTTCCCGTGCTCCAATTGTAGTGTCTGCCACCTGACAGAGGCAACTAAAACTCTTTCACTTGAAGCAGGCAAAGTATGGACCCAAAGGGAACATACTAACTGTAACACCATGATTGTGGTGTATTTGATCACGTGTCCATGCCAGCTACGGTATGTTGGCATGACAACGCGCAGAATAAAACAACGCATCTGCGAGCATCGGAGCAATGTCCGATGCAAAAAACTAACCACTAAATTGAGCCGCCACTTTTTGGACAGTAACCATACTACGAATGACATGAGGTGGACGGTAATCGAAGAAGTGAAGGGTACAACCAACATTACCAGTAGACTTTTTGAAATGGAGCAACGTTGGGTGTATCGTTTGGGCACCAACGTCAATGGGCTCAACGATGATATTCCGTGGAGCTCAGTATTATCTTGAAATAAGTATCACTATCTCTGGTATACCATTCCAACCATTACTGGGTATTTTTCTGCCTGCCTATAAACAGTCATTCCGTTTTCCTGTGATTCACACTAATGACTAGCCATGCTCACACAGATCAGTCCTTACCATTAGTTTATGCTCCCAGGTACAGCCTATTGCCTCCAATATAGATTAATTTTTATTAATTTTATTAATACTGAAATAATGACAAGCAGCTTCAGCTCTGTGTCTACTAATACTTATGGCATTAGCACTAGCGCTACTGCGCTACTTGTCCCTAATAGCCCAGCCGACTTTCAAGCCTCGTTCTACACAAGACTAGGTGGGCGTGGACGTCTCCAGCCGACATTCAAGCCTCGCTCTGAACAAGACGGGGCCCTCCGAGGTGGGCGTGTGCGTTCCAAGCCTCTTTCTCGGCTAGACACGCCCACCCGGAAACAGGTCGCACACGCGACCGTTCTGTTTAAAAACAGGTTTACCGGCCCCGTCTTTCTATCCTCGGGGTCCGGATTTGACGCCACAACAAGGTTTATCAGCGGGTCGAGAGTGCTGAGGGCGTGAGTAACCACGAAACCAAGACCGCTGCTCCTTCTGCCAATAGAGCTACGTATCTGCTCGTGTACAGGCTTTGCAATTGTACCATTTCTCTATTTTTAGGATGTGCCAGGTCGCTCCGACCCCCTCCCGAGACCCATGGTGCTAGTAGCGCCCCTTTTGAAAGTGAGAGTTATACCTTCTATTACCAACTTGAGGGGCACAGACCTTTAGGTCCATTGATCCCTTCATAAGGAGTACACGCATTCGCGTTTTTAATCCCTCATTTTTAATCGTTTGTCTTGTAAATAGCACACCTCTAGCACATCACTTCCCAGAGCTATTTGCTATCATCCTCTAGGGGCTATTTGGATGGTGCATAAAATCTATGTTTACTTTGGGAACACCACTTGAGCCACACATCATGGAGCACTATGACTACTCAGGAAGGCTCATATTAACAATGTTCATGTTTGTCTTCTGTTTGTCTGTTTTTTCACTTTACAGGTGCAGTGACACTCCAAATTTACGGAGTATTTTTTTGGAATCGAGTATTTTACTCTTCCAATATTTTTATGCACTTTTTTCACTCTTTATTTTCACTTTCACGTCCCCAGGTCAGGGTGGGTGATTAGAGAGCCCATACCGCCGGGGTATAGTCCTGAAGAATGCCACGGTAATATACCACCCTTATGGCTGAAACATGTTGACTAAAAGAAACTGAGTATATTCTGTATTTTACCAATCTTGAACCTTGGCATGTAAATACAGACACGTAATACTCTTTACTTTGTGCCTCAGGGATCATTTATTAAAATAATTTTTTTCGATACCCTTTTTTTAGGCACTTTTAATATTTCACTGTAAACAAGAGCACGCCCTCCACACACAAAACCAGCTCCGCAGTCTTTCTGGCGTCGTAGCACACCGAAGAGGCATTCGGCCTCTTTCGGTGGGGCCCGATGATGAAGCATGACACTGACTAGGTCAGTGTGTGAGGGCTTTCTTTATCACCCAAATCGGATGTGATAATCTTGTGTTGACTCCTTGGATTGTGGTCTTTAAAAAAGATGGTCATAACCTTAAAGTCAATCTGCTCTTTAACGCGGAGCCAGTGTAAAGATTTAAGTATTGGGGTCATACTAGCTCTAGGTCTTGATCTCACAATGGCTGTGGCTGCCGCGTTTTTAACAACTTGCAAACACTACGTCAAGGATTTAGAACGACCAAGGTACATGCAGTTGACATAGTCACACAAGAGACTGCACGACAATCCTACTCTCTCTTGCGGTAGAAGCAGCAGATTTTATTTTAGCATTCGGAGTATACCGAAGCATGCACCAGAAAGATATTGGATCTGAGAACGCATCGACAATGTTTTGTCTATGATTATTCCCAAGTTTTTTACTTTCTCTTTTTTTATATGACAATGCATGGAATATGGCCCATGGGATTAGACGCCTCTGGACACTAATTAGTCTAAATATTATTCAGTTAAATATTGTAACATCTAAATGACACAGTATATTTAGCACATGTCACTTATGTAAACATGGAAGTCAGGATTTGAAACATGTTTTATTTATATGTCCTGCCTTGTTATTATATCGACATAAGTGGCTGAGACCCCTCTTTTGAAGATTTTCTGTACATACGACTGCTAAGGCTTTGTATTTATTTATCGACCCACCAAAAGAAATGTTCTGTGTTCACGTTTTTAACTTGTTTAAGTATTTTTTGCCTTTGTACTAAGACGTCCAGATTTCAAAAGGTGCCTATCAAAGCTTAAGAGGGAAGAGGGTATGGGGAGGAGAGGATAGAAGAGAGGAGCAAGGCAGGAAAGTAGCAGTTAATAGCCTCAGTGATTGTTCAGAATGTTATCTGGAAATGACTTGTCTTTAGGTCACCACTGCAACAGGTGCAAACCTCTTCCTCGGGTAGTTATAATGGGAGTTCCATGTGCCGTGGGTCTGGACTTTGAATGTGTGTACTGTCATCCAGGCTTATGTGCTTAATAAATTGTGTCACTGTGAGGGATATAGAGTTGATGGGAATAAGGAAACTAAGATAGGGTTGAGGGAGAGAATGGAGATATTTCTTCATGTGGTCTTGACGGTAAACAAAACTTTTTGTTGGCAAGATACAATCTACGGCATGCTACAGAGAGAGAATCAAGGTAAATCAAGGCTAGAGACGGGTGACCATGTGTTTTCATCTAACCTAATTTTTTCGTTTTTAATATAAGCAAATTGTGTGCATACAGAGAAGTTTGAAAAGAATAGGATATACTGGTATTTGTTACAGCACATTCTAGTACAACAGAGAGATGGCCAATCACCATTGGAAATTATTTTATCACATTAATCTTCTTTAGTGATAACACAAGAGCATGGTAGCCAACCAGATCCCACCCTATCCCAGTCTCTCATGTCTGCTGCTGTGTTGCTTACAACACCCCATAGATCGTAATAACAAAGACCCAAAGGGAACTTCACTAACAGTTTTACTGGAGTCTAGTGTGTTCAGGGTGTACTAAACATGATCTTTCTTTTTAACACATCTCTATTCCTCTCCATATTACAGACTCTTGAAGAAAAACAACTTTGCCCAGTTGCAGCTATTAAGTGTTTTAATTTTGGCCTGTTATCCGGCAGGTCCACCAG
The DNA here is from genome assembly GCF_964261635.1 of Lissotriton helveticus. Taxonomy (NCBI): domain Eukaryota; kingdom Metazoa; phylum Chordata; class Amphibia; order Caudata; family Salamandridae; genus Lissotriton; species Lissotriton helveticus. Next base: position 1,931,270,417 of record NC_136061.1, read on the forward strand.
GATCTGGAGCAATACTCGAGTCCGCTAGATCCTCCACCAATTTGCGTAAAACTTAAGAAAATGAATGACAAAGTTCTTCTGGGGAAGCCCACTCCTGAATGTCTTTCAGCCAGAATGTCAGTCATGGCTTGAACTGTTGAAGCCAGTGAACAGCTATTCTAAGTTTTGCTAGAACCGTCCAAGTGTGGCAAATTTATATTTTAATTTCCCCATCTTTGGTATGACTATTCCCAGCAGACACTGTTTCAAGTGGGTAGTCCCAGAATAGCTATATGCAGCCTGGCCAATACATTCCAGATCATTCTCAACATGTCCTTATATTTATACATGACCATGTCGTTTGGTAGAATCCTGCATTTATCTTTTAACACATAAGACACTGTAAGGGGCATTCTTCATTTTTGCGATTACCAAATAGCGATTTTTAAGAATTTGCTATTTGGGAATAGCAAAATGCAATGCATCAATAAAGGGTGCGAATATTTAGGGACACATATTTATCATACCCAGGAATACCTACTGGATGGTAACATTGGCCGGGCAATGCGAAGCCTCAAGAATAACATGCAGTTTTGGGGAACTTTGCCTTTATCAGTGGCAGGTCGTGTGGCCTTACTGAAGATGGTAGCATTTCCCTGGCTACTTTATTATTTCTGAACGTTGCCGGTGTGGATACCCGCCTCCTTATTTAGACAGCTCTGGTCTATGGTGGGTGGTTTCATCTGGGGAAGCGGGAGACGGAGAGTAGCACTCGATACATTAACGTGCCCGAGAGCGGAGGGGGGACTTGCAGTCCCTGACTTCGAGTTATATTATCTGGCCGCACAATTTCAAGGGCTTACCCAAGCGGTGGTGCTGGAATTCAGAAGCCCTGAAAGAGACTATGAACCAGATGTACCTCGGCATGTGCTGTTGTTTATCATACTCCAGCAGAAATTACATATGAACTCACTGTCCATTGAGGAACGCACTCGGAGGCTTTGCTGGAAACGTTATCATCATAGAGTCAAGATGTGGCGCCCTTATGCCCAAGAGATACCCTTGGGTATGTGTACCGCCCTTCCGCACGGCGAGGATTGGTTGGCCCTCGCGGAGTGGGAGTCTCTTGGACTACAGGTACCTGTAAGACGATGGCACTTTATTACCCTATGGTGAGTTGCAGGAGAGATTCGGGCTCCCGCGGGGACACTACTTAATCCATACAGCCCTGATAGCTGCCATACAAAAGTACTGGGGTGGGGGCCTGTCGGAACCGCCAGTGAGCTCAGTGTGTCAATATGTGGTAATGGCAGCGGGCACCTATAAGGCTGTCACCTGTTTATATAGACGTATGCTTGGGGAGGGATCGCAGCCGCTGCAGAAACTACGTGACCAATGGACGACAGATATTGATAGAGACATACCGGACCTGACCTGGTCGCAGATAGTTAAGAGGGCATGGAAGAGCACTAGAAATGCCGGATTTCAATTGGTTCATTTCTTCATACTGCACAGGGCCTACCTCACCCCAGCGAAGATCAACCAATATTTTCATGTAGACATAGCGCAGTGCCCCCGCTGTAGGCTGGTGGATGCGGGCCTTTTACATATGCTATGGGATTGTCCACGACTGGGTACATATTGGGAAGATGTAATGGAATTACTATGCAATATTACGGAACGGCAGATCACTCTGGACAAGGGTACCTGCCTATTACATTGGTTCCCCCACACTAGTAAGACCAAAATAACAAGTAAATTCCTGGATTTGGGACTGGTGCTCACCAAAAGGGAAATCACCATCCACTGGAAGGGTGCGGGAGGGCCTAGTTTCGCTAGATGGAAGGCTGCATTGCTTACATGGGTAGGGAGTGAGAGCATAATTCGCCTGCAACAGGCCCAGAGATCCCACAATGATAAGGCGCTGAATGCAGCCCGGGCGTGGGAAGCCCTAGTTACAGAATTGAAGGCTGTGGATGCGGACTCTGGATCAGAATTGAGCGAGCATTCGGGAGATGGAATTTAGTAGGTGATTGCACCAATACAGGACATGGAACGTATGAATGTGCTCCTTTTCCTACTATAGTCAAGCTCTTCTATACTGTTGTATGTATGGTGCCCTGTATAATTATGTTGCTCTAATCGGTTATTGAGATAGATTACACTGTGGTAAGTGACACGCCGGTGAGAGTGGTGGGTTGAAGGAGGGACATGGGAGAGTAGAGTAGTTTGATTTAATACTATATAGCTCTACAGCACATGCATACCTATGTTGCAGTTAGATATTTTGCTATTACTATGAGGATATCGGGCTACTTAAGCATTAATTAACGATTGTATATTACTCGTCGTGGCCTTTTACCTTGACTGTACTATCACATGCCGGATGCTTTACCTAAAGTGAGACCGAAGAGCCTGTCTGAATGTAGTTAACTACTGGGCATGTTGTTTGTGATTGAAAATCAATAAACAGATTTTTTTTTTTAAATCAATAAAGGGTGCAAATAGCGATTTACTAATTACGATTCCTTAAGAATCGCAATCCGAATTATGGATCGATATTTGTTATAGAGACTCCATAATTTCCGATGGGCCAAGGCCCATAGGTGTCAATGGTCATGCATTGCCTACATTGCGATTAACTAATTGGTAATCGCAAATTAGGTAATACAGACGGAAGGGTGCCTGGGGGCGTAAGGACCCCCAAGGCACCCCTAACAAACAAATGTGCACATGTAAGGAACACACATACCCCATGTGTGCCACATGGCACTTCGAAAAAGCAGTTTTGTGCATTTTTCAAAGTATGTTAACATGCACCTCAAATTAATGTTAATTAGCATTTCCAAAATGCACAGTTCGCATTTTGAAAAAGCTTCTTGCATGTGCATTAGGGAATCGTAAATTGTGATTCCCTATATGCATTTGCAATTTAGGTAATCGCAAGATATTGCGATTACCTACATTGCGAATCCAAAAACTTTCATGCATAGAAAAAGGCCATTTTGCGAACGCAAATGGCCAATTTTTGCGAATCGCACTGTTTGCAATGAGATACAGGCTATTCCCCCATACCCCTTCTTACGGTGGACACCATGAGAAGCGTTTGCACCTAGCAGCCCTCCCTAATCATATGATCTTCCTTTTCCCCCCTCCCCGGCGCCCAAGCACCATTACACCATTACATACGCCACACTGATCGCTGCCTACACGACTCCCACGTCCCGATAGGCACATGCGGCAAGCCTGGCTGTTTCACAATGTTGTAAACATCGCCCCCCCACGCTCACGTCCCCACACACCCACCTACTATCGGGAGTCCTGCTGGGAGCTGCCACGTGCGCCGTACTTTACTACCTCACTTGGCACGCCCTTATGGTGGTGATCCCCCCTTGTCTACTTAACTTGCAGGCGGACCGCGCACTATAGTCTCCAGCCCACCTACCCACTCGACCGCTCCTGACGCACTGGCACTGCACTTCCCTACCTGAACACATGGCTATATCTACCCGCGCTCCCCCCCCCTTTACAGTATACTCCCCCAGTTATTGTTTTGAAGTTTACTGGCGCGATGGTCCTGCGTCACCTTTTGACCAGGTTCTTTGAAGTTAGTTACGATACACACTGCATCATGGGACCTTTGAGAGTAGTAGCCATAGCCGAGGTGATCCTAGCTGAATTCCAATACAGACATTCGCCACTTGCATTAGGAAAGATAAGATGTGTAGATACTCGCACACAGACACACCTGGGATGCCGAGCAGCCTCATCTCCTACCACCGCTGCCCCACGCCCTCTTGGAAGGCGGACCTAGCTGACACTTTTCCGCATGACACACATATGTGAGAACGGGCCACTATCCATCTGACGAAGTTGATGAGTGCTATAATAACGCTGTACTTACGGGTTCACATACAAAAGAGAAAAACTCACAGACCTATACATCAACTTTACTAAATGTTTGGATGATTGTGAAATGCTACAATGGATTAATCACGCCGCCGGACCTCAGGGTTGTCGGCCTTGAGGCTGTGTCCGTTTACTAATAACCATGCAGGTACAGATATACGCGGCTGGCCCTGATGGGTTGTAAGCCGAATGCTGTGTATTATACACGTTGATCAATAAAGGTCTTTAAAATATAAAAAAAAAAAAAAAGAAATCGCACTGTTTGCAATCGCAAAATTGCTTGATGCATGTGCCCCAAAGTCTTTTAACCCATTTGTTGGGATAGGGCAGATCTCGCTCTGCAGTATATTAAAGCATTAGGAAACAACATAATCAAGAGCAGGAGCAAAACCCAGAATTATATGAACTCCTTCAGTCCCTCTAAAACTGCCTGCAATACTCGTATTGCACCTTAGTGGCATGTTATTCTGTTTCTAATGATTGGACTGCAACTGTGAACAGTAAAGGAGGCAGTCAGAAACCCTGTCTCATTTTCCTTTCCACCTTCAAGCTCTCTGACACTATTCACTCCTTCTTCACTCTTGTCATGCGTTCTTTGTATACCAGTTAACTGGTACAAAAATCTATATTTGTTAGTACTACCGTCATATGTTGCCAGCCAATAATACTGAATGCTATCTCTACATCAAGCAGTATCAGTGGGTAGTGACCCTCCGCTATAGTGGGCTGATGCAATAGATGCATCAAGTGCTGTAAATTTAAAGCAAATTTCAAGCCATGTTCCTACGTTGGATGAATCCACATTGTCCCAGGTGCACTGAACCTTGTTCCGTTTCTGCAAGGATTGTACCTTTACAAAACGTATCATTCATTCTGACCTATAAAATCTATTGCTCAATGGATCTTTACCTGGTTTTGGTTATCAAATGGACCACTGCCTCTTGCATCGTACGCAGCAAGACAACAGATTCTAGTGCCTCCCGAAATACCTTTAAATGTTTGTCTGCCAACAGTACCATATATGATTGATAACATTCTGCAGGTAGGCCATCGCTCGCTGGTATTTTACTTGCCCTCATTTCTCGCCTGACAGTGGGTCATCTTGGACTTCTTTGTATTTATTGTGGAGTCTAGATAACAGCATGTTGCTACTGATGCTGGTTTCCATCAGTGTTGTGTCAGGTGAAAATAAGGTCTATAGTATTTCTTCTCATACAAGTCACATCGGTATCCATGCTCACCATTACATGTTGTCATAATGGCGAAAGAGCCCACAAAAAAACAGCCTAAATAGTCAATTTCTGCAAATTTAGGCAACCCTCAATTACTAATTCGAAGAAAGTCTAGCCTGTTGTGTATTTTATGCATTGTGGAGTAACAGGATTGAACTCTATCGGCTGGGTAGCATCTCCTCCAAATATCTATTATATTGTAAAATCTGACACAGGAGAAATAAGTAGCAAAGTAAGAGTGGCCTGCTATCTTTTGTGTAATTTAGCTCTGTTCTATAGGGTGTAATTCCTGAAGGACGGCTATCGTAACACACAAGGTCTTAGATATGACAGAACTGCCCCGTGTCTATACCTCACATCTGTCACTTAACAGTTTCAACACTTTTGTACCAGGCGGTCTCAAAGACCTGCTTTGAGTGTGCCCACTTCCACAAATCTACCTCTGTGCTCCTGCCCTACAGTCAAAACTCCCATCAACAAAGCTGGAGTCGTTAGGAGAAACAGTGTCCTCCTCCTTTTCTCATTGGCAAACAAAAACATATTCAGTCAAAAGGCTACAGGTACAAAGTATGTGCAAAGCAAACTAACCATCATCATTTCATAATTTTAGACCAACTGTGCCATCAAGAGTAATATTCTTTCATCTAACACTGGTCATTATACATAATGCTGTCCCTCCTTCTGTCACAGTTATAGCCTGTAAAGTAGACTCCCCTGTGGCAGCATCTCCGTACTCCAAGGTCACCACTCCAAGAGTTCCCTTTTGTCAGGGGGCATTATCTATCAGAAAACTTGACTGCGCTTCCGACGTAGGCTTCACCTGCTTCTATGGACTCCAGCTCGCATATGTGTGGTGTTTTGTGAACAGTGTTCTATTTGCAGCCGGTGCCACACACAATCTGGCTCTGTGAGGACCTGGAACCGGCCAAAGACACACAGATGATGGACGGAATTTCAGAGCAAATCAAACATTCACCCCCAGTCAATAGATCTGGGTTAGGAGTCCTAACTTAACTACTACTAATTTCCTTCTCGGAATACCGAAAGTAGTAAGTTTAGAATTTTATCTCAGATTAGTTCTGTGAATCGGCCCCAGTGTTGTTTTCAAACCGCACAGGTCTTGCTTTTCTTGCATGCTGAAGGATTAGCATCCATATCACGATAAATAAGGAATTGTGCTCTAAACACTCTGAGTGGGGGCCAAGGCCCTAAGTGGCCTCTCCTCAGAGAAGAACGCTGCTGTGGTCTGAGTGCTTCTCGGAATCCTCTATGTTCATAACAGATTTCTCTCAATGGGGACAGTGTCTATTTTTGTATCAATTAAGCCCTGGTGTTCGGACAGCCTGAAGTATCTCAGTCTGCGCTGGCTCCTTCTGAGCCTCTTGCCACAGCCATCCCGCTTGATGATGTCCATGACTTTACATGAATAAGTCTGGGATGGATATGGGTAGTGTAGTGGGTCAAGGCTGAACACATTATATTATCATGGCGCCAGATATGAATTCAAATAAAAAATTTGCATATTTTGTAAAATGTGAAATTCTTGATACTTCTTGGAGCCAGATGAACGAAACATTTTTGTGTTAACATTTTTGAATTTTTAACCATGTACCAAACTAATTTTAGGAGTTGGTAAAGTTTTTCCCGGCTAAGATGGGCATGGGCAGTGATATGGTTTGTGACCATAATTCCAAACACATACCACTGAAAAGTTACTGACCCCCAGGTGATGTGGTAACTTGCACACAAAAAGGAAGAGATCCACCGCCCATGTACTTTTTCCCCTTTTGTAAGTGTGAAAAAATGTTTCTGGGGGAGTAGACAGAGGTCCAGGTAAGTGTGGTAACTTGCTCACAAAAGGGAAGGGACCCTCCAAGTCCAGGGGAACTACAGTAAATTCTCAAAGAACATATTGCAAAACATTTTTTTTTAAAGAAGCTGTGCTTCCTTAATGGAAATGGGCTGCTTTTAAAAACAAGCATTGACAAAGACAATAAGTCTCACGTATGCAAGAGCTATTGACTTTGCCAATATGTTTTTAGCAATGTTGTACACCAGGGTGGCTGCTGTTTAGCATGGCTAAAAGTTAGTGGGGTAAAGAAGAGTGTCATGGAATGGAGTGTCGTTGAGGGAGTAGAATGTCGTAGAGTGGAAGGGCAGAGTGTCGTGGAGTGGTGTAGAGCAAAGTGGAGTGGCACAGAGGGTGCTGCCCACAGTGGAGTAGAGTGTTGTAGAGTGGAGTGGCCCAGAGCAGAATAGTTTACCTAAGAGTAGAGTTGCATAGAGTGGAGTAGAGTGGCGTAGACTGGAGTAGAGTGGCATATAGTGTCATAGAATGGAGTGGCATTAGAGTGGAGTAGTGTGTCATAGAATAGGGTGAAGTTAAGTGGCATAGAGGGAGTTACGTAGAGCATACCAGAGTGGAGTTGTGTTGTAGAGTGGCATGGAGTGGAGAATGGAGGAAAGCATCATAGAGTGGAGTATCTTAGAGTGTAGTGTCATAGAGTGGAGTAGAGTTGCCTAGAGCAAAATGGCATAAAATACAGTGGTGTTGAGTGCATTGGTTTTGAGTAAAGCGGTGTAGAGTGGATTGGAGTAGAGTGGCTTAAAGTGGTAAAGAGTAGATTGCAGTGCCATAGAGTGCAGCGGTGTAGAGTGAGGTGGTGTAGAGTGGAGTAGTGCAGGGTAGAGTGGAGTGGAGTGGTGCAGCGTAGAGCGCAGACATGAGGAGTAGAGTGGCGTAGAGTGTAAAGGTGAAGGTTAGAGTGAGGTGGAGTAGAGTGGTGTGGTGTAGAGTGCAGTGGGGTGGAGCGCAGTGGTGCAGAATAGATTACAGTGGGAGGGAGTGATGCTGAGTGTATTGGTGTAGAGTGTTTTGGCATAGCGTGCAGTAGAATGGCATAGAGTGCAGTGGCGCAGAGTAGGTTGTTTCAGAGTAGAGTGATGTGGCAAAGAGTGGAGTGGTACAGGGAGGAGTGGAGTGGTGCAGGGAAGAGTGGAGTGGTGCAGGATAGAGTGCAGAGGTATAGAGTAGAGTGACGCAGAGTGGAGCGGTGTAGGGTGCAGTGGCATGGAGTGCAGTGGTGCAGAATAAATTAGAGTGGTGTGCAGTGATGCAAAGTGTAGCTGCATAGAGTGCATTGGCGTGGAGTGTAGTAGAGTGGCAAAAAGTTGAGTGGTGAAGACTAGAGTGCAGTGACAGAGTGTGGTGGCGCAGAGAAGATTGGCGCAGAGTCGAATAGAGTGCAGTGACGTAGAGTGAAAGAGTGCAGTACAGAGTTGTAGAGTATAGCAGCATAGTGTGCAGTGGTATAGAGTAGTTGGTGTAGAGTACATTAATTTTGAGTCAATAGGTGTTGAGTGCACTGGCCTACAGTGCAGAGCTTTAGAGTGGTGTAGAGAGCAGTGGCGTAGACTAGAGTGGTGTAGAGTAGAGAGGCACAGCATGGTGCAGCGGAGTGCATTGGTGTAGAGTAGATTGTTTCAGAGTAGAGTGAAGTGGCGTGGTGCAGAGTAAAGGGAGCAGGGTAGAGTACACCAGTATAGACTAGTGGTATGGAGTGCAGTGGTGTAGAGTAGATTGTTTTAGAGTAAAGTGAAGTGGTGAAGAGTGAGTGGTGCAGGGTAGAGTGGAGTATTGCAGGATGGAGTGCAGTGGCATAGAGTAGTGGCATAAGGCGCAGTAGTGGCGTAGAGTGGCATGGAGTGCAGTGGAGTGGCATAGAGGGCAGTGGCATAGAGTAGATTGTTTCAGAGAAGAGTGGAGTGGTTCATCTACACTGAACCACTCCACTCAGGGTAGAGTGCATTAGCGTAGATTGCAGTGGCATAGGGTGCACTGGTGCACACAAGATTAGAGTGGTATAGAGTGTAGTGACAGAGTGCATTGGCGGAGAGTGCAGTAAAGTGGAATACAGTAGAGTGGTGCAGAGTACACAGCAGTGGCAGAGTGCAGTGGTGTAGAGTAGTGCAGAGTAGAATGTCAGAGTTCAGTGGCAGATAGTGCAGTGTTGCAGAGTTGTAGAGTAAAGTGACAGGGTTCAATGCTGAAGAGTGGCGTACAGTGTTGCAGTGTAGAGTATAATGGCAAAGAGTGCAGTGGTGCAGAGTAGGTAGGTATAGAATGCAGTGGCATAGAGGGTATTGGTGTTGAGAAAAGTGGCGCTGAGTGCAGCGGTGTGGAGTGCAGTGACGTAAAATAAAGTGGAGTGGAGTGTCGCAGGGTAGCTTGCAGAGGCAAAGAGTGGAATGGCGCACAGAGGAGTAGAGTGCAGTGGTGTAGAGTAAATGTTTTCAGAATAGAGTGCAATGGCATAAAGTGCAGTGGCATAGAAAGCAGTGCCAGAGTGCAGTGTCGTAGAATAAATTAGAGTGGCTTAGAGTGGAAAGGCGTAGTGCAGTGGTGTAGAGTGGAGCGATGCAGAATGGAGTGGCATAGAGTGTAGTGACGTATAGTGCACTAGCATAGAGTGCAGTAGAGTGGTACAGAGTAGAGTGCAGTGGCATAGTGTGCAATGGTGCAGAGAAGAGTGGCGTAGAGTTCAGCGGCTGAGATTGCAGTGCTGATGTGATAAAGTGCCTCTTTTGACATGGTTAGCCCCCCACTTTTTGCCTGGAAAATGACGAGGTTTCAATAGTAGTGCACATGTTCCCTGTGCCAGTGCATTGTGTAGAGTGCAGTGGCGCAGAGTAGATTGGTGTAGAGTGCATTGGTTTTGAGTAAAATGCTGTAGAGTGCATTGGTGTAGAGTGCAGTGGTGCAAAGCAGAGTAGTGCAGAGCAGAGTGCAGTGGTGAAGAGCAGAGTGCAGTGAAGAGCAGAGTGGTGCAGAGCAGAGTGCAGTGGTGAAGAGCAGAGTGCAGTGAAGAGCAGAGTGGTGCAGAGCAGAGTGCAGTGGTGCAGAGTAGATCATTTCAGAGTAAAGTGGACTGGTGCACCGGACAGTTCAGTGGCATAGAGTGCAAAGTAGATTCCAGTCATGTAAAGTAAAGTCCACATTTGTAAAGCGCACAATCACCCGTAAGGGTCTCTAGGCGCTGGGGGCCGTCGGGAAGATTAAGCGAGCTATTGCCCAGAGTCACATGGTGCTGGGCTAATCTGCCACCGGAGCCGGGGATCGAACCGTGATCCCCAGATTCCAGCGTCAGTCGCCCTGGCCGCGGCACCACACCTCTCCCCATATGTAGAGTGGCTAGGCATAGAGTGCACTGGCGTAGAATGGAGTGGTACAGAGTAGAGTGCAGTGGCAAAGATTGCAGCGGCATAGAGTGCAGGGTTGCATAGTAGTGTGGCATGGAGTGGTGTAGAGTGCAGTGATGCATAGTAGAGTAGATTCGGATAGTGAGCATTGGCATTGAGTAAAGTGATGTAGAGTAGAGAGGTGTAGAGTGAAGTGGAGCAGTGTAGACTGCAGTGAAGCAGTGTGGCATTGTGTAGTGTGGAGCGGCGTACAGTAGAGTGGAGTGGGGTGAAGTGAAACATGCATGGTGATGTAGCATACAGCCATTACATTCAACACAGCTTCAACTGAAATGACCATTACATTTGCACACACATACAGTTTTACTGATAAAAGTATACAGCTCACAAACGATAATGTGTGTAAGGGTCATCACCTAGTGTGTTTGATGTGTGTTGATCGTAATAAAATATTTGTTTACACACGTCAGAATTACTAAAAAATTCGCATCATTTGTGGTTTACAAATTCCAATATATTCTCAAATATCTGCAGTTCATTTACAGATATTTAAAATTTGCTGTGTACTAGAAAAAAAATAACATCGTATAGCCTTCCTCATGCCCATCCCGGTTAGCCAGCATGAATGCCACATAAATTCTCTCACTTTGAGGTCAGAGAAAAAAAATAGTCCTAGCGCATTCGCGAACAGAGATAGTGCTGTTAATGTCACATGCCCTTGATGGTGCAACATCCATATCTCTTAATGATGGGTCTCCTAAAGAAGATTCTTGTTGGGATAAACACCCTTATTTTTAACGGCACCCATCATCCACTCTTTCCTCACCTGCCTAAATCCTCTCGTCGAAGAGTGTCCCAGAAAGCATCCTCCAGCCATGTCAGTAGCTCTTGAGCTGCCTCCTGCTCCGACTCTATCAACTTTAAAAGCTTCTCGGCTGTAAGGAATATAATTTGAATATACATAATCCAAGGTAAAATACAAAGTCTCATCAATAGGATTGAGTCACAGGGTAGGGAGATCTTGAATTTGGCCACAATATGTATCAGAACCTAAATTCTCTGGCTAATTAATTTGTAAATATGCAGCAAAGATCATGTTATTTGACAGAGCTACACTTGCCTCTGGGAACACCTTAGCACTGAGGTTCCCTAGTGAATATGCTAGGTGATTTCCTCTGGTGTACCCTTCCGGTACAAGGCTCTCTTGCATTGGTGCAAGCATGCGAATACTATTTCCTCTTCTCTCAGTTTCTTTTCAGAGTGTCGTTGTTTTATTTGGAAATATTGTTATCTCTTGCATTAATTTCCTTCTTTTCTGATTCATGTTTCTATTACATATTACACATTTTATTTACTTTGTGTGGGCCTTACGTTTTCATGGTTTGGCTTGATAGCACAGCTGTCATCAGGCAGTTATGTGAAAGTTACCAGGAGAGGGGCTTTAACTCAGCCTGCATGTTGGGAGCCAGGAGTACATGTTTTGATGGGGCAGAAGTGCTCGCCTTCCACACAGTTGTGATCATTTTGTTTGTTTGCCCAGCTGCCTGAGCTTGAACTTTCAGGGCACACACATGAGTTTGCAACGCTATTAATGTGCCTTAGATAAATAGATAATGTATGTTGTTTTTCTCTTTCAGAAGCAACGATGGGAGGAGGGCACTCATAAACCTACATGGATTTTCAGGTCTGGCTTGACCGTGCACCAGTCATCTGACCTTTTAACCTACACTATTTGTATTCTACAGTTCTTTGCTTCCACTCAAATACACATCAATTTCAATGCTGTTTACTTGTAATGGTTCACATTACCATACAACATTCCTATAAAGGCAGACCTATTGGCATTCCCAATGCTGGTTTACTTCTTGGGCTATAATTGTTGCACATTTCTCGAAGATATTGTGGCTGCTCACACTACTCAAAGGCGAGTCAAATGTACCCTTACTGCAGGGGCAGTGTGAAATCAGTAATAATTCACATACACATCATGGCTCCTACTTCTCAATGACCATCAGAGATTTTTCCTACAGCAACCCTGCAGCACAAATGTGGCAGCTTTCAGGAAGGCAGTACAAAAGTCTGATCAAAAGCCTTGCTAAGAAAACACCATGTAGTATATCAAGCACTGTGGCAAGGACAGAAACTGTCCACCTACCAGGGACACAGCACTGCATCATAAGAAGACCTGTGCAGCATTAACCTCTTTGCAGAAATCCATTGAAGGAAGCTTACAGGGATAGTACTGTTGCAGTATACAAGGGAAGCGTGGAAGGATAGCAGTATTTCAGTATACCAAGGAAGCTTGTAAGAATAGCAGCATTAAAGCGTGAGATGTAGGTATGTATGGATAGGAGCACTACAGTATCATAGGGAAGCTTGCAGAAACTGCAGCTTTTTTTATTATAAGTTGCGATTGTGGCAGTATAATAGGAAAGACAACATCACTGTAGTATGGTAGGGCAGCATGCAGCAATGCAAATCAGGAAACCTTAGCGAAAGCTGAACTGTAGCATATTGGGAAGTTTCCAGCCAGCAGAATAAGGGTGCCTGCAGCAACTGGAGAACTGCACCATAACAGAGGAGCTTCCAGGGGCAGCGCATTGCAACATAACAGGACCGTGCAGAGATTGAAGCATTCCATATACCAGGGTTGTCTTTAGTAGCTATCTTGCTGCACATAGGTTACAAGTGATCTGATAATACCTAGAGCTTCTTGCAGGTCGCTGGGCTGAGGCTCGTCCACATTTCCCGACTTGTGACTGAGAATTATGTTGGCCACTTTGATGTCAATGCGAAGCTTCAGACTGTCCAGACCCAGCAGCTCCAGAAAGCAAATGCAGGCTGCGATGACAGACGGGGCACCAAAAGACGCGAGAGCCAAGGCATACACCTCGGACCCAGCCTGCTGGATTCTGGTGGGATGGGAAACACAAACAAATACACTATTAATGTACATCATCTCTAGCAAACTGAAAGTGCCTCAAATTCCTTCCACAAATGTGCTCCTATGTGCCCAAGTACTCAATAAAGCCCAAATTGAAATGAGGATAAAGTGTGAGTAACACTAGTTCAGGTTGGATCTCGTTTACTCCCCATCCACTGGATAACTCTAAACAATCTTACTAGAAGGTATCTTTTTCTAACCTATCTAATTTGTCACGGAGCAAGAATGAGGTCCTAATTATGTAGCCAGCAAACTCAGAATTACCTCTACTGTGGCACAACTAGATACACTACTGCCCCCGCATTATCACCTCCGTAGGTTATCTGATATCTTGATATTGTTTGTCCTAGCACACAAAACAATCATGCTATGCGTGGAGACCTAGGTTTATCATCATGGTTTAGAGCCGCAAACAATAGACCTGTGGTCTGGAGGGTAGCCCAATGCATGTAGTGGAGAAGTGTGGCTCAATGGTTAGAGCGGCAGTCCCTGATGCAGAGGTCTGGCCCGGCACCAGGGTTCAATTCCCGCCTTGGCGGCTCTTGGACTCAATTTCCCCGGACCTGATAGTTCTCGCCTCGGTGCCTAGTCTAATCATGGGTCCCACTCTGTGACTCTGGGCAATAGCTTGCTTAATCTCCACAACGGCGCCAGCAGCGCTTGGATGCCTGGCTTCACCAGGGGGGTGCCCAGGAGTGGACATTTCACAGGAAAGCCAGGATGGGTTCCACAGTGGTATGAATACAGCGCTAAGAGACCTCTGGGTAGAAGTGCGCTATATAAATACAAACACATTTACATTTACATATATATATGTTACCTAGTTGACATGGACTACTGTCCGTGTCAAGGGTCATATACGTTAATCAGTGGAGGAAGCTTCCCTTTTTTCTGATTGATAGAAATGACCAGAAAAGTTTCTGTTAAGGGACATGTGGGGTATCTACAAAGAAAACTACATTTTATAAAGTGGGGAATGCACACGCTCTTTAATAATGTTCATCCTTGACTTCAGTTCACAACTTATTATTCATAGTCGCGTGCTCGTCGGAGTGGTGCCCTGCCCTGTCGGCACCATGGGTACTACATTACTGCATTTTTATTGGTTTAGTTTGTGGATGAGTGGGGGTCGAGTTCAAAATGTGGGTGTGCTGGGGATAGGAGTGATAGATGTGCGTATTGGAGAGAGGTAGGATGAGGGGAAGTGTGGAACAGTGAGGAAAGGGAGAATACCAAGGGTTAAGATTTCGTTTTCGAAGGTGGAAAGTGTGTGTGCGAGTGAAGGGGATTTGGAATCCAGTTTAAGTTGTGCAAAGTCACGGCGTCGAGGCTGCCAATTTACGTTTAAGTTCAGGTGCATGTTTGGGATGAGGACGGCTTATAAATTAGCGGGATAGCAGAGAGGGAGGCGCATTGTAACCAGGCAGAGAAAAGGGTTTAGTAAGCACACGTGGGATGGCACTGGGAAACCTCTTAGCACATGGGGTGTTTAATAAGAAGGTGAAATTTACAACTCGGTGTGTGAATTTTGAGCAGGAAGCTGTACTAATGTTGAAGTTCAAACTGTGTTTGACAGAATAATGATGCCTATTTTATTGTTGTTTGTAGTTACCCCCGGAGAAGGGCGGGACACGCCCGAAATGCATTGGGTCAATAAAATACTGCTTTTTGATGAACTCCGTGCTCTTGTACTTGTTCTTGGAGTAAGGTCCGGACGGACAAACTTGAACATGTGAAATAATTGAAAATTTGCATATTTCCTTGCGTGTGGAAGTGATGAGAAAAAGTGGAATAACATAGCAAAAGCGAAGGAAAGTTACGTTTAAGAATTGAAAAAGAAAAATGGAACATATCATGCAAGTCAGCATTACGCTGTGCCTCAGAATTTTGGGCGGAATGTCGTCTCAAAATGCAGTAATGTATCTACAAAGAACACATGTGTGAAGTTTCACAAAACCATGCACTGACATCTCCATGTGCCTGTTGTGCATTTGGTGACTGGTAGCAGCACTCCATACTGTTAGTGAGTGTGCGGCAGCAGAGACCAGTGGGATCCATTTTGCATATCACAGTTAAAAAAAAGAACAATAAGGAGTCTGAGGTGCAGCCTTGGGATAGTGGAAGTGGACTGCTTACATTCCTGAGACAGGGGGTGTATCTTTGAACAATTAAGAGTTGGAGGATGGAGAATAGGGCTGCCTTAGTTATTCTATTGTGACTAGTTAGCAATGGTCTAAAGATAATTTTTTCCTGAGCACTGTCATTTCGGCTGGTAATGGGGAAGTGGAGGTGAAGCATCACATTCTATTGTTAAGGAGAGCGAATCTTCTAGGCTGGGTCAGACCCTTTTAACTCCCTCCTGAGTATGAGTTCAGAAGCTTGATAAAAGCCGGGTGCACAGACGTCTCGTTTATTGTGGTTACTTTGGGTGCTTCAGTTAAAGCCAGTCCCATCACTACAAGCTGTGAAGCAAGCTGTGTTTGTGCCAGCACACATCTTACTGCTCACATCACATGCGTTAGAAGTTCACAGCTGCTCTCCATTGTTGCTACTTGCTGCGGCAACCTCACTGGTGTAATCATATCTAGCGACTTTTCTATGAGGCCTCAAATTAATGTCACATCCTCCTGCTTTTTCCATCTACGCAGGATCTGCAAAATCCGTAGGTTCCTTACTACTGAGGCTCTCATACTCATCATCATGGCTCTTGTCACTTCCCGCATTAACTACGCCAACTCCCTCTACGTTGGGATTCCTGCTTACCATCTTCACCGGCTTCAGCTGGTACAAAATCAGGCGGCCAGACTGATCTTCCAACAGCCCAAATACCAACATGTCTCGCCCCTGTTGAGGAGATTGCACTGGCTCCCAGTGGCTTCCCGCTGCATTTTTAAACTGGGCTGTCCTGTCTTTAAGGCCCTTCTTGCTCTTGCCCCGGCCTTCACTTCTTCCAGCCTTAAGCGTCACATCTCTTCAAGAAATCTTCGGTCCACTGCTAACAACCTTCTAATTGTTCCCAGGTATAAACGTAAAAAGCATGGAGGCTTGTGCTTCTCTTTTCTTGCCCCCTCATGTTGGAACTCCCTTCCAATCTCACTTCGACTCTGTCCCAATTATACCTGCTTCCGCAAACTACTCAAAACTCATCTTTTTCAATTAGCTTATGTGTAATTCTGTGGTTTCGCCCGTCCGCTACTGTCTATGAGCGCCATGAAACCGTCTGGTGACCGTGTGCGGTAAAAATGATTTTTACATAACATAACATAACACTGTCCCCTGCTGCCGGCAGGCCGTTGAGGTCTGATCTAAGAATTCCTGTGTCGTGTATGTTTTGCTATTCTATCATTAAATACATATTCGATGACTGCCACTGTCGTGCAAACCTTGTTTTTGAAAGAGGTTGTAACAGCAATTTACCAAGTGGAAGGTCTCCCACAGGCAGGATTAAGTGGCAATAGCCCAAAATTCCTGGGGCTGTAAGAGGAGGAATGGATAGTTATGCCAAGATTCCAAACCATACATGGTACTGGAGTATTGAATTTTAAATCTGCCTCCTCCCCAAAACCTCTTTCACCACCCCTCACACCTTGTTTTAGATCTTCTGATCCTTCAATTTCTCCACTGAACCCCGCTTTACTGGTGAGCTGGGAAAGGGATGGCTTAGGAGAATGGTTGTCACTAGACCTCTAGGGCTGTTTTTGTGTGCAAATCTATTCCTTCATGTTCATAATCTGGCAAAGGAGCCGCTATTGTTGAACGTTTGAGTACAGCAGGATTTACTTTCTTCAACAGGCACCAGCGCAGATGGTGCACCCTCAACCCTTTGAAGGTTTACTCAAACGAAGCTGACGAGGGGCATTGTAATACAAGGACATGGGGTATATTTGGCAGCATTTGAAAAGTTAGAGAACTGCTCTGGATGGAAGCGGTGGCTGTGAGACTGTTGGATACAACTGGGAGTAATGGCAAGGGAGGGGTAAAAGATAATAGAATGAGCTCTAGCTACAATTACATTTTATGAGTTATTGTGAAGCCCAAAACCACGACAATGTTATGGTCAAGAAGGAGTTGCTGACTATAAGCAATAGCAGGTTGTCTGTAAGGTTGAGAAGAGCTAATAAGAGATGATAAAAAGGTAATATTAGTGTCTTTTAGTTAAAATGCAAATAAATCCAAATGATGGAGGGCAGTAAACCCAAAATAACAGAGAAGAGGAAAGTAGATTGCCTACTGCTGGAAGTAGTCTTGAAAACATCAGTGTCAGCAGAGCCCATTAGAAGAAACAGCTCCAACCTCAAAGGACATTAAAAGTTGTTAAAGGAGAAACAATATGTCTGGCAGAGCCAAATGAAGCGTATGTATAGGATTTAAACTCTTCACCTTTGGTTAAGTCAATAAAATAATTTGTCGAAAAATCATTTTAAGAATAAAATGAGCCATACCCAAAACAATGTCTCACCAATTACAGGAAATAACACAAGTGAAGACTTTGAGAAGAGTTTTACTCCATAAACAACAGGTTTGGCCTTAGCTCAGTCACTGCTGGACGTGATAGATTTGGGAGATATTGATAAGGCTCTCACTGAACCAAGACTGTCCTTATCCCCACGGTTATTTATGCCGCGGTAGATTGACATACACAAGGAAAGAAAATAGAGGAACTGGGTGAGAGCCTAGAGGGCATAAACAGGAGTTCTTAACAAGTGGAAAACTGCCAACCTAGTAACAATGGTGAGTTTACCCTTTCAATTGCTCGGACAGATAAAGAAGGAGCTGGAGTACCGAATCTACACTTTTCGTGGAATCACAAGGCATCAGCCACCTTAACTTCATCCATGCTGGACATCATTTTACTGATTCAAAGAACTTTGCAAGGTATTTTTGAAGTCATATGGTTACACATTTACGTTTTATAATATCAAAAACACACTTACAGGCCATTGCATATGAATTAAAACAAATATGTGCATGCCATCATTAGTGCGACCAATCAAAAGAAAGAATAGTACATAATACAGGAAGAGCCAGCAGTGGTTACATTAAAAGTGGAAGCACCCCCATCTATATATGTTCCTAAAAGGCTAGCAAATTTAAAAAATGGGAGAAGCAAACTGTCTATACCAGGAGAGTCTACACTTAGAACCCAAAGGATTGGTAAAGAAGAAAAGGGACGCACAAGTTACTACTTGTGTAACGATATATCTGTAAGAGACATTAGTTAGTGATAGATTCCTTACCTTAGAATAACCCCAGGCGTCAGACTGGATCCGGAAAATTTTGCACAGCAATACCCCTGCGCGCCGGCAGGCGTCGACCGCGGCTCCGCGTCTGTCGTCGGCGTCGTTAGCGCCGGAATGACGTCGTCGGAGTACTTAGACGTCGCCCATGCGCGCTGACGTCAGTTCTGATACACAGCTTTTCCGCGCCAGATACGCAGAGCCATGATAGAACCAACACTGGTGCCATGAAACTAGGGCCCTGAAAGGGGATGACCTTAACCCTAGATATCGGTTCGCAGAACAGGGAGGATGGGTGGGACGGTAAGGAATCTATCACTAAATAATGTCTCTTACAGATATATCGTTACACAAGTAGTAACTTGTGCATCTGAAAGAGACACGTTAGTGATAGATTCCTTACCTTAGAATAAATACCCCAGCAATACCAACCCCGGTGGTGGGTCTGCGAACCAATAATTACACCAGAAAGTCCTGGAGGACGGAACGGCCAAAGAAGCCATCCTTCCGGACTTGGCTGTCCAGGCAGTAGTGTCGTGCAAACGTGTGCAGCGAGGCCCACGTAGCTGCCTGGCAAATGTCCTGCAAGGGCACTCGGCCCAGGGCAGTGGTAGTCGCCGTGGCCCGAGTGGAATGACCCCTCAGCCCAACAGGGGGCTCCTTCTTAGCCAAGGAGTAGCATGCCTGGATACACAAGATGATCCACCGCGAGGTGGTCCGCTTGTGCACCGCTTCCCCCTTCTTAGCGCCCACGTAACCAACAAAGAGTTGGTCATCCACCCGGAACTGGTGTGTGTGATCCAAGTAGAATGAAAGCGCCCGTTTTGGGTCCAGACGGTGGAGACGCTCTTCCTCTTTAGAGGGATGCGGTGGCGGAAAGAAGGTGGGCAAGGTGATAAGACTGCCCGATATGGAAGGCCGTGACAACCTTGGGCAGGAAAGATGGCTTAGTACGTAACACAACCTTGTCCGGATGGACAGAAAGGAAAGGAGGAGTACAAGAAAGAGCCTGGAGCTCACTCACTCTCCTGGCAGAGGTGATGGCAACCAGGAAGGCAGTCTTCAAGGTAAGAAGACGAAGAGGACAATTGTGAAGTGGCTCAAAGGGAGCGCACATCAGAAACGTAAGAACAAGGTTCAAGTCCCACTGAGGCATCACAAACGGAACAGGAGGAAATGTGTGTGTGATGCCCTTCAGAAATCGATTTACAATAGGGGACTTGAACAAAGAAGGTTGATCAGGCAGCCTTAGAAAGGCTGAAAGGGCAGAAAGGTAGCCCTTGATAGTGCCCAGAGCAGAGCCCTGCTGGGCAAGAGAAAGAAGGAGGAGAAGAACCTCAGAAAGAGGGGCAGCAAGAGGATACACAGCCTTTGCTGTGCACCATGCCACAAATCTGTACCCCCTGCAGGCGTATACCGACTTTGTGGAGGGACGCCTGGCTGCCAGAATGACATTACAGACTTCAGGAGGCAAGTCAAATGGCCTCAACTGTCGCCGCTCAATCTCCAAGCATGGAGGTGGAGACTGGACAGGTTCAGGTGGAGGACCGTCCTCTGCTGCTGCGACAGAAGGTCCTCCTGAAGAGGCAGACGAACCGGGGGATTGACTGACATACTGAGTAGCTCTGGATACCAGTACCTTCGTGCCCAGTCCGGAGCCACAAGGATGACTTGGGCCCGGTCGCGCTTGATCTTCTTCAGCACTCTGGGCAGAAGTGGTATAGGCGGAAAGGCGTATAACAGACCGCAACTCCACACGCGACGAAAAGCGTCGCCGAGCGAGTGCCGCCTTGGAAATTCCAACGCGCAGAACTGATGACATTGCGCGTTCTCTTCGGTGGTGAATAGATCTAACCAAGGCTCTCCCCATTGCTGAAAGAGGCCTTGCGCCACGTCTGAGTTCAGACGCCATTCGTGATCCATCATGCACCGACGGCTGAGTTCGTCCGCCCTGGCGTTCAGAGAACCTGCCAGGTGTTGAACCACCAGGGTCACGCCCTGCTGTTCCAGCCACTGCCAGAGGCGCAGAGCCTCCTGGCAAAGGGTCCACGACCCCACCCCGCCCTGTTTGTTGCAGTACCACATGGCGGTGGTGTTGTCCGTGAACACCTGCACTACACTCCCTCGGACAGAGGGAAGGAATGCCTTCTGTGCTAGACGAATTGCCCGCAGCTCCAAAAGGTTGATATGGAGCTGGGACTCCGCCGGAGACCAGAGGCCTCTGATCTCCGCCTCTCCCATATGGCCTCCCCAGCCCTGGAGGGACGCGTCCGTCACAACTACGTGCTCCGGCTGGGGAAGGGAGAGGGATCTGCCACTGACCCAATTGCGGTCCGTGAGCCACCACTGCAGCTGTCTCGCAGCGCCCTCCGAGACCAGGACATGGACGGAAAGGTTGCCCTGATGCTGGGCCCACTGAAACTTCAGGTCCCACTGCAGAGCCCGCATCCGCCACCGAGCGTGATGCATCAGAAGGATGCAGGAGGCCATCAGCCCCAGAAGCCGCAGCGTCAACCTGACAGATACCCGGGATAAAGGCTGAAAGAGTGGAATCATAGCCTGAATAACCCAAAACTGCGCCGAGTCGAGAACCGCTCCGATGAAGAGGAGCTTCTGAGAGGGACACAGGTGTGACTTTGGCACATTGATGGAGAACCCCAGCTGATGCAGGAGATCTGCCGTCGTCTGGAGGTGGCTGACGACTGTCTGGGGCGAGCCTGCCTTCAACAACCAGTCATCGAGGTAGGGGAAGACTGAAACCCCTACCCTGCGCAGATGAGCTGCGACCACCGCCATCACCTTTGTGAACACCCGTGGGGCGCTGGTAAGGCCGAAGGGGAGCACGGTAAATTGAAAGTGCTCGTGAACCGCAGGTAGCGCCGGTGGGCTGGCAGGATGGGGATGTGGAAATAAGCGTCCTGCAAGTCCAACGCTACCATCCAGTCTTCTGGGTCCAGGGCAGCTAGGACCGGAGCTAGTGTCAGCATTTTGAACTTCTCCTTCCGGAGGAAGCCCTTGACGTTCCGTAGGTCCAAGATAGGGCGTAGGGCTCCTTTGCCCTTCATGGGTACCAGAAAGTAGTGGGAGTAGCAACCACACCCTACTTCTGGCCCAGGAACGCGCTCGATGGCCCCCTTGGCCAAGAGGGCCGTAACTTCCTTCTGCAGAAGTCGCAAATGATCCCCTGATACTCGGTGGCATTGCGGTGGCATGGCTGGAGGGGTCGCCTCGAAGGGGAGGGAGTAGCCCCTTCGGACGATTTGCAGCACCCACCCTTCCGACATGACATTGCGCCAGTGAAAGAGGTGATGGCGAACACTGCCACCCACTGGCGTCACATGGGCCTGAAAACACGGACTAGGAAGGTTTTGAGGCCGGTGCTGTGGAGGGAGGTGTGGACTGGGCTCGCCGCTGTCCCCGACCGCCGTTACGGCGGTTTCCACGGCCACCAATGCGCTGCTGAACATTCTGCGGTGCGTGGCTGGCAGCTCGTGTGGGGGCGCCCCTTCCGTGGCCACGAAAGGAGCGAAAGGCACCCGATTGCTGGCGTGGGGCCGAGAGGCCCAAGGACTTGGCCGTAGCCCTGGAGTCCTTAAAACGCATGGTCTGCCTTGTCGCCAAAGAGGCGACGGCCATCGAACGGCATGTCCAGAAGAGTGGACTGGACATCGGCCGAAAACTTAGCGGTCCTCAACCAGGCGTAGCGTCGAACCGCCACCGTCGTTGCCATGGCCCGCCCAGTGAGTCCGTGGTATCCAGCCCACACCGGATGGAATATCGTGATGCATCTCGACCCTCCGCAAGGGCTTGGGCGAGTTTAGCCCGGACCTCCTCCGGGCATTGTGGCAGCACGTCCGCGACCGTATCCCACAGAGTGTAGGTGTAGCGGCCCAAGAGGCATGGGGTATTGACAGACCGCAGTCCCAAACTCAGGGACGAGAACACTTTCTTCCCGAACTGTTCATACCTCTTGGATTCCCGATCGGGGCCGTCGGGAATGCGGTCTGGGAAGTAGAGGCCTGGATGACCAAGCTCTCGGGGGTGGGATGGGTGGACAAAAAGCAAGGGTCGCCCGGAGCCGGGTGGTAGCGTCTGGCCACGTTCCTATCCACAGGCGGACCTGAGGCGGGCTTGGACCAAGTGCCCACAAGAACGTCACACAAGGCCTCATTAAACAGCAGCTTGTCTGCGGTCTAAGGACCTCAGTGAGGAGGTTAGTCCTCACGGCCGCGACGGGGAGCTCAAGGTTTAAGGCCTTGGCCGCCCTCGTCAACACTACACTGTAAGCAGCCCCCTCCTCCGTAGCCACGGTGGGAGGGGAGACAAATCCAGTGTCTGGCGAAGTGTCAATACCACTGGCCTCCCCAAGCTCATATGTCCAGTCCTCTTGAGACTGGCATTCCTCTGCCTGAGGGTCAGCAGACCCCTCCCAATCACCTTCGTCACCCATCTCCTGTAGAACAGGTTCAACAGAAGGGGCCTCCTCATGGAAATAAAAATCTCCAAAGGCCGTCGGAAGCGGCGCCAGAGTCGGACCGAAGGAAACATTGGGGACGGCGTCCACAAGGGACGCCGGGGGTGACACCCGCAGGGCCGGGGCCGGTGATGTCGACCGGCGACGACCCGGATCCGGAAGCGGATCCTGTGAGGTCCTGCGGCGCCGGGACCGAAGTCGCCGGCAGTGCCGGGGCCGAAGCACCCGACGGCGTCGAGGCCGAAGCACCCGACCCACTAGGGCCTCCAGCCGGGGCCACGGGACCCGGCTGAGGAGGGAGGGACCTCATGGCCATGAGGTACCACTCGACCTCCTCCGGCGTCGCGCCATGCCCAGGGACCCGAAGGTGTGGGGAAGGTGGCGACGCCTGCGACTCAGTCGGAGCCACGTGGGTGGAGTCACCCGAACCCCCGGCCGCATCGCGCGAGCGTCGGGGTGCGTCGGAGGAACGATGACGCCTCTCCGACCTCTCATGCCTTTTACCTGAGGACTTGGATCCCGATGACCGATGTCCACTCCCGGAGCTGCGAGGACTCCGACCCCGCGACCGGTCCCTCGACCTCCCGTGGGACCGGGACCTGGAGCGGCACGGGGCCGACTGCTGGAGCTCGAGCCGCTTGCGGGACCGCTCCCGCCTAGCTTTCGACGTCAGGGCCCAGTAGTCGGAGCAGGTACGGTCGTCGTGGTCGAGGCCTAAACACTTCAAGCACCGGCGATGGGGGTCCGTAACCGACATCAGTCGGTCGCACTTGGAACAGGGTTTGAACCCGGGCATCCCTACCGGCACCGTCGGAGTCGAAGACTCGAGTAGAAAAATGATCAAAAAGATCAAAAAGTTTAGTCAAAAAAGACTAAGGGGTAGAGCTTCTCCGGATGTGCGCTAGCTGGCGCTGAAAAAAGAAGAACTGACGTCAGCGCGCATGGGCGGCGTCTAAGTACTCCGACGACGTCATTCCGGCGCTAACGACGCCGACGACGGACGCGGAGCCGCAGACGATGCCTGCCGGCGCGCAGGGGTATTGCTATGCTAAATTTTCCGGATCCAGTCTGATGCCTAGGGTTATTCTAAGGTAAGGAATCTATCACTAACGTGTCTCTTTCAGATATCAAAATTTAACAACCAATAAGGAAAAGGTCAATTAAAAATAGATGGGAATAAATAATCTGCAGTAAAAAGAATCCAGCAAGTACAAAGAGAAAAACCAAAAAGTTCACAAACCGGTGCTCCAATCCAGTGCTACGGTTGAAGTTTAAATTAAAAAACTCCCTTTGCGGTAAAAAATGTGTACAGGTCAGTAGGTCCTCAACCCACCACATTTTAGATCTAGATCTTAGCATAGGGTAAACACTGTAAACAAGAGTAGTGAGAGAAAATGTATCAAATAAAGAGATAAGGGTTCCAGCTCAAAATGATTTATGGATCTATGTAGAGCTTTTAAGGTGAAAAGTAGAAAAAATAAGCAAAAATTAAATCCTTTGAGTCAGTTGCAATTACTTTATATACTATCTAAATGTGCAAGCCTGAAAACTCTGTCTACAAACGACCAAAAACAGGTGTGTTTTGTAACTAGTAAATCAGGAAGTGAAGTCACTAATATATTAATGTTCTCTTAGATAGGAAATGCACCAGTGGAAGAGGTATAAATCAAGATATTGAACTTATATCAGAGGAAAGAATTGTTAATTCAGACTCCTTGGGGAATAATTTCCTTCAAGATCATGCAGGATTGAGGTGAAATCAAATGAAACTCTTCTATTGAGAGAATTTAAATAAGCTGAGTACAAGACAGGTAGGTAGAAGAAGAAAAGGAACCTGGAGGGTGACAATTTCTCCAGAAGACTATTTTAGGGGTAAATAGACCTACACAGTGGGGAATCAATATGCCTGTCTGGCAACTGTTGATGAAATGGAAGTAAAATTTGGCAATATGAATTATAAAGATTAGGTTACAGTTAGGTTTCACAGACTTTCAGCACTTTCATGGAACATATATAGCTTAAGGAAACTGCTGGGCTTATACATGTTAAATACTATTATTTCTATGTATGGAAGCTTATGTTTCCAGGAGACGTGGCTGTGCGAAGACCCACCCTCAAAAGAGGGCTTCCTACAAGTTAGTAGACTTGTCTCAAAAATATCTTTGGTCACCTGACTGAGGACATTATGACTTTGATATCACTAAGGTGGCTGGTAAAGTAACTGTGTGAAAGTCTCATTGTAAATGGATTGTTGCGTGTTGTGTACAATTGTATTAAAATGCATTCCACTATGAATTATTGATTGTCAAAAATGTTTATATACATACACTTAATGCCAACGAATATGAAGTTCAATAGACTCTCTTCCAGGAAGACCTACAAGGAGTTGCACTATGTGTCCATCTCATTTTGTGTTATTGCGGAGTGATTTTAATCATTGATTAGATCTCCGAAAGACTGAGCCACTGTATAAGAAAAGTTTACCTGCTTATATCAAGCATGCAAAATTTACCGTTAGTCCATCCACAGGACACAATTTTAATTACTAAATTATTTGCCTTCAAGTGGATTGTTTAGCACATATGGTTCCACCTCCTCCATCTGTCCAGCTAAACAAACATGCATTAATGGAAATCAAAGCTGCCTGATCAATAATGTTTTTATGCAATGTTTTTCTTTTTAATCAAATTGAGAAAGTTCTGCACATAGAAGTAAGTGATCACTATCCTCTACATCTAGCTATAAACTTAGGGGCTCATTTTGGAAGACAAAATGTTCTCCACTTGCAATTTGATTTCCCAAAATGAATTGCCACTAGGATTTCAGAGAAGCATTTATAATTGCTGGCCAACTTTCAGAAGCAACAAAAACAATTTCAAGGAGACAACGTGCTGGCCATTTTTATAAGCTCACATAATTAAAATAATGGTTCACCTGCAATTCACTTATGTACCTTTAGAAGTGTGCCATCACAAATTGATTGCAATCAAACTATACGAACACAACAACCACACTATAGCCCCAATAGTGATAGCTTAACATATAGATATTTTTTGACAAAGCATAGAAAGCATAACGTACAGTCGCATTTTATATGCAGACAATCTTGTTAATATGGATCAGACAAAAATAGACATTCAGAGGAAACTAGATTTGTTTTATAAGTATTGCATTAAGAAACAATTGATAATAAATATGGACAACATCAAAGTAATAGCAGTTGGGAACGGAAATTCCAAATACACATGGCACCTAGGTAAAACAAAAATAGAGGCTGTAAATAAATACAAATACCTTAAAGATGTAGATTGGGAAGAAACAGCAGTGGGAAGGACACATTTAAGTATTAAAAGCAAGAACACTTTCCTCTGTGCGTGTATTTACAATATCAGTTTTATCAGCCAACCTTGCCATGATGTATCCATAATTTCAATATGGTGCAGAATTACTGTGTTTAAAATGTAAATTTGAATGGGATTATAAAGAAGGTAAACGCCTAAAGAGTCTGCTGTCTCTACTAAATTTAGCAATGATTCAAGCAATAAGAATAGAAGCTGACTTAAAAGCCTGGAGCTACTTAACCTGTGCCAATGAAATTAGATTTTGGGCTTGGATGGGAAATACAGCAAATAAAAACATCAGCACTCTTTGTCAAAAAGCAATCATACACAGTGAATTAAAGTGGGCACTAGAAGTCAGAAAGATACTTTATGTCTTATGTAGTAGTTATCAATAAAGACAAACCTACAAGCATTGATAGCTAAAACTGAGCTGGTAAGATATTGACTCAATGTTCGAGATGTTCATGGCAAAGTAGTTTATAGCCCCAAAAGTTTCGGACAGGGATGAATCCATTCCTCTTGTGCTCTCCAGTAAAGAACACAATTCTGAGTAACAACAGTAACTGCACCTGTGATTTGAATGTAAGATACAACTCTTAACACATTACTGCCGGCACAAAACACAGTTTTGAGGCCAATTCTCCATAAGTATGGAATTTTAGATGGAAGACAAGCTGCTGAATTTTTGTTATGGATATGAGGTAGTTGGATGTGACCTGTGCAATATGACAGTTGTTTATCAGATGTTAATTTATTTTGAAAGAAAATGTAATTAATTATCCTGGTTTTTAATGAAAATGTATTTGAATGTTGTTTATATATTTTTGCTGTTTTAAAGACCATGGTCTAAATAAAATATCTTTTGACAGTGACGCTACAAGCTGTGAGAGCTTTCACATCTAACAAAGAATCAGACTGCTTTGCAGAAGGAAAAATAAAGTATGAAGAGCAAGCACTCCAAAGTGGCTGCTGGGCATTGACAGTGGGAACAGCATCTGGAAAATTTGAATAAAAGTAAAATCCAAACTATCCCTCTTGGTTCGGACTCAACATCGTCTCCTACCCCAACACCCAGCTGATTCTCTCTCTCTCTCTCTCTCTCTCTCTCTCTCTCTCTCTCTCTCACAGAAGAAAACCCACAGCTGCCAAGAGCAACTACCACAACGAGATGAAGCGAGTCGCCACCTAGATGAAGGACAGCTGCCTCAAGCTCAACTCAGGCTCAACTTAACTCGACTGCAGCCACATCACTGGGCCTTCACTGGCACCTATCAACAAAAGAATTACCTTCAAGGTCCTCATGCATGCCTAAAAAGCACTCCACAATGCGGGACATGCATACCTCATACACCGCCTCTCCTTTTACACTCCCACTCCCACTAAGCCCAACTGGCCCTGGTCACTGTCTCATGGATCCGCAAGACCACAGCTGTAGGAAGATCCTTCTACCTAGCTGGCAATCACCGTCACTGTCGCAATTCAGGTAGGACCTCAAGACCTTGCTCTTCAACTGAATCTCAACTCCCCACCTCCACCTCAGCACCTTGAGACCCTGACGAGTGAGAAGTCGTGCTTTACAAGAACTCCGATTGATTGATTGACCTATAAGCTGTGCATGTTGCTGGAGAGCTGTAGGTCGGTCTGTAGCCTGGCCTGCTAAGAGAGGGGAAGAAGCACCTGCCCTGGCAAGAACAGACTTGCAAGAAGAAGCCCAGTCTATGTGCCCTCAGTGTGGGGCAGCCCAGAAGAAACAGCCTAAACTAGCCATTTTAACATGTGGTGACCAGAGACTGGGCCACCTTATGAGTTTCTTCAGCAAGCCAAGGGAGTCACATCATCCTATGATCCCCTGTGCAACACGCCAGAGGTAGAAGAACGCATTTTGACTTAGCTGGAATATCAAGCCATATGATCAAAAACCTAGGATCGCCCAAGTTAGAGGATTCCTGTCAGCAAGGGACCTTTGGGTGCTGATGGAGCCGAGCTGCTCCATGCCTAGAGCCACTGTACTCAAACACCACTGCTAAGAATCAGGGGAGGGAGGGTCACCAACCTGCACAATTGAGAATTGCACGCATCAGACACCAACCGATGCATGCTGATATGTTCCAAGTACCCAATGCACCAAGTAAGCCAGTAAGATTGAATTACCCTGAACAAAGATTAATAGTGAAACATATAAGAACTGACCTATGGGTGAAAGAGCCAGGGAAACTGTTTGCACCATGTTACAGCGAGCTTGCACATGTGCCAGAACTGTATAGCGGATTAGCCTTTTCAAAGTGTGCCGTTCCTTTTTTTTTTACAGTACTTCTCTTTTTAGAAAGACAAGCACCGGATTAGACAGTACATATTATGTCTGTGTTTGACTAAGTTCTGAGTCTCTACTTCCAGACTGCCTCCATGAGGATACTCTGACTGCTCACTATTGCTATTCGGAGAATCAGGGGTGGAAAGGATGCATTTGGCTCAAAGTGTGCAATGCAATAGTAGGTCATGCCAGGGGACATCAGTGGGCAAAGGCCCCAACACCCCAGGGTTGTGGTTCAGTAACCCCTGCTTACCTAATGGCCCCCGAACACGGGCAGATACATTTCTTCCTACCACTAATCTAGATTTTAATGCTTTATAAAAACAAGATGTCAAATGTCTTCATTTTGAAGGGCTGAAGTCACGCGAGGCTCTCATAGCCGGTTGTTTAGCATCTTTTGAAATGTCTATACTAGTGGCACTCATGAGCTTATACCAGAAATTCTGTCATGGAAAGGTGTGTTGTAGGAGTGAAAAAGTTACCTCCTTTATACTGTAGTGCACCACTCGATTCCGGAGTCATATGAGGTGCTACTTAACAAAATTCTGCATTGTTTAGACTAAGAATGCACAGAAAAGCTCCAGCCACTGTCCACCACACTCACACCTGTCACTTACTCTCCTGCCACTCACCCCATATTCACAGCCATCACACATCCCAGCACAGATATCAATATGCAAAGCTGTCACAGTCATTGACCCATACTCACAGCTGCTTTGGGGACTTGCTCCTTCCTAACTGCTGCACAAGGAAGTTCCCAAAAGCAAACGAGGGGCGTCCATGACGAAGATAATAGGAGAAATCGAGGCGTTCCATGACTGCATATTTATTCACAAGATCCAGGGACGAAAAATGAGGGAGGTCATTCGAGAGATCTGTGAAGGCAAGATGACAGTATAAAACAAAGCGACTGAAAATAAACAAGACAGCATTTGAATGAACTAAAAAGACTGCAACAGGAGTAGTGTCCACAAGGAAGAGAGAGAGAGTGTCAGCACCTGTAACAATGAGACAGAGTGATGAAAAAGAAATCACAGCAGGAGGATCAGAAGCCACAAGACATGAAGACCGTAAAATAAAGTTAAAGCAGGGTCAACATCAGTAAAGCCATGGAGAGGCAGACCAAACTTACCACCAACGTGAGGAAGATACAGACACTTTAAAAATACCGCCATTTTTAAGAATCAGAGCTCTCTGCACCCTTTAGAAGCATAATCCCAGCTATTATCAAGACAACAGTTCAGATAGTCCCACTTGTGAAAACTTCTGGTCTAGCGTGGCAGGGAACACGTGATTGCAGCAGCAGAACTTTCCCCCTTAGACTACTCTAATGAAAGTGCGAGGTATGAGGTGGGGAACAGAAAAGGAGAAGGTCTTCCGCCCGAGGTGAACCTGCACAGAATACAGATTCATTGTGCGGCGCTGAAATTGCAACTCGCCATCCGATATCCATGGACAGCTGAAAAATCATACATCGCTGCGATTGAAAACATCCCTTATCCATTGGGAGGAATTCCTTCACCGCAAGACTCCTCTGTATCATATTTTTAAGAAAATTGCGAATCATTATTGTAAAGCATTCGTACTCATACCCACGGCCAACCCAGCCCCTCTGATAAAGATGAATACAGCATATCAGTAAATCCGACATGTGCAGACTAGGAAGAGCACAGCTAACCTGTAGTCCCCAGGCAAACCCTGTCCTGATGAGACCCTCACATTACAAGTAGGGTTGAAACATTGTCGACAACATCAAAAGTATAGTCCAAATAGTGAAGCACCAGAACAATCTGATTGAAGTTCCCCTGCATTGAAAACTGAACAATTGGACATCTCTTTTAAATACCAATAATGTTGTTTTTATTAAAAGTCACTTTATTGTCACACATATCTAGGAATGTGGTTATGATTAAGTCACTTGGGGTTCCTCATCACTTTCTTTTCCTCTTCTCACGGACATCACTCACAAAAAGTGCAACAAAAATTAAATGTTTAAAATATGAAAATAAATCTTACCCTTTTTTTGTAATTTTCCTTTTGTATTACAACCAAATAAAAAACTTGATTCGGCTGAATTAAGTTAAAAAAAGAATTTGTTCTGGCTACTTTATCTATGTATAAACCAACTCTAGGCAGGCGTGTTCTGTTCCATTATCATTCTCTCTTGATTAAATCAACACAGAATATACCTGTGATAATATGTATTGGTTTACAAAATGAGTTCCAAGTGAACACGTCATAAGTTAATAATTATTAGTACATAGGTGAGTTTGTAAAATTCCTTTCCATAAGTAAAAAGTCAGTGCACAATTTGCTATCACTTTTTGCGAATGGAAAATCGGTAAATCAGGCCCTTAATGTTTTATTATGTCAACTTTTACTATTTTAATAAATTAAACCAGTAACAGTTTTAAATAAATGTATCTATGAATTGTTTTAATTCCCTGGGGCTATAGCTCAACAAGAATGGTATTTTCCTATTTGCTAATAAACTTTACTTACTAAACAGTAAACAAAATTGTCCTAATAAAAGCAGCATGAAAGAAAGAAATAATTAACAACTTGTCAATATATATATATATATTATTGAAGTATTATGGCAGTAACCTATAGCTAAAGGTTTGTGTGATACTTTGTGTTGTCATCTGGTTAATCCCTGGCTGTATTTGCATGGCAATTTACAATATGACAGAATGGAATGGAACTCAGAGTAATTATCGGTGGCTGCTATTAATTCAATGATTTCAGTTACCACTTATTGTATTGTATATATTACCTAGTGTCCAGCTTTAAAATAGCAGATATTATTGGGAATATGAAAGTCATTACCTTCTTCTATGCAATATGTGCATGGGTCTCTCAATAAAGCGTAACTGCTCAGCTCAGTGTTGTGGGATGTCTAAAGAATATTGTCTACCAAGATGTCCAAACTGCAACCTGTATTTTGCAACCAGAGCTTCGTACATCTGGCCGACACATCTAATGCTAAAAATGGCGGGATTGGGGTGGGACGAGAGCAAGGTGGCACATAAGCCGCAGTATGTAAAGTAAGACAAATGTAAAGCTTACTAATCGTGTATGTAGAATAATAGGGGTGAGTAAACTGGGGAAATACAGGAAGTGCAAACATAGGAATCTCATGTAGTCATCCATCCTGTGCTGTTAACTATGAACGACGTGATCAATTCTAGTTTAGTCAGCCAGCTTCTCCTACACCTTGAACACACAGTGGTGTTTATAATGTGAGGAGTTTTTGCAAGGAAGTGATCTCAACCACATATTCAGCAAAGTATTGACTATGGTGAAGATAGGGGATTTAATACCCCCACCAGTACAGAACACAGCACTGAGGGTTATACAAGAAGAGGGGATGTGTTACACAGGATATTATTATGAAATTAATCATTGAAATTGAAGTGTAAAAAGATTACCAGAACGGAAGAGTTCCAAGTGTGAGGAACACAGATGGCTGTGCATGCACACCACTGGCATCCAATAGCATTGGCCAATCACAAGCAACATCAGTAGTAAGATAAGAAGTGACAAACAAACAATCTTAAAAAGTCTCAATGCAGCATTGGGAAGTTCTCCGGCAGCATCATTGTTACAGCCTTATTCTTGAAGGGTAATCTGGATTTGCCTCTGCCCTTGTACAAAGCTTCAACAATCTGCTGCAGTCCTTCCTTGTTAAAATGTATTTGGCCCATGCCATTGTCAGGTCAAGGCCCTGTGAGGTTTCTTGAATCACGCCTTGGATGCAGCATCTGCTCCAAGCCCGGGCTCTGGTCACATCAATACCTAAGCCTGGCAGGGATACATTGGAAATGACGAATTATAGACCTCTATCAATGCTCTCCACAGAGTATGAGATCCTTAGCAAGGCCGAAGCCTTACGTATACAATCCCATCTTACTGCCCTTGTGCATCAAGACCAATGCGGGTTTCTCCCGGGACGGAGTATGTCCCTGAACACACGCAGACTACATGCGCTGATGGCGGCCACGCCACGGGAATATCCTCAGGCGGGCTGTATAGCACTGGATTTAAAACAGGCGTTCGATTCTCTGTCATGGACATTCATGTTCGAATCCCTGAAACGCTTTGGCTTCCCGGACTCCCTGCTGAGATGGATCCGACTTATATACTGACCCTTCGGCTAGGGCACGCACGGGCCGATATGTGTCGGATTGTTACCCTGTGTACAGGGGCACCCGACAAGGCTACCCCCTGTCTCCCTTCTTGTTTGTCTTCGCCCTGGAGCCCCTGGCAATAGCCCTTCGTACCCATGGGGATCGGATGGGCATCCCGTACAGAGGGACACACCACTTGATATCCGTCTATGCAGATGATATTTTATTGTACTTCAGGGACCTAGAGGTGGATCACACTGTTCTTTATGATATCTTTAGCCGGTTTGAAGAGGTGTCGGGTTTTGCCATCAACCCTGAAAAATCGAATGGCTTCTATTTTAGAGAAGCACTACATCCCTCCTTCATACACCTTGGGATGCACCCGATCCCGGTGGCCCAGACCACGTTCAAATACCTGGGGATACAGGTGTATAGATCACCACAGGATCAAATTGATGGCAATATCAAATGAGCTATTACGAGACTTCGCAGCAGCGTGGGATTTTGGACTTCCTTGCCTCTGTCCGTCGTCGGCAGAATTGCGAACTCCAAGATGGTCATGCTCCCCCGCCTTCTGTATTATTTTGTAAACTTGCCTGTGATTATCCCTCAGCATGTTTTTAACATACTGAACACTATCTTGATTAGTCTTATCTGGGGTGCGGGTCGGAGACGCATTAGCCTCCGTAAACTTCAATTAGGGAACAGACTGGAGGACTGGGAGTCCCGGACTTCCGCGGATACTATTATGCTAGTCAACTCCAGTGGCTTTCATACTGGGTTGCCGGCAGGAATCTCCACGAGATTGATTTTACGATGGACCGGTTAGCTCGAGGAGAGCTACATTCCCTGTTGTTGCCGAGGAGTTGGCTCCCTCCGGATTGTCACCCACTCCTGCATACGGCCCTATTGTGCTGGAGGAAGGCATTGTCATATACCTCCTCGGTGATACCATATGCGGAGAACATCCCTTTATTGGGTATCCCGACACTGCAGGGCAGGCTTACACGGCATACACTGTGCCCCTGGATGGAGAATGGGGTGGAAGAGATAGGTGCCTTTTTCAGAGATGAGGCTTTGTTGGACCATGAATCCTTCTTACAGGTCACGGGTGCCCCCCCAGATTATATTTATTACATGTCATAGTGTCCCATTATATTCGGAATACTTGGGCACCACAATGACTCAAACCTATGCAACACAAATTGGTTCATCTGCTATATCATATGGGAACCGGGGGACATTTAGTGCACTGGCTATACACAGGGATCAGAGAACACGCGGCAATCCCGCTTACTACACTTAGGGCCACCTGGGTTCAGGACACTGAGTCAGTACTGACTGATAAGGCATGGCAGAGTATACTTGAGCATCCCAAACGGGTATCGCGTAATGTTAAATTTAAATTTATACAGGCAATGGTGCTCCACAGGGCATACCTAACTCCCAGGAGGTTACACCGGATGTTCCCAGACTCCCCCCACTGCTGCCCACGTTGTAAGGAGGATGAGGCCGGATTCCTCCACATGTTGTGGTCCTGTTCACACCTGCGGGGTTACTGGGCAGAGATATGCCAGGTACTACATACCATTACCCACCTGCCGGTGCCGGAGGAAGCTCTGTACTGCCAAGTGGGGTCCCGTAAACGATCCAAGACACTGAAGGCTAAACTGACATTTCTGGACTTGGCTCTTTTGTTAGCAGTCAGGGCGTTGACGATGAGATGGAAATCCCCCAGGCCACCTAGAACAACCGTATGGCAGATGGACCTAGTAAGGTGGGGCTGGGCAGAGGGTGCAGCTCTTGGAAGGGAAGAGGAGAGAGGCCAGCGGAAGCATCCCATAGGAATGGACTGGGAGGTCATGCTGTTGGAATTGGAAGGGTTAGATTTAATATCGTCACAGGAAGACAGGCCACAATAAATACACAGTACGCAGAGCTCCATAGGTGGGAGATACCAGGGTCCGAGATGACGCACATGCTACTAAAAACCCTTGCACTACAGTATGAATGTTTGCAAAGAATGCTAGGAGGTAGTCTACGGAAGGATACCATTATGACCAGGAGACGGGAGAGATCGGGGTGGGGAGCTTTGGGGAGGGCAGGCTGTTATGCTTTTTGGTTATTCGTGACGACATTGGATGAGTATTGTTGCTCTGCTATACAGTCGAAATACGTAGTGTGCCAGAGCTGATCGACGGACAAATGTATTGTTTTTGTTATATGATGAGACACTGTAACCATGGACATCTTCAATGCCTTTTGCTGGGGAGGAAAAGGAAAACAGTGACTGGTATATGTATGGGATAATTTGACACTGTTGTGTTTTTATTTTTTTTCCTGTGCAGTCAAGAATAAAGAGTTTAAAAAAAATAAAAAATCTGTTCCAAGCCCGGGTCCTCAGGCTGACCATCACTTCCAACAGGGCTGAGTCAAGAGAGTTTAAGAAGTCCTACAGATAATCTAGGTCAGAATACTCACTGGTTTTCCCCAACCATTGTAGTGATCCTAATCACAGTCTCTAGGAGGCCATATTTAATGCCCCACTGTGGCAGTTGGGGCAGACAGGCCAGAAATGCCATCCTTTGAATGTTAGTATCACAGAAATAATCAGCAAACACACAGATGGGACAACCTTCCAATGGGAAAGGAGCAGTTTTCCTTTTTTGGGGCTGGCAGTACTGATGCAAGAAAATACAGAGTATTATTAGAGTAGAACAATTCACTTTAGTTACTTTCATAATTTGGATCTGACATGCTCTGTGAAATTTCAGTGGTTCCTGATAATGAACTGGCACTAACTGAGGTGCAGTTCTGTTTTTTGCTCAATTGACTGCTTAGAGCCTAGCTGGAAACTAAAATGGGCCCCGCAAAATATTCAAATCAGCCCCACAGTGCAGTTGCCTCTAACTAGAATGTGTCCATGGAAGCTTTTGTGGCTGGGTCTTGGCAGCCCATGACAGCTCTGAATGTATATCCCAATCTAGGTTATGCTTATTTTGTTAAGAATGAACATGTCACCCCTTAAGGTTTTAAGGCACTGGGGGCCATCTGGGAGATCAAGCGAGCTTTTGCCCAAAGTCACATGATGCTGAGCAGAGCTGCCGCCGGGATCGGACCATGAGCTCCATGCCCCGGAAGCAGCCGCACTGGCCACTACGCCACACAGAACTATACCTTGCTTAGGGCTGGCTGTTAAATTTAAATTCCTATGTGACTGCTACAGTAGTGACATTTTTATTTTTATTTCAACTTACTCAGTGGTTCAGTAAATGGGTCCACTATATTCCTTTTCAGGACACTTTGTATATACAATTTTATCTTGGGTCCACTTCCTACCACTTCCAGATATGAGTGCCTTCTTCCATTGACAGCAGTTGCAATACCTCGGATATTATTTTATCCTACATCCAGTGCTCTGTTAAAGATGCTGTTTACAGCTGCATGCACTTTCCATCTATCATAGTGGATTTTCTGGTAGGAAACAAAGCAAGTTAATGTAACCCTGTTCACTAGTATAACACCTAATCATCTATTCTCTTGAATGGGTTGTACTTGTTAATAATTAGTAAGACATTGTTTGTCATAGTTTACTCTGCTGATCTGATATATTTGATTGACCCTCATTCTATCTATAACAATAACCACCAAATCTCCTTAGGCAGTAGGCACATCACACAAGGGATTCAGAGGTCTTTGTCATAAAGAAGCATGCCCTGTTGGTCTCCGTGGCACTCTTTAGGTGAGATGAGTGAATCTAAAGGGGAGTTCGTCCTGATCAGCTGTATCATCAGCATTATAAAACCATCTTGCTTCCGACCTCGAAGGCCTTGGGTGTTCAGGGTCTGTCACCACAGCAGCTAATGTGTATCGATTAATCTTAAGACATCATCAACCCCTCTTTCCAGTGCCTCTGGGTACAACTCAAATAAGGCCAGACCATGTCAATCTGTGTTTATATTATCTAACATCCGCCAGCAGAAAATGGTTCATTAAAGGAACATTTATCTGAACTAATATCAACAGAAACTAACATCATCAAACAACATTTTCCAAAGAGATTTCAACATTGAGATGGTAATTAAGACCCCTTCTCCTCCTAAATGGACTTAATATATCTCGTAGTTAGCAGCAAGTGTCTCTTCTAAACTTCAACATGCCAACTCAGATGAACATGACCTATATGATTAAGAACAACGATGTAACGATGAAAACTATAATGATTGAGGAAGCCCAAATAAAAGCTTTTTTTATTTAAAAATCCTGAAACTCAAGAAATCAGCATAATGGTTTTCCAGTACAATGAAAAAAAAGAAGCTCAGAAAAACAGAAAGAGCAGGGTGCCATAAATCCTCAACGGAAAACCTGAACTCAGATCCTTTAAAATGACAGAAGCAAGAAATCGCCTCCAAATCGTTTTGACTTGATAAACCAGGACAGAAACCACTTGATATCATTACCTCAAAGGAAATATCAAAAGAGCTAATCGAACGTATTGTGGAAATGTTTAAGAAGACTTAACTTACAATAACGCTGCAAACTAAAGACCCGAATGCAGTGCATGCTGGGACATTTTTGAGAAATTTAAGATATCAAACTCATCTCCATAATTTGAAAGACTAGAGCTATAGCTCACTACAATAATCCAATTCCGGTCTACAAACTAAATAAACGAGAGTGGCAGCAATATCTCCATGTACTGGACAAGCCAAATTTCAACATTGCTATCACAAGACAAACCCCACATTGTCTTAAAATAGGACAGGGTACACCACAAAAAAGGGATCAGATCCTGAGGACCTCAACTACTTCCGCCCAGTAATTCGTTTCCTGTAGAAAATACAAAAAAACATAGTAACCTTGCACCTCAAACAATTCATCTGTGACAACTGTCTGTTTGACAACTTCCATTTGGTATTCAGAGATGGATGCGTTGCAGAAGAACAAGTTACTTACCTTTGGTAACAATATATCTGTACACGACATATATTAGTTCTAGATTCCTTACCTCAGAATTACCCCCTGGCGTCAGACTGGATCTGGAGAATTTTTCTTCAGCAGTACCCCTGCACGTCGGTAGGTGGCATCGGTCAACTCTGCATTCATCGTTGGCGTTGTGATCGCCAGGATGTCGTCACAGTACCTACTTGGACGCCGCCCCTGTGCGCGGACGTCTGTCCTTTACACGACATTCCACGTCAGAAGCGCAGAGCCATGCAAAACACTGACCACTGGCGCACAAAACTAGGGCCCTGAAAGGTAATCCCTTACTCCAGAAGTTAGTTTGCAGAACGGGAAGGATGGGTGGAGCGGAAAGGAATCTATAACTAATATATGTCTCTTACAGATATATTGTTAACGAAAGTGAGTAACTTGTTCATCTGAAAGAGACTATTAGTTATAGATTCCTTACCTTAGAATAGATACCACAGCAATACCAAACCTGGAGGTGGGTCTGCAAAGCAAGTTCACACCAGAAGGTCCGGGAGAACTGAACGGCCAAAGAAACCATCTCTCCAGACTTGGCTATTCAGGCAATAATGATTAGTGAACATATGCAGTGATGCCCACGTGGCTGCCTGGCAGATATCACTGAGGGGGACTCCATGTCCCAAAGCAATAGTGGCTGACTTCACCCTGGTGGAATGGGCACACACCAACACTTTCGCCAAGGAATAACAGATTTTAATGCAAAGAATGACCCATCGAGTGATGGTTTGTTTTTTGCACGGCCCTACCTTTCTTGACGCCCACATAGCCAACAAAGAGCTGATCATCCACATTGAATTGTTTTGTGCGATCCAGATAAAATGATAGCGCATGTTGTGGATCCAGACGGTGGAGCCTCTCCTCCTCTTTAGAAGGTTGCAGGGGTGGGAAGAAGGTGGGCAAACTTATGGTCTGTCCTATGTGGGAAGAGGTTACCACTTTGGGAAGAAAAGAAGATCTGATTCGAAGGACAACCTTGTCTGGATGAACAACAAGGAAAGGAGGTTTATAAGAAAAAGCCTGAATCTCACTCACCCTGCAAGCAGAGGTGACGGAGTCCAGAAAAGCAGTCTTTAAGGTCAAGAGTCTGAGAGGACAATTATGTAGTGGCTCAAGAGGAGCACACATAAGGTAAGTTAAGACCAAATTCAAGTCCCACTGGGAAAGGAATAGGAGGAAAGAGGTGAGTAATGCCCTTAAGAAGAACAATACTACTTAACCAGTATGCATCTGTTCTTGGCATACAGAGCTGTGACTTGCCTTCACTTCCCCCCGACTACTCAACACCTGTCGGGGGAAGACTGTCAAATTTTCTACCAATCTGGCAATCAATAACAACAGAAAATTGGGTACTCCAAATTATCCGTTCTGGGGACTGCCTGGAATTTATCAACACGCGTCCAGAAATTCTACCAAAGCCCCACATACTATCACCAGACCATTTATACCGCCTCAAACAAGAGGTTCAGTCTCTACTTCTAAAAGGGGGTATAGAGCATATGCCGCCTCAACATCACGGGCCAGGCGTATGCTCCTTTTATTTCCTAATTCCCAAAAAAGACGGTTCTCTCAGACCAATTTTAGATCTCAGAGAACTCAACCGGTACATTCAGTCAGACCATTTCCACATGGTGACACTTCAAAGGGTACTTCCTCTGCTACAGAAAGGCGACTTTCTATCTACTCTAGATCTAAAAAGTCACCTACTTTCATATACCAGTTAACCCTGCTCATCGCAAATTCCTCAGGTTTGTGGTAGCGGGTCAACACTATCAGTTCAGGGTACTCCCATTCGGTGTCACCACCTCCCCCAGAGTCTTCACAAAGTGCAGGGCTGTAGTAGCTGCTCACCTAAGGAAACAAAGCATCCATGTCTTCCCATACTTAGACGACTGGATCATCAAAGCCAACACGTACCAACAATGTCTGCAGCACACTTTCAGGACAATTCGGTTACTGCATCAACCAGGGTTCACGATCAATGTACCAAAGTCACATCTCCAACTAACCAAGACAAAGGACTACCTAGGAGCCACATTAGATACTCAAAAAACTCTCGCTTTTCCCAGCTCAGCCAGAATTCGAAATACTTTAGTTCTCCGCTTACAAACCAACCACTGGATTCCAGCTCAAACTTACATGCAGCTACTGGGAATTATGTCAACCTGCATCATCAGCGATCCCCAGAAACC
This sequence comes from Lissotriton helveticus, assembly GCF_964261635.1. Classification (NCBI taxonomy): domain Eukaryota; kingdom Metazoa; phylum Chordata; class Amphibia; order Caudata; family Salamandridae; genus Lissotriton; species Lissotriton helveticus. The sequence continues at coordinate 1,931,310,354 of NC_136061.1, forward strand.
AGTCACAAGGTCTATTGACTGATCTAGTGTTGATATGCGCCCGTACTCGTCGCTCTCTGCAGTGGTGGAAAACACAAAATGTATTAAAAGGACGGCCGTTCATAGACCCGGTTCCACAGATAGTACTAACAGCGGACGTGTCCCTCACTTGCTGGGGAGCTCATCTACAACCGCACAGAGTGCAAGATTTGTGGAACCAACAATAAAAGTTGCTCCACATCAACCACCTAGAGCTGTTTGCAATATTTCTAGCACACAAGGTGCTTCAAACTCACCTACAGTGTAAATCTGTCCTAAATTCGTACAGACAACATGACAGCCATGTATGACATACAAAAACAGGGGGGGGGGAGACACTCTCTCCAACTGTCCCACTTAGCCCAAGACATCTGGAGGTGGGCCATTCACCACAAACTTTATCTCCTAGCAAAACACCTCCCAGGAGTGAACAACCAGATTGCAGAGCTCCTCAGCAGACAGACACCAAATACACGAATGGGAACTCCAACCTCAGGTCCTCCTTCCATATATTCAACACTGGGGAGTCCCTCACATAAACCTCTTCACCACATATCAAAACGCAAAATGCCCAAACATCACGTCCAGGTGTCCACACCCATTGTCCAAAGGCAATGCACTATGGATAAATTGGGGAAACAAAGAAGGCTTGGGTCTATACACTATCTGGCCTAGACCACTCAAACTGAGACAACAAAAAACAATTGGCCAGGTAGGTTGTTTTGCGACAAAGTCTAGTACCACTTACCAAATTAATCTAAGTGGACACACCTTTGATTTAGTATTTTTACTTATTTTTTCATTTTTTAGCAGTTCATTCATATATGGCTGAAGAAAGGTACAATCAAATAGCAAACAGTTCACATAAATTTTACACTTTTCAAACATAAAATGTACAATCACCGTGAGTGAGACGTATTTACAAATATACAATTGATACACACAAAAACAGTAAAAAACGAGAAATGCCTATTCTCATTGAATGTTCAAGGCACCAGTCCTAGTAAACAACCTACAAGCAAGCAGGAAACTTTTTAAATGTAATTACTAGCCTGCTCGCTTGCCTATACTGGAATAAGACAATTACTAGCGTCAAAAAATCAGGTTGGATTAATCTATAGTAGAACTCCTGATATGCCCTTCCTGAAACTTCTTCCAGTATCGTGCCAACGCGTTTCGAACCCGCAAGGTATTCAGGGGCTCTCCTCAGGACCTGGACTGGAAACTGTCCTGTACTGTAAAGTGTAAAAATGACATCGTGTAAAAAACACTGATTCCCTCTAAGCTTTGCATACACTTATACTCTATCTCGACTGCAGATACCTGAAGTGTAGCGTATTTTGAGCGACAATGTTCTCCTTCCTGTCAGGGGGACTGTAACTCTGTGAATATACAAAGAGTCGTTTCAGGGCCACCCAAGTTAGCTATAGTGATTTCATATGAGCAGCTAGGCAAACACAACAAGGATGTATGTCAATCCTACCTCAAGGCGGGATTTTTCAGTCTTCAAGCTTGTATGGTGTCTACAACAAGGATAAGAACCGCTTTTAATATTTTGATAGTCTGGACATGCTGGTAACCTGATGCAACGAGCATTTTACATTGTCAGTTACACGTACCTCCTCGCGGAGGTCACTCGCGAATAAATCAGCGTTGTCTCTCTCCTGAGCCAGCCGATCAGGTGTTCGTTCTCCGACCCTGTCTGTAGCGCTGCTTCAACTTTGGCGTCTGACATCAGCTTGTGGGGGCGGGCGGGCCGGTGTTCTTCTTACCCGCGTGACTCATGCCGGGGCACCTGGTCCATGTAGTCCACAGATTTTTACAAGCTGTATAGTCGGTGCGTTATACTCCAAACAGAAGCTACTGCTTTTCGCTTGAGTTGCTCAGCTCAGACTTACCAACGCTGATCGTGTAGACGGACAGAGTCAATGTTTTTTTCGTGCATGGCTCATACCAGGACACATGGTCCTTATAGTCCTCAGATTTTTACAGGCTATATAGGAAAATGCAGACAAAGGCATCTACCTTCCACTCAAGTTGCTCAGCTCTGACATTTCATTTAAACCGATGCAGGTCGTGTTAAATTTCAGAATAAGGAGGGCCTCCCTTCGCGATAGTTGGAGATCCGGATCACCTCCTAGGCCTTGGGCAATTTTGATCGATGATAGGACAGTCCATTTAAATTCATTTGGGCCATGCTTTTGTTCCATGAAGTGGGGCACCAAGAGGGCCGACATTACTTTGTTCTTGATCCTGGAGCGGTGTTGTATAATCCTATGTCGCACCTCCTGCGTGGTTTTTCCGATGTATATCAGTTGACACAGACATTTAATGGCATATACCACGAATTTTGATTTACAATTTGTGAACACATTGTGTCTCCAAAAGATTTTTCCATCACTGAACAACGTGCCCTCTTCAGTTGTCTCACATACCGAGCAGGTTCCACATTTGTGATGTCCTTTTACTGGTCCTGCTCCGAGAATTGTACTTTGAACTGTCTTTTTCACCAACGGACGCGTTGACACTATTTGTTGTCCAATGCTATGGATAAATTGGTCAGGGATATTTGCTCACGCTTTTCTGCCTCTCCCACTCATTCCATTAGTGGTTTGGAAACTCAACCAAGCGTCCCGACACTAATCCTAGTTGCTCCCACTTGGGCATGTCAACCTTGACTCCCAACCCCATTGGAACTCTCGGCAGTTCCTCATCAAAAACTACATCTTACACCCAATCTTCTCACACAGAACCATGGATGCATAAGACATCCAGACATCAGTCAACTCAATCTGACGATCTGGCTCCTTAAGTCTTAGAGTTTGGCTATCTTAATCTACCGCCAGACTGCATGAATATTGTCAAAGAGGCTAGACATCCTACCACAAGAGCCTGCTATGCAGCAAAGAGGACGTGGTTTGTAATATACTGTAATAACCACATCAACCTGCTTGATGCTTCTGCACAAAACATTATATGTCATTTATTACAGCTACAATGTTCCAATTTAGTGTACACTTCCATATGCTTACATCTGGCTGCAATAGCTGTATACCTCCAGAATAGACAACATCTATCTTTTAGAGTGCCTGTTAATAAAGCCTTTATGGAGGGACTCAAAAGAGTCATTCCCCCAAGACGTCCACCTGCTCCAGTATGGAATCTCAACATTGTTCTCACCAGACTAATGGGTCCACCCTTTGAGCCATTGCACAAATGTGAACTGCAATTTCTCACATGGAAAGTTGCTTTCCTCGTTGCAATCACATCCCTCAGAAGAGTGGGTGAGCTTCAGGCATTAACTATAGAAGAACCCTTTTTACAAATGCACCAACATAAAGTAGTTCTTCAGACTAAATTCCTTCCTAAAGTCATTTCTGATTTGCTGCTCAATATGTTGAGTTACCTGTGTTCTTCCCTCAAACAGATTCAGTGGCAGAACGTGCACAACACACATTAGATGTGAAGAGAGCATTGCTTTATTGCACAGAAAGGACAAAACCTTTCCGTAACACAAATCAACTTTTTATCGCTTTTGCTCCACCACACAAAGGCAATCCCAAATCAAAATCAGGTATTGCAAGGTGGATAGTCAAGTGCATTCAAATATGCTATGCAAAAGCGAAACAAACATTAACAGTTCCCCCTAAAGCACACTGTTGTAATCTTCCCTTTCCCTTTCCCCCTCCCTCCTGCTTTGGAATGTTCCTCCCCTTTCCCCACTCCTCCTTGGACCGTTCCGCCAGAGCTTGCCTTAGAATGTTGGAATCTCTCTGTCAGTTTAGGAGACTGGATGACGGAATAAAGTTGGTTTTACTCACCACTGCCTCAGATAATTCTTCTTCACAACACACACTCTACATGCAAACTGGGGGCTTCTATGGCATTCTTAGGAAATATACCCATAGATGACATATGCAAAGCTGCAACATGGTCTACACCTCACATATTCACAAAACACTATTGTGTAGACGTGTTAGCAAGACAACAAGCTAGAGTGGGCCTGGCAGTTTTACTATTTCAGTACACTGCAACAGATACAGGTTAGCCACCGCTTTGGGAGATAACTGCTATATAGTTTATGCACAGCATATGATCTACAGCTCATATGCCTTGAATGGAAAATGCTACTTACCCATTATGCATCTGTTCTTGGCATATAGAGCTGTAGAGTCATATGCGCCCACCCACCTACCCGGGTACACCTGTTGTAGTAACATCTTACTTAGATACATGCATTCTTGGACATCTCCTTTTACTACTCTTACTAACTCCATTATCACTCTCTGCGGAAAAACAATCGAACAATGGAGTCCATGCCCATACACACTATCATCCAAAGAAGTCACCTACCTTGTGACTGGAAAGACTTCTTTGGAAAAAAAACTGTGCAAACATCCGGACCCAACATTAGATAGCGATCTATGCACAGCATATGATCTACACAGCTCATATGCCTTGAACATCTATTTACAATAGGGGAATTGAAAGAGAAGGTTGTATTGTGTGTTTGTTGCTGCTGCCGCACGGACCATTTCCATTTTGTGTTGCCTGTTAGAAACTTGAACCTCTGTTCTTAAAATCACTGCTTTTAAAACTCACTCGAATCGCGTTGTCACTGTCAAAGGGTTCTCTGCCCTTAGCTGTTCCCCTCTTAGCGGCCTCAGCCAATCGGCCGGCACGGGGTGGAGCTTGGAGGCGGGGCTGGGCATCAAAAGGGAGTGTAGCGCTGGGGGCGAGCAATTGTGTGTTTGTTGCTGCTGCCGCGCGGACCATTTCCATTTTGTGTTGCCTGTTAGAAACTTGAACCTCTGTTCTTAAAATCACTGCTTTTAAAACTCACCCGATTCGCGTTGTCGCTGTCAAAGGGTTCAATGCCCTTAGCTGTTCCTCTTTCAGCGGCCTCAGCCAATCGGCCGGCACGGGGTGGAGCTTGGAGGCAGGGCTGGGCATCAAAAGGGAGTGTAGCGGTGGGGGCGAGCAATTGTGTGTTTGTTGCTGCTGCCGCGCGGACCATTTCCATTTTGTGTTGCCTGTTAGAAACTTGAACCTCTGTTCTTAAAATCACTGCTTTTAAAACTCACCCGAATCGTGTTGTCACTGTCAAAGGGTTCTCTGCCCTTAGCTGTTACCCTCTCAGCGGCCTCAGCCAATCGGCCGGCACGGGGTGGAGCTTGGAGGCGGGGCTGGGCATCAAAAGGGAGTGTAGCGCTGGGGGCGAGCAATTGTGTGTTTGTTACTGCTGCCGCGCGGACCATTTCCATTTTGTGTTGCCTGTTAGAAACTTGAACCTCTGTTCTTAAAATCACTGCTTTTAAAACTCACTCGAATCGCGTTGTCACTGTCAAAGGGTTCTCTGCCCTTAGCTGTTCCCCTCTCAGCGGCCTCAGCCAATCGGCCGGCACGGGGTGGAGCTTCTTGGAGGCGGGGCTGGGCATCAAAAGGGAGTGTAGCGCTGGGGGCGAGCAGTTGTGTCTTTGTTGCTGCTGCGGGCGGACCATTTCCATTTTGTGCTGCCTGTTAGAAACTTGAACCTCTGTTCTTAAAATCACTGCTTTTAAAACTCACCCGAATTGCGTTGTCACTGTCAAAGGGTTCTCTGCCCTTAGCTGTTCCCCTCTCAGCAGCCTCAGCCAATCAGCCGGCACGGGGTGGAGCTTGAAGGCAGGGCTGGGCATCAAAAGGGAGTGTAGCGCTGGGGGCAAGCAATTGTGTGTTTGTTGCTGCTGCAGCGCGGACCATTTCCATTTTGTGTTGCCTGTTAGAAACTTGAACCTCTGTTCTTAAAATTACTGCTTTTAAAACTCACCTGAATCGCGTTGTCACTGTCAAAGGGTTCTCTGCCCATAGCTGTTCCCTCTCAGCGGCCTCAGCCAATCGGGCGGCACGGGGTGGGGCTTGGAGGCGGGGTTGGGGTATCTATGCACACCAGCAAGCGGGAGCAGAACGGCCGCGCCGGCGGCGCGCCAAAGGCAAGCCCGTCTGCGCCCACCAGGGGCCATGAACCCTGGCCAAATGATCATCTATTCCCCGTTAGAACTCAGAGCGCTAGAGCAATTTCAAGCTCCCCTAACCAGGGAAGTTTCGGATCGAATTAATATTCACGGGATTCTCGACAATCAAGTGAGTAACCTCACCCCCTTAACAGAAACGCCTGCTGCCCCCCTCTTTAATCACCTGTCTATTGGCAATTCATCTCTCCGAGTCCTGTATCTTAACACTTGCTCACTGGTGAAGCACCAACTGAATATCTTCCTGTTGCTATCATCAGATAAGCCGGACGTCCTCCTGCTCTCAGAGACCTGGCTCACGCTGGACTCTTTACCAGATATTTTAGCAGCACTCCCCTCTGATTATTACATCTTGTCAGCTAACCGGCCTCCAGGGAAGATGGGAGGGGGAGTGGCTGCTATCATACATAAAAATCATAAGTTCACCACACTGACGTCCCTGATTCTGCCTGAAGTACAGAACATCATTATCAATCTCGATACCAACTCAGGATCTTTGGGTATGGTACTCGTTTACCGGCCTCCCCAGTCCATGCCGTCCTTCCCTCTCTACCTCAGCGAGCAGATGGCGAATCTCACCAAGAACCATACCAGAGTCCTACTTATTGGGGAGCTGAATTACTGGTTCAATGAGATAGGTGGGGGCCTCAGTCGGTTGAGCTCACTGAACTACTTTCCAACATCAATCTGGTTCAACATCTCACCGCCCCCACCCATATCAAGGGCCACATTCTCGACCAAATCTGGTCTTATAATTCGGACCTCTCACCACCTATCATTCCTCCCTGCATATGGTCCGATCACCAACTGACTGATTTTACAATCACTCTCAGTGGCAGGGCAAAGACCCCTAAGATAGAGGGAGGACTGACCAGAAAGTGGAGAGCACTTGATACTCAGGAGTTCATCAAAACTCTAGCTAGCTCCGCCCCCTCTGTCAATCCCAACTCCTATGTGGATTCTATGGATAAAGAGATCACGGACTGGCTATTTGCGGCTAGCGATATCCATGCTCCGCTCACTAAATTTTCTCGGGCCAGACATTCTGAAGCCCATAAATGGTTCACTAGCGAACTGAAATCTCAGAAACTATTGCTCCGGCAACTGAAAAGAAAATGGAGGTATGATTACGACAGTAAAGATAGACAGCTCTATCTGTCAGCCCGCAGGGACTATAAGAAAGCAATTCTGGCAACCAAGACTTCTTATTTCACCACCAGGATCCTCACCGCCCCTAATAATCCAAAGAAATTTTTAGGATCGTTAACGCATTCTGCAAGGATGACAGAACCTCACCCTGTCAGGTCCCCACTCAAATGCAGTGTAACCTGCTGAACAACTTCTTTGTGGAAAAAATTGAAACTATCAGGGCCAGTATTCCGATTACTCCTCAGGGGAAGCCTCCGGACAACAACTCCAACAACCCCTCGACTCTGAATCACTTCATTGCTCTATGTCTGGACACATTACTAGATTTAATGTCCCGAGTGAAATCAGGTTCTGAGGGACTGCTGTCCTCCTTCTGTCCTTAAGGATACCTTTGTAGCTCTACCTCATTGTATTCTTCCTCTCCTTAATAAATCACTACGAAAGGGAGATGTACCTAGAGCTTTTAAAACCGCCACATTAGTCCCTCTCCTCAAAAAACCCTGAGCTGACTCTTCTAACCTGTCCATCTATCACCCTATTTCCCTCCTTCCATTCTTTGCAAAAATTCTGGAGGCCCATGTGGCTAGCTGCCTTTCTAAGTTTATTGAGGAAACAGATTACTTGGAGCCTAACCAAGCCGGTTTCCGCCCGTCTCATTCCACCGAGTCAGTTATCCTGGCAGTGATGGACACCCTGAGGGCCAACGCTGACTCAGGAACCCCGCAAGCCCTGGTGCTCCTGGATTTATCAGCAGCGTTTGACACAGTTGACCATACCACCTTATTGAACTGTGTCGAACAAGCTGGTATACGGGGCGCTGCCTTCCAGTGGTTAAAATCCTTCCTTACGGATAGAACTCAGGCACTGCGTCTTGGGCGCTACATTGCCCCTAATCGATCCACGTCTTGCGGGGTCCCACAGGGCTCCTCCCTGTCCCCACTATTATTTAACCTCTATATCAGGCCCCTGATTCACTCTCTCAAAACCAGGGGAATCACGTTCTTCAATTACGCAGACGATCTCCAGCTTGTAGTTTCGCTGGAGTCTCCTAGTGCTGCTGTCGAATTCCAATCTACAATGTGTCACATCAAGCGCTGGATGGATGCGAATCAATTGAAGCTCAACCCTGGCAAGACAGAGTTGGTGTTACCTGGGAAGAGTTCCACTCACTGGGGATCCCATTTCTGGCTGGCCGAATTAGGTCCACCCCCAGCTCCTTCGCCTTCCGTGAAGAGTCTTGGGGTAACTATAGACTCCGATCTCACTCTGAGAGGACAGGTGGGCAGCGTGGTCCCCACCATCCTTTTTCAACTGCGAAAAATTAGAAAAATCTGACACTTATTATCCTATCCAGCCCTGGTTCAAGTGATCATTGCCCTGGTACTGTCACGCCTGGACTTTTCCAATTCACTGTACACTGGCCTCCCCCAGGGCCTGCTTAACCGCCTCCAAATGGTCCAGAACCAGGCAGCAAGACTGCTCTTCAAACAGCCGAAATGGCAATCGGCCAAGCCTCTACTGGTCAAACTACACTGGCTGCCCATAGTACATCGTGCCACTTTTAAGACAGGATGTATAGTCTTTAAAACACTGCACTGTACGAGTCAAATTTTTTTGAAAAGTCTGATTACCAAATATGCCCCCACACGTAACCTCCGATCTGCTCACCACCATCTCCTTACCACCCCCACCATCAAATTAAAAAGGCAGGGTGGACGCAGGTTCTCTTACTTGGCACCCAGGCTCTGGAATTCACTCCCATTCCCAATCAGGAACTGCAACAACCTGCTTTGCTTCAGAAAGGTCTTGAAGACATGGCTCTTTGTGCAACCTTACTAATCTTGGCCCGCTGCATCAACATTCATCTGATTAGCGCCATGAAACCTTTGGTGTCCGCGCGCTTTACAAATTCTTCCTAACATAACATAACATCAGAAAGGCCGAAATATAGCCTTTAAAGATGCCCAGAGCAGAGCCCTGCTGGGCCAAAGAAAGAATGAAGAGGAGAACCTCTGAAAGAGGGTCAGAAAGGGGATCCATAGCCTTTGCTATGCACCATACCACAAATTTGTTCCATCTACAGGCATATACCATTTTAGTGTAAGGACGCCTGGCTGCCAAGTTAACATTACAGACTTCGGGATGAAGGTCAAAAGCTGTCAACTGTTGCGGCTTAATCTCCACCTAAGGAGGTGGAGACAGGACAAGTTCAGGTGCAGGACCGTCCCCTGCTGCTGCGACGGAAGATCCTCCAGAAGAGGCAGTCATATCAGCGGATCGATGGCCATGTTCAAGAGCTCGGGATACCAGACTCTTCGTGTCCAGTCCGGAGCCACAAAGATTACTTGGGCACGGTCTATTTTGATCTTCTTAAGCACTCTGGGTAGAAGTGGTATAGATGGAAAGGCGTATAGAAGACCGCAATTCCACTCGCGACGAAAAGCTTTGCCGAGCAAGTGTTGTCTTGGAAATGCCAACGCGCAGAATGGCTGACATTGCGCGTTCTCTTCGGTGGCGAAAAGATCTAACCAAGGCTCGCCCCACTGCTGAAAGAGACCTTGCACCACCTCTGAGTGAAGACGCCATTCGTGATCCATCATGCACCAGCCGCTGAGTTCATCCGTCCAGGGCTTAAGGGAACCTGCTGAGGGACATGTTCCAGCCACGTCCAAAGGCTGAGAGCCTCTTGACATAGGGTCCACAACCCCACCCTGCCCTGTTTGTTGCAGTACCACATGGCGGTGGTGTTGTCTGCGAACACCTGCACTACTCTTCCCTCTACAGGAGGAAGGAATGCTTTCAGAGCAAGACGGATGGACGGATGGACCAGAGCTCCAGGAGATTGATGTTAAGCCCAGACTCCGCCAGAGACCAGAGGTCTCTGACCTCTGACTATCCCTTGTGGCCGCCATCAACAACCAATCATCGAGATAGGGGAAGACTGGAACCCCTGATCTGCGCAGATGAGCTGCGACCACCGCCATCACTTTCGTGAACATCCGAGGGGCATTGGTAAGGACAAAGGGGAGCTGGGTAAACTATAAATGCTTGTGGCCTTCTGTGAACCGAAGGTAACGCCTGTGGGTTGGCAGGACGGGGATGTGGAAATAAGTATCCTGCAAGTCCAATGCTACCATCTAGTCTCCAGGGTCGAGGGCGGACATAACCTTCTAGAGGAAGCAGTTGATGTCCCTGAGATCCAAGATAGGACGCAGGCATTTGTCCTTTTGGGCACCAGGAAGTAGTGGAAGTAACAACCACAACCTACTTCTGGGACAGGGACTAGCTCAATAGCTCCCTTGGCCAAGAGAGCCGTAACTTCCTGACGGAGAAGAGCTAAGTGATCCTCCGACATGCGATGGAGTGTTGGTGGCATGGAGGGAGGACTAGTCTTCAAAGGGAGGGAGTAGCCCCTTCGGACTATCTGAGAAACCCACCTGTCCGACGTGATGTTGTGCCAGTGGGGGAGGTGATGGCGGATCCTGCAACCCACTAACAACTGGTGGCCTTGAAATGTCGGACTAGGAAGGCTGAGGCTGCTGCAGAGGGGGCACTGGTGGACTGGCCTGCCCGCTGGCCCCCCAGACCCACGGCGTTGGGTCCCACTTCCCTGGCCGCACAGAGACTGGGTAGCTTGCACAAGCCTGTGTCCCTGGATGGAACGTGTTGGGGCACCCTTTCCATAGCCACGAAAGGAGTGAAAGGCAGACTGCACAGGATGAGAGGTGGCAGCGAGGGCTCAAGGATCTGGCCGTAGCTCTATATTCCTTGAAGCACTCGAGCGCATGGTCCGTCTTGTCACCAAACAGACCACGGCCATCAAAGGGTATGTCCAAAAGAGCCGATTGGACATCCCCAGAAAAGCCAGTGGATTTCACTCAGCCATAACATCCTGACGTAGAAATCGTTCGAACCAGGGAGTCGGCAGTGTCCAGCCCACAACGGAAGGTGAACTTTGCCGCATCTCTCCCCTCCGCAACTGCACAGGAGAGTGTGACTCAGGCCTCCTCCGGACACTGTGGCAGCACCTGCGCAACTGTATCCCATACAGAGTGGTGTAACAGCCCAAGAGACATGCAGTGTTCACCAACCGTAGTCCTAAGCTGACAGAAGAAAACATCTTCTTCCCCGGATGGTTCAGCTTCTTGGATTCCCTATCTGTGGGAGCAGAAGGGAACACGCCTTTAGATGTTGAGGGTTGGACTGCCAAGCTCTCGAGGGTAGGGTGTTGGGAGAGGAAAATGGGGTCACTCGGGGCCGGGCGGTGGCGTTGGGCAATTATTCTATCCACAGTAGCCCCTGTGCTAGGCCTGGACCAAGTGCCTAGAAGGATGTCCGTGAGGTTCTCATTGAACTGCACCAGGAGCTCCAAAGAGACTGCTGCCGCTGAAGCACCTCAGTCAGGAGTTTCCTCTTCACTGCCACTCAAGGCCTGAGCCCCCCTATGCAACACCACAGAATAGGCGGCTCCCTCCTCCGTGGCCACGGTAGTGGGAGAAAGCATGCCACTGTCTGAGGAGTTATCCAGACCACTGGCTTCCCCCAACTCCTCTCTCCAGTCTGGCTCCTCCAGCTGGTCTGCCAAAGGGTCAACAGACCCTTACCAGTCATCCTCACCTTTCTCTGGCTGATACTCAGGGCAAAAGGGAACGCCAGGAGAGAACAGTGGCACACCAGTACCGGTGGGAGCTGGTCGGCCCCGTTCCGGCTCTGTGCGGCCGGGGTCGACCCCGACCGGAGACACGACTGACGTCCGGGGCGGGGGAGGGGGGTGAGGGGAGGATGGCATTGTCAAAGGAATCAGTGCCGGAGGAGATGTCAGAGAGGTCGACAGGCACCAGTTGGGATCCAGGCCTGGATCCCTGCAGCCCAGAGGCTGGAGCAGCCGGCATCGAAGGCCTAGAGCCCCCAGCCGAGTCAGTGGGGCCCGAAGGTGCCAGAGGAGTCGGGCTTCCCAAAGACAGAGTGGAGGGTTTCGGAAAAAGCACAAAGCTGGGCAGGGGCGCTCTGGCTCCTGGGAAGGGAGGGGAGCCCTGAGCCATCCCAGAGCCGAAGGACGACGCTCTTCCGCGGCACACGGACGGGGAGAAGGTGAAGGGCGACGGTGCTTCTTCGCCTTCATCTTGAGCTTCGACTTACCTGAAGATGACGACTTCGATGAGGTATGATGGTGGTGACTCCGCGACCGGTCCCGCAACCTCCCTCTCGACCGGGACCCTGAGAGGTACAGAGCTGACTGCCGGTCCTCCAGAAACTTTGGGAACGCCTCGCAAAGACTTCGGGTTTATGGCCCGACAGTCGGAGCACGACTTCAGGGCGTGGTCGCGCTCCAGGCACCAAAGGCACACCAGGTACGGCTCTGTGACTGACATCAGCTTGTGACAAGTCCCAAGGCTTATAGCTGGTCGCTGATGTGACAGCCCTGCGTGCACCAGGAGTCGGACGACATGAAAAAGATGTTGACAAAAAGTCGAAAAACACTAGTCAAAAAATGACCAAGGGTACCTCTCTCTCTGGATCTGCGCTGGCTGGGGCGGAAAAAGAAAGAACCAACGTCAGCACGCAGGGGCAGCGTCTAGCTAGATACAGTGACGTCATTCTGTCGGTCACGACGCATACGATGAATCCGGAGTCGACTAATGCCACCTACTGACGTGCAGGGGTAATGCTGAAGAAAAATTCACCGGATACAGTCTGGCGCCTGGGGGTACTTCCAAAGTAAGGAATCTATAACTAATAGTCTCTTTCAGATACGGTCCTTTTTCAGACTCATAAATATGTACTACACATTCTTGACAACAGTGATTTCTATTTTCTCGTCCTCTTTCATCTAACAGCGGCCTTTGACACAGTTAACCATAACTCACTCCTGAACATGTCAAGTGTAAGAATCGGGATTAAAGGAACTGTCCTGAGTTGGTTTGCTCTTACCTTGATAATCACTCTCAACATATAAAATTGAATGACAATTTCTCAAAGTCCATTCCTCTAGGTCGGCGTGCACCCCACAGTTCAATCCTATCCCTAATTCTCTCTAGCTTATACAGAGAATCACTCTTTTTTAAGCAGCCATATATATCCTATCATCTGTTTGTCGATAATAGTACATTTTACTTGAATCTCTCTCGCCCAAAGGGTACTAAAGGGTACTGCTTGTTTGGATTGAACACTACAGGATTTTAAAACTTGGATCGCATTTCACCATCCAAAGCTCAACTGCCTAAAGAAAAACCTTTTACTTACTTACCCCTTTGCTAGAACTTTTTCCCAATCTAATCTTGCATTGACGTGCCAGTATCTTTCATAAAAATCTGAGCCTTCAAGCTGACATAATCGCCATAACAAAAATATAGCAGTACCAAATAAAATTCTTGAACGGTATAAAACCCTTTATTCCTGCCATTGACTTCAGTATAATGGTAGTCGCAATGTTGTTATGAAGAAGGAACCATGGAAATGCCCTGCCTCTTGGCATTTAAAAAAATCACCTGACTCCTCTGAAGGCAACTCTTAATGCACATCATAGCATGAAAAACACTCCTTGCTGCTACAGACGACTTATGGAGGTGCATGGACAGAGGAGACACCCCAGCCCTCTCCTACTAGACCTATCTGCTGCATTTGAAACAGTATCCCACCCATTCTCAACAAATGACTCCACAAAAGCGGCATCCAAAAACTCACATTTCACTGGATATGCTTCTCCCTGTTGGGCAGAACCTTGTCTGCCAGCCTGGCCCTGTACTGATCGAACGCTCTCAACCTCATCTGTGGAGAACCACAAAGGTAATTTCTCAGCCTGCCCACTTCAGCCCTTATCGGCATCATTCATGTACACTAAATCAAATTCCTATTATATGCAGACGACACACAGCTAATACTCTTCCTCTTGCACTAAATGCCAGGACGAAGTTCACCACCAGCATGACCTTGTGCTTAGCACCATGAAGATGCTGAAATAGATCTTCAAACGGCTCCTACTAGCACACACAAAACTATCACCTAAGCATCATCATAAGCAAACTGGACTAAATAAATATCCTCTATTCCGAAATCAGGACACTACTGAGCAGACACCTCCAAACCATGCAGAACTCAGCAGCCAGGATCATACTCAACCTTCCGCGACACATGACATCACCCCATACCTCAGGGACCTCCACTGGCTGCCCATAAACAAACGAGATATTTTCAAACTCCTCACACACACCTTCAGATACTGACAGAACACAGGCCCAGCTTACCTCAACAACTGTATCACTTTTCACAAACCCACCATACCTCTCCAATCAGTCGAGCTCCTAATCGCACACATCCCATTCATACGCAGAACCAGAGCCAGTGGGCGACCCTGAAACCACTTGTGGCTGTACATCAGAAACTCTCTGAAATACTTTACTCAGAAGCCTATTCCATCAGGCCAGTTGATTGCTAATCAGTGCAAAATCCATGATGCTTGGACCTCTTAGATTCAAGGAACAAAGAAATATATTTTGTTCTGTATCATGGAACACTCCAAAAACATAGAACTGTATTTCGACCTCAATATGAACAAACCCATAGTTTGAGGCTTTAAAAAGTAACAGAAAAATCTGATGTTCCTAAGCTACTTCTCATAAGACTGAAATCACAGAATAAGACAATACTGTCTCCCTTTATGTATGCCTGCAATGAAATGTCTTCTTTCTCACCCTGTGTATAGATAACATACTATATATGATGTACTGTGACTCTTGTAATGTAAATACTTCTTTTAAAGCATTCATCTAATGCCCCAAATAAAAATTTATATGTATAAATGCATAAATAAATATCAATGGTCTATGTTCTTGCATAAAGAAAGTGAAATGGACCCAGCAGACTTAAATGTTGAGCATTTATACGCAGATGCGGAAAGTCACCTGAACTCCAGAACAAGAGGCAAAGCCAAGTACAATTATTCAGGTAGTATAGTTGAAGCATGAGAAATACAGAAGTTCTGATAAGAAACAATTTGTTGCAGGTGGTACAAGAGACATACCCAACAAGATTTAACCAAGGACAAAAGAACATGATTTGTGCAGATAAAAACAAAAACTTAAATAAATAAATCCTTGCCTTACCTGCTCCAGCAAGAGTGTTTGTAGATTGCCAACCAAAGAGTCCAGAGGGATGAAATGGAGCCAGACCCTGGAGATCAAGCAAAACACAGTAAAGTGCATGTTAACACAAAGGTGCACAAGAAAAGGTGCACACCCTATTGTGGTGAACTGCACAAAGTTGAGGTTGAACTCTGCACTATCCCCCATGTGGTTATAAACCTCCAAGTAGGAAAGAGCCTGAGACATCGTTTACAAATCAGTGGATATCAAAACAGTGCGGTGTAAGATTTCTGAGATCTAATAAGGCATACAGTAAGGGACCTTTGGGACATGTTGCACTAATGTATTTCTGCTCCCCCAGCATATACACAGTTCAATAGTGAGTGGTCTCTGTTGTGCATCCCAGGCGAACCAGTTTCCTTCTCCTCCCTCCAAGACCTTGGGCAATGACATACTGGTCTGACTTCTGGCCATCAATAATGCACTAGTGTCTATTTGCTGCCTCCAAAACATCATCCCCTTTTGTATCGCTTTGTTCGCCCTAAGTGTGGCAGGGTATGCTCAGACGTGAGTCCCTTGCTCAATTGGCCACTGGATTCAAGACAGCCTGGCTGATGAGGATTATGAACCCGAAACCGGTCCCAGGATGCTTGTTTCCGGTCCATGGAAGACATGGCTTGGCAGTTCGGGCTGGACTGTTCCCATGAGGCACAGGGTAAGACTGATTTGCATATGGTCATGTCTGAAATGGGGTGGCTGAGTGGGCTAAAGAATGGTGATGGATTAAACCCAGATCAGTTGACTGGGGGTGAGTGTTTGATTTGCTCAAACGCTCCTTCCATCATCCCCATTTGTATCACCTCCAAAAACATTAGGCAATGCCATCCTGTGACTGACCTTTAAGCTGTACTATTGCTTGGTGTCTTATCTGCATCCTCTAGCACGTTAGGCAATACCATACTAGTATGACCACTGGGTATCTCTACAGTAATATCTGTGTGCTCCTTTCAGAACGTGAATGACCTTTGAGCAATGCTTTTCATTTGCTCTATTTAGGACCATGGACAATGGCATTTTGTGACAGCGAGCATAGGACACCTCAGCCAGAGAGCAGAGGACATCAATGTCAGTGAAGGGAGACTGCACCATCACTCACGAGGAGAGGCTACATTAGTCAGGCATGGTTGAGAGGCTACATTATGAATGAATGAATGTATGAATGTGTCACGATCGCGCTTGGGGCTGGAACTACATTTCCCAGCAAGACGCGAGTCGGAACTACAACTCCCATGATCCTTCGCGAATCACGCGAGACTACGATCCAGGGTAGTATAAAGAGGAAGCCTTTCCAGAGCTCGGCGTCGGGAATTCCTCCTGTCCGGTGCTCTGGTGTCGGTTGCTGATCTTCTGTGGGTGCGATAACGGTGCTTGCACCAGGATTTAGGCTGCTTTTGTTCTTTCTTGGTTTTGGGGTCGTGTTGGCAAGATTGCCTACACGTGTTCTTTTTGATCTACTTTGGGTCACTGCTCTTCCAGTCAGGATCTTGACCCGGTCGGTATTGTCGGCCGACGGAGAGGTGGATGATTGGTTAATCCAACGTTATCTCCAGTACTTTTGGAATGCTCTAACTTTGAGATAATCAGGAATTAGGAGCAAGGTGCTCTTAACTAACTAAAGACTTACTGGAGGAATCAAGCCTCTGATACATTGCCTTGAGTGTGTTAACTACAGGGCTTCCAACATACCGTTACTTTATTATTTTATGATGGAGATTGTGTTGAGGATGTATAGTGTATTAACCCTTACTGTCTCTGGCTCCCTTTATCAACAGGGGTTCTTCACGAGTGGTAGTGGGCTACACTCAATCCCTGTGAAGTGTATAAGGAGTGAGTTAGGGTTATGTTCATGCATCATTGTCCTCTCCTTGATGTCTTGTTTTATATGCTTCTGATAGTGGTTGTTATATGTATATGTTGGTTTTGTATTACTGCAGCAACGCCCTTAATACCATCATCTACACTATCAACCATCACCTACTTCTCCACTGGAGTGTATTTTGCTTTTCAGGTATTTAGAATACATAAGGTGTTAAGTGAGGAATTACAGTATGAGCATTGCAATTAGAGTGTCAAGGTATTCATGATATACGCTCTCTTTGTGTTTTCCAGATCTCCCTCCCTGCTGTCCCCTTCCTTTCCTTCCCTTTCCTAAACCCCATTACTCCCCCACTTAATCCTTCCAATGTACTGTGCTATTACAGCGACTCAGTCATTGGCTAGATTTAGAGGTGGAACATAATACTACAAAACGATCCCGAGGACATCCAGCATAACAGAACGAATGGATAAATGAGAAAGTATTTAAATGCACAGCGACCTCAACAAGGGACAGCAAGGAACAACATGCCGAACACTACTAGTATGCTTGTGATAAGACCCAGGTTTTCAAGGCTTTTCTAACAGCAAGATGATCAGAGATGAATCGGATATAAAGCAGACGATTATTTCATGCTTTTGTGGTCAGGAACAAAAAAAATATTTCACCTGAACATGGTACAAATGATGCTTAGAAGCAACAGAAGATTGCAGAGTGCCTACCATAAAGGTCACAAGAGAATATATCTGATGAAGTGAGAACTAATATTTGCTGGTTCAGTCCTGGTTAAAGCTTTATGGCAGATACGAAGAGATTTGAATAAAATATCTTAATTGAAGCCAGGAAGCTAGGTGACCAATGCTAAGTGCATTCCTTGGCAAACTTAAAATCAAGTGAAAATCTGAAGGCATTTCAAAATATAGCTGGGTAGACACATTCCATAATCCAATGAGATGAGGGACTGAACAATAAGGAGCTAAAATAAGAGGTAGACTTTTGCATAAATATCTCAGTGTCAAGAAGCATGTTGCTAAGAGCAGGATAATCTAAAGGAGTTTTTTGTTTAGCATAATGCCTAGGTTTCAGGCCTGTTTCACAGGAAGAGGAGGGGGCTCCTAAAAAGGAAGGCCATCAAGAAACTGATAGGAAGAAGTGGAATTACAATACCAAAAAATAGAATCTCCGTCTTCTCAGAGTTCAAATCATTGTGGTTCATCCAAGAGGGACAATCATTTAAGCGTGTTTTAAAGGCTTTCGGAATGGCAGCGATGTCAGATAGTGAATGTAAATTTACTACCAATTGTTTGCCATCCACATTAGTATAAGAGACTGTCTGACCATTGTGAAGAAGTTAATGTGAGGGTGCTTGAGCTCAGCACTCAACAATCGCATAGCAGCACAATAACTAGTTGCCTAACTTTACTTTCAAGAATAAAAGTAATGTACACTACTAAATAATACATCCACAAAATTGCCAAGATGCAGTTTAGTGGTCTGGCTGCTGGGGTTGGCTGTGCCTCTGTTTTCGACTTACCCCTGCCCCCCACACCCTTCTGACGCAGGCAATTCCCACCAGGGACAAAATTATAGTGTAATCATGCTGAGATGCAGATGAAATCCCTCCCCTTGTGATACTGAAAGTGTGCTCAGTTTCTCATAGTTCAAGGTTTGTTTTCACCAAATGAGGCTTGGCTACTCAGTACATAGTACCTCTGGTGTGGTCAAGCGGTGGGCTGACTTCAACTCTGCACAGCCTTTCTCCCGCTTATGGGAAAGTTTCACATCCTAACTCCACTAACCTTGTATCCACCATACCACTGTGCAGGTCCTAATGTATACAAGTTAAACTTATTGCTCTGTTGGTCAATTATCAGATCCCATTCGAGGCTGCAGGGTAACCATGGGCTACCGTCCTTAATCGTGGTAGTTGGGGGCATTTGCCTCTGATGTCCTGGGGTCTCTCCTACTATAGCTCTGCAAAACTGGGCAAAGTTCAACCTGACTTTAAGTGGTAGTGATGGTGAGCAGTCACAGGCATTTCAATGTCAATAACAAAATGGCGCAATAAACAAATGTCCAACCCAGTGCCTAACTTACAAGAAAGAAAGTACATAAATGCACACTAGAAAGTAATATGACACACTAACACAGTCAAACAAAATGTTGACTGCACCTTTATCTACTATCTTCCCTGCCCCCACTTCCAAATTATCTGGCCCCTCCCCCAGAAGTTAGGCATATTGGAATGATTAGAGCTCAGATGTAATTTTCACTACTTCTTGGGCTTGCGCAAAGTCTTATGTTTCATACCTCATGTGGTAGAACAGTTCTTTGAGCAGCCACCCAGCTACTTCCATAGCATGTCTGCTCCCCTCTCTTCTGAGAGGTGGTAGGTCAGCCAGCAGCTTTGCTGGGGTGCTTTGAGACTGCTGCAGGGCTGCCCGCCTAGCTGATGTGGAGTCGGCAGTCCCGATTCATCGCAGGGAGTTGTGGATCTTCACAGGTCGGCCATTGACATCCCACAAAGGCTGGTACTTCTGGTTATGATGCTGCCACACACATGGCAAGTCTTTGGTGATGATGCGTCCATGCACAGGGCATTAGGCCCGTTACAATGCATTCTCACACAAGCTAATACGCTGATGATGATGTGGCCAAACACGGGCTGATACACGGGTCATAACTCTGGTGATGATGCAGCCATGCAGAGGCTGACTAGAGGATGCGGCCACACACTAGCAATTTATTGACTCACGATCACAGTCCAAACCAAGCCTCAGTAATCACACTCTTAGTCTTCATGATTTCAGAACAATACCTGCCCTAGAAAGACTGCATGCCCATCGACACCAAGGTCCACAGATCGTTCCCTTTAGTCTTCTTCTGGGTAACCCACACTGCCCCTCGCTCCTTTAGCAGGGTTGTCAGGCCCCTTCACTTTTCCAGTAGGCAGGCATTTAGGTTTTTAGGCCCTTGCGAATAGGTACACATCTCTTTCCTTTCAGCAAGAGGTCAGACTCAGGTGATGTGGCCTCAACTCTGGGAAGCTGGCTGTCAGGAAGATACCAGCTCTGATTGTATGGCAGACCTCTGAGTATACTGCGGAACACTCCCTTCCTTGGCCTAAGGGACTTGAAATTGGAACACCAAGTGAGGTAGAGTGGTCCCACTTTTATACACCAAAATCAGAAAGGAGATTTTTATTCTGTCTGCATATAAAGAATTGATTAAGGGTGGTTTTCTTATCAAGTGACCTTTCCAAGCGGGTCTCCAAACACAGACTTTGTATACGGTGATGATTCTCACAGCAGGTCAGTCTCCAGCCTGGAGCACCCACAGAGGTGTGAGGTTTCTGCACCTGGATGTCATCAGCCAACAGAAAGTGTAATCAGGGAACAAAAAAAGAATTGGCCTCATCTAAAGTTTCCCTCACACAACGGACTACAGCCCAGAGCTGCCAAGTTTACACTTCACGTTTATGACATGTTCCTATTTTCAGTTCAGTTATGTGTGACACATTGGGTACACATTAAGGTGAATAAAGCAGTAAAGTTCATGTAATGAGGCAAATATCCGAAAGGAACCATTCTTCAAAATGTAATAGTCGTACTGCATCTGGAGTACCGATATTTCCCCCACTGTGAACTTCTGGGCCCTGTCCTGGTGAAAGATTTTGAAAGAAGACATATGTCGAGTGCTGGTAACGGCCTTAAAAAAAACTAAAAAAACTGGCGGAGCAGCAGTCTGTGACTGTCTCCTGCAAAGGATCCTGCCAATTGTGGATGTGGGCTAGTGACCATGGAGTTTTAATGGCTTGCTGCCATGAGCTACTAACACTTTCAAAACCAGGGACATTTTGGATTATTGTTCTGCCTCTTGCAGTGGGACGGCCAAGGGCTGATTTAGAGGAGGGTGGTAACTGAAAATCATGTTTCTGTAGAAGTGCTAAAACAAGAGGAGAAAGGTTTGTCTATGGTCAAAGAAATGTCACTGGAGGTTTTCTGCCAGATTTCGCAATATTTCCAAGAATGTGAATATTCTTCATTATAGCCCATCTTGAAATCAGGCCCCATAGACTGCTGGCTCATATGCTATCTGATACAGTGCGTAGTCACATGTCCACAATACGGCAGACCTAGAAAGCCGGACATACTTTCCCCTCAACCCTCTATCCACTCTGCCACTTAGTTTTTTCCCTCTCTTTCTTCGTTGCCTCCCTCCACTCCATTTTGATTTCCAACCCTTCTTTCTTTTATCTCTCTCCCTTTCTCAAATTTGTCCTCCCCATCTCATTCGATCTTTCCTCTCATAACAAACTCCCTCTTGATGTTACTTCCTTTCTCCTCCATCTCTGTTTCACTGGGTCTCCTTTCATCCCTCTTCTATCTTTCCTATTTTTTCCCTCCTACTTTTCCCTGGTCATCCTTCTTTTTGTGCTTGTTCACCCATATCCACATCTTCTTTTGTATCTCTTCACTCCAGTCTCATCTCTTTGTCCCAAACTCAAGCTCAAAAATGGATTGACCCTTAACAAACCAGGTATGCTAATTAAGACTGCATATATAATGGTAAACAGGCACGTGAACTGACAGGGTCACAGAAATGCTGACATTTCCTAGTAAAACACCAGTTTACTGTTTGCATGACACATCGTTATGAACAATGCCATTCTTATTAGCAACAACAACCTTGTTTATGTTTTCAGGAAACCCAATAAAATATTTAAATATGGAGGAAACCTTTTATTCCTCATGATGTAATCTAGTTCTAGGTCCGACACTGACTGTGTAGGTATCACCATTCCAATGAACCTGAATTCAGCCCCTGCCTGCTGCAGCACAGGGAAATTTAAAAACCAAAATTAAGTTCCTTGGTTTTCCTCATATCCAAAGGACTCACTTCATTCATGTATGTGGCAAGCACTGGTTGCCCCCAGGAGCTGCTTCAATCTCAGACTCGCTCACCGCGACTGAAACAAGCCAGCATACGCTAATTTGTAGACCACAAGTGTTGTCCCCAGGAGCTGCCTGAGTCTCAGACTCTCTCACCACACCTGCAACAGGCCAACCTACGGTAGTGGGATGACCATGTTTCCAGGGGCTGCCCGAGTCTCAGACTCTCTCACCACGCCTGCAACAGGCCAACCTACGGTAGTGGGATGACCATGTTTCCAGGGGCTGCCCGAGTCTCAGACTCTCTCACCACGCCTGCAACAGGCCAACCTACAGTAGTGGGATGACCATGTTTCCAGGGGCTGCCCGAGTCTCAGACTCTCTCACCACGCCTGCAACAGGCCAACCTACGGTAGTGGGATGACCATGTTTCCAGGGGCTGCCCGAGTCTCAGACTCTCTCACCACGCCTGCAACAGGCCAACCTACAGTAGTGGGATGACCATGTTTCCAGGGGCTGCCCGAGTCTCAGACTCTCTCACCACGCCTGCAACAGGCCAACCTACGGTAGTGGGATGACCATGTTTCCCGGGGCTGCCCGAGTCTCAGACTCTCTCACCACGCCTGCAATAGGCCAACCTACGGTAGTGGGATGACCATGTTTCCAGGGGCTGCCCGAGTCTCAGACTCTCTCACCACGCCTGCAACAGGCCAACCTACGGTAGTGGGATGACCATGTTTCCAGGGGCTGCCCGAGTCTCAGACTCTCTCACCACGCCTGCAACAGGCCAACCTACGGTAGTGGGATGACCATGTTTCCAGGGGCTGCCCGAGTCTCAGACTCTCTCACCACGCCTGCAACAGGCCAACCTACAGTAGTGGGATGACCATATTTCCAGGGGCTGCCCGAGTCTCAGACTCGCTCACCACGCCTGCAACAGGCCAACCTACGGTAGTGGGATGACCATGTTTCCAGGGGTTGTCGGAGTCTCAGACTCCCTCACCACCCATGCAACAGGCCAACCTACGGTAGTGGGATGACCATGTTTCCAGGGGCTGCCCGAGTCTCAGACTCTCTCACCACGCCTGCAACAGGCCAACCTACGGTAGTGGGATGACCATGTTTCCAGGGGTTGTCGGAGTCTCAGACTCCCTCACCACGCCTGCAACAGACTGGCCTAAGGTTGTGGGAAGACCATGAGGCTGGAAAGATTAATCCGAAATAAAGAATGCTCACCTCATGCATGATGCCCGAATAACCATCAGGACACTGTGACACCTGAAGGAGAAATGATGACCAGGGCGCCAGCTGGCTGCTCTATAACCCCTCAGTTCACTTCCTGGCACAGCAAAAAGAATCAGAGAGCTGACACTTTCTGGAACAAATCAACCTCAACTGAAAAAACCCAGAAGGTGCCGGATCCACATGAGCTGGGCCTAGCACTAGCTGTTGTTTATGTTTTAAGCGATGACGTGCTCCTGATTACGTGACCATAGCAATATGTTTGGACCCCGCTGGCAGTAAATTGGCTGCGGATGTCAGCAACGTAGAGCAACCTTAGACGAAGTACGCTGGCTGCTGTTTAATAGTGTTTCCACATGTCACATTTCACATTGACACGAGGCCAGAAGAGATGTAATGCATGATTATTGCACTTTAGTGCGGTAATGCGGACATCAGCACTAAAATACCATAATCTAACCCCTGATGCCTGGTACTTGGTAGGGCTTTTAGTCCCACCCTTCACCTCTACCATCTACCACATGGCAGCCTTCAGAAAGTCTAATCAGCAACTCCTTAGCAAGCAAAATGTCTGATCAAATTTCTAACAGAACCCTGTCTCCACTCCCCTCACTTCAATGTGTAAGTCTCCTTTCTTCTTCAGGAATATCATCAATACACATCCACTGTGCGTAAAAAAACAACCTCACCTGCATCTTGTGCAAAGGCCATGTCTGCGATGATCCCACAAGTCTTCATTACTTTTGGTCATTCCCACACATCATGCATTTACCACACAGGCTACACACACTAACAAGCACAACATGCACTTGTAATGTTACAGCTGTTGGGTAAGGACAGAGAAGCAGAGGTTTACATTAGTGGACCAGTACGGCTCCACTCTAGTGACACAGACAGAAAATGCGTGGTCACAAATATCGATTCACAAAACATGGTAGACCGTCATCAATGCTCCATGTATTAAACCTATGATAGGGACTGCAGTTCAATATCTCTCATTGAGGGCACGCTTGGTGCACCTCTCTAGGTCACAGGAGAGGTCCAGGACCTCATATAGTCATTGACTGTCTTAGGCCTCTACACAAACTCTTAGGTTAGATTGACGCTAGGGTCAAATAAAAATCAGGATGCAGTTGGGTGCTAAGAGTAAAGAAACAAGCCTGTATACCATGGAAGGGCATTCTCTTTCCAACTGATGCCCTTCCCCAATCACACTGCGCAGATCTTTACTCTACTATTGGAGAAGTCCCCTTGTCAGATCAGCAACACCGAAGGTAAAGTCCATATGCATTCTCATGAATCATTGTGACTTTGTGCTCAACCAGGAAATCTAGACCTTGCAATGAAAATGCCTAGCTCAGCAATTTGGGATTATCATCCTTCATTCCATCAACCACCTGAGTGGATGGTGATCTGTCTGTACCACAAACTTAGTTCCACACAGATATGGCCTGAACCTGCTCAAATCACACACTATGGCTAAGCATGCCATATCAATGGCTACCCAGTTATGTTCTATGGGAACGCTCTCCACCCTTGGGAAATAGTTGAGCCAGCACTGCTCCAACACCTCAATATGAGGAAGATGTCTGTACTATGAAGGGTTAACTGTAGTCAGGGGCATTTGGTTCAACTGCTTTTAAAGTGCCATATTCAGGTCTTCAAAGGCACTCGGACACTCCTCGGTCCATATTACGTTCTTGGACTACTTCTTCAATGTCAAATCTGTCAATGGAGCAAAGCTCTGAAGATGTGTGGAAACCACCACCACTTTCATGAACATCCGAGGGGCCCTGGTAAGGTCAAAGGGGAGCATTGCAAATTAGAAATGCTCCTAGACCACCTTGAATTAGTAGTAGCATCCATGGGACTTCAGGACGGGTACATGGAAGGGGCTACGGAACATGGTACATGGAAGTGGCTATCTGCAGGTCCAAAGCCACCATCCAGCCGCTTGGATTTAAGGCACATAGAACCTGGGCCAACAAGAGCATCTTGAATTTATCCTTCCTTAAAAAGGCATTCAGAGGGTGGAGATTTAAAATAAAAGATTATTTCCATCTTCGGCATGAGAACATTGCAGAAGTAACAGCCAGTCCCTATTTCTAGAGCCAGAACCCGCTCTATAATTCCTCTGGCCAAAAGAGCCTGCACTTCTTGAAGCAAGATGGACAACTGCCCCTCTGAAAGACACTCTGATATGGGGGGAAGATTGAGAAAGTCAAAAAGGAATGGTTGGGCATAGCCTCATTAAACTAATTGAAGGACCAACCCCCTTTAGATGGTATATTTTGCTACCCTTGGAGGAAATGTCAGATCCTGCCTCCTACAGGGTGATCATGTGCCATTAAGGGCAAACTAAAGTGTCTTGGAGGCTGACGCTGCAGGGTGGGGTACTAGGATGCTCCCTGCCCCTGGAGGTCTAGATAGTGTTTGCTAGATCTCCGATCTCATAAGGGCTGAGATGCATGTTGAATAGGCTGTGAACCTTGGTGCTGCCAGTATACCAAACCCCTAGATTAGCCTCAAACAGGGCAAAATTGTTGAGGGACTTGTCGTGCTGGAGTGGGAAAGCAGTGGCCCAGCTTTCTTTGAAGTGTTCCAATGCTAAGTTTGCCTTCTCCACAAAATGGCGAGATCTGCTGAATGGCAATTCCATACAAAAGGTCTGCACATCACCAGATAGGCCCGTAGATCTAATTAAAGAATGACACCAAAGAACCACACGATTGCCAACAGCTCTGCCCAAATAGTCGGTAGTGTCCAGTCCAGAAAGGATGATATATTTAGCCGCATATGATCATTCTAGATAGTTTGAGACAGGTTGGCCTGAATTCTTGAGGCACTGACAGCAAGATCTCACCAGCCATGTACCATAAAGGATGGAATATCTCCCCAGCAAAGAGCTGGCAATGACTTTTCGGAGTGCTAGGCTGGCTTTGAAAAACATCAGTGTCCCTAATGCTTTGATTCTTTTCGACACTCTGTCTGAGGGAGTCATATCAAATGATTTCGGGGTTACCCTGCTGCTTGAAGCCTGAACCACCAGACATTCTGGCTCAGGGTGCTGTGTTGAGATGCAAGAGTAACCAGTCAACAGCATGTGGCACCTAGCAGCCTGCCTGTTATCTGGTGGATAGAAGAAGACTTAGACCAGGTGCCCATTAAAGTATTAGTCAGGGCTTATTTGAATGGCAGTAAAGGCTCAGAGGAAGTCTGTTCAGGTTGCAAAACGCCTGCGAACACATTAGTTTTGACAAGAAGCCTTCATGGCTTTGACTATGTCAGCTGTGTTGACCAGAGCACAGGCTTTATCATAATCTCAGGAAGAGGCTAGGAGCATCCCAGATATGCTTAGCTCAGGTCAAGGTAGTAGGTGGTAGATGGCTGTAATGTCCATTGCCCCTGCTCCATACAGTGCGTAGGATAAGACTATAAAGCAGACCATTTGTTGGAGACTGGGTAACAGCCAGAGCTGCTGGGTGACCTACCTGAAAGGAATTCCACAAGGCAAAAGTTAAGTGCTCTACGCTTGTGTACCTTCAGAAGGCAGCCTAGAAACAGGCCAGCAAGGGAGTGGTTGGATTGCATGACATTGAGTGGAAGGAGGGACTGCTTCACATAGAGCCAGTACACTTTGAACCAGGTGCTAGCAAAAAGCTATTGAATCCACTCATGCACATGACATTTCTGTTGCTAATAGGAAATGAAGTGCCCTTAGCAGGACACTTGGGAACTAGAAAGACCTAGTCTCTTGTATTGGCCATGGATGTACAGGGACACAAAGAAGTTCTGTAGAAACAGTTGTGCTTGCCAAGTGAGAGGCAATTTAGGAGGTAAGACCAAGGTACTAATAGTGCCTCTGCTAATTTTAACTATTAAGTTTAGGCTGTTGGAAATAGGAATTGTTATCCTATTTGACTCCCATTCAAGATTAGGTGACAAGTATGTGTTGGTTGTTGTGGACCACGTCATCAAGTATCCAGAGTCGGTACCTGGGAGGGGCACGCCTGCAAAGGTTTTAACTAGGGATCTTTCCTTGGGTTAGATTTCCAAAGACTGGGATTTCTGACTGGGCAGCCAACTTCATCTCCTTGCACATGAGAGAGATGTGGGAGGATCCTACCACTTCTCCACAGCATACCACCCACAAGCCATTGGGTAGGTGAAAAGGTTTGATAAAACCCTTAAGAGCAAGATGAAATCTCTGCCGGAGAACCTCAAAAGGATGTCAGACTTCTCCTGTCAAGTGTCTTGTTAACTGACCAGTAATTTTCACAATGAAGAGAGTGGGTTTCAGTGCCTCTGAACTTCTATTTGAGCACCAAGTGCACCTCACCCTCTCACCTTGATCAAAAGACGTGTGGGAAAGAACATCTGAGTCACCTCAGAAGTAAGTGGCGATTATGCAATGAGCCTCAGGAAGTTGATGGTTAAATACATGAGTCAGTAGAAGAAAAACCTTCAAGCAAGCCAAGGGCTGATGAAGGAGTAGCATGACCAGAAATAGAAGCTCACTGGGTGCCAGGTGGACTAGAAGGCATTGGTGCTGAAGTCCTTTTTTCCAAAAGCCTTGGAGGATAAGCAGTGTGGGCCATACAAATAGTGCAGAAGGCTGCTTAGGTGAACTCTTTGGTGGACATGCCTCAAGGGAGCCCAGGAAGGTGTTCCATATGAACCTGCTTAAGCCTTATCCCGGGAAGATTACACAGTGAATATCTTGCCTATGGCAGAAAAATTTTAAGGACGACAGTGAGGTTCTGCCTAACTTGCTGAATAGGGAAATGAAGGATAGGTCTGTGGAAGGGGTACAGCTTGCCCCTGTGTTGACCCTTTAGTACAGAAAGAGTGTGTAAAGAGGTGCTGGGACAATATTCCCAACCTTTTTTGTTCAACACAGGGTCGATATCTGTACGTGTTCATGATGTTGATATCAGAGATAGTCTGTCAGTAAAAAGACTTATTGCATGTCTGACCGAGTCCAGGAGTGCATTATAGGAGAAGTAGCCAAGATGTTGGACCTGTGAGTGATTGAGAGATTACTTAGTCCTCAGGCCAGCCCAGGAGTGTTGTTGCCCAAGCAAGGTTCCACAGACTTGTGGTTCCTTGTGGACTAAAGGGCCCCCAACGAAGTCAATAAGACAAATTCACATTTGAACCCCCAGAGCTGATGACCTTTTAGACTGGCTGGGTGCTGCAAAAACCTGAGCACCTTTGATTTGATAAGCGGCTACTGAAAAACTGCATTAGTGCCAAGAAGAAGACTGCATTCTTTTATGGATACGTCTAACTGCTGATTCCTTGCCTTTAGAATATCCCCAGGCGCTAGAGTGGATCTGGAAGATTTAAGCAACATTGCTTCTGTGTGTCGGTAGGTGACATCATTGGGCTCCGTAATAGCATAATTTCAACCCAAAAGTGAAGATGGAGCCACTTGTAGGTGCCCCCTCTGTGTGTTGACATCAGTTATTTTTCTTCTACACGCTCGTATATGGATCTGGAGCTTGCTCCTAACATTTTTCCCCTCAGTTGGTGACCTTTTTTTTCTTAAAATTCTGTGTTTATCCAGTGTGCAGGGGAACAACGTCCCCTCCTAAAACTACAGAGATTAAGCCTTGTGGGAATTGGTAAAAAGTAATGTCTCTGACAGACCCTCACGAGGGGTGCCTCAGGTGTTTAGGTTCAGGGCACGACTCCAAGTCCTGCGAGGAGTGTACCCTTATAAATCCAAAGGCAATCAAGGAACACAAAGCGAAGATGTACTTCATCAAACACAGAAAGAAGTTTCAACAGTCCCACTCCCCCTGAACGTAGAGAATGTGGGACTTTTCCCACACCTCGGGCCATTCCTGTGACAAGTCTTTGTTGCTCTCTAAGTCTTCAGGTAAGTCAAAGTCAAAATGGTAGCACCAGAAGGCCACGCAGGATTCTTACCACTCCTGCCACTCTCAGCCTGGAATTTTGTGAGGACGTCAGGGTGTCTTAGTCTTGCTCCTTGTCCCCGGCTGAACGGCTAGTTCTGCAACTGATCCTGATGTACCCCGAGACTTCTGGAGCCACTGGTGAAGTTGCAACAGATTGATGCCTTTAAGGACACCATTTTGAAAATCTCTGGCACTCTTCTGGCGCATCTTAGGGCACCTAACTTCTGTGGTGGCCTCTGGTTGGATCACTGCTGGCTCGCCCTCAACACCATCTCTCCTGAAGCAAGTTTTCCTTGGATATCGACGCCGGCTCCAATGCTTCCGGCGCAGGAGGTCAATCTTGTCCTAACATTCCTATCTCACTCCAAGCCAAATTTATCTCGGCCCAACCGTGATCATGTCCCAAAGCCATCTCGATGCACCTGGTCCCAGTTCAATCTGACTCAGACAAGACCATACCTTTACCTCAGAGCCTCACCCCAGTCCTCCAACACTTTTCATTCTGACAGGTCAGAGGCAGCCAGCTTTGAAGATGACAATGGAGATGATGGGGATTATTTTACTCCACACTATGATGATGACAATCTGTACATGAATCTGCAGAGGGCCAGTGAGTTGGACACTTTCCCAAACACTACTGCCATCAACAGGAGAGAGTGTTTTTTAGCTGTGTTGATGAAGGGCAACCAACGTTTTAGAATTATAGCACTCAACTTGTGCCTTGTGGAATTCCTTCAAGGTACGTCACCCAACAGCGCTGGCAGTTACTCAGACTCCAACAATTGGTCTGCTTTAGGATTTCATACTCCGCATCGTCTGGAGCAGGGGCGATGGACATTACGGCCATCTACCACCTACTACCTGTCCTGAGCTAAGCAAATCTGAGATGCTCCAATACTCTTCCTGAGACTAAAATAAAAAAAGCCGTTGTTCAGGCCAACACAGCTGACGTAGTCCAAGCCATGAAAGCTTTTGGTGCTGGTACTATACCAGAGGCAATCAAATCATTACCCAAGAGACACCCAGAACTTTGCTTCTCTCTTACCCCTATATCAACCATGGTCGACTTGCCATTGATTCCTACCACAACATTAGCAATCAGATACTCTATGTCTTCATGAAGTGCCAGGTCAACGCAGCAGCCGCCTGCCTCCTGCTTCCACACCCTCCACATGCCCTGTAAGATTTTCAGATGTATCCCCATCAACACCAAGAACACAGTAACTCAATCCCTTGTCACCAGTCAACTGGACTACGGAAACTGTCTCTATGTCGGAACAACCTCCCATCTCCTCAAACAGCTACAGACTACACAAAACGCCTCAGGCAGACTCATCCTAGAACTCCGGAAACAGACCAGCGCCACCTCCCACCTCAGAAGTCTCCACTGGCTCCCCGTTAAGACGAGATGCCAGTTCAAGCTACTGACTCACATCTACAAGGCCCTCCACAACACCAGACCCTCCTACATCATCCATCACCTGACCTTCCACCAGCCGACCAGCCAACTCTGATCCACTTTACTTCCCCTTCACACACGTTCCCCGCATCCGGCAGAGCCGTAGCGGAGATAGTTCTTTCTCCAACCTCGCCGCCAAGTCCTGGAACAAACTTCCTCTCCACCTCCAAACCTCCCCCTCACTCGCCGAATTTAGGAAGGGAATCAAGACTCTTTGACTAAAGTTCTACATCCCCCAGCACCTGGATACCACGCTGGGGTGAAAAACTGTGCAATACAAATACTGATTGATTGATAGATTGATTCCCCAGTGGCTATCACATTTGCGCTATTAGCACCTGGGAGAATCTCCTCTGGGTTGATATACTTCCTGTTAACCAGAGAGATACCTGTAAGGGGAAGGAAGGTTACTTCCATTGAAACTAGCCTCCGAAAAGAACCCATTGTATTTGTGCTTTAAAGCATCTGATTCCCTTTCCCAAAAGTCTAGAGGAACTAGGTTAAAAGCAACAGGTACTCTGGGTTCCCTTCATCCACAGTCTACATACTTGCTATCGTAGGTGTAACTGGCATGAATACTTCTTGAAAGACCACGCTGTTGATTTGTGGTTTTGGAGACAGATGATAGTCCACTAAAATGCCTAGGATTTTTGCTACCTCTGAAGGGAGAGTGGGACATGTGAGGATCCTTCAAATAGAATAGGTTCTGGGAGTCATCAGAATACTTAAAGATTTGACATCCTCTTCTAACTAGCTCCTTGATCAAGGGTTGCAGATATATGTTGAACAAGTGGAATGAGAGGGCTGAGCCTTGTGAGACTCCACAGTCAGCATTTACTTTGCCCGCTTTAATAGGGGGTACGGCTTCAGTTCTGTTGTCTGGGAAGGAGCCAAGGCACTTATATGTTGTTCCTATAATCCCCGCTGCTCTCACACACTGTAGGAGAAGCCATGATCTACTGTGTCGAAAGTAGCAGACGAGTCTAACAATATTAGAGCCATAGTTTGGCCAAAGTCCGTTTCCATCCTCAAATCATCAATATCAGACATGAGGGCCGTCTCAGTATTATGCAGTGGTCAGAACCCAGCTTGTTGGGATATAACTATCGTCCAGTTTGAAGATGATTACATATTTCCTGAGCAACATAGATTTCCAATATTTTGGCACAAGCGGGGAGCAGAAAAATTGACCTGCAGTTCTTTAGCGTAATTGGGTCGTCATTAACTTTCTTTTAACAGAGGGACTACTACTGCCTTTTTAAAAACACTCGGAACCACACCTGTCTGTAGGGAAGCCCCTTACCAAGTGGATCTAATATGGTTGGAGCTAAAGGTTTCATCACTTTTGGAGGAAGAGGGTAGTTTGGGGAGCCTGATTTGGTTTTACCCAAGAGCATTAGCATCATTTCCCAGTGGAGTAAATTCAGCTAGAGAAACATTTGCCTCCGCTGTGTCTTCTGCATCAAGCCACTCCACCACTGGGCTATCTTTTATTGATTTGTTGATCAAGCAAATCTTTTCTAGAAAGAAGTCATTGAATTAATTGCAGCAAGCTTGAGTGGCCACTACCGATTGGCTAACTCTGTCAGATGATGAAAGGTCCCTCATGATCTTAAAGATCTCTCGCTGAGGAGTCTGAGCTTCACTAATCCTATTAAATTAAAAGCACGGTTTAGCTTGGATGATCAGTTTCTTGTAATTAAGCAGCGCTCCCTTAAATATTTCTTTTTGTGCCAACTCATAAGTGTTTTTCCATTTCCGTTCGAGTTGTCTCAGTTCTAATTTAGCCTTTCTGAGCTGCAAGGGAGCCAAGATGATGCGTGCCTGTTCTTTATGCTGAGTTTATTAACATAGGTATCTGTGTCAGCCCAGACCTATCTGCTCCATTCTCTGTCATCAGTTTAGGGTATGCTCTGTACAAATAAAAAGACTGTAATGTCACTCCATCTATAGCAACACTATAGGCGACATATAGGCGACAAAAGACAACTGACTCTCCTTTTGGTTCTCTAGTAGCATTGTTTTTAGGGCGGTGGGACATGAATGTTTCGAAGTTAATGATTACAATCACTTCTAACAATTGCCACTCTATGTAATGGTATATTTCAATGTATTAAACTAAAATGAGTTGAAATGGCAACTTCATAAAGAAATACATTGTTTGGAATGTTTAAGTGCCTTTGGTGGAGCAAAGGAATGTTAGTAACGTGAAATATAAAATGCTGTGGCGGCTTTCATGAGATGCAGCTATAAAACAATTGGTTAAAGCTGCAAGATCATGGAGATGGAAAGTGAATGGGATGCTTTAAAGATGAATGAACACAGTTTACATGAACCTCATCTTTAAGTGTGGATTGATATCTTAATTACACTGTTTATGAACAAAAATCAGATGAAAGCGTGCTATTAAAGTCTTCAGCGTCCCAGGACTCTGAAAACAGTCTGCATTGCCGGACGGATCAGAATAAACATCTAGCACTGTCTGGAAAACTAGACAACAGTAGAATAGGTTATATTTTTTAATTGTGTGCCACAACATAAGGGATTACATTTTGGATGCTGAGTGTGAGAACATCGTACTGTTTGCAAGTAAAATTCAAGGAAACTTTTGAAGAAACATTGATATAATGCATTTAATTTGGTACATGAGCATTAGAATAGTTTATAACGCCCTAATCACAACTTCCCTGGACTTTTTGAGCCAAGCATCAACAAGCCCTCGCCTTTCTTCCCTGTAGTTGTCAGCGCTGCTCCTGGGGACCCTGCAGGAGACAGGAACTAAACAGATGCAAAAACAAATGGTTGTGAAGCGAGCACACTTTAAAACCATTTGTTTCGCTTTGTTTATTTGTAAAGCACCAAGAGCTGAAGCCGGTCCAGCCTTCCGGAACAAAACCGTTCCGCACAGCTGTGAAAACAGCTTCCACCCTGACAGTCCACTGGTAAAGTGCCAGGTAAAGTCTATCTGGGCCTGCATTTGGCACAGAGAGCACGGATTCCATGCCTGGACATACCAGTTGCACAGAG
Organism: Lissotriton helveticus; assembly: GCF_964261635.1. Lineage (NCBI taxonomy): Eukaryota > Metazoa > Chordata > Amphibia > Caudata > Salamandridae > Lissotriton > Lissotriton helveticus. Next base: position 1,931,344,033 of record NC_136061.1, read on the forward strand.
GTTGTCAACTGCAACAAACATCAAGGTGACAGATGGAATGCTTGAATTAATCTCAAGTGCTGGTGATCACCAAGGTCCATCATGCCACTTTAGACAGAGCCCCGACTTATGTAAATCAATACTGACCCTGCTCCTCATATCCAGAACTACCAGGTGAGGCCCCCTCCAGAAGAAACTACAAGCAACCCCATACAAGTTTCAGCCTATGTAGGACCCACTGTAAGGTGCAACAGGAATCCTAATGCATAAAGCAGAAATAAGATGGGATAGGGAGAAGAGGCCTTAGTCACCCAGTCTGAGGAAAAAGGCTGTCTCAATCAAAGAACAGAGGCTTCCTCCAAGAGGAAGAAGAGAACACTAACACACACCATTGAGGTTGCAAAGGCTACCATAGTCTGGACACATAGGCCACTTCAGTCAGGAAGAAGGCAACACTTCTTTAAGTTATGGGGCAGAAGACAACTCTATGAGTCAGGGAGCAGATTACACCTCAGTGAGGATGTAGATACTGCCTCAGTCAAGGAACAGAGACCAGCTGCATCAGGACAGAGCAGCTGGTGCGACCAAGTGTGAGAAGACCCCACCAAATGTCATACAGTACCTGGATGAGATGGTAGAGCGAGATGTCGGGAGGTGCTATACTGTGAGACGTCCACTGAGGGAAGAGCGCTGCCTTAAGTTTCGGGTATGGAGTGAGAGCCACCTTCAGAAGCTGAGGATCCACCGTCTCTAGAGAGGCCTCATGTGGCTCCTGCACACCAACAATCTGAAGACAGAAGAAAGAAGTGAGGATTTCATGGAAAAATAGGCGAGAGAGGTTGTAGTAGTAAAACCTTTAAAGAGGAACAGCAGTATGGTCTGGGGATAGGGATAGCAGAGTAGAACGTGGATATAGTTACAAAAGCATTAGCGGCTTAAGGAGAGGTACAGCAGTAGGGTCTGTAGATAGACAACTGTAGAGAGAATAGAAATTGCAGTATGGATGAGCAAATATCTGTAGTGGGGAGAGGGACACCAGTGAGGCCTAAAAAGGAGATCAAACTGGGCGCAAAGGAGGAGAACAGCAGCATTGGGGAGAGGGATGAAAGCGGGCCTGCACAGAGGGACAACAATCTGGCCTTCAATGTGAGATCACTGCAGGGATGTTGAGGGAGAGGGCCAGCAGGAGTGAAGTATGGACTGAGGGACACCATAAACAGAGTTGGGGACAAGGAAACAAACACTACAGATCCAATTATGATTGCCAATAAGCCTAGTAATTAGAATTTCCCTCTAGAAATCTCCAGGCAAAAATGCAGCCACAAATGTGGATATACTGTGGGAGGGGGGGGATCAGATGTATCAAAGTTGATTCCCCTGGAAATAACCCATTTCTTAGTAAACCCTTACAGTCAAGTTGTAAGGGCAATCTTCTTCTGATCCTCCCCCAACCTACTGTACCATTCCGTAAGGGTAATTTCAGCGCTTGGATTTCCAGTCCCATCAAAGGCCATAAGACAATGTTTGTTCTGCCCATGGACTTTAATGGTTGCCTCAACTATTATATTATGGGCATGCAATTCTAATGCACAATTGTGCATTTGTTCATTCTGATCATGCTTGGAAGATACCTGTATTGTAATGTATTGAAATTGTATTTCTTTTTTAATGTCTCAAGGAGACTTAGTTTATCTTTGTCTGTGATCTATATGTGTCTAATTCTACAGGGTTGATTACTGCTCTCCTTCATAAGAAGTCGATAAAATCCTAATTGAATTTCTATGGGATAACACCACTGGAAGTCCTGCCTTGCAGTACAGAAAAATGGTATTGAACATATGGGGATGGCGCTTCTCTGAAAGAGTAGCTTGAAAAGAAAGGGACACCAGCAGCACAGCTTGAGGCAGAGTAGTTCTGGGGCCCTACAGTTGATTGTCACCGACTATTTAGCTGAAGGTAGATAGTAACAGAGGAACTATGAAATATCGGATGTTTTTCTAGATGAGAATGGGCCACCGGATTTAACCTTAACTGTAAACTTGGTTTTGATTTCTGATGCCAGGATCTGATGTTATCTTCCCTTACAGACCTGCAGAACAAATTTCAAAAGCACATTGAAAAAGTTCCAGGGCAAAACTCATGTCAGCTGTCCTTATGGTCGTCAATGTCTAAAAATAAATTAAATATGCGGGAATTTATTGAAGCACTGCACTTACATACATTATAAGAGAAGGGCATACTTTCAACAAAACTATTTAATTCGTATAAGAGTGTTATTTGCAGTGGACCTCTGCAAGACAGTGACACAAAGTGTGACTTGGGGAAGAGTAACCATGGCAGCAAAGCTCGGGTAGTCAGTACCTCCAGGATTGGGGTTCTTCAGGGAGCAAAGAGGGCACCATAGCTATGGGAAATACTGAGGTCAGCAGTGGGGATGCTGGGAGAATAACAGGGAAGTGTAGTGAACAAGGGGAAGGATGAGCATCTTTTTCAACTTTGTACAAAAGTGGGTGAGTGATAAAAACGGCAATTGTTCACAGAATATTACCTGATCAATGCCACCAGATGTGTACATTGCAGTGGCCAAAGCAAGGAGTGTGTGCCCCTCCAGGAGCATGCTGCTTAGACTCGCCTTATCGCTGGGGATCAGTATCTGGGCATTCGCCAGCGCAGCTGTGAAAATCTTCCCCAAATCTGCAAAGATACCCAAAGATTAAACCACTTATGTAAAACAATATATCAAAAAGGGACAGAAGAAGGGATAGCGAAGCGACAGTGTGACAAATGAAGGGTTGGAGAAGGAGAGGCAAAATAAAAAAAAGAGACAGGGCTTTAGAGAAGGAGAAGCTGGCAAAACGTCCTCATGCAGTTAGACTTGCGAGAATGCTCAGGCCATCCTTCTTCCACTGCAGGTACCTCTGACCCTGTTAACATTAAGCTGATGTTAGGACTCAGTTAAGTTAGCCTGCTCAATAAGGAATCTAAATCTATGGGGAAAGAGTGGCAGCTCTAATGAGCTATCCTTTTCACTGTAGAACAGAGGCTATACTTGAGTAAGAAAGGGTGAAAAAACAAAGTATGACACTATGAAAGATGAAGTGGTGAGACAACTTGAATGAACAGCAGCCCAGCACTGTAACCATGTCAAAACCTGCAATGACAGCCGATGGGTCTCTTCTGAGACCTGCATGTACAGAACAAAGTGCAAATGAATGTGCAACATGAGGGGAAGACAATCAATTGCCATCCCTTTTATATCCTCTTATTGGCTGAATGCTTCATGGTGGAATGTTCACTGGAGCCGAGTAGTACCTCGCCACCAACTCACACATGATTGATGATAGGCAGCTGGGAATGTCTGATGACTAAGGTACAACTGAATATTAAGGATGAAGGACCAAATTCAGCAGCTGACCTAAGTAGGAAGGAACAATGGTCCCCCTGATGCACAGCCGGAAGCCTGTTACAAGAGTAAATTACAGTTCCCAGCTCTCCATGTTGGGACCAGAGACCCAGTGGCGGGAATCATTTTAAAGACTTTTTCTCACTTTGATGCATTTGTTTGATAGGTTCTAATTTTTAAATTAATTTCTGAATCTTTGATATTAAAAAGTAACTTTATTTTGTTTCTTAAAGCAGGTTTATTAGTGTGTGGGAAACAAATTGCACTAACTTTTTCAGGAGACCCAGGGCAATACAGGGTTACTAGGCCCTGATCGTGTCAATCAAAATCTTTTATCGTTGATGTCCTTGAGCTTAACCCTGCTACTGGACCCAAAACAGAGCACCAAATACACCCCATTTGCACTTGACCCTCAGAGTTGGGAAGTAGAGCAGGCAAGGCTTGTCAGCACCAATGAATAAATCACTGTCCAGCCAGTACTTTAGGAAACAAAAAGTACTGTATTAATACACATAACACAATCCTCTACATAATTGTTACAAAACTAGACTCAGATGCAGATGGTGGGCTTGTGGAACAACTTTATCATGGCTTTCCTGCTGCATGAAGACAAAGTGGAGTTAGAAATGGTAGCCACAATCCTGACTCATTCTCAGGCTGCCCAGACTACAATCACCAAAAGTAGAGGATGTCACTGAGGAGGAGGCCCACCAAAGAGCACAAACAGAGCACGATTCCAGGAAGAATCAACGGGCACAGAGAACAAAGCAGCATGCTCAAGATGGATAGGAGTCTGACAGGTCTGAGGGTGAACAGATACTCAAGGCTGAAACCATCTGATAGAAAGAAATATTTTTGAATACGGGATAACAGAAGAGATTAGGGAGGAGCAGGACAAAGATGAAACTGCTGGAATCATAAAGATAGCATTGGAAAATATGCTGATTTACAGCTGACCCATAGATTCTTCTCATGGTATTAGTAAAAGGTTTGTTGTATCCTAAAAATAGAACAGCTGGATTCCCTTGTCACCAACACATAGGAAATACTAGGAGGATTTGTTGGGGCTGCTCAACTTGCTAATACTCTTGGAAAGTGAGAAAGAAAGCCATGGGTTCCCCTTGTACTAGAACCAGTGGTTGGAATTCACTTTGACATGGTGGGATTGTCACCGTTAGCCCCTAGAGCTCCCCGTAAAGTCAGACAATAAATACCTTTTTGTAGTATATTAAACAAGAAAGGGTTTTTGAGGTGGAGCTTTTGAGTTCCACTGCCCCCATACAGCCCGAGGACTGTGATATCCAGCAGAAGAAACAACCTCATATTCTCATACATGAACAAAATGAGTGTAGTTTAAACTACCAATTTTCTGCATTACACCATCACCTGTCAAATAGTTTGGTTGAGAGGTTTAATAAACTTTGAAGAGCATGATGAGTGTTTTGAAAAATCCCTTGAGGAGGAGGTGGGATATCCTTTCGCCAGGCCTCCTTTTTCTCTATAAGGAATTACCTTTGAAAAGCGGAAACATCTGTTCAATTGAACCCACCTACAGCCAACCTAACTCTGCACTTTTTTTTAAAACTTTTTCATTTAAACAAACACAAAGCACAGTGATACAATTGATAGGTTGACCATAATTGTGTACAATACAGCACATTTCCTCAGCCAAATGGCAATTCCAGACATTTGAAAGTAGTATTTCGTTAACCCTCCTCATTTGTTTAATCTTATGTCCCCTCCACCCTTCTGCTAAGCTCTATTGTAGGGGACAAGCATATCTCGCCTCTGTGTATTCCATGCTGTCCATTTTCAATCCCACTTTTTGGGGCACCCTCTATTTTTAAAAACATTCTTTTCAGTTATCATGGCCTTATCCATATCTCCCACCCATCCGCTCAACTGTGGCGTTTCCCCAACTCCACATTTTTGTGCAATATTATGTTTCCCCAGGGCCCAACCTAGTGGAACCCATGATTGTTCAGTTTGTGTTAAATCTGTTGCCTCCCAAACGTTTAGTAGGCAGAGTTTCGGGGTGGGATTTACCTTTTTCCCCTTCTCCAGCCTCCATCCGATTTGTCACGGTGTCCAAGTAGTTTTGAATGGTCCGGCATTCCCATAGTGTATGTGAAAAAGTCCCCACTAGGGAGAATTGACGATAACAGTGAGGGTCAGTCCGTTTTCCCATCTTCATCAAAACATTTGCAGATAAATAAATTTGGTGTAGGATTTTAAGTTGGACCAGTGGCAGTCTCATGGGGATGGCAACTTCCCTAGGGGAGGCCAGTGCGTCCCTCCAGTCGTCATGTTCTAGTACACCCACATCAGATTCTCAGTGTTGTACAAGTCTTGTCAAAGGATCTGGTTGATTTTTTTTTTTCAGAACAAAATTTTATTGCGTTATTGAGAGATTGCAAAGAAGGCGCAGCTCTCCGGGCACCGGAGGAACTGCGAGCAGATGAGCAACAATCATAGATAGGCAATCCAATCAACAAGTTAAAGTAGATTAACGACCCCGAGTCCCCCCCTCCCATCTCCCTCCAACTCCCCCAACCCGGATCCCACCCTAGCCCCTGCACAGTGTCTACTTGGTCCGAAAACATAAATCATGTTAAGAAACATTCAGTGTATGCTCCTCTTCACCCAGGATCTAAACACAAATGTCCTGCATCCATATAGTGTGATCTGGTTGATTATTAATCAATTTTTTGTACGTTAAATAGATAGCCTTCTTGGGCATTGGGTATAATAGCAGTCTATACTCGAGTGAGGACGACTCTGGGATAGGGCCTTCCTTCGGCATCACCGCTTTTATAGCACGTGTGATTTGCAGGTATCTGAAGGTTTCAGAGGACGCTTGTTGGTATTCCTTTTGAAGTGCTATAATATGACCAATCCCTTATTTTTCCACATATCCCTAACTGTCGAGATACCAGTCAGATCCCATTTATCAAAACCAGGTTAGGTACTTAGGCGTCCCAAACACTCGGGCTCCCAGAGTGGGTTCGCTAGTGTGATTGTTTTGTCCCAACCTGGTCTTCTGTTAACTGTGTGCCAGATTTCTATTGTTCGAGCCGTGGGTCACGTATGGCCTAGTTTTTTGAGATTTGTATATAGGGCTCTTCGATATCCCCCCTGTCCCATTAGCCATAAATCAGTGCGGATACTTGGTTCGTCCTGGGAGCTATATACCCAGCGGTTAATCACTGTTAATTGTGATGCCCAATAGTAGAGCCTAAGGTCAGGCAGTGGAATTCCACCATCGTACCAACCAGCAGCGCAATACGTGGTGCCCCGCCGTCCCACAACAAAGTGCAGACCGCACGGTCAATGTCTGAGAAGTATGAATCTGGGACCTTAAATGGGGTATTTTGTAATGCATATAGAAATTGTGGCAACGCCAGCATTTTAAAAAGCGCTGCTCTTCCCAGCAGAGTCGACGCAATGCCATGCCAGTTTTTGACGTCCATTCGTAGACGGACTAGGGGGCTATGCAAGTTGGTTCCATAGAATTTAGCAGGAACCAGGGTTATAAATATCCCCATATATCAGAATCCGTCATCCGCAATGGGGATATCGTAGTCTTTCGGCAGTTTGGGTCTAGGGCTATACACTGGGAATAGCTGTGATTGTCGATCTGAGCCTACCCGGAAGAGTAGTAAGAGAGTACTCCTCTAAAGTGACTTGTGCATGAAATAGTGCAAATAGCAGATGTCTGCTCAATTTAAAGTGGTTTTTGTTTTCCACTTTAGGCAGAGTACAAATTCAGAAGTCAATTTTTAAAATAGCAGCAGTGACGAAAATGGTAACAATTATAACAATGCTAAAATCACAGTATGGTGATGGACACAGTAAACAATGAAATAAGAATAGCTAATACTCGGTTCTGCTTTACAAACGAACGTGCATGTAAGACACCGTGCAAACCCCCACTTCAAGCTGTTTCTAATAGACCATTCGATAGTGTCAAAGGCCATTTTAGCATCCAGTGACAGCAGGGCTACATCTTCCCAAAAAGACTGGCCCTTTAGAGAGAACTATCAGCATCTCAGTTCGGTTACAAAGAATGTTGCCTACCCCCATTCCTCAAGCTCATATGTTCATGGATCATTTGGGCACTGCAAACTACCTTAGTAATCTTTATTTAACCATCATCTGCTGAAAAGAAACTGTATCGTCTATACTAACTTACGGTCATGCCCTTTGTGTTGAAGAATACTTCAGCCACCTTCCAGAGGCAGATAATATCTGATCTGACTGACCTAGAGTTGCTCAATCTTGCTTGTTTAGGGGAGGAGCCAAGATGGCGATCGGAACAGTCGCATAACCGCCACGCTCCGTGATCTCTTCCTCCCCGCCACCTATCCTGTATTTCATCCTGTTCGGGGTGTTCCGAATTTGGTCACCAAGGAAGAGCCTTCACTTACCATCCTTTTCCGGGGCTCTGGCGTGCAGTCATTTCGGCGTTCTGCCCCTGTTGCCTTGCTGGCCTTCCCGGCCCTGAAGCCGGGGCCTCGAGTGCTGTGCCTGCCCGGAGATGCTCGGAGTACCGGCGGTCCGGAACCGGTGGAGAGACCCGATGCTGGGAGCCTGAGAGCCGCGGGCCGGAAGCCCTGGAGCGGACCCACCCCCGCGGGTGGGCCACCCCGTATGTCCGATTGCCTGCCGGCCCGAAGAAGAGAAGCCGCGCTGTCCGGCACCCCTCAAGTGGGTAGCCCACTCCTGTTGCCTGTCCCGCCCGGGGTCCGGTGCTGGGCTCCCCCCGAGTGTTGTGGGGAGCACGCCCGTTCTTCTGGTGACTCTCCTTTCTCCGCCGAGCGCCATCCGCCGCGGATCGGTTGTGTGCCCTGGGGCCGCCGGTGCTCCTGGTGGACTTGGAGGCGCCCACGATGATGGCGGCGGGCGCTGTGCTTAAGATGGCGGATGGCCCCTCGGAGAGTCTTTCTCCTGGAGACAGGGAAATTGCTGCATTTGTTCTCTCCAGCCCTCGTTTGCTTCGGGCGGGCCCTACTCGGAGTGCTGTCTTGTCTGCCCTGGCTGCTCTGGGGATCGACCTGTCCTTGAAATGCCGAGACTTGGAGTCGCGGATCTCCGCCATGGCTGCTCCGCCATTTTGTGACGCGGTGTCGTCTTCCCGAATTGTAATGGTTGAAACTTCTCCGGCTGCTGTGCTGGGATCTCCAGCTGGGTGTTTGACTCTATGGGATCATGTGGACCCGGTGCCGATGCTGCAGTGTTTCCTACATCCTGATTTCTCTGCTTCGTGCTGGACAGCCCAGATATTGTGCTTGGCCACGTGGATCGTTGAGGTACTTTTGCATTCTGACTGCTGCCGAGTTCTCCTGGTTGCTTCTCGTTGGCCGGGACGGTGTTCTGCGGAGATCCCACTCGCCTTCCTGGACTGGTATGGACCCACGGTATCATTCTGCTTTTCGGCCGTGGCGGGGTCTGGAAGCTCGACTCTTCATAAAAGTGCACAGGGGTGATTGTGCCGGAGTACCTGTGGGACCCTTTTAAATGGCATCTCCAGGCCTCATTATTTTGGTTAGTTCTTGTTTTTCATCCTTGTGTGGGCTTTTTTCACTGTCCTTTCCGACCTCGATTGGTGATCCGCTGTTGCGGGTGGGGTAGTATTCCATGTTTCGATCGCTGGCTCCTCTCCTCTCTTATCCTTCTTTTTCCTCTCCTTCTCTCTCTTTTTTTGTTATTATTCCCTTTCTCTTTCTTCTATATTTCGGGTGACTCTGGGCGACAGGCACGCTGTTTAGTGGGGTAGGCCGTAGCCATTACAGTGATGTAGGGTGGGGGGGGTGTTTGTTATTTTAGTTTGTTTTATTCTATGGTCCCTTTTTGCTTTTTCCGGGGGTGGGCTATGTCCCTTTGTCTTCACTCCTTTGTTTCGTACGTGTCCGCACTTTCTCCTTTTCCGGGGCGGGAGGGCTGTACATGTGGCGTCCATGTTATTTGTTCGCTGACATTTATCCTTCATTTTTGTACCTTTGCTGGGCGTGGGATGTCTTTGGGCTTCGCCCTACTAGGATTATTGATTGCGTGGGGGGCTGTCTCCCTCCCGCCCCCCCCCCCTCTTTTTCTGTATATGTTGCGTGACGCCCGGTAGATATGGTTGCTGCCTCCTCTATAAAATGTAAAATGAAACCTTTCTTATCCTGGCGCTGACTGTTTAACGTCTTTATTTCACGTCTATCCTGTATTCATTCTATTGTACGCATTGATGTTGCCCTTTTTTTGACTCTCCTGCTTTTGCGGCCGGCCCCTGTGGTTGTAGGCCTGCGCTTGTACTTCTACGTGTCTTTCAATAAAGGTTTTTAAAAAAAAAAAAAAAAAAAAATCTTGCTTGTTTAATGAAATAGCAGTCTTAAGTGATGGCTGAAAACAACACTTTGGACACCTTCAAAGGGAGTTGGCTACATCGCGGAAAGCCAAACAAACTATTAAGGCAATCAACACCAGGCTTGTCACTTTTCAGTACCATAGAAATCGGATCCCAGGAGATCAAAATGGAGATTGTGCTACAAAGGAAGGTTCACACTGCTCAGACCAACTTAAGTCTATGTTTTGCTGAGTATTAATACTAGTGCACAGCCAACTATGAGACCAGAGGTACCACCTCACAACCGAGGCAATGAGAGAACACTCCAAGAAAGTTATCTGGATAGTGGGTTGTCAGAAGACATTTAAAGACTCGAAAGAGGTGTTAAGCCAAGCACCTGTAATTAAAGAAGATGGCAGACAGTCATCCCTTTGTAATGATTTAGTAAAGGATTCTGAGCTACCTTCAACCAACTCAATGACATGGGTATGAGGCATTCAAGTGTGTTTGTCAATTGAAGATTGTTACCCAGACAGCAGGAGTGGTATGCCACTGCATGCGCCACAAAGGGCTTCAGAACTTACATGTTTAGGAGAACTAGTCCAGACAACGACAAAAACATACGGTGGTGATTGTGATAAAAGCAAAAACCCTTAGCTTCTGTGCTTGTCCATATCCTTGCAAGTGTTGAGCTTCACTGTAAAACATAAGGCAGGGATGTTTCATGGAAATACAGGCAGGCTATTTCTCTGACACTCTTTTGGCCAGTGGTAACTCTGGGGCGTCCATCGAGTAGCATTAGAAAATGGCATAATTTTTGTCGACGTCATATGCAATTTAGTATAATTTCAAGAGTTCAGAGAAATTGATAATCCATTAGGTATTAAAAGAGATTTATGTGCTGTTTTTCTCGCCCTTTATCGTTATAGCAGCGAGGGTTAGACAGGCAACATCAATTTATCATCTTCAAGGCAGTGTACCCGGGGGCCTTCTGGAAGTTATTGAAAGTAATACTGCAAGTGTGGGTTGTCAATATGCAGTTAAGACCATTGAAGATATAATAGTTCTGTTTGTGATCTATATGTCAAATTTTATTGCAGACTGTGTGTGATGTGTTTGAGGTTCACAATACCAAACAAAAAAGAAGGAAATACAAAGAGACACAGCCCCACTTACACCCCTTCACTCCAATGGAGTGAGGACAATATTCAGAGGGGAGAGCAAAAATTGTAAAATACAGAACAGAGCAGAATGTTGGCGGAGTGAAGATACAATACAGAGTTTAAGGAAATATTTGGGACCATGTATGAAAAAGGAACATAGAACAGAAGTAAGTGTAAGGAGCGCAGAAAGGTAGGACAATCAAAGAACACACAGGCACAATTAGGGATAAAGAACAGAGAGATAGTAAAGGAAAGTAGAAAAAAGGGGTAGTTAAAGGCAGGAAATGGAGGGGAAAGATGGAGATAAGTATGCAGTGAGATGTGGGGTACTTGGCAAGCTGATCTTTAATTTTTTTAAAGCAGCTTCAGAAAGCAGCTTCAGAAATCTCCACTCTGAACCTGTTGCTCACCTTCAGAATTCATGGCGACACTGCGAATTTGCACCAGAAACTCAAACCAGGGATGTGCCTTGTGAACATCTCGGCTTCTCAATACTGCGCAATCAGCTGGGGTTAAACTGTGAAAGGAGATGTGAAAAATTAGTGACTGCCAATTACCACAGTCGCAGAAACTTTACAACATCAAGCTACTAGACATCAAAAGACTCCCACAGGAGGAACCCCAATTGCAGTGGCATCCTTTGTGAATCCTACTACTCGTACACTGCTTTTGTTATGCTTTTCTGGTGACCATTTGCAACTACCTTCCTTGAGTTATCCTCCTCTGCACAGACATTTGTACATCTTCATGTTTAGCAAAGTACTGAACAGAGCAGGATTTTCATAACACTGGTATCATTCAACTTGCTATTATTTCACCAGTCCCCCTTCTTCAAGATTGATAAAAAAAATCCTTCCCGGCTGGAGAGGTAAGAGAGGACAGGGTACTTAGCAAAAAAACAAAGTAAACCTGAGTTCATGTATGGCTTAGTTACACCTAGGCTTTGGCCTAATGGCTAGGGCGATCGACCTGGGTGCTGGGGAACCGGATTCGAGTCTCGGCAGGGATGCTAATCATTCTGTGATTCTGGGCAAGTCTCCTGTGCCTAACAAAAAAACGAATGTGTCCATCTGTAACGTAACTGGTGCTCATGCAAAGCGCTCAGATGCCTCTGGGGTCTAGTTCGCGCTATATAAAACTCAAAACACAAATCTCCAAGCCCAGGACCCCGATCCGCTTTTCTTAGATCAGTACACCTTATGTACTATGTAGTTACCTAGGTGTTTTCACAGCTGCTTCAGTCACAGGGTTAATTCCTGCCCCAGGTTTCTCTTACAAAATAAAAGATTTAGGTTCCTGGGGGTTTATGTCTAATAAGGAGACTCATATCTTTTATGAACATTTCCAATATAACAATATTGGCCACAGTGATCACTATATTCTAGCAACTAGCACAATGGTGCTATAATGGGGATAATTCGCTAGTCCAGAAACGTGAATTCTATTTTTATGTGTTCTGTATTTTATTTATATTTTTTTAAGCCAGTTTCTACATAAAAGTTATTAAATTACTGCATTCAAGTTATTAACTGTTATTTGAAGTTATATTGTTAGAGTTTTTAACCAAACACATGCTCTGGGAGTAAACCTTGACCCAGTAATTTTAAAAGTTACTGACCCCCAGAGACTCCAAGAAAAGGTCTCAATGCTAAACATTAAATAATCCCATATTGCTGTTGATAGTGGTGTTAAGTGTTGTAGAAGTAAAGCAAAACTGTGACTTTATCTGAAAAGCCTAGTAAAACTTAGATTTAAAAAGAACTTGAAACCCAATAGGTTGGTGACACCGCAAACCACTAAAGAAACCCACCGACTTTTGACAGTGTCCTCAGTCTTTCGACGGACACTGGAGGTTGGTCAGAGGAAGTTTAAATTTCCCTCTGCTACTCTCCTTGTTCACAATCTGAGGGTCCCAGCTTTCGAGGATTTATCTCCCTCAAGGATCTAAAGAGTCTCCCACGATCTTTTTCACAAGTTCTAATGAAGGATTTGGACAGATAGTTTTCGCCCAGGGTCTACTCTAATATAATATTTTGATGATGTATTGTTGGCATCTGTTACTCTAGTGCAGTCCAAGGAGGACTCAGTCTACCTCCTCAATAAACTGCCTAAGAAGCAGCACAAGGCTTCAAAAGATATACTACCTTCCCTAAGGACTGTTGTTATTTCTCGAACACCACTCACAAGGAGGTTAGGAAAATTTCAGTTGTGGTTCGTGATCTTGTTATCCAGGGTACATCGCTACAGCCATAAGACACTTTGACATCATCCCTTAGGGGAAAAGAGAAGCAAGCAGGCAGCTTCAACTGCCCCCAGGTTCTTCTCAGCGCTAATTCCCACATATGGAATGACTGTTGCTTTAGATAAGAAGAAATAACAAATTCCACACAATAGCTTTAGGATCACTCCGAGAATGGCTAGATGCCCATGCCAAGATGGTGAGCGAAAATAGAATGGCTTTAGCCTATCTATTAGCTGCCAGACGGGGAGGGGGGTTCTGACACTGTCAGGACCAAATGCTGAACTTACCTTCCCAGCACTTCTTTTAGCATATATGAGCAAATAGATATTATGTAGGGTGTAACAACATTACATGAAATGTTAAGCAACCAAGACCTAAGTAATAAGGCATCTGGACAGGGTTGGGGAAGTTTCCGTCACATGGGGTATGCCAAAATCTTTAAATGAAATACTAAGCTGCCAAAATCAAAGAAATAACTGTAGCTGAACTTGGCAGGGGGAGGTTTTACCAATGAGGTATTCGCTGTATAAGCATGCGAACCTTTGTGAACATTTAGAGAGATGCCTACCTGTGACCAGGGAAGGCATGGCTTGGCAGTTCGGGCTGGACTGTTCCCATGAGGCACGGGGTCAGACTGATTTGCATATGGCCATGTCTGAACTGGGGTGGCAGAGTGGGCTAAAGAACGGTGATGGATTAAATCCAGATCTGTTGACTGGGTGTGAGTGTTTGATTGGTTCAGATGCTCCGTCCATCACCACCCCCTTTTGTACCACTTTGTACGCCATAAGTTGGCAGGGTATGCCTCATCAGATGCCTCCGTTGTTGCAATCTCAAAGTTTTTTCTTTTTTCTTCTTTCTTTTATTGATTATGCCCCTCCTTCTAAAGTAGTGTAGGGCTCACCTGCACAACATTTCGTTAAGGAGCACTTGGCCAATTCATGCTATGCGGACTGCAGATCCCATCATGCAGTTGGTTCTCAATGTGGACGAATGCTCCCACACAGTCGGATTTTTTTCTTCTTACTCGCGGTGAGTGACTGAGTTTAGAGAGTGGTAGGCTTGAGTTTGTAACACTGTGTTGGAAGATCATAAATTCCTGCCCCTGCACTTCCAACCTCGCAGATCCTCTGTTGGTGAGGCTTGGAGACGCCGTTGAAGTAACTCTGTCTCTCCGTGCGTGTCACGGACTGCCAGCTGACAGCAAGATTCTCTACCTCCATCGGGTGCGGGCGGTCTGGGTTATAGCCACTGAACCCTAAACACTCCCGGAAGACACTTCTGGAAGGGTCCCCTCTGCGTGTCACTGGCCACACGCTAACATATCCACAGCTACCCTTCTCCGTTGAAAAGGATGAGGGGACACGGCAGGGTTTCAAAGGAATTCTTTATTTTGTATTGGCATGACGCGTTTCGGCGGTTGCCTCATCAGATGCCTCCGTTGTTGCAATCTCAAAGTTTTTTCTTTTTTCTTCTTTCTTTTATTGATTATGCCCCTCCTTCTAAAGTAGCGTAGGGCTCACCTGCACCACATTTCGTTAAGGAGCACTCAGCCAATTCATGCTACGCGGACTGCAGATCCCATCATGCAGTTGGTTCTCAATGTGGACGAATGCTCCCACACAGTCGGATTTTTTTCTTCTTACTCGCGGTAAGTGACTGATATATGATATATGTATATATATATATATATATATATGATATATGTATTAGGATGATTTTCTATCAATTTTGGCTCTTTGCTCCAACTGATGGTTTTCTAGCGAGAGTCATGGTCAGTTAAAATGGCAATTGTCTTTGAACTTTGATGTGCTGCTTGATATTCTGCATTTAATACTAGCTGGACTGAAAGCCTTCCGAGGTGTTGCGTTTTATTTTTAAAAGTGCTGCAATTAGTGCGAAATTAAGAAATGAAGTCTATTCTGAACAACAGGTGGATTTCTATTTCTTGTAAGCCTTTAGGCAAGGGATTTACAAAGAACTGAGATTTCTGTGCAAGTTGTAAGCATCGTCATGAGAACCTCCTCGTCTGACTCAATAGACTATCCAGGTAAATAATGATCAAACATGGCCATCAAGACTCTTGGTCCAATATTGTAGATGGCTCTATTAGCAATACAAATAAAACTAACAATCTCCACAGTCACTGGCAACCTGCAGAACTGTATCAAAACAGGCTATATGTTTTGCCTTCAGTGAGTGCCTGTTCTCAAATAGGGAAGGGGCTTTAGTATAGAATAGAGGTAGGTCAGAATGTAGCCTACTGCTAGGCAAGTAATGTGGGGACCACAGTGGGGACGACAGTGGATGTTTGTCCCAAAGGGCTACCACCCAGGTCTGGCTACCATTCGCTTGAATTAATTTACATACGCCCACCCTTGAATGAAGAAAGACGAAGTGGAGGACATTAACAAAAGAGTTCCAACCATCCAAAATAGAATTCACATATGATCTGCAGAATAAAAGAATCACATTAATGTTTGGGCCACCCATTAGCGGAAGCTACTGCTAATACAGTTTCTTCACTATTATAAACCCAGTAGGCTTCTCAGGCACTAATGTACAATCTTGGCATTTTCCAACATTCTGTATTTTTTCAACTTTTGCAGTTGTCTGTCTGGTCCCTGTACATTAAGAATTACGTATACTTTCAACAGGTTCCAGTAGCTTACTCTCTGGGGTTTCATCACTGTATTTAACTGTTTGCAATTGTAATATAATTTGCACTGCTATGCTTATTTTGTCTTCAAAGAAGCCTTATGTTTGACTCACTTATAAATAAGAGGGCATTTGGTCATTGAAGATCTTTCTGATTCACAAAATCCTAAAAATCTGAAGAAGACAGAGGGAGAAGCACTTCCTTCTGCAGATGAAGTATATTTGAGGATATTGCAGCAAATGGACACACATAATGTGAGGAGCTTTAAATACACAGTAAGTGTGAAGATAGTTTGAAGTATATGGACAAATAGAGGAGTTTAGAGCACACTGTCAGGCAGTGCGAAGAGCTGGCTTGAGCATAAAAACATGTCCAGGGGCTTGGTCAGCCAATGAAAGGAGACTGAAAGTTAAAACAGAGCATAGGGACTCTGCCACAGATGGCTTTACTCTATGGCATGCTCAAACATGCCATCAGATACAGGTGCACACAACTAGAGGCAATTCTGCATACACTGTGCACAGGGTGTCAGCTGTTCACTTAGTGAATGACCAGCACTAAAAGGAGTAAATAAATAAAATAAAAAGTACATCGGTTTATAGCCACTGTACCTTTAACCCTGCCTCTGCCATTAGTCTCCTAAGCAAGACCATTACTTGACACTACAAGACTCAGAAAATGAACTGGGTAGATAAATACAGTGTGCATTGGCCAAGGGTAGAGCAACAGAGTAGCAGTACAGTCCTGGTAGATGAGTGCTGTGTGGACAACCCTATCAACCAAATAAAAAGAAGTTGGGGTCAATGTATGCAATACAGGAGAAGGTGATTGTGAACAACTCCCATCAGAGGTTGTCCAGGTAAACGGGCCTGTACCATATTCAAGGTGAAGTAAGTGCAGAGGACCCTCACCTGTAGTAGTCCAGGTATGTGTACAGGAGGTAAGGCAGGGTGTTCTGGATGCAATACAAAATGAATTGAGTGTGGAAATCCTGTCCTTCCTGCGTGCTGTAGTGCGGCACTGGGTGAGGCTCCTGCATAGGTCCCCCATTGCTGGCAAGTCGCTGAAGTAGGAGATCAAGGTCCTGGAGTTCCGAAGCTACAAAGATCCTGCTCCTGTTAAGCGAAAATGTACTGAAATTAGCCTTCAACAATTAGCAAAGTCCTTCCATCTAGTCAGCTATTATTCACAGAACATAAAGGGTTTCACCAACTGCTTTTATGTTTATTGAATTGGCCTGCTCTAACACACCCATCAGTCCGATTCCAGAGACTCTATGTTGATTCAAAGATGTTTTATTGAATCAGGTACTTCTCACCTTGTTTTGTGTCTCAGGTTTAGTCAGTGTCCTGCAACATAACACCCTATTGTGCTCTTCCATTGTTCTGGTGTCGACAATCCTAGTATTATATGAATTTTAGTGCATTATTAAATTTGACCCTGCCTATAACCAGCAGCCAAATTAGTGCTCGATAACTTGGGAGATATGTGGGGTCTACTGTGCTCAATCCACTAATGTTTCTGCATTTTATATATTGTGCAGCATGCATAGTTCCCACTGACTTGTAGCATAATAAGGTAAAGGCCCGGTGCTCTTGCAATAGCATCTCCTTTTGTCTCCTACAGGAATGGTGCTGGTTTTTGTAATGGGTCAGATACAAAGTTACAATTCTGTCACTTGATTTGAATGGTGTTCTAAATATAGCGATGACTTAATGTTCAAGCCCGGTCATGGGTTTGTGAAGGAGGAATGTGTTATCTAAAATATATTTACACTAGGCTACATAAAGGCCGGGATACTCAGAGAGGGATTAAGCATAATCAACTGTCCTCCTTCACCTGACAGGTAGTACTACCTTAAAGAGATACCAGTCATGGCACCAAGAACCCAGGAAGGGTAGTAAAATAGTACAAATATGTTGATAACTCACTTATCTAAAGTTAAATAAACCTAAAAGTGATGTTCTACAAGTAAGATTGATGGCAATCAGCAAAGTGAGGTCGCTTCCTCCAAAGCCTAAATGTGTCAGCATAACAAAGAATCAGGAGAGGAGTCACTGGATCCAGGAGCACTCCTAATTCTGAACACATGATGGTTACTTCATCTCAGAGATTTCCCTGGACTAAAGAAAGGGAGAGTCAAAAATTGGAAAAACTGGGTATGATAAAAGCTGAGGATACCAGGTGTGTATAAACTTGCAAGGAGGGAACGGAATTTTTCCAAGTGATCTGAGGTCTGGTGTCTGCAACTCAAAAGGATAGCATTCAGTTTGTGGGACACAGAAAAGGGAGTAGCAGGTTTGTAAGCTCACAGACATGAAGCTGTGTCAGGAAGGAGTACAATCTGCAATGGTAGCTCAAAGTGAAGGGTTAAATCACTTATAGGCTTGATTAAGCTGTGCATCTGTTTGCAGCCCCATGTACAGCACTGCTCTGGAAGACTGTACATCTCGAAAGAGGTGGGAAAAGCCATAGAGCAATCCAGCATTGGGGGTGGAAAGTTTGGAGCAATGTAGTTCGGATGTAAATTCATAACTAGCACTCAAGTCAAGTCAAGAGTTCTTTATTCGATGGTTAAAAGCCATCATAAAAGCGTAGATTATATACAATTAAAAAAAATGATTAAATCAATAATGAACCCAACTTGCAATACAATTCATAAACAACAGATTACATAGTACAATCTAATACATAGTATAAAAACTAATCATAGTGCAGTACTATACACAATATATAGCGCCAATCACAGGAATTTTTACTCATCCCCTAGGGACCTCCTTAATCTCAATGCAATTTTAATAAAGTTGATTACACAGCATAACACCCAGGGGTCATTGGCCTGTTGCAGAAATAGTAAAGCTGTCTTTGCATGTCTAATTTTAGCACGTTTAATAAAACTGATTAAAAATTTCCGCCTTGGCATCGAATAAATGGGACATAAAAGTACAAAATGAAGGGAGTCCTGCGGAGACCTATTGTCGCAGCCGCAGGCTCCCTTCTGCTCAATTGATGTGTTAAAACCCATAGGGGATGCTAATAAAAACGGTAATAAATTGAGCCTAAAACGACATATAAAATACCTCTCCTGGGCATTGTGCATGAGGCGCAAGTAAGGCTCCATACCATCCGTGGTTACTATTAAATTGTGTGCTCTTACCGTAATTTTAGCGTCTTCTGCCTCAGCTCTAAGCTTTATTCTAAAATCTATAAAAGCCTTCTTTATATGCAGCTTGTGCGAAGGAACAATTTTTCCTGGGTTACTAAAGAGGAAGCTATACCCCAATGCGTCCAAATTTTCCTTCACATAGCTGAGCCATGATATTCTCATGCATTTGTCTTTTTTAAGGCAGTCACTTAGGATTTCTCTACTCAAGGTGGCATCAGGATTGCACCATATTTTAATCCAAGCCAGTATTGGTCTTCTTTTGATCAAATCTTCCAAGTATTGCATTCCCAATTCACTGTGAGCTATTGATGCTAGAACACTTTGGGGAATTTTAAGAATAGACCTTAAGTGCCTATTTTCTTCCGTTTGTAATTTGCATACATTGACAAAACCCCATACTTCAGCCCCGTACGTGAGTTTTGAGCAACACATGGAGCTGTACAAGTTCATTATTTGCTCAGGGCACCATCTGCCCACCCTCCTGCCGTAACCTGCAATGGCTCCATTGGTGGATAACATTTTGGAACACCGGTCTTCTACCAGACTATCAAATTTTAAGGCTTCATCGAACAATATGCCTAGGTATGAGAATGACTTCACCCTTTTAATCTTATGATTTCCAATCGTGAACGCAGGCTTTACCCCTGGTTTATGCCCTGCTACCATGACATATGATTTGCCCAGATTTACAGACAGATCCAGTTCTCCCATAAAACTGACAAACCCGTCTATTAGGATTTGAAGACTCCTCGGGGTACGGGCGAGCAAAACCGCGCCGTACGCGTATAGCAGTACTGGGATAAAGCGTGCACCAGCTCTGGGACAATCAGTCTTCAGGTTTAACAAGTGCTGTTCTAACCCATTAATGTAGAGTGAGAATAGGAAGGGGGCAAGAATGCACCCCTGCCTAACCCCACTCCTACAGGGGAACGAATCAGTCAGACCCCCCTCCATGTTGTACCGTACTTTTGCCAAGGTGTCAGTATGGAGCTCCCTTAAGATATTAACCAGGCCCACCTCAATACCCATGCTCAGCATCATGGCCCATAGTTATTTCCGGTTAACATGGTCAAATGCGGCCGCCAGATCCATAAAGCCCAAATACATGTTCTCGTTACTTACTTTAGTGTATTTGGCTGTTAACATGTAAAGATTCAAACATTGATCACCCGTAGACCTTCCTGACCTAAACCCGTACTGGGTGTTGGAGATGATATTGTTTACCTCCGCCCACTCAGTTAGGCGATTAAGAATCCCCCTCCCTAATAGTTTAGCTGACACGTCTATCAGGGAGATAGGCCGGTAGCATTTCGGGTTGTCCCTATTTTCTTTTTTAAAGATGGGAACTATAGTGGCGGTCGACCATGATCGTGGGAGGCCCGACTTAACAGCAGCATTAATGACCCGTGTCATTATTGGCGCCCAAAGGTCCGTACAGCTCAAAAATAAATCAGGTGGGAGCCCATCTGGACCTGGGGCCTTATTTTTTTACAAGCTCTCGATCCCATCTTTAATCTCTTTAAGGGTGAATTCTATTGGTACATGATGAAGTGTACTACCTACATCATCCCCCTCCATTGCAGCCTCGTGGTTGTATAGGCCCTTAAAGTGTTCAATCCATGGTTCCGGTAGGATTTTAGACCCTATGTTCTTGACAGTAGTCTCATTAAAACAAGGGATGTTAATTACCCTCCAGAACTCTGACATGTCCTTGCTCTCTGCGGCTTCTCTAAGATCCGCCCAGGCCTCCACCTTTAATGCCTCTTTCCTTCTATTTACTTCCTTTTTATAAGCCTGTCTGCTCCGTAGTATTTCCAGGTTATCCCTAGGTCTTTTTTTAAGGTAAAATTTGAGTTCCCTTAAGGCTCGAGAACAATTACCATCGAACCATCTAGGTGCTGATTTGGTTCTCAATGGTGCCTTAATTCTCAATAACCCATCCACTATGTCAGTTAATTGTCCAAATGTATTCAGCAACAATTGTCCCTCTATTTCCATCTCTAAACAGCCCTCTATGCTGGCTCTGCCTATCTCCATCAATAACTTGTAAAAACGTGACTCTTCTAAATTGACCCACCTGAGCCGACGTCCCTGATCAGTAACCTTCTCCATAATCCCAGTATGTTTTCTGCGGCCCCCAAACGCTTCCTCACACTGCAGGTTAAGTTCTAAAGGGTTATGGTCACTGAATATGCTCCATGTGATTCCTACAGTGATTATTCTATTTTTAAGTGCCCTTGACACCAATATAAAATCAATACATGACTGGCACCCTCTTCCTTTGAATGTGGGTGGTAAGGTACCATTCTCTTCCCTAGCCATCATACTAATAGTGTGCACAAGGTCATGCTTATCTATAATCCTACTGAGGGTTAGGCCCGCTTCTGAGTGTTCAAAGTCGGGTCCGGTTGTTACTGGGCAAGATGACCATGTTTCATCAGTGCTAACCAGCGCTTGACAAAGATGACAATTAAAATCACCTGCTATAATAATGCTGGGTGTAACCCCTTTCTTATCTATATTTACTTCACCCAGTCTTGTTGCCAATTCTAGAAGAACTGAATGATTCCTACTATCACTGACTCTATTGTAAAGTTAAAAATTCTCATAGTTAGTCCTCTCCCCCTAAACTGTACTACCTGTAAATCACATGCAGACCGGCCCACTTTTGGCCAACTACCCTCCAAGCTCAGATTCACATAAATTGATAAGCCACCCTTGGCTCTCCCCAATCTGGTTTCTTGTGCCGGTTCGAAAAAACACTTATATCCCTGCATGTGGAATGGGCAATTATCCAGGGCCCACGTCTCTTGCAAGATAATGACTTGATATTGGCTAATGTGTGTGCGCCATTCATGATTGTTAAATTTAGCTGCTATTCCCGCTATATTCCATGAAATGATTTTAACCACACCATAATCCTTACTCAAAACCTCTGTACTGGTTTCATTCTGCATACAAACCCCCTCCACTAGTACCACTCTATCCTCTGGTATCTGAGCACTTGTGAAGGAGCTGACTGCCCTTCCTATGTGTTGGTTATCATTATTCCCTATAACAACGGATGCAGATAACTTTTTTGCCCTACCATTCCACTCTACTTGATCATTCACCGTTTTGTTCCCTCTATTTTCCTGCCCCATAAGCTTCCTGGTGGGCAGTCAATCATTGCTATCCAGTGAACTAAGTGCCTGATATTGATTACTTAGCCTAATTCCACTGAGCAATGGGGGTGTCAGGGAGTTTACTTGTCTGCTCACCCCTATTCCTGTATTTGATGGGTGATAAAATAAGCCCAGAGATAAAACGTTAACAAAATCATGTTGGATTCTGCCCGAGCCCGCCTGCTTTAAAATATCAGCGACCAACCTTGGGCAGCCAAAATTCACCACCACACAATCCCCCTCCATCGTTTTGCTTGAAGTACCCACCCATGGCACTCTACGCACCATTTTAATGTGTTTACACAGGTGTTCCCCCAACACAGTTTTGGCAGAAAGGAAATGTAATACTTTGTTTTTAAGAGCATTCCAATCTTCAGCACGAGCTTCCTTAATTTTCGGTACATTTGCCAATACAACTGTGTAAGGGCAAGCCTCTGGTGGGAGATTAAGAGAAAACTCCCTTTTTGCTTGATATGCCCGTGAGCCTGGATTCCCAGCCATAGTCATGGGGCCATCCTGTGTGCCCTGCCTTAAAGGAATGTTTGTCGTATGATTGACAGGGCCAATATTGGATACAGTGATTAGGGTCATGGGAGTTATCAATGGGTCTACCAGGTCATTTACTCTAGATGTGGTCCTATCCAATGCGAGGGTTATATCAACACCTTGTATGTTTGTTTTTGCTTTTGTTTGTCCCGTGCCTTCTGATATTCTCTTCTCCATTAAACTTCGCCTCGCTTCTATTTGGTTCAACTTAACCATAACTGGTGTTATATAATGTGCTAATCGCTCATCTAAGAGTGTAACAAAGTCCATTATCTTGAGACCCCCTCCCTCATGTGGACCCTTCTCTAGTGGAGTAGTGTGGCTCACTGGTTAGAGGCGGCAGGCCTGAGAGCAGAAGTCAGCCTGGGACCAGGGTTCAATTCCCGACGCGGCAGGGTCGTGGACCTTGGTCAGCGGACTCGATAATTCTCGCTTCGGTGCTTACTCTAATCAGGGGTTCCACTCGGCAACTCTGGGCATTAGCTTGCCTAATCTCCACAACGGCACCACCAATTCCGGGGATGCCTGGCTCCACCTTGGGGACTCCCAGCAAGGGACCATCCCACAGGGAAAGCCAGGACGGGTTCCCCAGAGTTATACAGCGCCGGGACGCCCCGTTGCTGGGGCAGCTGTGCGCTTTACAAGTATACTACATTTACATTTACATTTACATCTATTACCTCAACCGTGGCCGTGGCCTTGTCCGTTCTATCTTTAGCGATTTCCGCCCTCTGCTCTGATGGCTCCGGTGCGAGTTTTGTAATTCTAGGCTGTTTGGCATTTTGCCTACTACCCTTTGGGGGATTACAGGCCTTTCTTTTGCCTAGCGTGTTTAATAGCCCCAATAGAGGCTGCCTTCGTGGCCTTAGTGGTCAAAACTGCCCTTGACTTCCTATTGCGCGTTAGTGGTGGTGAGAAAAGTTGCCTATCTGGTATTACAGGGCCCAATTGAGAGGGGGTTATCTTCCAGTGAGGCGCCATTTGTGTCTATAGTTGCATGTACAGTTGCTATTGTGACTAACCGATTCCCTGCTTTCTCTGCCGGAATGAAGGGAGTAGCAGAACAATTTAAAGGTTCTGCGCATAAGCTAATTCCGACAGGATTCGCCAGTGGGGAGGTTATATCTTGAAACAGTAGTGGGATGCTGTCATTGAGGGACACGCCATATCCCTTGCTCTCGTGAATCGTGGCGGGAGGGGGTGAGGCAGCGTGCTGTATACGTTCCAGGGATGATCGTTTGTTTTTAATTAATTCAACAGAGCCGCGTCTCTCAGATCGCCGCTCAGAAAGTGCAATTTCCCTGTCAGTTACTGATATGGGCCGGGTAACTAAATTGTCAAGCGTACCTCGTTTATCGCCCACTGCCATAGACGGTTTGTCCTTAGTGGGAGACATCCTTAATGTAGATGCGTAACAGATAGGGAGGTGGCCCAGCCCAGCCTCCTCTGGCCTCTGAGGGCCCTTTGCCCGGGCTTAGCCCGGCGCACTCCTGCGCGCTCCCGCGCAGCGCTGACAGGTCGTTAATATTGATGATAATGAGTAGGCGGGGCCAATCGATCAAGTTCGCCCAGGTGTGCAGGCTCGCGCAGGGACTCCTGGATGACTGAGTCCCCGTGATGCTCCAGCAGCCTGCACACTCTCCCCCTCGGTCCCGGGCTCAGCGGCCCCAACAGCGGCCCTCCAGACCCACCAGAGATCCCAGACGCGAAGCGGCACCCGCGAAGCGGGTGCGGCGAGCTGCGGCGTCAGAGTCAGGTAGGCTCACGGGCAAAGCGTCGTCCTTCTCGCTAATCCTCCAAAAAATGCAAGCGGTGTCCCAAACAGTAATGCAGGGCTGGTAATTTTGAGCCCGTGGTAGTGGTGGTTAGGCGGGGCCAATCGATCAAGTTCGCCCAGGTGTGCAGGCTCGCGCAGGGACTCCTGGATGACTGAGTCCCCGCGATGCTCCAGCAGCCTGCACACTCTCCCCTCGGTCCCGGGCTCAGCGGCCCCAACAGCGGTCCTCCAGACCCACCAGAGACCGCAGACGCGAAGCGGCACCCGCAAAGCGGGTGCGGCGAGCTGCGGCGTCAGAGTCAGGTAGGCTCACGGGCAAAGCGTCGTCCTTCTCCCTAACACTCCAAAAAATGCAAGCGGTGTCTAGCACTCACAGTAAGGTACCTGCTGAAGATGCACAGTAGATAATGTGGGGAAGAACAGAGAGGCTGAAAATACAGTCTTAAAATGATATAAACCACAGCATTGGAGAGAACTCATACATTTTCAGCCAAGCATATCCAAAATACATTTCAACATGAAGGAGAAGTGAAACAGAACACTTTTTCACTCAACAGCCAATCAAAGGCAAGGAAACACTCAGGAGGGTACAAGAAAATTGAATCAATGGTTTACTTTACTATTCATATAGACTCACACCATGGCAGAGAAGCAGGAGTGACTACCTACTAATCTAGCTCTATACAACCGCCAACCCGGAGAGCCACTGACTCACTACAGACCTATTATAAACAGGGACTGGAAAGTATAGCTTCATGTAGGAATCCTGCAGTTTGGGGTACAAACTTTCAATGAGGATGAAATGCTGACCCCTCCCAAACACAAACTCCCAAGTCTCCCCAATATTAGCAAAGAGAAAACACAGAGAATACCTCCACCATATTAATTTAAGAAGACAGGCCCCAAGCAGTAACATGGCAACCAAGTTCTAAAGTAGTATTTGCACAGAAAATTGTAGTACACTACACTTAATTTAAGCGTAAATGGCACAACCATACTGAAAGGCTGAAGAGTGGAAAACCCATAGTCATGCTATAGTACTATAGGATTACGCAGTATACGAACGATTCTTGGTAAACACATCAGTTACTGACACAAGTGTTTTACTCAGTATTCCTTTCTTACTCTCTCAAGACTGACATGTTGGCTTTACATGTTCCATATTTTAAAGACTTGATACAGGCTATGAACCCAAACAGTCTCTTCCTCAACAGAAGTGTGGGAGAGGATTCTAGCCAGATGATGCCAAAACAAAGGAACTTCATATGCAGAACCTATTCCTCGGGGAGCATTGTGAGGGTCCTGCTCACTAGGATAAGAGGCAACGTAACCCCCAGGAAGTTACACACTAACACTGCTGGGGACCAACCTAGTATTGTGAAGTCACTAGAACCCTAGTTAATTTATTGACACTACCCAACACTCTTTGAATGGTGCTCCTACCTCCCTCAATGATCAGGCAAACGTGTCAAGCTCACTTCCTGACTCTAACTCTCCTCAGCTGCTGATGTTGGTTTACCAAACTCCGGAACCAGAGTGGTAATTCCTGACAGTCAACAAGTGATTAATTTCTAAAGAGTTCCGGTCCTGGGAAATCCCTGCACTCTGATTACTGGCTTGGCCATGTGGGGTCTCAGTTTGGTCCACCAAAGGCCAGTCGGCTCCGCAGACTACATTGCACAAAATGTACTTTGCCAGAATCTGCTCAACATTTTCCAAACCCATACTGTCAGTATCAACATAGATACATTCTGATAGGCACATTTCCCATTCAAATATTGAGCTACCTCAGGCAGTTTGCCCATGTGCACTCCTCTTGTTCTCAGATAAATCATCCAGTTCATTCTACCAAGCAAACAAAATTCACTTACAGCATCACATCAGGTTTCACATCCTTTCATAAAACACTTCAGTTCTATTGTGGGAGTGCACATTTATGTCTGCGGGGTCCATTTTCCTTAAGATATCACCCCTGGGAAACTCGGTGAATCTCAGTAAGCTTGGCTGCCTAACCCCATTCTGCTCACAAAAGTACAAGTGGTTGCCTGCAAACAAAAACAGTCTGTTATCAAAGAGCAAACTTACTTTCACACACAAACACCCATGCAGACAACAGCCAAAATGTAGTACGGTCTACAAAGGGCAGTTTACAGAAGCATTCACTGTGACTGACTCAGACGTAAGCATAAGTCAAAGAGAACATGGTAAATACTTAAGGACTAAATAACGTGCACAGCCCAGCCATTCTTGTGTTTCTAGTGCAGTAGGCTATAGAACAGGAAGGGAGGGAACAGTTTGTTAGTCAAAGCTGCAATAGGGTTGTCATACTTAACTTAAGAGAAATCTTTTCCTTGAAAAGAAGTCCAACTGAAACTGAGGATTTGCCACAGTAGAGGGTGTCCTAGTCTCTGCCCTACTGGAAAGTACCTTGTCCTTAGAGAAGTGACCAGCTGAGCTTTGACTTGAGAGTAGGAAGTGAACCTGGATAGCTAGTGCTTCATGTAGAGGAACATGCTGGATCTGTGGGCATCTGACTAGACCAGTATTCCAGATAGTCAGTATTTTCAGGTGGAGTGTGCAGCCGAAGTTCATATCTCACTGGCCTATGTGAAAGATAAAAGACTAAAGCAAACACACAGTGCTTGCTTTGTTTGCCCTCAGTTGGCAGGGTATGTCCAGACGTGGGTCCCTTGCTCACTTTGCCACTGGATTCAAGCTAGCCTGGCTGATGAGAGCTGTTAGCCTGAAACCGGTCCCAGGATGCTTGGTCCAGGAAAGACATGGCTTGGCAGTTCGGGCTGGACTTTTCCCATGAGGCACAGGATCAAGACTGATTTGCATATAGCTATGTCTGAACTGGGGTGGCAAAGTGAGTTAAAGAACGATGATGGATTCAACCCAGATCTGTGACTGGGGGTGAGTGTCTGAAAAGTTTCAGCGTTCCCTCCATCATCTCCTTGTGTTTGCTTAGAGATAAAAGACTGCCAGCTGTGCTCTGGGATCCCGGAAGTGGGCAGGGCCGTACAGTGCTTATGATTTCAATGGAGATTCCCCTGAAGGTGAAATAGGATTACAGGTAAGAAACCATTCCTTCTCCTTCAGGAACTCTCCATTGAAAATCATAAACACTGAACAGAATAGTAAGCCCATCCCTAATAACAAAATTAAAAACAGTATAAAATATAATTTAAAATGATGTTTTAATCATGCAGTGCCTTTACACGAATTATAATCTTAGTTAAGTATACTTGTGGGGGGTTAGGAGGGAGTGAGAGAGAAAGTGTGTGTGAGTATGGTACCCATCTTGTGATTTCTTAAGGAGGATGGATATTGTAATTCGCACATTAGGATTTTTCTATCCCCCTAACAAATACACTTGAAGTCAGGAGATACAAGAGGACATGTTGCCGAGGGCAGGGTGTTCCTTTTTTCATCAAGTGGTGATTAATACAGAACGCCAGCTAAGTATTAGATTTGCTGCCCTATTCTCGCGTAACGAGCAGGATTGACTTTTGAATTGACATTTTAGTATGGAGGAGGGCTTGGAAGTGGGAGAGATTTACCTTTAGGGACACCTAATCTATATGGGATACTTTGTTGGAATGTGGCGGGGGTAAGATCTGTATTCGATGTTGGCAAAGAGATCAGTATGTTAAAAGTATTTGCTTCCAAGAAATCTAAGCTATCTCGCTGACGGCACTCATGGATGGGTATGCAGCCTTTTATGTTCATGCTTTGCAAGTGATGCATAGTAGAGCAATGGGAGGGCTGGTGACGTATGTAAGTTTAAGCCTAGGATGCAATATGGAGTTAGTCACTTTTGATTCGACAATTGTTTTAGGTAATCTCCCAACATTTCCTCATAACACTACGGTGTTAGTAATTAACTTTTACAATTCACCTCTTATTTCAGATGGAACTTTCAATGTTTCTGGAGGGGTTCTTTCAGGAACGGTCTTTATCCCCATTGATATTATAAGTAGAGGATTCTATTATGCGTCCGTGTTCACGTTGTGACTTTGATAAGGAGAAGGAGGTCATCTCTGAAGAGCCTGAGCAGGTTGTTTTTAGTCATTCTCGTAAAGGATTCTCATCAAGGGGATATGTTTAATCTCTTATTGTTAGAACTTAACCTTTTAAATTAAATGACTATATCAAGATACTCCTATCCTGAGGCAGTGCCTACATTTAAAGGAATAGGATGCAATTCTGTCATTGATTTTATTTTTGCATCGGCTGGTTTATTGGCCCTGCTAATTAATTATGAAACAGAATGCAATAGTGGCAGTGATCATAACCTGTTCAGTTTCAATGGTAAAATGGGGTAAAATTGTCTTGGGAATTATTTTAAGAGAGCTGGCTCGGTCATGTAGAATTCATTTTTAAACTTGCTTACAGATAGATACCCCTGATCAAGTCGTACTAGATTCATTTACAAGTATCTGCAAATCAGTGCAGGTGGCCCTTAATCCAAATGGTTTTACAATAAATGCTCAATAGCTCATAAAAATCTGATGAGGGGCCCTACATCAAAAACCTAGGGATAAGGATGCAGTGAAGGAGGCTAGAAAGTGCTATATTATGGCCGGTAAGATCCAGAAGACTGAACCTAACAGGGAGGTGTTGGGAAGAGTTAGTGTTGACACGCAAGTCAGGAGATAGTTCTCCTTTTTAGGTCTCGCTGCGAAAAGCGCGCTCTCGCAGAGAGACTATAGTTGTCAGTTCAGCCGATAAAAGCCGACAATGAGTGAAGACAAGAGCTGGCCACGCGCAGCATTCAAACAGCATGGCAGAGTCGGATTACGACGCGCGCCTTAGGATTTGGTCACGCGCGTGAGTTTTTTAAATGTCGTTTTCCTTTTCCCCTCGGAGACCCGGGGAGTTGGGGACGAGCGTCGGCGCCCGCGGAGGAACCAGGACGAGCAGCAACGGAGGCGGCAGAAGCGCTGGAGGAAGGGGTAATGCTTGTTTTTGCTGGGAAAAAAGCAGCGCTGTGGCTTTCCAGAGGTTTCCGACAAATCCTGTCATACTGTCGGCAGGCAGGTGAGTCTGCGTTATGTCCGAGAAAACTAGGCCTCACCATGCTTCCATAGGCTTTTGGGCCGAGACAACGCGCCAATTTTCTCTACTTTGGTTGCTTCATAAAAATAACATCCACGCCCTCTGCTCTCACAAAGTATTTCAGAGCGGGGATGGATTCTGGCAGTCGGCTTCGGGCCTCCTTACGAGCGCGCCTGGCGTTGGTGCTTATTTCCTTTTATGATGAAATCCTCGCGCTAGTTTAAATTTGCAGCCCCCAGCTATTTCTCCTGAGGCGAAAAGATCACGGGGTTCTTGGCACCGTTTCCCCAGGCCTTTTTGCGTAAAAGCTGTCTTCTTCCTGCGATGCTTCCAACTAGTTTATTTTGTTTGTTTTTAAGGGGTCCTGCAGCTCCCTAGAAAATGCTAACAGACTGCTCAATGACGCTTCTTTCATCTGCACTAAATTGCTGTGTGTGTTCAAACACATTTATTTTGGATGTTACCAACAACTTCTTTCAGGGGCAAAACTATCTACTATCAGCAGTAGAATTGGGGGACCAGCGATAGTTAGTAGCCAATGTAGGGCACCTCTGCCCGCGTTGTGTTCATTGGCACAGAGGCGGCTCTGCGGGAAGTTGTCTGCGCCCTCAGCCAATGCTGGAGCTGGTATTTGCTGAGACATTTTATGTTTGCATTTCTGGGACATTACTCAGAGACTGGTCTAAATCCGAGCTGACTCGCTAGAAGCAGTGACGTGTTCACAGGTCAGAGGTAGCTTTGTGTGAGCATCAAGGGGTAGGCACTAAGTGGTACTAAACATATGAATAATAAGCAGCACTTTAATTGGCAGAGAGCCAACGTCTGTGCAGCATTTTTTGAAAGCAGAAATAGCTATTTGTGTGTGGAGAGTATCAAAATACAGGTAATAAGAGGAGGTCGGAACTAGACAGTAGCTCACAGAAAAAGACAATCATTTTGCCAGATGCTGTATCGGCTGTTGCGATCTGCTTTAATTTGGCATCATACTATTACCATTATTACCGCCATTTCGGTTCTTTCAAAAGAAAATGATTCTGTGAGTGCACTCATTCACTTTATCAGAGAGTTGGAAATTGGTCATGAGTGCCTTTAAAGTATATTATTACTATCAGAGGAAGACGCGGGTTTCTGAATGAGTCGTTTACGAGGCCACCATTTAGATAATCATTTGAGAAAGTAAGAATGGCATAGAGCCTGCTGGAGGCAAAATGGTTTGCTGCCTTGTGCAAATTGCCTTGCGAACGCGCAAAGGTAGTTTGACATGGAGCGCTAATGAGACGGCTGTGATGACAGCGCAGGATGGCATAAATGGGCTTCAAGTTTTGACCAGAATAAATCTTGTTGATCAGCCGGCGGGCATTGGCATGTCAGTAATATGCAATTAATGTACAGGAGGGTTATTAAGTGGATTTATTTTCATGTAACTAAGAGATAAGGGATATCTTGTATCTCCATAATAGCACCTTGTTTTAATTGTGATGCATTTTATTCTGCCTGTCTTACTCGCCTTATAAAATGCTATAACCTTCTATATTCTGCAAGGTGTACTTCTACGTTACCCAAAAAACTCCGAGCATTAGATTTTGTTAGTGCAGTTATATTTACGGAAGCTCATTTGAAGTCAGCATTGCTATAGTTTATTTTGCACCATGCATGCTCCACCTGCACCATGTAAAAATCCGGATGGAGTCACATTTTACCTGCCTGGGATGCAGCTCTGATACTCAATTTAAGCCGAGTGATGCAACAATGGACACTTGTTTATAGAAATATAGGAAGTGTTCAGGAAGGACAAAGGGTCACAAGGACGGACAAACATGGTTGTCATTAGGAACTTGGTGCGAATTGTAAAAATATATTCAAATTATATTTGTGCCAGTTTTAGCACGTACAGCTATTAAGAGGTGAACTTAACTAGCACTCACAATGGACACCTGCCACTAGAACCCCTCTTGCATTCGTTGCTCATGCAAAATAAGGTACAGATTGGCACAAAGGATCTTTGCACACTTGCAGTCCCCGTTTCTTTACACATAGGAGTACATTGTCTGCAAATAACATCTGCAGCATTTATGCCTGACTATTATTGCCGTCATAATTTAGACTTGAGCATTAAAGAGTACTTCATGTGTATTTATTTATTAGCTGTCAAAAATGAGAAGGTACATTGGCTGAGCTATCCTTAAGTGAAAAATGAAAGGAAAGAGGCCGAGTGGCAGGGTGTCTGGTTATGGCGAAGAAGCAGATGTGTCTATAGGTGACATCACTTGCGATAGGGATGTAGAGTGATTGTTAGTCATGGTCTCAAGGCAAGGAGAAGAAACAGATATCTGTACAGTTGCACAGTTAACATCACTTGTGCAAAGTGTGTACAGCAGTGCGCAGGTATGGGGTCTAGTTACTCTGGGAGCATCCCTTATGAAAAGGCTGTACAGACGTTCATAGCACCAAGTGAAAAGTGCATGATTAGGTGGGTCACAACTCACCATAACTCAATACTTTAGCACCCAGGATTGACTTCCCTGAGTAATCATAGCACCATTTGAACAACTTGTACAATTGGTAATAATTTACAAAATACGGAGTGCTCTCCACAACCCCAATTACTATCTGCTTAAGCATTGAACACACATTGGCACTGTCAATATGTCTGGCTTTTTGATAGTGGAAGTGTTTGGTAATAGTTGGGCAGCATTTTTTGTTGCCATTTGCTATCGTAGAAAGAACATCCTATAGCAAAGTGACATCTAGTGGTACATCAGTATGGAAGCTGGCAGTAGAACACTTTTGCTGAATATACTGAATTTTAAGAGTTAAGCTGTACAGTCAAAGAAAGGTATTGGGAGAAGGGCTACGATACAAACCCCATGTGCTCTTCACTCCCTCATATCGTACTTTTTTAAAAGTTTAATTAAATGAGGTCCTCAATACATTAAAAGATATTTGCAGTCAAGAGGTATATTTTGCATGTAAGAAAAATTAGTCGATGTTGGAAGAGAGAATTCTGGTTTAGAAGGAGAGAGTGTTTGAAAGCTAAGATGTCTGACTAATTTTATATGATGATGAAGAGTTCACAGAAAAGGCATCTGGTAAACAACAAAACAACAGAGTTTAAGACATGGCAAGCAAATCTGCCCTTGCCTGTAGCAATTTTTTTCTACAAAATTTGCTTTGAGAAAATGTTTATTTTTTGTGGCACTTTGTCAGGGAAGTAAGCTGGCGAAGTTACCAAGAATATTACATTGATATGTCTGTTTGCATGGCAAATAGAATCCTCATATAATTACTAGCAAGTATATATTAAGTAGCAGTAACAACACGATTCTACAGTGAAGGTTAACAGCTACAGAAAACGAACACTGGTAGTGCTGATAAGTCTGGCTTATGAATGAAGGTGCCTTTTATATAATTGGTGGGGTTAGGCACTTAATTATCATACGTACACTCTGTCACTGAATTTCGCATTCATGCATTCCATCCATTCATCCATCCACTGACTCATTGTTGTGTTCACCGTTTAAAACAACCACAGCACAATATACACAAACCCAACAGCATATGCAAGATAAATTAAAATAAATCAAGTAGAAAAAGGAAATATGCTGTCGTCTAAAAGCATCAGGCATGTGCTTGCAACAACAAAACTATACATAGTAGTGGATGTTCGTCTTGTAATGATATTGTACAGTCAGTTACAGCATAGCTTCCAGATTTGGAACCAACGTGCTTGCTGTCTTAGAATAGTAAACAAATGATACACTATAGCATTCAATAATGGTCTCCTGGTTTATAGGAAGTGGCCAAGCTGGATGTGGCGCACTGCAGATGGAATGAGCAGTTAGCAAGAAGCTGATAAGGACTGATTGTGGAGCTGTAGTACCCTCTTAACAAAAATTAAACTAAAAAGACAGGTCAGTGGGGCTATAGTGATAGCGGTCTAATGGACCAGGGTCAGTGGCGATGGATGCATTCCAGGTGGGGATGGGTACAGACAGGCTTGCCTTTGGGACGCCCACTGCACAGTCGCACAGCGGCTGGCATTAAGAAGGTACTTGGAGGGGACCACCATGGGGACGCGGCTAGGGAGAAGGCACCTGGGAGAAGCTGGGAAAGAGTGCGGGAGAAGGAAAACAGAAGCGTGCAGCAGGGGGTATCACAAAGACTGGGCCAAGCAAAACAGGCACAGAGACCGTAACAATTACAGAAGACAAACAAGAATTTGCAATGCAATAGGTCTCGCATTATTAAAGTTTGAGCTATTGGCATTGCTAAATAATGCAACACCAATATCTCAAACTTTAATAATGCGAGACCTATTGCATTCCAAATGCTTGTTGGAAAATAGTGAACCAGCCTATTTTTAATGAGGTAGCGGTACCAGATATTATTCAAACCATTCCAGTGCAGGACTGGGTCAGGCACTCTGAATCTATTTATTCTACACGAAGCACTACACCCTCTAGCACTAAAGTGGGTAAGGTGGCCATTGTTCCTGTATTTAAACAAGCATTTGCAATGCAATAGGTCTCCCAGTAATTAAGTTTGAGCTTTTGGCATTGCCGAAATATTGCAACACTAATTGCAATAAAAGTCAATAAATTGTAGGCCATAAAAAAGTGTATTTATTTTTGTAGCAATGGTGGCATGCTGCACTTTAGATGAATATGTTTAAAAGTAAAGTGTGCCATACTGCGATTGCTGCAACAGACAAAGAAAAACCGACAGACACGCATAGATAGGCGGATGAATAGATGTATGGAAGGACAACGGACTGACAAAGACAAATAAATAACATTAAACTTATAGACAGAAGGGAGAGATAACTGGATTGACATACCAATGTACCAAAACATGGACAAAGGACAGCCTCTAGACTGATAAATGAGAGAAAGGAATGGGTGGATCCAGGAATTGTATAGAGAAGTACACAGAGAGGCATATCTACAGTAAAACATAACTAGGCCCTGCCCAGCCCCTGGCTGCCTGGATGCCTGCTGGACTGGGAGGCTGGAGGACTTTTCCTTGCTCTCACAGCTGTTATTATTCACACGGCTCTACACAGCTCTGATAATGCACCTCACGCACCGGGCTGACACAGGTATTATTTACACAGCTCTGATGATGCACCTCAGGCACGGGCTCACAGCTGTTATTATTCACACAGCTCTGATGATGCACCTCACGCACGGGGCTGACACAGTTATTATTCACACAGCTCTGATGATGCACCTTAGGCACGGGCTCACAGCTGTTATTATTCACACAGCTCTGATGATGCACCTCTGGCATAGGCTTACAGCTATTATTCACACAGCTCTGATGATGCACCTCATGCACGGCCTCACAGCGGTTATTATTCACACACAGTGATGACCCCGGGGGCAGCCTGCAACTTCCTACGCTACTGTCTCTGCATATCACAATAAGTCTGGTAATGGGCAAACTGTCTTGGTTGGCATGACATGAGGAAGTCTGGTAATGGGCAAACTGTCCTGATTGGCATGACATGAGTAGGGAAATTTGAAGGAAAAAAAGGCAAAATTCATTTTCACAACCTCTTCCTTGAACTTTGCCAAGCAAACTATTTTAAAAAGACCCATGAAGACGCCCGCCTGATTTTTCCACTATGTGCTAGCAACATATGGGGGAAAGGCTTAAACGAAGGGCCACAGCTAAAATGCACTCATTGGATTCAAAACAGAGTTGGTAGGATCCTGGTATCTGACACATTTACACTTCTTAAAATGGCACCAGGGACACAAACATCCAACAATATCCAGTTTGCTGTGAGAATAAGCCATCATTTTCCCTTCGAATATTAAGCAATTTAAATGTTACTGCATGCAAAATGATGGGGGAAAATACATGTACTGTATGCAGCCTATGCAGTAAAATCAGAAACATTGACCGTAGTAATTCCCACTAATTCCCCCACAGTGAGTTATCAGATGCTTTCATTACAAATCCAGATGCACTTTAACTTCATTTTAAAACACATCAGCACTGCAATATGGTGACTCGTGAACAGGTAGGTGTACAGTAGGCTTCCAGGAGTTGTGCTTTAAGGGGTAACGTTGGCGCCTCCTGGATCCAGCGGTCACTGGACGGTGATGCGGGCCCTACAGTCATGTCAGAGGCACTGCAGGAGCAGATGGTTATTACATGAGGTCCGGGTAGCTGAGGTGACGAGCATGCCGCCTCTTGCACCACTGCGGCCTGCCTCGTCCTCTCTGAGGTCACCCGGGAAGCGGCAGAGCAGTCAAGAAAGACATCAGGTAAAGCTTTTGTTTCCGTTTATTGTCACAGCAGAAGAAAATAAAGCGGTACACAAAAATATGGCAAATGGAGTCTGAACCTCGGCTACATTCAGTATCCCCTAGTATTGCAGTCATTATGATATTTTCTCTACTCGAGGTGAGAAAGTGGCAGGCACACTGCGCAGGTTTTCAAACTGACCCTACTACAATAACTGACTTTGCTGACATTTGCAGAAATGTTCTTTTGTTTGCAGTGGTGCAGCGTGGACTTTCAATGAGAGGGGTGCACATCGGAGTCCTCGTTTCTTATTAACAGTACGATCAGTTTAGGAGGGCAGTAGGGCTTCAGGTTGCAGATATGTATGACTTCCCAGACTTTATTGCTTGATTTTGCTTCCGAAAAAGTATCACTCATAGCCGCTGAAATGTTACTCATAATTACTCAAAAATTATGAAAACGTCACACATAGCAATCTGAAACCTTGGCAGCTATGAAGGTCTACGTGCTCTTTCGAGACAGTTAACCACTTTCAACAACACCCCATCTCTCCCAGCCTCACCCCAAGCCGGGCCCCCTGTGCATGTTAACGGTGCGGCCTTACCTTGCTGTAGAGCTCAGAGGCGGACATCGCGGCGCCTCGTGCTCCCTCCTCGCAGGGTGCACCGGATGGACGGGACTGGAAGCGTCTAGGCCAGACTCCTCGCAGGTGGGCCTGTCCTGAACCCTAGTAAGGCCTCCCCCGAGCCCGGCTCCCCGCACTTCAGCCCACCCTCCCCGGCACCCCGCCTGGCCTCGCTTTGGCGCTGCACGTTGCCCGGGCCTGGCCTGGATGCGCCGGACACCTGCGGGCAATCCGTGATTAACAGGGGCCGCTCGGGGAAACAAGCAGGCGAAATTCATTAACAGGAAAAAACACACGCCCGCCCCAAATAGTGAAGAGCAACGAGGCACAAACGTCCACCGGACACGTCACGAGCGGGACCTCCTGCTCAGCGCGCGAAACTGAAAGCGCTGTGAGAGCGAGACGACGTGAGCCTGCTCAATAGAGCGCGCGTTCACGTGCGCGTGGCCCGCTCCATTCCTCAGCGCGCGGCCAGCTCCTGTCCCCTCTCCTGGGAGCAAGAGTAGCTGACTATAGGTCTCTGGCGAGACCGCGCTTTCGCGCGGTTCAACGCCAGGAGACCTAAAAAGGGAATCGCACAGATCCAGCCTGATACGGGCGGATTTCTTTAGTGGATGCTGAAGTAAAGGCCATAGGCAGAGTAATGTTAAATCAATTGAGTGACTGGGCAGAGGATGGGAAGATCCTGTCAGATATTCAGTATGGGTTTAGGCATAGTAGAGGAACAATCGAGCAGAATCTAAATCTGTATCTATTAATTACTAAGTATGTAAAAGTGAAGAAGAAGTCTATACACTTGGCCTTCATGGACCTCAGTACAGCCTTTCCTTTGATACAGTAGATAGAGTGAAGTTATGGGCTGTGCTAGGGGACATGGGAAGGGAGGGAGAAGAGTGTCTTCATACATTTTCTGATGGATTTGCACAATGGGCTGGAAGCCTCAGTAAGATATGAAACAAATGGAATATGCACTGCACACTTTCAGTTAGGGAGAGGAGTTCGGCAGAGCTGTATTATAGCTCCTTTGTTTTGTATATTATACAGCAATCAGTGTGATCGATTTTTAGTGGCACAATGTAAGAACGTTCCTTTGGTGGGGAAAAGGAAGATCCCAGCATTACAGTACGCAGATGATACAGTACTCATAGCACGTACAGCTAAAGGACTGTAACTTTTAATAGAATGTTTTTAAGATTTTATGGACAATTCAGGTCTAAAAATAAAACGTACATGACGGTGCTAGGGTCGAAAAATAATAATAACAGCATTTGTAAAAGCGGGAACAGCTACCTCAAGCAGAGGTGTCCTGGCGCTAAAGCAAGACAGAAGTGCGTGCAACAAGAACTCCTAATGCTAACCTAGTGCTAAAAAGCCAGGTTTTCAGTGCTTTCCTGAAAAGCGGCTCAGATTCTGTCACAAGTAGTTAGGCAAGGCATTCCATAGCTTAGCGGCCATAACATTTGAAGGATCTCCCTCCAATCATCGCTTTCTTGAACCTCGGAACGCATAGTAGGTTTAAGCAATTCTCAGGAGCCTATTCTGTTTATAGCTGCATAAGCGCGGTTTCAAATAGCTCAGACATTAACCCTGTAAGGAGCGGAAAGCAAATGTCATGGCCTTGAATTAAATTCTCCTGCACACAGGGAACCAGTGGAGCTTCTTGATGTGCGGAGAGATATGATGGAGGTAGGGTACTCGCCTAATAATTCTCGCAGCTGCATATTGGACCATTTGCAGTCTTTTAATCAAATATGCAGGTAAGCCTACATATAGACTGTTCGCGTAGTCCAATCTAGCCGTCACCGACTCGGCGACAGTCCTCAGGTAGTAAATGGATGAATTTTTGTAAGCTTTTCAGATTGCCAAAACAGGTTGAAGACACCTGCATGATCTGAGCTGAAAGTGAGAGATCAGTCTCCCATTTGACCCCGGAATTTTTAGCAGAGTTTGCCGGGGTGGGAGGAGGACCCATTTCCTGCGGCCACCATAGGTCCGAGGGCGGCAGGAGATTATTTCCAAAAAATAGTACCTCTGTTTTCTTGGCGTTAAGCTTCAATTTGTTATTGTTCATCCATAGGGAGATATCTGTCAAGCAATCCTTAAAGTTCTTAAAGGCATTGTCCGCTTGTCCTTTAAAAGAAAACACCAACTGGGTGTCGTCGGCGTAAGATATCGCCTTCACACCCCAATTGGCAATAAGCGAAAACAGCGGGGCCAGATAGATATTAAAAAGGAGCGGGCTGAGTGCTGATCTCTGAGGGACTCCAGACCAGATCGGCTTGCGTTTGGATGTGTGTGCTTGCAGGGAAATCTGTTGTGTCCAGTTGGAGAGAAACCAGCCCACCCACGCCGATATCCTTGAGTCTATGCAGCAGTATTGCATGGTCCACCGTGTCGAATGCAGCGGACAAGTCTAGGAGCACCCGCATCGCTGAAGCCCCTGCGTCCCCTGTCATTCTT
The DNA here is from genome assembly GCF_964261635.1 of Lissotriton helveticus. Taxonomy (NCBI): domain Eukaryota; kingdom Metazoa; phylum Chordata; class Amphibia; order Caudata; family Salamandridae; genus Lissotriton; species Lissotriton helveticus. The sequence continues at coordinate 1,931,382,864 of NC_136061.1, forward strand.
ATTGATTCTGTTACTTCCAAGAGGGCCGTTTTAGTACTAAAACCCAGTCTGAACCCAAATTGGGTATCATGCAAGATGCCAAATTCCTCATCAAACGAGGATAGCTGTCTTTGTACCCACTTCTCCAGCATTTTTACGGGGGCTGGGAAAAGAGAGATAGGGTGATAATTGCTCAAGTCGCCAGGCACTCCATTAAGTTTTTTCCTGAGGGGCAGAACAATGGCGTGTTTCCACGACTCAGGGAAGGCACCAGTTGTTAGGGAAGTGTTCCAAATGTGGATCAGCATCTTTAGTGTTGAATGTGCCACTACCTTCCAGAGTTTTGGGGGGCATGGGTCCTCTGGTGATCCAGATTTGCAGCTAAGAATCAGAGACATTCCGTCTTGCAACGTAATCGAGAAAATTCGCTAAGCGAGGCTTGTGGATGGTTACTCAAAGTCGTATCAGTTTTAGTCGTTGCAACATAATCCGTGAAGGAGTTGAGGATGATCCGAATTTTATTATCAAAGAAATAGGCGACATTCTCACATAGGGCTTCAGTTTATAGTTCTTGAGGCTTAAGGAAGGCATTCACAACCTTAAATAATTCCCTACTTGAATTCTCTGCTGACTTAATGCTCTTTGCTATGTACTTTCTTCTAGCCGTTTTTATACTTTTGTGTAGCTCTTTAAAGGCTTTCTTGTATGTAGCTTTAGCTATCTCGCCATAGTTAGCGCGCCACTGGTGGTCTAGGTGTTTACATCTACTTTTGTCCAGTTTGAGGGCTTCAGAAAACCACAGGGACAAGGGCACTTGCCTCCGTGATTTATTGAGTCTGGACGGAGCCACAGTATCTATTGACGTAGAGAAAATACTAAAACAAATCCATGTGATTGAGGGACAGCACATTGGCAAGACTGATAAATATTGTTATTCAGGCATCTGGTTAGATGCTAAGTTAAATTGAGATCCTTTAATCAGTGTGCTTGTGCAGTCATTTAACAGAGTGGCCCATTGCATTAACGCCTTTGTGAGTCGAATGGTTCGTCCACATGTCAGATCCATAATGGCGCTTTATAAAGACAAATGTGTTCCAACAGTGGCATTCAGCTCAGAGATCTTGGGCTTTAAGTCTTGCTACCCCATTCAGATTGCCAAAAATAAATGTTTAAGGAGAAACCGGAGGATAAAGCAGTCTGTACCTCCAGAGATCGTGTATGAGGAATTGGGTTTATTGCTCCTTACATACAAATTCACCCTGTCCTGCTGCGGTTTTCTGTATGGTTAAAAGAAGATTTGGAATTTAACAGAAAGATTATGAAAGATTGGTTAGGATTGGAACATTGGCATCCAATTCCTTGAGTGCAGTATTTGATGTCAGGCCGGATTTCTTTACTCACACTGAACGAAGTTCTAAAGCTGATGTTCGGTGGCATATCAGGTTTTTGAGCAGAAAAAAGGGCTACATGTTCATTGGCAAAAAGCGTGTGCAAGCATTATGCGATATGAATTATATTTAACTCTGGAGATGTCTGTTTCATATAGGCAACTTTTAACTTATACAAGTAGGTCATATATATATATATATATCTTGTCTGCAATAAAAGCAACCCTGGATGAATTCACCCCGTGAGTGCGGATATTTCTTTGTGAAATTCGTGGAGATTTGGAGCTTAATATATATATATGTATATATATATATATATAAATATATATATGACCTACTGAAGTGTTTAGGGGTGGCATGTATGAGTATCGGATGATAAGGGTTGCTTTATGGGTGGGTAAGAGTAATGGGTTGTAAGGTTATTTTTAGGGTAAAGGGGTTGGTAGGGATATATGGTGGTAAGAGTGTTTTAGGATTGTGGGGTTTTTAAGGGCCTAGGGTAGTAAGGGATAATTTAGGGTTTTGGGGAGGATAAGAGAATATGGTGGAATTTTAGGGATTAGTGGTGGGTGGGAGCATAGGCAAGGCTAACATTTCTTTATAAGACAGCAATAGCGGCTTTACCTCTGGTAAAGTGGGCTCTTAGCTTGCATGATAATGTTATATATCCTTTGTGGCAGCATAAGAATATGCATTAAACTATCAATCTGGACAGCAGGTGTTTGGAAGTGGCAAGACCTGTAGACAAAGGATCATGGCTTACAAATAAATGCTTTGACTTTTTAAGAGCTCTCGACATCTAATGTGTGAAAAAACCGCTCTGCTGGGGAAGTGGGATTTTAAAAGAAAGCCAAGAATGTAATTGTCTGACTGACATGGAAATCCAAAATCACCTTGGGGAGGAATTGAAGGTGGGTCCTTATAACCACTATGTTCGTATGCAATACTATAGAAGACTCATGAGCACAAAATGCCCATCTCTTGCTCACCCTGCAAGCCGATGTTAATGCCACAAGGACATCAGCTTTCTACCAAAGGTGTTACAATAAAACGCTGTGAATAGATTCAAATCGTGAATACATGTGCCTTGAGAGGAAATTTTTTTAAATCCACTGAGGGGTGGGGTGAGGTTTAATCTCTTCACCAAAGGACACATTTGTAATGCCCTTTAGAAAACCCTTAACCTCTGGGATTTAATAAAAGAGGTTTGTGAAAAACATTTTCTATAGGCAGTAATAGCTGCCAAATTGACTTTGATGGAAGAGAATTTTAAGCCTTATTTAGCCAAATGAGCAAGGTTAGGTAACAGTGCTTCTTCTTGACAAGCAGTGGGATCATATCTGTCCCGAGAACACCAGGTGCAGAATCTCTTCCACTTGAAACAATGTGAAGCTCTCATGGATGAACATTTAGCTTCGGTATTGCCAGCGGCACTCCCATGTATTGGGACTACGTGATGACCTTTGACTCCCATTGTTTTAATTGAATCTGTGTGTTTCCAATTCACTCTGCCTCATGATTTAATTTCGTGTCTCCTTGTAGCTTCAGAGTGGGAGCGTTTGCTTTTTACAGCCTTGCCAGGAACAGAATGCGTGGAATGTGCGTTTGAAAGCATGAGAGAGAGAGAGAAAGAAAGGTGTGGAATGTACTTCTCTGTCTCGAAGTGTAGTATTATAGGCAAGGCAGTGGTGCCCAAATGTAATTATGTTGTACATTGGGAAATGAAGTGTGTGGTGCTATAGGCAGTGGTGAACAAATGAGCATTATGTTGTACATTGGAAAGTTTTGTGAAGTTTTTACTATTGGCTTTGAAATGCCCGTATGCCATCTTGAATTCCGACTCTGTCTAGCTTGAGCTTCACACACACAAGGGTTTTAGGTTATTCACATTCAAGAATATTTTCGGTACTTTTGGAGATGTTTTCTACTTTCCCAGCCTCACTAAGATAATGGGCTGGAGCAGAAGTATACATGAGAACTCCTTTTGCTTTGGAATGCTTGTGGGAGATTGGCCACCTTCAGTAAGTTTCCTTGGCGCAGAGGAGGTCTTCTTGGAAACTTCTAGTGCATTGAGATTATAAAACTGGGGTCTGTTCGCTTTAAAGGAGGGATTTTGGACCTGAAGGACAGATGTGGCTTAATCAGTGTGGCAATTCCCGACCCGCTGAGTCTCTTGACCCCGGCGGTGAATCCCTCAGTCTGTTGTGGACTAAGGATAATGTTAGTTACACAGTAAGCATCTGTTCTTGGCATGTAGAGCTGTAGATTCACATGCTTTGCATACTGCGGTCATCTAGTGTTGGGTCTGGATGTTTGGAAGTTATTTTTCTTTGAAGAAGTCTTTCCTAGTTACAAGGTAAGGTGACTCCTCCTTTCGGTGATAGTGCGCATGGGCATCAACTCCATTGTTAGATTGTTTTCCCGCAAGAGGGCGAGAATGGAATAAGAAAGTGTAGTTTATAGATGTCCATCTGTATAAATGTATAAGGAAGAACTGCAACAGCTATAGGTACACGGGGAAGAGGGTGGGAGCATGTGAAGAACTGGATAAGTAACATCATACGTTCGAGGCATGTGTGCTGTAGATACACATGCTTCACATAGATTATAAAATTGTATACTCCCAAAGCGGTGGCTAACCTGTAGGTGCTGCAGTTGTTTGGAACAGTGTTTTAAGTACTGCTTGACCTACATTGGCTTGCGGATGTGCTAACACATCTACGAATAGTATTTGGTAAATGTGTGATGTGTAGACCATGTAGCTGCCCTACATATGTCAGCTAGCGGAATTTTACTTAAAAAGGCCACAGAAGCCCCTATTTTGCGAGTGGAATGTGCTCTAGGGGGAATAGTTAACGTTCTTTTAGCTTTAGCATAGCATGTTTGAATGCATTTAACAATCCATCCGGCAATACCAGATTTAGAGATAGGATTGCATTTGTTAAGTGGAGCAAATGCAACACACAGTTGTTTTGTTTTGCAAAAGGCTTTTGTCCTATCTATGTAGTACAGTAAAGCTCGTCAAGCGTGTGAAGAGTGCATTCCCCCACAGAATTAGGTTGAGGAAAGAAAACTGGTAACTCAACAGATTGGTTTATGTGAAAGGCAGAAACCACTTTGGGAAGGAATTTAGGGTTGGTGCGGAGAACTATCCTGTCTTTGTGTAGCTGAAAAAAGGGTTCTTCTAAAGTAAATGCCTGTAGCTCACCAACTCTCCTCAGTGATGTGATGGCAATGTGGAAAGCAACTTTCCATGAGAGAAATTGCAGAGGGCACTTGTGCAATGGTTCAAAAGTTGGACCTATGAGCCTTGTGAAAACAATGTTGAGATTCCACACTGGGGCAGGAGGAATCTGTGGCGGTATTACTCTTTTTAAGCCTTCCATGAAAGCTTCAATTACTGGAACTCTGAGCAGTGTTAGATCTTGCCTATTTTGCACTTATACAGTTACTGTTGCAAGGTGTAAACGAATAGACGTACACACAAGTCCTGTTCACTGTAACTGTAACGGGTAACAGATAATGTTTTGTATGGAAGCATCTAAAGGACTGATTTTGTTGTTAAAACATCTAAAAGGACTGATTTTGTTGTTACTGCAGTATAAAACAATCTTTTCCATTTTGCTGCATGGCAAGCTCTGGTGGTAGGCCTTCTTGCTTCTTTTAGAATGTTCATACAGTCTGGTGGTAAATTTAAATAGCCTTACCTTTGTAAGTGGAGGTATTTATCTGGGGATGGTGTTTTTGACCCTTCACTGTAAAAGAAGCGCTGAAAGGAGCATCTGCTAGAGGTAGTCTGGAGTTCTCCCATAGATTTAGCTACCTCTCTGGCTTTTGTAAAAGGCGCCTAGGGCGCGGGTCAGGGTGAATAGCACTATGTCCCTGGTCTTTGAGCTCTGTAGAATTAACTATCGGCGTCGTGGATGAGGGGCGACCCGATGGTGCGGGGTATTGACACGGGGGGGATGGGAGGAGCACATCTCCCCGTGTGCTGACAATGTTTTACTCTATGCACATGGCCTCAGACAAACGTTCCATGTGACATATTCCACTGACGTGCTAAGCACTCTTGTATGGGGAGCATGTGAAACCTTGCATGGGGTACAATTGCAACGCAAGACGCCATCATTCCCAGCAGTTGAATTAACATTCTGGTTGACAAAGCTTGGTTCGGTTGAAACTATAGAATCATAGCCTGAATATTGCAAATTCTGGCTACACTGGGAGAAGCTAGTGCTTCGATTGTGTCTAGACTGGCTCCTAGGTAAGACTGCATCTGTGACGGATGCAGGTGAGATTTTTGAGCATTGATGGTGAACCCCAGTTGATGAAGTAGATCTACTGTGATCTGTATGTTGTAGACAGTTCTGGTGAGAGCTGGCTTTGATAAGCCAGTCGTCTAGATAGGGGAAGAAGTGAATTTGTTATCTTCTGAGATGAGCAGCGACTACCACCAGACATTTAGTAAAAACTCTGGGCGCTGTAGTAACTCCGAAGGGAAGCACCTTGAATTGGTAATGTTTATGCGCTATCACAAATCTGAGGTATTAGCGATGTGCCGGAAGAATTGGAATGGAAAATTCGTGTCCTTTAAATCTAGGGTAGTTCTTTGTAAAAAGTGGAGTACTTGTTGAAGTGTCACCATGTGAAAGTGCTCTGACAGTATATAACAGTTTAGCTCTCTGAGATCCAGAATAGGTCTTAGGGATCAGTCATTTTTGGGGATGAGAAAGTACAGAGAGTGAACCGGTTCTATTGCCCCTATCAGTAAGAGGGTCTGGACCTCTTGTTTCAGCAAGTGTATGTGTTCTGGAGACAACTTCTGAGATCGAGGTGGAATGTTTGGGGGATTGCTGGTAAGCTTCAGGCAATAACCATGTTGCATAATTCCAAGCACCCATTTGTCTGATGTTATAGACTGCCAAACGGGGAGAAATTGTTGAAGTCTTCCCCCGACAGGTGTGGTGTAATCGGGGGGAAGCGTGGGCAAGTCATTGTTGGTTGGGGCAAGGGGAGTTAAGGGGTGTGTTGCCCTTACACCTACCTTTGATGTTTTTGCCTCTATAACCCTTGAAAAAACCCTCTGGAGGGAGAGGACTGGTTGTTACCTTTGTAAGTGGAGGAATTTATCTGGGGGTGGTGTTTTTGATCCTCCACTGTAAAAGAAGCAACAAAAGGAGCATCTGCTGGAGGTATTCTGGAGTTCTCCCGTAGATTTAGCTACCTCTCTGGCTTTTGTACATGGCGCCAAGGGCGCGGGTCAGGGTGAATAGGACTATGTCCCGGTTCTTTGAGCTCTGTAGAGGGAGGAGGCAGGGGTGTCCGCTATCCCCGATCCTTTTTGCGCACGCGCTTGATGAACTGTTGGCGTTGTGGATGAGGGGCGACCCAATGGTGCGGGGTATTGACACGGGGGGTGGGAGGAGCACATCTCCCTGTGTGCTGACAATGTTTTACTCTATGCACATTGCCTCAGACAAACGTTCCATAGGCTCCTTCAGATTCTCAGATCTTTCGGGGATAACTCCGGCTACCGCGTTAACTGGGACAAGTCTCTGGTATTTGTGCTTGCCGAGGAGGCCCCACTGCCAACGGCGGCCTGTGCTGATCTGACCTGCAAGGAATCCTTCAAGTACCTGGGTATATGGATTACGAAATCAGACTCGGATTTTATGCTCTTAAACGTCTATGTACAATTGGACAGACTGAAAGGGGATGTCGCCCACTAGCGGAGTTACCAGTGTCATTGATGGGACGTGCAGTCCTGTTTAAGATGATGGCTCTACCGCGATTGTTGTACGTGCTCCAGAATACTCCTTTTGTCGTTCCGGAAAGTTTCTTCCGTGCATTGGAAGCGGAACCGTACACTGTTATGGGGGAGGGAGTCCCAGAATCGCCCTACGAAAATTACAATTGGGGGTGTATGAGGGAGGACTGGCGGTACCGGACCTCAGGAAATACTATTGGGCAACTCAGTTGGTCAATATTAATGGATGGGTAGTCTTCCCCTACCGAGAAGCCAGCCTATCGGGTGGACCGCATGGCCCTGGGAAAGGGCTTCTATCTTGCTGCCCTGTACAAGAAGCAGAGAGGCAACTCTGGTCTTCCAACCCACACCGAGGCAGTGGTGGCAGCATGGCGGAAGGCTACGAAGATGATGGGGTGGGAAACTAGGCTCACGGACCAAACCCCACTGTAGGAAGATTTCTTGGCGGAGACTGGGCGCCTGAAAGGCCTCCGTGGTTGGAGTAATATTGATATAGATTTGCTGGGGGCTGCGTTGAAATAAGGGAGGATGCTTGACTTTCCAGCCCTGCAATCGGAGTACCAGATGGGGGAGGATGAATTTTTAAGATATTTGCAGGTCAGACATGCCTTGCATTGCCATTTGAAGGAGGGAGAGCGCTGGCAGGAGTATTCTCCATTAGAAGATAGGCTTTTTCTCGACCCCATGGCGGATAAGGCCATCTCGCTTACATACAAAAAGCTAATAACACTGCAGACCCATTAGGGCCGTTACGAGAGGCATGGGAATCTGACGTTGGACTCCTGGAGGGTGATGATTGGGTGGAGGCCATAAAGAACCCCAGAGAAATAGCGGTTAGGGCACGGTTCCGCCTGGTTCAGCTCCGGATTCTTCATCGTTCATATGTCCCCAGGACAGTGCAACATCGCATTGGGTTATGTTGGTCTGACAAGTGTATGTGGGGATGCAACAAGACGGGGACGTTCTTCTATATCCTGTGGGAGTGCCCACTGATACAGCGGTATTGGGAAGCAGTGGCGCGGGTTATGTCTGAGGTGGTGGGCTCCGAGGTCCCAGTGGATGCCAGATGGTTTCTCCTGGGAATGACTGGAGAGATAGTGTGTCCCAAATGGGCATCAATCTGACTCGCGTTAGCGGGGGTGGTGGCCAGCAAGGGTTTTGGTTTGACTTATACTGGGTGCTCCCTTGTGTCTGGACAAAGCTAAACCTCTCTGAAGAGCTGTAATGACAGCAAAACACGTGTCAGGGGTTGCTTTTATTCATTTTAGGTTGGCTTGGATGGTATTTTACCAATCCAAAGCTGTAATATTGTGCCTGGAGTGGTAAATGGCTTTTGTCATTTTACAGCTCGGCGTGGAGAGCTCTGTGCTAATCCTATGGTTAAAGACTTTGCTGTACAAATGGCAAAAGACTTTGTCTATTTCTATCTTAGCACTGTGCTAATCCTATGTTCAAAAACTTTGATAGAAAAGCACACATTTGAGGTGAGCAAATTTAGAGTGTCGCTGGTGTTGAGGGTGCTCTATACAGGAGCTGCCTTCCACCTAAACTTGGGAACTACCCAGAGTTCTCTCCTTTTTTGCATAATTTATGCGTCAGTCTATGCCTGCAAGGGTTTTGGTTTGACTTATACTGGGTGCTCCCTTGTGTCTGGACAAAGCTAAACCTCTCTGAAGAGCTGTAATGACAGCGAAACACGTGTCAGGGGTTGCTTTTATTCATTTCAAGTTGGCTTGGGTGGTATTTTACCAATCGAAAGCTGTAATATTGTGCCTGGAGTGGTAAATGGCTTTTGTCATTTTACAGCTCGGCGTGGAGAGCACTGTGCTAATCCTATGCTTAAAGACTTTGCTGTACAAATGGCAAAAGACTTTGTCCATTTCTATCTCAGCGTTGATAGCACTGTGCTAATCCTATGCTTAAAAACTTTGATAGAAAAGCACACATTTGAGGTGAGCAAATTTAGAGTGTTGCTGGTGTTGAGGGTGCCTTCCACCTAAACTTGGGAACTACCCAGAGTTCTCTCCTTTTTTGTATACATATATATACATATATATATATATATATATATATATATATATATATTATACATATATATACATACACACACACACACACACACACACATACACACATTTGCATCATTTGACATCTGGGAAAGGCTTTCTGTTAGAGAGTATTGCACAAATAAAACCACACGCAGTTTTTCTGAAAAATATCTTTTGATGTGCCTCAGTTTATGAGAGTGAAACCCCTTTCAAGGTGCTTTCTTGCTTCGCAGTGTGTGTGCCTTCGTGTGGAAGTGCTGTATTCTCTAATTTGGGAGTGCGAAGCAGGACAGCTTCCTAGAGAATATCCATACAGACGTCTGGAATATTTATGTGACCATATTGGAGTAGTTCAAATATATGAAGTAAGAGTGGAGAATCTGATCCCCGAACTTGTGTAAATCTGGCCTACACAGCAGCCTCTTTTGTGGTGGGTTAGACAGGTGAATAAGGTCTGCAACTCACCACTGATGAGGACACTGAGTTTTCAGGATAGGGTCGACTTTAGCGCTGGTGGTGCCCTGTGCAACAATCTTTTTGGCACCCTCCCACGACATCTTTTTCCACAAATTCCGTCACTATCACCCTCCAACTGTGCCCCTCATAGCCCATAGCTCCTCTCTGACATACATTTCATTTTTTCATAGAGCTACTCATATTCAGTTCTGTGATCTCCATGTTACACATTCTTCACAACAGGAACAGTAACCCTCTGCGCTACTTTAGGATGAGTCCAGATGGAGTTTGTGGAGGCGTGGCCAGGGCGGAGACCAGCCGAGATGTGTCTCCCTGAGCTCCAACATTGAGTCAATACTCCCCTTAAATTAAGATATAAACCCAGCGACTTTCATGGGCTTAGATACCCACCTCCTCCCAAGTCATGAGGGCGTGAGAAGAGGACTTAGAGTCCAGATCAAGCCACCCGGGATGGAAGGGTGAATGCCGGGCTGGCCAGCCTGACCTCGCTGTCGGGACCCCTTGATCACTGAGGCCAGACCACGAAAGAGATGGATTCATGCTGCGGGGACCCGCAAATGGACAGACCGAGCCCCCTTCAGCCCCACCTGATCTACGATGGGAGCAAATGTTAGCGTCACAGTGTAGCGCGTTCTAGGGTTCGACGGACTAACCTCAGGGGCTCCCATCAACCTCTATGGGAAGTCCCGTGTTCACGTGGTGAGAAAACATCACAGTGTGGAAAGCAGTATTTTTCCAGCGCTGCTAGATGGTGGGTGCAGTGTCCTACGTTAATACATTAAGGGCCAGATGTAGGTAAATTCAAATTTGTGAGTCTTTAATAGCGAATTTTACAGATCCTCTATTAAGGACTCGCAAAATTGAATGTAGGTAGGAATCGCTAAAATATTAGCGATTCCTTAATATTCCTTAATAACGAATCGCTAATTGAGATTCGTTAATAAGGAATACCTACCCATTCATTCCAATGGGCTAGGAGGCCCATAGGAATGAATGGTAAGATATTGATTATTTGTGATTCGGTATTAAAGAATCGCAAATAGCCGGAGCTATTTCAAGGGTGCCAGGGTGTCACAAGGACACCATGTTGCACCCCTGAAATGTGCATGTGTGCACATGTGGGCACATGCATGCCCTAAGGGCATGGATGTGTGCCACATGGCACTTTTAAAAAAGCAAAAAAGTTATTTTTTAAAGGAAATCGCTAATTACCACCAACTTGAAGTGCTTTCTACATTGGGGACTGCAAGTCCCAGAAGTCTTTCAAGGCAGCCAACTTGGGTGTTGCAATCTTATAAATGTAGCCCCACCGTTTGGGCGTTGCTCACTATTCAGGCTATTCTCCGTGGGGGGCAGGTCTGTTGTTCCGGTCCTTCCCGTGAACATCTTTTTGCACATTGGAGTTCAGAGCAGGGTTGGATTGGGATTGAAAATCGGCCCGGGCAGGACGAAGACCCCCATGCCTTCTCCACCAAAGAGTTCTTTTTCAAGACCAGATACCTCGCGCCCTCAACATCTACCTGGGGCAGCACTGCAGAACCCCAGGCTCCAGTGACCAAAGAAGACATCCAAACACTACTCTTGGAATTTCTCAAAGACATTTCTTCTCTCCGGCAAGACTTCAACAGAGCCCTGAGTGACCTTGATAACTCCCTGCATCAAAAGGACTCCTGTCCCAAACAAGTCGAAAAAATTGAGGCTAGCCATATCCACGACAATGCCGACCACACGGCAAACATTGGAAAGCTAGAACTGGACCACGCTACAATGCTGGATAAAATTGATGATCTTGAAAACCGCTCCAGAAGGAACAATATCAGGGTCAGGGGCATTGCAAAGACTATCCGCCAGAGGAAATTAAAAGAATACGACCCTCCTAGATTGCATCCACAGAGTCTACTCCACATTCCAACAGTAGAAGAACCTCCCTCCAGATGTACTCACCAGGGAGCACTACCTCCACATAAAGGATTAACTATTGCAAGTGGCTCGCAAACAGGAGCCTATAGAGTTCCGGGGACAAATAATCTCACTCTTCCAAGACATTTCAGCTTACTCACTGGCAAGGCGGACAGAGTTTTGTGAAGTAACTAAACACTTGCAAAACAAAATCCCATTCCACTGGGGATTACCCTCCTGGCTATTTTTCACACACAGAGGCAAGAAAGTCACAGCTCGCACCTCACAAGAAGCCCGCAAAAGGCTGGGCATGGCACCCACCCTAGACTGAGAACACCTGTTTGAGATGCTGGGTATGTCACTCACCGGGGATGCAGAACACCCCGGACACCGAGCACCTAACATACACAGATCACCTTGACCTCTTGGACTGGGGTAGCAGCTGGTGTTTCCAATCAATATGCTCTGCTTGGAAAAAGGCCAGCAAGAAACAACACAAGGAGATAAACAATTCAGGCCATCTCTGTTGTACAAGGACACCCTACTGTAGGTTATCCTCCAAGATCCAAAACCTCTGGCATAGACAGGTCGTTTTCTGCCCACCGTCTAACAAAGCACATTTGCTGCTAACTCTCTTGCTCATAAAGACTAAGCACTTGAGGGTGAGGGCTCCCACATAAGACCTAGTAGTCTGCCCCTACTTTCACTGATGATATCTGAAGATCTGCCAACACCATATTATGTCAAAGCTCCAGATATGGCCCGCCTTTGGGCCCCTCAATCATGTTTTCCACCCCAATCCTGTTCCTAGTTCATTCCCTAGGGTTACCAAGTTTCCCAGTAACCCAGTTGACAAGCACAATAGACACTAACTGAGAAGAAACACTTGCTGCTCATCTCTTTGTTTCCTACATATCTGAAAGTAGACAACCATATGCACGACACTATGATACCTTTACACTTGATATGCAGGCTTGAACTCCCCGATTAAGCGGAACGAGGTAGAGGTGGCACTACTGCAAGAAACCCACCTCCTCTAATCCGACACCAAACGTCTACACTCATACTGGTACCAATGGAAATCTAAGGGGTAGCGATCGTCCTCCACAGAGACCTAACCTTCCGCACTGACAATACATATACCAGTCATGAGGGTTGTCAGGTGGGCAAGGTGGGAATGGGTAATCCTTGGTGGTACTAAAATGCCCATTTCATCTATCTACGGCCCAACGAACATAAGGAAAACTTCTTTACTGACCTCTTCCCCAAGATCTCCCACTTCGCAGCTGGTGATATCATTATAGACAAAGACCTCAATACTCCCCTGAACACTGGGTTGGACTGTTCCCACCCTCGCCATGGTGAACCTCAACCACCAGCTTCCCTGACATGGGGAATAGGCGATCTGGTGCTTATATCTGGCGTTACCATGACTCGGGTGAACAAGACTACGTAATTTATTTCAACGTCCATAAAACTTACTCATGCATTGATTACTTCTGATTTCACAGACCCTACAAGCCAGGTTGATAGATACCACTATAGATATCAAGTCACTGTTAGACCTCGCACTGGTGTGGCTGTCGCTGAGCCTGGTGGTATCACAATACTATTTCTCGAAACCAAGGGTTGTGAATGAGGCAACGCTGAGACCCAGTCTTGAGGAACCATATTATAGACACTATAGAAAACTATTTTGCAGAAAATCATAATGGCAAAGTGTCCCCCTCAAACCTTTGGGATGCAGCCAAGGCGGTTTTGCAGGGAACTCATATCACACATGGCCACATTCGAACGCCAAGCCAAGAAACCTAAACAAGAGTTAGAAGCCCAAATATCCCAAATATCCCAGGCAGAGGCAAGGCAAAAACAAGGAGGCATCACCAGATGCCTAAGAGGAGTCTGCCAGCTTAGAGGGGAGTTAGAACAAATTCAAATGAAGGTGGCGGCTAAGAAACTGTTTTATGTTAGCCAAACTTACTATGAAAAAGGTAATCCGGCAGACAGACTCTTAGCATATAAGCTTAGGAAGGTAGCAACAGGAAACCACATCACAGCGATAGGAGACTCAAAGGCACACTTGCAACAGGAAACCACAGGGATTCTTTCTGTATTTAAACAATGCTACTCCACCCTATTCCAAGAAAAAGACTTAAATAGTGTCTTCAAGAAGAATACCTCTGAGATTTTACACACCCACACCTCAGGCTGAAAGGCACCTTCTAGAGGAGTCTGATAACAAGGAGGCGTGGGGAACTCCCACACAAAATCCTGTGGTGCTCCTATAGAGGTCGTGACCTCAATTTATTCAAAAATTACTTAGGTTCAAGTCCAATCATTTCATCACAATTTTAATCCATGAAGTCGTATATTCATATTCATATAGACATTGTAATGTACTTCAATGAGTTCAACACACACGTTTCGAAATGCAAATATCCCTATGCATTTCGGGACGAAAGTCCCTTCATCAGGGGATCTGTGGAGGAAATAAACATTGCTTTAGGGGGCGGGCTGTAACCTCAACGAATTTAAAAAGAGAGTGGCAGAAGGAAGTGCACTGACCCAGGTGGATCTATGGTAATAGGTGACTCAAGAAAATAAAATAAGCAAACCATGGTGAAAACGGTCAAGCAGTGTAAGGCGGAAAAAAGTGGCTGAGGTGTCTGGTGAATGACGGCGAAAAAATGACAGCGAAAGGTGGCTTCGGTGGTGAGACAACAAAAATGACTCATGCACTAGTGAATCGTTAAACCGTGTTTGAAATGAAAACACTCGTGAAACCAAGAAACATGCTGGTCGAGTAGAAACCTGTGACAGAAAGAAATACAGAATCCCCAAAGTTAACATCCAAAAGCTATATATAACGGAAGAATTCTTACCTGAGGCAATTCGGTGTAACGTGATGGTATCCCGTGTCAATTACCGGTTCAATGGCCAGAGATGCCGAAGTGCGCGTGGGATAGGTGCAAAGAACATAAATGATGGACTAAATGAAGCGAGTGACATAGAAAAAGGATTGAGGACGGATAGATCGGAAAGGAATGTAAAAGGAATGTAAAAGAGTGAAACACGGCCAGAAGGCTCCCAATCGTGATACGGTGTGTTAGATTGGAAAGATGACGAAAAACCAGACAATCGTGATGACCAAAGGTGAACATGGTGAAGCGATACAAATAAACGGTGGAATAGGGCTGTCAATGTCGTCCATGTTGGAATGGGGAGGTTGCGCACAGCCCTATTCCACCGTTTATTTGTATCGCTTCACCATGTTCACCTTTGGTCATCACGATTGTCTGGTTTTTCGTCATATTTCCAATCTAACACACGTATCACGATTGGGAGCCTTCTGGCCGTGTTTCACTCTTTTACATTCCTTTCTGATCTATCCGTCCTCAATCCTTTTTCTATGTCACTCGCTTAATTTAGTCCATCATTTATGTTCTTTGCACCTATCCCACGCGCACTTCGGCATCTCTGGCCATTGAACCGGTAATTGACACGGGATACCATCACGTTACACCGAATTGCCTCGGGTAAGAATTCTTCTGTTATATATAGCTTTTGGATGTTAACTTTGGGGATTCTGGTATTTCTTTCTGTCACAGGTTTCTACTCGACCAGCATGTTTCTTGGTTTCACGAGTGTTTTCATTTCAAACACGGTTTAACGATTCACTAGTGCATGAGTCATTTTTGTTGTCTCACCACCGAAGCCACCTTTCGCTGTCATTTTTTCGCCGTCATTCACCAGACACTTCAGCCACTTTTTTCCGCCTTACACTGCTTGACCGTTTTCACCATGGTTTGCTTATTTTATTATCTTGAGTCACCTATTACCATAGATCCACCTGTGTCAGTGCACTTCCTTCTGCCACTCTCTTTTTAAATTCGTTGAGGTTACAGCCCCCCCCCTAAAGCAATGTTTATTTCCTCCACAGATCCCCTGATGAAGGGACTTTCGTCCCGAAATGCATAGGGATATTTGCATTTCGAAACGTGTGTGTTGAACTCATTGAAGTACATTACAATGTCTATATGAATATGAATATATGACTTCATGGATTAAAATTGTGATGAAATGATTGGACTTGAACCTAAGTAATTTTTGAATAAATTGAGGTCACGACCTCTATAGGAGCACCACAGGATTTTGTGTGGGAGTTCCCCACGCCTCCTTGTTATCAGTTTCCAAGTCTGTCTCTATCAGCCGGAAGAGACGTATTCCTGGGCGCCCAGAAACAATTTACTGAGTTTTTTAGGATTACCCAGCTTGAACTATACTAGAAACTTCAGGTGTGCCACACCACCCTTCATTTTGTTACCTTCTAGAGGAGGACATCTCACATGATGAAGTCTGGGCGACAATCAATATATTGCCATCCAGAAAGGCCATAGGCCCCGAAGGCTTCCCTGCTTCTTTCTACAAGGCTTACTCCTCCCTGTTGGTCGAGACCTTTACACAGGTCTTCAACTACTTTCTAATGTCCAAGGTGGTGACGGACACTATTCTTGGCTCCCACATTATCCTCCTCTGGAAACCTGCTAAACCTACAACACTCTGCCGATCCTACAGACCGACTGCAGTCCTAAACTGCAACGTCAAAATATTCACATCGATCCTGGTAGCTATGCTGCAGCACATTTGGCCTCACCTAATCACCACCCAACAATCAGGCTTCATCAAAAATAGTCAAGCTAATGACAACATCAGGCTGGCAGTGGCACTCTTGGAGGTTGCGGAGCGTCGAAAACAGATGATGGCCCTCCTCTCTTTGGATGCAGAGACCTACGTCAGGATGAACTGGCCATACCTGTCGAGGGTGCTAGATAGAACTCACCCAGGCCCCAAGATGAAAACATACATTCAGGCAAACATAAAAAAGTCCACCAACAAACTCAAAATCAATAGGGAATCTACACACCAGACATCCCCCTAACGAAAGGAACACGGCAGGGATGCCCCCTTCCCCCACTATTAATCTATGTCCTTTTCATGGAGCCCCTGGTGCCCAGGATCCAGAATACTCCGAACATCCTTGGAATGACAGTGGGAGACAGGGAGCACAAGCTAGCCCTATTCGCAGATGACATCCTGTGCTTTGGAACTGACCTAGAGAACTACGGGCCCTACAGGTGGAGAATGAATGCTCAGTGTGTCAGGCTTCAAAATTAAATATTCCAAATTACGAGGTTTTGGCATGGCAGATTTGAGCAGTCAATTAAGGGGCCCCATCCAATGAGGTGGATACACATGGGCAGAGTCGACAATACGATGCTTAGGTGTTAAAATACCAACTCACTCAAGGGCGCTATACGATTGCAGCATCCCCCCACTGATCAAAGTCCTATTCAAGGACATCTATAGGTGGGGCACACTTAACATTCCAGGCTGGCACTACTAAACCGCCTTAAAATTAACATCATGCCTCGGCTACTCTATTACAAACCCTTCCACTCGGACTTCTAAAATCAACGCAATTACTGATCTACAGCAAAATGCTTAGCTTTGTATGGCAGGGTAAGCATTCAGCGGTGGCATGGGCGTTCCTCCCTTGCACCGCAATGAAGGAGGATTAAGTTTCTCCGATATATCGACATACTTCCTAGGGGCTCAGTCATGGCACTCCCTTGACTGGAATCATGACCTGAGAACAAGTCGGGGATACAAGTAGAAAAAGCATTCTCAACAACACTGCTCTAGGATCTTCTATTGTTACTGACTTGGACATGCTCTCCTTCTCCCCTGCCACTAACGTCCAAGCTATTGACCCATTTGCATGAAGTTTCCTTCTTAGATTAAATTTGAATGTGCCTTACAGCTGATCCATGTGGCTTCCCTCAGATGGAGAAGGAAGCATTGGTGACTTTAGTTTGAGATAAGATGTCTTGATGGAAGTTCATCACGCGAAAAAGTTTCTTCAGATTACACCACCATTTGAGAGACTGCACTGCATAAGTATTCAGTTTGATTCAGGTCTCCCATTTGCCTGATAGCTGGCACCACTAGTGTTCTAAACATTGTTGCAGCGGTCTGTTTGAGACCTGCATGTGTTCACCCTGAGGATCGGCGCAACTAACGCAAGGCCATGGCAGTATCTGTGGGCTGCAAGAATAGATGTGTCACAGCAGCACTGATAACTTGGTGAGACACCATCAGGCCGTCAATGAGCACCTCTAGGAAAATCTTCATGGTGATCCCTATGCAGATCATAGGCAAATTGCGGAAGAGAATCCCAAAAGGACATATATCTGCCTAAAAAGACTGTGGAACTTCTGGTTTTCAAGATAGTGGCAAATGTGCGACACATATTTCTTCCTGTGGAGCCCAGATTTTTGCTCTCCTATGAAATCAAGAGTCAGTAGAAAGATACATTTGTGTTTTTGGGGAGCTGAAAAAACAAAAAACAAGGAGGGCTATTGAATACAGGTTTCTCAATTATGCGACCTAGCATTAACAGCTGATCTTGAAATGTGGATCATTTCCTGCATTTAACAAGCTCCACTAAGGTTGTTTCAGAGTCACAAGCTTGTAAAATTTCAATACATGGTAAAACTAACCCCCTTCCGCAACTCCTCCAAAAGAGGACGAATCCTCCCTAGCATAGTGTATATCTACTTTCGAATAAAGACAGTATTCGCCCTTCTGTATAAAATCATTAGGAATAGCCTCCTTGACTAATAATACGTCCCGCTCTCTAGTCAAAAAGGCCTAAAGAATTCCACCGGAATGAAAGCACAGTGTTCAAAAAGCGGCCACATATCTGTTTATACTGAGGTTTCCATTTTGGCCTAAATTGAGGTGGATACCGTTGATGATAGAAGTCAGCTGCTCCATAGCCAGAAGAGCTTACAGTCTCTATGTATGTATTTGGAGTCTCTAGAGCACGCAGCTACCTTGGCGGAGGTGTAACCGTGCTAGCGGACAATCACGTGTGGGGCAGGACGGGCAGAGATTATAGCCTTAAAAGCCAGGTCTATAAGGCTTTCCGAAATTCTACTTCTGATTCGAGTAGACACAGTTGGTGAGGGAGGGAATTCCAAAGTTTAGCCAACTGCACTGTAAAAGATCTGCCGCCCAATCGCTCTTTGCGATAACGTGGGATTGTCAAGAGATGCAGGTTGTTGGATCTGAAGGCCCGATTTGGTTAGTACAGCTGTAGCATTTCCTAGAGGTGCCCTGGCCCCACGTTTCTGGTGGCTCTAAAGACCAGGGTCAGAGCTTTGAACTTAATCCTTCTAGTCTATGAAACCAATATGTGAGTGGTGGTCTGTTGATTTTCTTTCAGTTATGTGCTATCGTCACCTCGCAGCGCCTAGACATTGCGACACCATGTGCCATTCACTGTACAGCATCACTGATAGTGTTACTTGCTTTAATCCCAGGAGCATCACATCTAGGGAAAAAGGGAGAGTATATCCCAAGACCACCTCTCAATGTGTCTTGAACGCCCTATCCAATGGGGCGAAATTTCGGCCAGTGCCACCAGGTATGCAGAGTGTCACCAATTACCCCATACCTTTGCCATGATCTAGGGCTTGCATTGAGGTACATACAATGAGAGCAGGAAGGAGTGCAGTGCCACTCATCATACCATAGATTATAAAGTATTTTTCTAATTAATATAGAGGTGGAAGATGAGTGAATGTCTCTGCCAGGTGTATCCATTTGGAGAAAAAGGTATCCTGATCTGGTGGTCTGTATGTTTATCGCAGCCTGGATGGGGCTGGTTCCACAGTCTGGAGTAAGGAAGGATTCATTGCTGGCTTGAAAAGACGTGGTACTAATGAGAGCAAAGGTCTTGAAGATTATGTTTGTGGAGTCCCTTACTGAGATGATTAGAGCTACTTATTTTACTTGCACCTCTGATGAGTACTTTCCAAAACGTGTTGATGTGTTAATAGGAGAAAGTTAGGAAGCAAATATGTTATGGTTGGCGAATATCTTGCTGTTTTAGAAGAAGTTAAAGACCATGAACAGCAAATGGGAATGCGTTGAGTGTCTGCACCTAATTAAATGTCTAGAACATGAATATCTTTTAGAGGCTCTTTAATGTTAACAACAATAATGAGATCTTGACCTTTCTCTTGATCTATAAGAGACCTAGGCTGGTGTGTAGGAGAATTGGATCTCCTCTGAGGAACAGCCAAAGGAACAGCCAAAGGAACAGCAGGTGATAAGGGCAGTATTGCTATCAACATTAGTGCTAGAGGTCTTGGTCAGGATGGCACTGCAGGTGCCACTGGTAGAGCTGAAGGAGGTGAGGAGGTGAGGAGGGACTCAAGGAGCCAAAGATGGTGAGCCAGAATCATCACAAGAGAAGACAAAGACTTTAAAAAAAGAGTAGGTTTGGGAGTGGTTGGAGTCTGAAGTGCAGGGCAGTTTCCGCACTTTCATTTTCCAGAGCCACTCTGCAGATTTTTGGAAGGATTCCATAAATCTCATTGTCTAGTGATGTTATAGTCTCGCCCAACATCAAACACTTTTTTCTCCACGATGTCAAAACTTTCCTCGATGTAGAACGAGTCCTTGATGGATACCATGTGGGCCCAGTGTCTCAATGTTGAAATACTCAACACCCAATGAGGATGTTGTTGTTTATCCTTATGGTGTCTCCTTATGGATCTCCTGTTCCGAGGTCCTCAGAGAAAGAGATGGGGGCACTGGAAGAGAGAGCTCCAGCTCCGTGCTCCTCTGACTTTCTAGGTTTTCCAGATAGGCACTCTTGCTGCCTTTGCCTCTCTACTGGAGCATGGAGGTGAATCTTTTCCCAGTACTTGAAAATGTACCTGGAGTTGGCGGTACATATTTAACACACCTATAAGCAATGTGGGAATCCAGCAGGCAGAGTATGCACATATGATGAACCTCTGTTATTACCATCTATCTGCCACAAACAGTATACTTTGCAAAAAGAGATTGCATTTTGCAAAACAAAATCATTTCTGTCGGAATATGATAGACAACACAGTAAACCTCAAAGGTAGTCAAGCAGAACAAGTTTAAAGACAGTTAGAAAAGACTTTCCAGGCAAGACAAATCTGAGCTCAGTGCTCTAGAATCCTTTCACCAGGAGCCTCAAAAAAGAACTGAGGTAACTGACACTGAGAGGGTATGGTGGTGATAGAGCAAGATTTCGCATCGCGACTTGCTCGAGTCAAGAACCTCGAAAATGTGTTATAATTTCGTAATTTCAATTGTTCGTTTTACTAATTTTAATGTATTTTGAATGTGCGTGTGTAATAGTGAAGCTTGCCTATGTGTTCTACTAATACGATTAATCCTTGATCCTAAAATGGCCGCTGCTTGACTTTCCTCTTCTGCGCATGCGTCAGTCACACTCACGTGACTTCACGTAGATATAGTTTTGGAGGGAAAGGGTGCGCATGCGTAATCGCCATAAAATGGCAGCTTAATGTGATAATGAAGTGAAGCTCGTGCTATTGCTCATCGTGTCGTTATGTGTAGCACTTACCCCTAATTGCATAGTATAATTTTTTTTATGATAAACCTGAAGTGTGAAATCATGACATGTAATACATTCATTCATTCTATGTTTTAATTTGTTTTCGCTTACTTTTCATGTATTCTCGGCACGGAGGGGTGATGGGGGTTGTGCGTCCATCTTGGAGTGCAGTTCTGCGCAGGACCAGCCATGGCGAGGTGACATTGAAACCGAGCCAAGAGAAGGTTACTGCCAAAAAGGGCCTGGGAAGATGCACCTTCACCCAGCCGGAGAAACAGAACTTGTACTGCACTTGCAACAAATGTATACACTGCTATTGTATTCTGTGTATTCTCTCATGGGAACCCCAATCTTGCTAGGCGGTACCTTAACATGCAAAATAAGTCTTACAATAGTCTGTTCTGATTGGTGTGTTAACCAAATCCTACCTTAGGACCAATCGAAATTGGGGATTCTGACACTTTGCAACATTTGGGGGGTGGTACACTGTCCCAAAACAGTATATCTAGCCTAGGTTTACCTAGGGAATTTGTCCGACTTGTCCGAATAGCTGACCTGTCACTGACCCAACGCACTCAATAGGTGACTGAAAATACAGAGCGCTGCGGAGCACTCTGTCCGAATTTGACCATAGACTAAGGTTTTACTAAACCTTAAGTGCTGGCGGAGCACTTTGCTGGGGAGTTCGCTAACCCAATCGGGGTTCTGACTGATAACTGCAGAGAGGGTGGAGCGCAGGCGTTGCTTCCGAACTGCGGGTGCTGGTCGTATCCTGGTGGTCCTGTCCTGATCCTAATCTGGGTTTCCGGTCCTGTCCTGAGGTGTCCCTACTGCACCTGCTGTCCCATTGATGACTGCTATTCCTTGGGGTATTTCCTGTCCTTAACTGACCCGTGGCCAGGGTTGGTTTTCACACCAGTCTAGGTAAATATCTTGCCGAAAACTCTGAACCGCACCTTTCTATTTTTCCGTCTTTGCTTCAATAAAGACATACCTTTGCATATGATAATTTTCCATGTTTTCCGCAACCATTGCATATCATAAAGTTATTTGCATTTACTTTCATAGCGTGTTCCTATGTTATCCTACCTTTTAGAAATCATTTTCTACATTGCAGTTTATAATTTCCTGATGTGGCCTATAATTTTCTCTTAACATTTAACTGAAGTACTTTACTAGAGTTATAGCGTGTTTTCAATTTTCACCCTTACTATATCTGTTAGGATTCCAGATTTTCATTCACCTTCATGAAAACTGTCTTAGCGGGTTCCCTATAGCCCTAGTTACAAATTAGATGGTTGCCCTTACATTTTCCTGTAATGGTTATGTACCCTTGTTACCTTGATTATCGTTTTCCTTTTATCTGTAAGCCTAATGATTTTCCAAGCCTGAATTCTAGATAAAGAAACTTAAAACTTCCTAGTTGTCCGTGGTCATTTTATGAAAATAT
Source organism: Lissotriton helveticus (assembly GCF_964261635.1). Classification (NCBI taxonomy): domain Eukaryota; kingdom Metazoa; phylum Chordata; class Amphibia; order Caudata; family Salamandridae; genus Lissotriton; species Lissotriton helveticus. The sequence goes on from NC_136061.1 coordinate 1,931,405,338, forward strand.
CAAAGTAATTTTATGTTGGGTTTTGTATTTTGCTGCCTTTCCTTTTACAGCTAGCTCCCTGACCCATCGTGGTCATAGGTACCCGTGTCGGTGGATGGTAAGTCGGGTACACTGGAAATAGTAGAAAACAGGGACTCACAATTATTGGTAGTAGATTGTAAGGTCATCTGATCAATGTATGTGGTGAATTAAAGTATATGGGCCCAAGACTGAGTTGGTGAAAATATTGGTCGGGTGACTTGCGATCTCTATCAGTAATTTTCTGGTAGCATCGAGGATGGTTAGGGAATAACTAAAGGTTAGGTAGGACTAATTAAGATTAACTAAGTTGGATGCTGCTAATGAGAGTAGACAATTCGAGTGATTTGATCACTCACTTGAAGTGTTTACTTTAAAAATTATGAAATGTTTTAAAATTGTTGTTCTCATTCTTATACTGTTATATGTATTTATCCATTCATTAGTAAAACGTTTTATGTGTTGTCGGAAATCCCCGGGGAATTGAATAGCGAGTGGTGAATAGAATCCACTTGCTTTGAGGTCATAGGCTTTCAAGGAAAGTTGGTGCAGGTTAGGCAGAACTGGAAGCACGAACTAGGATGTTTTCTGAATGTATGATTGAATAAATGTTGGTAACGAGGTTCATTGGCAAAATTCCTATTGTGGCATAACCTAGTGAGGGTCACACCGGAAGAGTAGCAGGTTCATCGGAGCTTGAGTGAAAGCAAAAGGGCTCGCTGGTGAAACTTTAGACTTGGATATATCCCGGAAAGGTGGATGAGTCTAGGGAAGTAGCAGGTGCCCCAATGCTAGTGTGAAGGGTAGGCAGAAGAGATCTACCCGTAGAGTGTGAAAAGTAAATGGAAGTAGTTTACTTGCAGTGAAACAAAACTCTTTCCTGTCTAGACACTTGAGCACAGTGGCGAATGTGTATTTGTTGTTAAATAACCAGGCACTAGCACTTTAAAAAGAAAGAAAGTTTCCGTTACCTTGTAAAGGAGGGAGTCAGGCGCGAAGCTGCTCTGACGTCACTCTGTGCCGCGCTGGGATTGGTAGTCACAGCGGGGTTGTAGCGGAGCTGGAATTGTAAAGGAGGGGTGAGTGCCAAAGCGTGAGAACTGTCTTGCGAAAGGCCGCGCACCCATTGGTTGAGATTATTTGAACTCGTGCATTTCATTGGTCGCACGAAAATAATAGACGTACTCGGATTGGAAGTGATTTTGTAAACAAAGTCACTCGTAAAAATCGTATGTGGCATTCGTATAGACCGCATACCAGACCTGATCCACGGCATATGGGATTTGAGAACGATCAGTGGAAAGGCGTTAAAAACGACATTATGTACGGAAATAAGAGAAAAGTGTCTCTTGTAAACAAAGTGAAGAACTATTTCAAAAAGGACAAGCCGATTAAAACTAGAGAAGGTGTTGTCATACCGCCACCCAACACTCCCGCATCTTTCATGATGTTCGATAAAGGGTACAACACATGTGTATGGTTGGAGAACTGGGCGGAATACACGAAAGATGACGGAGTATTGGCTTTCCCGTTAGAGGGTACCTTTAACAGTAGGATTCTATTCAATCTAAGAACCCGGATGAATGATTTACATCCCAGACCTAGGTTAACGCAGTATGAAGCACTAGAGGAATGGGAAATCGAGGCTTTTGAAAGGGATAAGCCCCGAATGGATAAAGGGTTAACTAAATTTTATCCAAAATTGAAGCAGGAAGCCCGAGCCAAAAAAATGAAACAGTGGCGACAGAATATGATTGTAGAAGGACTGTTTCCCATGATGCCAGCATGTGGTCCTCCTGGGGGGAGAAGAAAACAGAAAAGTGCAAACATTGGGTACCTATTGGAGAGTCGGATGATGAATTATTAGATGACCTGTTTATGAGAAGTCCGCCTCCTTATAATGAAAGAAATAGACCTTCCAGTGAGGGGGACAATTCCCGAAGACTTCATCCCCAGGATGAGGCCCGATCCGCCAGTGTAGGAGGGGGTTGCCCCATACCTCCTTATACCGAGAGCTTGGGTCCTGTAGATACAAGGGATATCTATCCAAGAATATATCAGCTAGTGGGGATGCCAGATACTCCCGTGAAAGCAATTTTTCCCCGAGACCTCCCTACGAGGGTGAGCCAAGACCCTCAGGTTCAGGAATGCCATTTTTACAGCCCCTATATGAAAGAGAACCAAGGTCCCTAGGTACAGGAAGTTTGTTCCCAAGACCTAATTATGGTGAAGGACCTAGTGAGACTCATCCCACTGCCCCGAGTTATGCTCCCACTCTGACCCCGCAGGTGTTACATGACAAATCCTTAGAGAGATTATTGGAAGAAAAGGAGCGAGAAATTCTAGCAAAGCAGAGAGCTGAAATAATTCAGAAAATTTCCCAGTTGAATACTAGTCCTGAGGCATTGACAATCCCAGTAACAATCGGACCCGTGGTTCCATTGTATGGGGATCGGCATGAGAGTCCAAACCCTCCAGTCATTACCCCAGTCATAGCCCAGCCAAGACCAGAACCCTTAATTGTAGATGAACAGACAAGCGAGGGCGAGTCTGAAGTCTCACTAATGGATCTGCCCAAAAGAAATACAGGGAAAAGAATGCAGAAAAGACATAATCCTTTCAATGCGAGGGAGATTCAAATGGAATCGACTTCGGGTACTAGAAGTGTCACTTTGGTTACACCTGAGGAAATCGAAAGATGGAGCCAAGAATTAGAGAAACAAACTTCGCAGACGAAACCTTTAGACCTCTACAAACTGAGAGTAGAAATAGAAGAATTATTGGCAGGAAATGTAGGATTAGACAGATTAAATACCTACTCTGAAGAAGAGCTGTTGTTTATTTGCAAAAGTCTTACCCGCAATGCCAGAGTACTTCATGAAAAATTGACAGATACTGCTGCTAGCATGGGAATAGATATTTCAAAATCGAAACCCTTGCAGAAACCATACCGAGCAGAATTTTCAGACAAAGATTTGGAAAACCTGAATATATCAGGGAAAAAGGCACAGGTCAAAGAACTATTGACAGTGTTACAGAAATGGGGAGACGTAGAAAGATGGAAAGCCAGATGGGCTAGGAAAAAAGATGAGGCCAGGTCTAAGCAGGTAACTCCCGAATTCGTCCTAAAGGAAGCAGACAAACCAGAACAGTTATGCCCTATGCGCGAAGTGCCAGGAGGAAAATATGTACATGTTCCATGGTCCAGACAGGATATTGTGTCCTTTACCAATGACTTCCCGAAATTACGAGAAAAGCCAGTCGATTGGTACCGGCAGGTAGAAAGATTTGTAAAAGTGCAAAAGTGCTTGTGGAAGGACCTGGATGGATTCTTCGACATAGTGGTCCATGTAGATCTGTGGACTGAGTGTAAAATAGCCATAGCTTGGCCTAGTGAGGAATACCAGAGGGACTCCAAAACAGGTGAACCCTCTATTGAGGTGATGAGGAAATATGAACAAGTAATTCAGCATCTGAAGCTAAAAGTGCCCGCAAAGGAAACTGATTGGACCAAGATAGATAGAACCACGCAGGAAAGGGACGAGACTGTGCATTCCTTTTATGAAAGGCTGTTGCAGGTATTCAAAACATATAGTGGTATAGATAACATTGAAATGAAGGACATGACGCATTTCATTTACAGGTTTGTAAACGGTTTAAGACCAGAAATTTGTCAGTGGATAAAAGATAATAAAATCTGTAGGCAGTCCAAGAAAATGGACGAGGTCCTACGGTACGCAAAGTACTGTGAGGACGAAATGGCAGAAAAGAAAAAGGCCCTGAAGGAGAAAGTGATGTGGGCTCAAGTAAAGCTTGCAGAACAGCAGGAAAAACAATTGAATAAATTAAACAAAACCACTCAGAACCAAGGCCCTGGGGGTGGAGGAAAGCCCAGAGCAAAAATGAGCAGAGAGGAAGCCAAAAAGAAATTTCCCTGCCACCAGTGCGGGGAAATTGGACATTGGAGAGACGAGTGTCTGTATTTACAGTCCGATAATACCCAAACCCCTGATTTAATTCCACAGACGCAGAATGAAAAGCCAAGAAAGACCCAGCAGCAGGTAAAAACGATTCAAATACCCCGAGCGCCAAAGCCAACTTTTAAGGGAAAATCACCGCAGGGAGATGATATAGAGATCTGGGGGGGCAATGAGAACAGAAATGCAGCAACTTCGCAATATTTATTGAATGACACTTTTTTCTGTGACGACGAGTACTGACGGGGCCTGAGAGGGGAGGACAAGGAGTGTGCACTTGGCGCCTCCTTGCCAGTAGACCAGTCGGGGCCATACATTGAAGGAAAGGTTGATGGAAATGACGTCACCTTTCTATTAGACACTGGTGCTACCCGTTCTACTGTGAGAACAGCAGACGTTCCAAACCTACCCCTCTCGGGAGAAGCAATCCAAGTAGTGGGTGTATCTAATCAATTGATTAGTACCCCCGTTACCGAGCCCATGGAGATATCAATAGGAAACTTCAAAGAAATGCACAGATTTGTCGTCTGTGATACCAGTCCAGTGAACTTACTGGGACGTGATTTGCTGTGCAAAATGAACTGCACTATCTTTTGCACACCAAAGGGCGTTGAGATTCAAACCCCAGCCGAAGATGGTATTTACAAGCTAATGTTAGTCAGACCTGACTCAGAAATTAAACGAATGACTATACAAGACTTACCTGAAGAACTCCAACAGACAGTAAAGGCAGAAGTATGGGACTTTACAGGAAAGGATGTAGGATTAATGGCCAACGTAGACCCAATACAAATAGCCATAAAGGAAAATGCAGCCTACCCCAATACTAAGCCTTACAGAATGAGTGCCGAAGTGAGAGCAGGAGTTGCCATTGAAATACAGAAATTACTAGAAGCAAACATCATACAAGAAGTGATGAGTAGCCCGTGTAATTCCCCAATAATTGGAATCAAGAAACCTAGTGGCAAGTACAGAGTAGTGCAGGACCTGAGAAAGGTAAACAAAATTGTGGTTCCTTGCTGTCCTATTGTCCCAAACCCAGCTGTGATTCTGTATCAGATTCCCTGGGATGCTGAATGGTTCACTGTGATTGACCTATGTCATGCATTCTTTTCAATCCCATTGCATCCAGATAGCAAATTTCTTTTCTCATTTGCTTTCAACAGTCACGTGTACGTTTGGAACAGGGTCCCCCAGGGGTACACAGAAAGCCCCTCTATCTTTAATCAGATCTTGAAAAAATGCCTGGAAACTTTAGTCTTACCTAGAAGTCTGTTTTGGTGCAATACATTGACGACCTCTTGGTGGCGTCCAAAAGTCATAGGGATTGCGTGATTGACACCATTGCCCTACTGAATCACTTAAGTGAAAAGGGACATAAAGTGCCCCCTGAAAAATTGCAGTTCTGTTCAAAATCAGTGAAATATCTGGGGCACCAGATAGAAAAGGGAATCAGAAAAGTCACCTCAGAGAGAGTCAGAATAATTCAAAAGATGCAGTTACCCCGTACTCAGAAAGAAATCAGAATGTTCCTTGGAGTTGTAGGTTACTGCAGGCAATGGATTGTGGGATTCGCAGTCCATGCAAAGCCTTTAATAAAAATGACAAAGAAAGGAGCACCGGACCCTGTGGAATGGGATGATGAAAGCTTAATAGCATTTACAAAATTACGAGATTGTCTGTGTACGGCTCCTGCTTTGGGAATGCCAGATTATTCCAAGGAGTTTGCTTTATTCTGTGACACACGAGACAATTGTGCATTGTCGGTCCTAACACAGGAACATGGCTTAACTAGACGGCCCGTGGCATATTCTTCTGCCACTTTGGATCCAGTGGCTGCTGGATTACCTGGATGTTTGAAAGCAGTGGCTGCAACATGCACCAGTTTAGAACAGAGTGAATCCATTGTCATGGGACATCCGGTAACTGTGTATGTTCCACACGCAGTTGTGATTTTACTGACCAGAACCAAGACTCAGTATCTCACCCCTAGTCGGCTGACTAAATACGAGAGGATTCTCGTGGGTGCTGCAAATGTGGCCATCACTCGGTGCAATATACTGAACCCTGCCACTCTGCTCCCTGACTCAATGGTTTTAGAAGACCAGGGAGAGAATGAGCATGACTGCATTGACCTGACAGAATTCAGTACTAAACCCCGCCCAGACATTAAAGAAACACCCTTGCCTGTACATGATGAGGAATGGTTTGTGGATGGTTCTTGCATGAGACACGAACTTGTAGGCCTAAGTGCTGCCTACGCTGTGGTTGCGTTAGACAAAGTTAAAGAAGCATCCTGTTTATTTGGAATAAAGTCTGCACAAGTAGCCGAACTAATTGCCTTGATAAGAGCTTGCAAATTGGGAAAAGACCAAAGAATAACAGTGTATACTGACAGCCAGTACTGTTATGGGGTTGTGCATGACTTTGGCCAATTATGGCTACAAAGAGAATTCCTGACTTCATTAGGTACCCCCATTCGAAATGGAAAAGTTATCCAAGACCTTCTAGAGGCAATCCAATTACCAAAAGAATTGGCAGTGGTCAAATGTGTTGCTCATAAAAAGGGCCTTGACCCTGTGTCATTGGGAAATGATTTTGCTGATCGGGTAGAAAAACAATGTGCTATGGATCGCATGTCAATGAATATCAGACGGGGTGGGACTGGAAACAGCTGCCAACTTATGGTGTTTGAAGAAGTGCCTACCTGGGATGAAGTGAGAGAATGGCAGCATGCTGTGCCCTGGGAAGAGAAAGAGAAGTGGAAGGGACTTGGTTGTCGACCAAGACGTGAGGATGGTGTCATGGTGGGCCCAGATGGTATGCCTGTGTTACCTAGGAACCTGCTTGCTCCTATGGCCAGACTGATACATGAAGGATCACACATTGGTAGGGATGCCATGGTTCTGGTATTTCAACAAACCTGGTATAACCCGAAATTCAGGAAGGTAGCAGAATCCCTTTGCCAGAGGTGCATGACGTGTCAACAGTTCAACGCTGGCAAAAGAACAGTAGTTGAACTGGGGAAAATTGGAAAGTCAGGGGGTCCCTTTGTAAGAATACAAATTGACTTCATCACCATGCCACACTGCGAGGGAAAAAGATATGTCCTTGTAGTGGTCTGCCTATTTTCGAAATGGGTGGAAGCTTACCCTGTCCCACAGAGTGATGCCTTAACAGTAGCCAAATTGTTACTACGAGAATTGATACCTAGGTTCGGAGTGCCAGTCACTATTGAATCAGATAGAGGCGGACATTTTCAGAATGAGGTGTTGGACCAACTCTGTAAAGCATTTGGAATCACACAAAAGTTACACTGTGCACATCGTCCAGAGGCTTCTGGAGTGGTAGAGCAGATAAATGGCACTATTAAATCAAGGTTGGCCAAAATGTGTGACTCAACCGGAATGAATTGGATTACTGCTTTGCCTCTTGTTCTGATGGGACTCCGAAGTATTCCAGATCGGAGAACAGGCCTGAGCCCCCATGAAATATTGATGGGAAGAGTGATGAGACAAGCATGGGTACCAGGAAACAAACTGTTAAGCATTTCTGATGATTTGGTACTTGAGTACTGCAGGAAACTGGGTGACCAAGTGCGTTCTATCTCTCGCTAGATTGGGGAAGACGCCGTCGCCAACCCGACAACTCCAGTTCACAAATTGGTTCCAGGTGACTGGGTTAGAATAAAGAAGCACACTCGTTCGAGTTGGCTTGCACCGAGGTGGGGAGAAAAACACCAAGTAATACTGGTGACCACGACGGCAGTGAAGTGTGCAGGCATTCCCAGGTAGATCCATGCCAGCCATACTCAAAAGGTAATTCCAGACAAGGAGCCTGGAGCTGAAGGTTGTCCAGCTGAGGGGTCTGCGGATGTCGGTCCTGAAGTAGCTGATGACGAACAGCCGAGCGCCAGTCCAGCTGAGGGTCCTGCAGACGTTGGTCCGGAAGTAGCTGATGACGAGCAACCGAGCACCAGCCAAGATGATTGGATACCTATAATCGATTTCATTGAAGACCCAATCAGAACAAGAGAGCGAATCTACGAAGATAGAGAGTGGAATAGAGAGGTCGAGACAGGCACAGGCGAAGACCCTCAGATCATTGAGATTCACATCAAATCCGAGGACGAAGAGGGAGGTCAGACAGGGACAGAACAAGTGATCGATACTCCTCCACTGACTCCTGATATTGAAAAGGGACAGACTAGAACTAGTTCAAAAGTTCGAGCGGAAGAAAATCAAGAGATCGAAGTGCTTGAACAGGATCAGACAGAGCTAGAAGAACGTGTTCAGGACACAGAAACAAAGACATTCGAAAGCCAAAATCAAAACTCACCTGAACAAGGCCAGCTTAGTAACCAGGCGGAAGAAATAGATACAAGACCTGGGATTAGTCAGATAGGAAGGGAAGAGACAGAGACAGAAGTGCCACAAACAAACGAAAATAAAAGAGCATTAGAAGAAAGGCAAAATACAGTGCCAACTAAAAGACTCAAGAAAAAGAAAAATATCGAACCAAGATACATTAAGAGACTAAGATTGAGAATAAAAACAGTAGAAGAGAAACTTGCTGACCGAAGAAAAAGCATTAGAATAGCAGAGCAAGCTGGAGAAAGCTCCAAAAGAAGGAGTGATCGAATAAAAAGACTGAATGAGAAATACCAGGATCCTGAATGGACATATCTGATTCTGGAAAATTTAGAGGATCTTGATATTACTGACGAAAGCGACGGGGAACCGATTACTGATTACTCTGCAGAGCAAGAGGACGAACCGCCGTGAAATTGCTCAGCATAAAGGTACCTGGGCAAGGACACAAAGAGGGGTTGAAAACTTCTTCTGAGCCAAAATGTCTGATTCAAACGTGAGTGGTAGACCTAGCCGCAGTTGTTGCAAAACATGCTGCAAGGTATGTATATGTAGTATAGTTATAGTAATATTAGTTTGGATAGGACTAACAGTTTTCATTCCCTTTATGGTAAGCAAAAATACTACTATTGACCCTACTCAGACTACCGACACTGAAGAACTGACAGCACGAAGTTTAGAAAGACGTGAAAAAGCACTCAGACAGACAAAACGAGACTTAGAAGCATCAGATGAGGAAGGACTACATTACCACGGAGTTAGAAACCAGACACACTTAAATGTTTTCGCAAACTTGTTAGTGCATTATGTAGAAACTATGGAAATAGAAGATTGCTATGTCTGAATGAAGCTACCTACTTCTGTAGCTGAAGGCGTGACGTATCATCACCTACCTCTGACCTATGGAATTTCCTGTAGTATTTTAGCAAGCTTATTTTACAAAAGAGGACCGTTACAGTACTACTACTGTAACAATGACGTGATCTTTTCTGAACTTCCTATACGTGGAAATCTGAATCCTGTACATACCAAAAGTGACGTTACACGTTATATGGGAGAATACTTTCTGACTATAGGTACCATAGACTTAAATGAAGCACACAGAGACAACTTGACCTGTTCATTACATGAACAAGAAAAAATATTTTTGAACATGGCAGAGAAAAGAAGGGAGAGTTTCCAAAGAAAGGCAAATGACAAAAGACAGAAAACCCCAAAATGGGCTGAGGACATGGAAAGCACCTCAAATGGCGGGGCAGGGCCTGCTTTGTTGCTGGATTTCGAAAAGAAAGGGAAACTCTGTCTTCATCGCGAGAAGACTAGTTATTATAATAATATTTTCATTGGTTCCAGTCAATGTGAACACAATTACAAGGTAATTGGAGGTTGGGGTTTCAAAAATGGGTCAGAACCTGGGTTTCCCGGAATTCATTATGTATGTGGAAACAAGGCTTATTTCAAATTGCCGGATCACTGGTATGGAAGCTGCTATTTTGGCATTGTTTTCCCGAAAATATACCACGTGAATAAAATTGCTGGAAGCAACGAAAACACTAATGGCTTAGTGCGTAGTAAAAGAGAAAGCGTAGGTGAAATAATGGGTAGTATTTTTAGTGCACTGATACCTGGAGTGGGAGTGGTTCTGAACACTCACAGAATTTGCAAATTATCCACAATAGTGGATGTGTTGTCTACGGACACGGCTCATGGATTTCTGCTGGTCAATACTGAAATGGTTGCGATCAGATCAATGGTTTTGCAGAACAGACTTGCTCTTGACACCTTATTAGCAAAAGAGGGCGGAGTCTGCCGGATGTTGAAGGCGCAACATTGTTGCACTTACATTCCGGACAAAAGTGTGCAGTTCAAAAGATATGTGAAAAACATTACTAATTTGGAAAAGGAACTCAAACAGACTGGTTGATGGTCTCTCCAATGTAGGTCATTGGTTTGCTAGTTTAGGTAAAAGCTTATTGTTTAAGGTACTGATGCCAATTGGAGTGATAGGTCTTATCCTATTTCTCATATTCGTCTGTTGCAAATGTCGCAAGCACACAAAGAAATACCAAGTGAATGCGAGAGGAGTGAAACGGAGTGCGGATGAGCTTGAATTGGAAGAAATGAATAATCAGATTTATAAAAAGGTGAAAAATTCTCACCCTACCAAAAATGAGAAAGAGAAACTGAATCGCCTGTTGGAAGAGATAGAAATGTACAAGGTGTGAAAGAAAGTTGGCATCTGGTTCCATTGTTTTGTGATGATAGTAAATATCATCAAAGAGGGGATTGATAGAGCAAGATTTCGCATCGCGACTTGCTCGAGTCAAGAACCTCGAAAATGTGTTGTAATTTCGTAATTTCAATTGTTCGTTTTACTCTTTTTAATGTATTTTGAATGTGCGTGTGTAATAGTGAAGCTTGCCTATGTGTTCTACTAATACGATTAATCCTTGTTCCTAAAATGGCCGCTGCTTGACTTTCCTCTTCTGCGCATGCGTCAGTCACACTCACGTGACTTCACGTAGATATAGTTCTGGAGGGAAAGGGTGCGCATGCGTAATCGCCATAAAATGGCAGCTTAATGTGATAATGAAGTGAAGCTCGTGCTATTGCTCATCGTGTCGTTATGTGTAGCACTTACCCCTAATTGCATAGTATAATTTTTTTTATGATAAACCTGAAGTGTGAAATCATGACATGTAATACATTCATTCATTCTATGTTTTAATTTGTTTTCGCTTACTTTTCATGTATCCTCGGCACGGAGGGGTGATGGGGGTTGTGCGTCCATCTTGGAGTGCAGTTCTGCGCAGGACCAGCCATGGCGAGGTGACATTGAAACCGAGCCAAGAGAAGGTTACTGCCAAAAAGGGCCTGGGAAGATGCACCTTCACCCAGCCGGAGAAACAGAACTTGTACTGCACTTGCAACAAATGTATACACTGCTATTGTATTCTGTGTATTCTCTCATGGGAACCCCAACCTTGCTAGGCGGTACCTTAACATGCAAAATAAGTCTTACAATAGTCTGTTCTGATTGGTGTGTTAACCATATCCTACCTTAGGACCAATCAAAATTGGGGATTCTGACACTTTGCAACATTTGGGGGGTGGTACACTGTCCCAAAACAGTATAGCTAGCCTAGGTTTACCTAGGGAATTTGTCCGACTTGTCCGAATAGCTGACCTGTCACTGACCCAACGCACTCAATAGGTGACTGAAAATACAGAGCGCTGTGGAGCACTCTGTCCGAATTTGACCATAGACTAAGGTTTTACTAAACCTTAAGTGCTGGCGGAGCACTTTGCTGGGGAGTTCGCTAACCCAATCGGGGTTCTGACTGATAACTGCAGAGAGGGTGGAGCGCAGGCGTTGCTTCCGAACTGCGGGTGCTGGTCGTATCCTGGTGGTCCTGTCCTGATCCTAATCTGGGTTTCCTGTCCTGTCCTGAGGTGTCCCTACTGCACCTGCTGTCCCATTGATGACTGCTATTCCTTGGGGTATTTCCTGTCCTTAACTGACCCGTGGCCAGGGTTGGTTTTCACACCAGTCTAGGTAAATATCTTGCCGAAAACTCTGAACCGCACCTTTCTATTTTTCCGTCTTTGCTTCAATAAAGACCTACCTTTGCATATGATAATTTTCCATGTTTTCCGCAACCATTGCATATCATAAAGTTATTTGCATTTACTTTCATAGCGTGTTCCTATGTTATCCTACCTTTTAGAAATCATTTTCTACATTGCAGTTTATAATTTCCTGATGTGGCCTATAATTTTCTCTTAACATTTAACTGAAGTACTTTACTAGAGTTATAGCGTGTTTTCAATTTTCACCCTTACTATATCTGTTAGGATTCCAGATTTTCATTCACCTTCATGAAAACTGTCTTAGCGGGTTCCCTATAGCCCTAGTTACAAATTAGATGGTTGCCCTTACATTTTCCTGTAATGGTTATGTACCCTTGTTACCTTGATTATCGTTTTCCTTTTATCTGTAAGCCTAATGATTTTCCAAGCCTGAATTCTAGATAAAGAAACTTAAAACTTCCTAGTTGTCCGTGGTCATTTTATGAAAATATCAAAGTAATTTTATGTTGGGTTTTGTATTTTGCTGCCTTTCCTTTTACAGCTAGCTCCCTGACCCATCGTGGTCATAGGTACCCGTGTCGGTGGATGGTAAGTCGGGTACACTGGAAATAGTAGAAAACAGGGACTCACAATTATTGGTAGTAGATTGTAAGGTCATCTGATCAATGTATGTGTTGAATTAAAGTATATGGGCCCAAGACTGAGTTGGTGAAAATATTGGTCGGGTGACTTGCGATCTCTATCAGTGGCACATTGGGGAATTTGGAACCCTTAACGTCAGTGTCAGTTTTCAGTTTGGCATGGCTGCAGCCTATATACCTCCAATGCTCTTGTACCCTTCACTTAATTTCCTTAACAAAAAAGATTTTAAAAGAGGTTCAGTTACCTAGTTTGCTGGTGACATTTCTATATATTTTCTATATTGTTTTATTTTTTAAGTAAAAAAATGGGATTGGCCAATATGGACTGTTTTTAGACTGCTAAATAATTTTGAAATAATATATGGCATTCCTGAAGAAAGTTGAAGATGCAACATGGAAATATATATATATCTCTGGAAGAAGTACTGTGGCCTCTCGCATGTAGGAAAGACTATTCATTGCGCATGGTAATCAATGGAGATCTCCTGAAGGAGAAAATAAAATGGAATATGGCCAAAAGTAATTACCAGTGTCTGAGATTATGTCAAGCATTCCACCCATCACCCATTCCACCCACTATTCCTACTACTCTTAGAAATGTTCTGGTCGAGTCATTGGTTAATTAATGGCTTGACTATGGCAAGATTCTGTATCTAGTAATATCGAACAAACTGACTGAGGGACCAGCAAAAAATAGTGCATCCCAATTAATGACTGGGCTCAGACAGAATGACTATATATCCTGTGCTCGGAAAAACTTGGATTCGCTCCACATTGAAGATTATTTTACATTTAAATTGATGCATACATAATATTCGTTACCTGGGCTTCCTAGATCTCTGGAATAAATGAACCTATCCTCGACCATCATGGGCACCCAGATCTTTGATCAAATGTGGTATATCTCTGAACATACACTGAATAATACTGAGAAAGTTTTTCTCATTAAGGAGTCATGTTCTGCGGAAAATACTATATGATTGGGGAAAATGTTTTTATCACCCAAGACCTACATTATAAATAAATAAGAAATAAACTCCTAATAGATAATAAGCTATTTCCTGCATAAATGTTTTTGTTACACTCACAAAATGTACTTTAATATCACTTGTCCAGCTAAGTGGCAGGTTCGGAACTTTGCAATGATCTATATAATTGTTCTAATACACCATTCAATCTTTAAGACTTTCAGAGCATAACTTACTACAAGACCTAGATCACAGCAATACAGTATGCTGAGGGAAGATGTACAGATATATCTAGAAGACCCATCACAACTGTGGGAAAAACGGAAAAGGACTTGAAAGATTTAGTAAAAAGAGTCAATACATTAAATTCCAAGGTCAAGGGAACTAGAATCTAGGTGTCAGATTGTTTCAAACTTATACAACAGGCCATATTGTACTCCAAAATGATAAAAACAAATGGCTGGAGAACTCTTGCTCTGCAATTTTGGGGATTTTATTTCTCGCATGTCACCAGAAAATAAATGATGAGCAGGAGCAATTCCAGCTTCATAGGTGACATGGGTGATGAAAGGGTTTGAGCAAAGAGAAGCAGAGCTGTGCAGAACTTTCAGCCACCCATCAGAAAGACTTTATAGGAGGAGGCACTATTATTGCTGAAGTGTAGAATAACGGAGGTGGAGAAGCAATAATTATGTTTCAGTTTCGAAAGACAACTGGATACTTCAGAGGAAAGAGTGCTCAAATACGTGACATAAACAATATGCCATGCATGTCAATCACTAAGAAATCAATGCATTTTAGAATGTATGATACCTCTTGGCATGCAGCCAGAACACCTATTGCGTGTGAAGGGAAAGGCTACATGTTCACACAGACACAAGCTGCCCAGGGACAAGACCTAACCTACCTTCATGTTTCTCTTTTTTAGTTCTGACAATATTATATAGTTTATCATAGCTTTCACCTTTGCATGCAAGTCTTTTTTACATGACCTTGAGACGTGGAGTTTGGGGATCTGACATGAAAATAAGGAGGTGGTCTATAAAGGTAAGAAGTGATCCTAAACACAGTACAACTGGTTTACGTCTGTCCCCTTTCTTCTTATATCATTACCTTGTACATTGGCTCACATCACTTGGCTATTAAGGGCCCCTAGTTTGCTACAAAGAACAAGCTGCTTGAAGTTTCAACAACATGACGGAAGTATTAATATGGAGACTAAACAGATAGTTTTATTCTTACATTTATGGTTACTGTGAGATGCATTGGTTAACTAACAGATATATCAATCAAACAAAGGATCTGAACAACGTTATGTAATCACTGTTAATTAGTAATTTAATCTAATCAGATATTCAACAAATTAGACCCCACCTGAATGCTGTGGCACTTACCTTGCCAGCAGGTCCAGGATTTCATGTCTCATGTAGCAGCTGCAAAGTGAGTTCTGGTCCACTATGTCTATGGTAAGGGGTGGCCAGTCTCCCCCTTCCGATGTTTGCAGGCTGCCCTGTTGGACAGATGCTGCTATCCAACTGAAAACTTTAGGCCAGGCATGAAGCGAAGTGAGGTGACTCCAAAGAACTTGAGGCGGGCACAGCCTCAACTCTGCATAGAGAAAAGAAGGAGGTTACTTGCAACAGAAATATCAGACTCTCCTGCCCCAGGGCTGTGCAACAAACATTAGAATACTAACCCTGCTCAGATCTCCTGGAGACGACGATTCCTTCCTGGATCAGTTTATCCCACTGCTGCGCCCACTGCAGGATCACACTGCAACTTTGGGGACTCATCTTCTCTCTCTGGCTACACTGCAAGAATGAATCAAGAACTGCTTCCTGGCCAGAGACATCCAGATCCTTTGCCCAGCCCCTGAAAACAGAAAATCATGTTCAAGCAGCACAGTAAGCCATGTTGTGCGAAGAGTAACGTATGCACAGAAAACCCTGTTGAAAGCAAAGAAGCACATGCTCAGTGACCACAAAACGGTGTTACCAACAGCATTTACTGGGAAGACAAGAAACAGCAACTCAACAGATAGAGCCTTTGATGTCTTGGAGTAAAGATCAACATTGGACCCAAATCAAGAAAGAAAATTAAATGACCATGTTTGATATTTTTATTTTTTTACTTTTAGGAAATTCTTAACTATTTACACATTTAAGATGCTTAAGTTTTCACCTTTAGTTATTCAATGTTTCATGCCACTCTGCACCAGGAACGATGTGCTGCAGTTTATTCTTGTGATAACTACGGGTGTAGATGATAAGTGAAGCTCACCTGCATTTCGCAGACGTCTCCTCCTCGGACATCAAGACCGCAGAGTAATGCTCTTCCACTTGACAGACATTTTCAATCATTTCCTTCTCTTCCTCCGACAAGTATTTCTCCTGTTCTAGGAATTTGACCTGGGAGTGCAAAATGAATGCATGAATGTACCTTATCATGCTGTCTGTATTACTGACCTCTCCCCTTCACCATCACATCCATGGAATTTTTAAATCGCTTGTCTTGATCAGGAGTGAGACACCTCTGCATAGTAAGGTTAGCAGAGCTGGAGTGTGTGGAGGTTTTCATGGGGAACATATGTCTTGTACCATAAATAATACATTACAGGTCAGAAGAATTACAATATTTAGAATGAGATTGTGCATAATAATTCAGCGGACAAAGCCTGGAAATGGGAAATCGCAAGTACATGAGCATGGCTATGTCGAGAAATAAAGCATTTTAAAGCAATTTGAGAAAAAAACACTAAAGTCGATATCTGCAATATTACACATTTCAACAAGAAGTGAGGCTATGTATTCTGTATGGGGGGAAGAATGTTTGTCTAGAGCCTAAGCTTTAATGATTTGTGCAGGTGTCAGTATCATAAGAGAAGACTGGGAGCATCATAAGAAAAGTAATAGGTTTGTAAAACGTGCATACATACATACATACATACACTGCATGTTTTAAACTGATTTTACTTAAACTGCTCTTTATGGTACCTTTCACTGTTATCTGTACGTCTGATCGCCAACTGCAACATCTAGAATAATATCTTTCTAGAACTATTAAAATGTCAATGTTTTTCACTTTATGTAGTTAGTTTAATAGTATTCACACATTTTTACTCTTTAAGGTCATACACTGCTTCTTACTCCTCAAACCAGCCCTGCGGTGGCTTAAAGGGAGAAATGGGGCACTGAATAGTAGCCCATCAAAAAAAGTGGAAAAATAGAGAGCCTGTTGGGGGCTGTTTTATGAACTGAAACGCTCTAAACAAACCTTGTAGAAAAACAGAGAAAATCAATTTTTAGTCTAAAGAATCACAGGTTTCAGTAGGTAATTGTATTCCTGCACCGTGCACGTATGCAATTTTGTTACCAAAATGGGGAATGACATGTAGACAAAAATGAGCTGAAAATGTGTCCTGCGGCCTGTGTCCATGACCTATGGGGAACATCCCAGCCTTATCCTATCAAGGTGTTGTAACTAAAGAACAAGTTACTTACCTTTGGTAATGGCTTATCTGGTAGAGACTCCATCTAGCCGCAGATTCCTTACCTTAGAATTATCTAAAAGCGTCAAACTGGATTTGGAAATGTTTTCATTAACAGTAACCCTATGCACCGGTAGGTGAAGTCGATTGGCTGTGCGTGGTGTCGTAGAGCCAGAAGTGATGTGCACAGTGCCTATATATGTGCCACCCCAGCACTCTGACATCAGTTTCTTTTTGCGACCTTCCACACCAGGCGCACAGAGCCACAAAAAGCATGGCCACTGTTGTGGAAAAACTAGGACCCTACAAAAGGAAACAGCCCTGGCTCTTGAAATTGATTCACATAGAGGGGAGGATGGGTGGGTCAGTAAGGAATCTGCGGTTAGATAGAACTTCGACCAGAAAAGGCGTTACAAAAAGTAAGAAACTTGTTCATCTAATAGAGATTTCTAGCCGAGGATTCCTGAACTTAGAATAATACCCAGGCAATTCCTCCATGGAGGTGGATCTGCGAAACTGTTACACACATGAAAGTCCTACCGAACAAAACAAGCAAAGTGCCCAACCCAACAAACTTGACTGTCCAGGCAGTAATGCTTTGTGCATGTGTGAAGAGAAGCCCATGTTGTTGCCTGGCAGATATCCAGGACCGGAACTCCGCGTGCTAATGCAGTGGTTGCAGCTTTAGCTCTGGTGGAATGAGCACTCAAATCTTCAGGGTGTTGCTTCTTGGCTAATGCATAGCAGATCTTTAATGAAGAGAATGCCACAAACTTTCCCCAATGGCAGGCGTATACCATTTTGGTGGAGGGACACCTGGCTGCCATGATAACATCGCCGACTTCAGGCGGAAGGTCAAAATCTGTCAACTGTCGCTGCTCAATATCCACACAAGGCGGCAAAGCGCTGATAGGTTCAGGTGGAAAACCCTCCCCTGCTGCTGCAACAGAATATCCTCTGGAAGGGGCAGTCTGCTCGGAGGACCGATAGCTATGCTTAACAGGGTAGGATACCAAACTCTCCGAGCCCAGTATGGAGCCACAAGGATGACTTGGCCTTGGTTGTTCCTGATCTTTTTGAGAACTCTGGGCAGGAGTGGTATGAGAAGAAAAGTGTATAGGAGGACTGAGCCACACTCCAGAAGAAAAGTGTCTCTGAGCGAGAGCCGCCTTGGAAACTCCAGCGCGCTGAACTGCTGACTGTGTGCGTTCTTGGCAGTGGGGAACAGATCTAACCAAGGCTCTCCCCATTGCTGAAAGACACCTTGAACCACCTCTGGATCAAGATGCTTTTGTGATCCATTTGGCAGCCCTGGCATTCAGAGCGCCCACCTGGTGTTAAACCACCAGGGATATGCCCTGACGTTTCAACCATGTCTAGTGATGCAAGGCCTCTTGATAAAGGGTCCACAACCCCACCCTACTTGTTGCAGTACCACATGGCGGTGTTGTTGTTCGTGAACATAAGTAGTAGCCTTCCCTTGATGGAGGGCTGAAAGGCTTTTAATGCTAGCCGGAGCTCAAGAAGGTTGATGTGGAGTCGGGATTCCGCTGGAGACCAGAGGCCTCTGATCTACACCTCTCCCAGATGGCCGCCACATCCCAGGAGCGACGCATCTGTCACCACCGTGAGATCTGGTTGAGGAAGGGAATGGGGTCTGCCACTGAGCTAATCTCAATTGGTTAACCTGCAGAACTTTTGCACAAGCAGGATGCAAGAGGCCATGAGGCCCAGCAGCCTCAGAGTCAGTCTCACAGAAATCCAGGAAAAAGGCTGAAGCATGGGTATCATAACTTGAATATCCTGGACAAGGTGATCGGGAGGATATGCCTGAAACAGCACTGTGTCCAAACAGCTCCAATGGAAGAAAGACTCTGAGAGGTGTCACTTTGGCATGTTGATAGTGAACCCCAGGCAGTGCAAGTCTGTCGCATTCTGGAGGTGGGAGACGACAGCCTGGGTGGTAAGGCCAAAAGGGAGCAGGGCAAACAAAATGCTCATGGCTTTCCATGAACCGCAGGTAATGCCTGTGGGCAGGCAGGACGGGGATGTACAATTATGTGGGCTACAAGTTCAACGCTACTATCCAGTCTCCCAGGTCCAGGGAAGACAGGACTTGAACGAGCGTGAGCAATTTGAACTTCTCTTTCTTGAGGAAGAAATTGATAGGGTGAAGGTCTAGGATAGGACAAAGGCCTCTGTCCTTTTTGGCCACCAGGAAGTAGCAGGAATAACAACCACAACTTCTCTGGCATCAGCAACCTCTTTGGCCAGGAGAGCCATCACTTCCTGGCGAAGAAAGGTAAGATTGCCCTCCATCAACCTGTTGCAAGCAGGTGGCATGGGTGGAGGAGTAGTCCCGAAGAGGAAGGATTAGCCCTTTCGAACAATTTTGAGAACACATCGGTCTGATGTTATAGACCTCCAGTGGGGCAGGTGATTGTGTAAGAGGGCAAACTAAAAAGGTTTGGAGGCTGTAGCTGCTGTGTGAGGCGTAGGGTGGTAGGTGTGGTGGTTGACTAACCCAACCTCTTGCTGCCCAACCCATGGTGGGTAAAGACGCAGCCGGAAGCCCCTTCTGGGGCCACAAAAAGGGCAAAAGGACCTGGCCATAGCCCTGTAGTCCTTGAAGCACTCTAGAACTGAGTCCACCTTGTCTCCAAAGAGAAGGGAGCCATTAAAGGGTATGTCCATAAGCGATGCTTGGCCATCCCTCGAAAAGCCTGTCATTCTCAGCCAGGCATGGCGCCGTAAGGCCACCATAGATGAAACCGCTCTGCCTAGTTAGTTGGTGGTATCCAGTCCACATCTGATTGTGAACTAAGCTGCATCTCTGACGTCAGCAACAGTTTGGAAACACGGGCAACACCTGCACAACTGAATCCCATACAGCATAGAAGTAATGGCCAAAAAAGGCACGCAGTGTTCACGGACTGCAGTGCTGGGCTGATGGAAGAAAACTTGTTCTTGCCTTAGGTGTCCAGCCTCAGATTCCTTATTAGGTGGAGTGGTACGGAACGCACCAAGATTTACACAGGAAGTAGAGGCTTGGATGACCAAGCTCTCTGGGGTAAGGTGTTATGTGAGGAACTGGGGATCCCCTGGGGTGGTGCAATGGCGGTGGGCATTTGTCCTATGCACAGGAGCCCTTGTGTGGGGCTACAACCAAGTCCTAAGCAGGACGTCCGTGAGGGCTTAATTAAATGGGAGAAGTGGCTGAAGCACCTCTGTCAAGACGTTAGTTGACTGCCACTGAGATGAGGCTAAGGTCCGGGACCACCGCCACCCTTCTCACCACCACAGCAAATGATTCTCCCTCCTCCATAGTCACGGTAGTTTCCAGTCCACTGGCCTCCACCAAGTCCTCACACAAGTCCATTTTGGGATCTAGGGGCTGGCATTCTTCAGGGTCCAGAGACCCCTCCCAATCCTCTTCAAGTATGAGCCAATTGGAATAGGGCCCAGGATCCGGCCTGGAACCCATGACTCCAGTCAGCGCCCGAGTACTCCCCTCCAGCTCAGAGTCACAGTCAGGGATTAGAATGGGGATGGTGCTGCTGGAGAGCGCTGGCAGTGCAAGGGGGTGTCAGCAATGGGAATGGATCCGGGGGAGGTCAAGATGGTACAACCAGTGCTGGTCCGGATTCATCTGTAGATTCAAGGGGCCAGATGGCTGCGGGGGCGGACCTACCAGCGTGGAACCAGTAAGGGGTCTCTCGAACCCACAGGGCCCGAATGCTGGCTGGCAGGGACGGGCCACTCAAATATGAGGTGCATGGCCTCATAAACTCTTGAAGTTGGACAGGGGCGTACCAGCTCCCAGAAATTCGAAAAGGTGTGGAGCCAGTCCAGGCACAAGCTCACAGCGGAGCCAGGCCTCGATTGACGTTGCTCCCTCGACTAGTCTGAAGATCACGATGGATACGTTGGCGAAGTCTAAGTCCTCTTCGATTACTTCTTTTTCTTGTGGAACTTACCCAAACGACCGGACGACTTCAGAGTGCGACGAGGATCTTGGGCTCTGCAACTGATCCTGGGATCTTCCTCTCGACTGGGATTGAGACTGTTGCAGCGTCGCACTTCAAGCGGCAAGGAGCTTGATAGCTGGCTCCCTCAAGGCCTTGGGATGCATGGCGCAGCCAGCACTAGGTGCAGGTCTTCACGTCGTAGTCGCGATCAAGGCACCAGAGACAAATGAAGTGCTGATCTGTTACTGACATCTGTTCATGACAGGCACTGTAGAGCTTGAAGCCAGCCCTCCTAGTCGTCATCCCTGCCACGGAGAAGTCTCTCAAAAAGAGACTTTGACAATGGCGAAAAAAAGTCAGTCGAAAATTGACTGGGGGATCTGTGCTGACTGGTGCGGAAATAAAAGAACCATCCTGGGCGTGCTGGGATGTCACTTATATAGTCAACTCGCATATTACTTCCGCTGCGGACGGCATCAATGACGCCACCTACTGGGGTGCAGGGGTACTGTTCATGAAAACATTTCTGAATCCAGTCCGACGCCTCGTGGTAATTAGAAGGTAAGAAATCTGTAGCTAGAAGTCTCCATCAGATGTTAAAAACAAATGATATATAAACACTGAAGAAGTAGGTGATCATAGGAGCAGTGTAATTATGACAGAGTAAGAAGGAGGAACAAGGAAAAGATAAAGGTGGAAATAGAAAGAAGTAAAATGGTGCAAAAGGAATAAGGTAGAGAGAGAAAGAAATGGAAAATGCAGTAAAGTAGAAAAAAGTGGAAAAAGAAGGAGAATAATGGCATAGAGAGATAATGGGCAAGGAGAAAAATACCTATTCAGATAACAATGGGGATAGTAAAATAACAGAACAAGATAGGTGGGAAAGAGTAAACAAGAACACGGGAGAAACATGGAGCGAGAGAGCAGGGGCATAAGGAACAGTGGACAGAGATGAAAAATCAGGACATTTGGGTGATTGACAGGTAAGAGTAGTGAAGGCAGACAAAAAGAAGGGGGCATAAATATAATGGAGGTGGTGGAGGAAGAAAGCTAAAGCGAGAGGACAACCATATTCCTCTGATTCCTCTTTGTCCAGTCAAATAGTAAAATCAGCTATTCCCTCTCTCACAAGCACTTTTTTAAATTTAGATTTAAAAAAAAAAAATGTACTCAAGAACATTTTATTTAAATTTCTTTTCAGTCAGGTGAAGAGAAACCTAAGTCTAGAAACCAGAAAGTGGGACAATTTATATTTCCTCAAATCTAATAATTGTAAACACAACTTTGAGCTTAGGATCTGTTTCGGGAGATTTTAAAGTTCTTCTTTCCTTCCCAAAGGGAAGGATCATAGAAATGCTGCAAATGGCAGAGTTGTTACAATACTAAGTTTGATATTTGTTACTCACCAGAAGATTTCGAATGCTTTTATCAGCTGTGTAAAGGCAGATGCGGTGCAGCTCCTCCTTCACGTTCAGGCCCTGCAAAGGATGGTCAAAATAAATATCACCATACTTAAAATGTACTTTCTCTCTCTGTAAACTAATTCTACAAAACAAAACATACGACAGTGCAGTAGGAGAACGTTACTTACCTTGCTACTTCTGGCCCGTACATTTTTTATTGGATGATTAACAATTTAGAATGCTTCTCCTGCAAAGCCTTCAGATACCCCTTATCACTCATTACATCACAATCAACCAGATGATAAACCAATCGATTATAAGTGCTAATAGTACCAAACAAGAAAACAACATGGGCTTACTTTCAAAGAAGAAGCTGTAATGATTCATTCCTTTATTTGGAACTATTGTGAAACCCTTTGGCTTTCATATAGACTGCAACTACTACTTAAAACTCATATGGGCATCAGGACAAAAAGTGACTGGTATCTCACTTCACTGAAATATCAAACCACAAATATCTGATATTTCTCTGCCAAGGAAGATCATTTGGGGATAAAACCACAAGCAATAGGCTAACTGGTTTACATAGAAAATCAAGGTTACTTTCGCTACAGACAAATCATCTTATACCTGTGGAATACAGTTTATGGTTCAATTGTGTTAAAAGCTGGGCACTCACTAACTCGCCTAGCATATACATGAAGGGAACCATTCAAAAAGACAAAAATACAAGCGAGTAAATTTACACGTGTCAATTTACTCTTACTATTTTTAATAACTTCACCTACACTTGACTATTCACCATTTCCAAGAGCCTAAATTACAAGTCAAGATTTATTACTTGTAACTTTTCACTAGCAGGCAGAGGTCTCAACCAACAGGGTGGACATCTCTCTATCGTAAAGTACAGGAAAACGTTTCAAGTTTATTAATCTTAAAAATAATTTAGTAATAAGGGGGGCGTGGCCAGCGGCATGCTAGACTAGACGTGTCTCCCGGGAGCTCCCGGCCGACCTCTAAAGATCCGACTAAATTTGACACCATCACGAACTGACACTCGACCACAGGCAGTCAGAGGTGGTCTGGAGGGGATTGAGCGGTCCGGCACACGAAACGGTGCCCTTTGGAGTGAGCCACACCAAATTCTACACGGCACCCCGGGTAGAGGAGAGGACGCCGGACAAAATGGCGGCGCAGTAAACGGCCGGAGGGATAGACCCACACCTGCCCGGGCGAGCTTGACAGACGGGGAAGAGAGCGGCGCATCGGATCCTTGGAGCCCGCGGAGCCGGGGGGGCAGCAATCACCCCCGTGTCGGCCGGCATTTCAGACGGTCACAGACCCGTGGGAAGAGAGAGGAACTCCGGCGGTTAATACTGTCCCAAAGAGGTGGGCCGGAACTGGAGGGTCCTCGTGTGCAGCGATCCAGCCGGGGGAGTGAGACGGACACCGGGCGGCTAAAGAAGTGCACCGGTGGGGCAGCGGACAGCACCGGGGCGCGAGACGCCCTTACACAAGATGGCGGCCGCAACGCTACACTGAGGAGAGAAGGAGAGCCTGGAGGTGCCGACGGCGAAAGTGAGTGGTTCCCTGCCCGCGCATACTGCAGCGACGGCCCGGAGGAGGCACGGGGGGCGGCCAGGACAGTAAGGTCGCCGCTGAAGTGAGCTCGGTGCTCCACATCCTTTACCAAGATGGCGGCCATAACAGCGGAGTGTTGCAGCGTATGAAGAGTGCTCACAGCTGGAGGATCAGTGGGGCTGAGGGACCGGGACCTGGCGGAGGGGTTTGAGTGACACACAGATACGCTGCTGAGGGAGACGGTGGTAGGTCCCCCCCCCCACTGCACCTGAGGGGCCGTCTGGACACGCGGGAAGCAGCAGAACACAGCACCCGGGTAAGCCCGAGAACGGCGCGCTCTGCCGCCGGCCGCCCGACCGGCTTGGGACGTGAACACTGCAGCACGGGAGAGGCACTGCTACGCCGGCCCGCAGGCACGGGGAGGAGACGCACTTTGGGGGTACGAGAGCTCCACAGGCCGCATGTGTCGTTTGGGGAGTGGGGGCTGGGACTGCAGCAGCAGCACAGGCCCGGTGAAGTGTGAGGACGACGAGAGGCAGCGCGAGCTAGACCGGGCCACAGAGTGGACCTGACCTCTGCGCTTTGAAGAGCAGGAGCCCCAAACCAGCCAGAGCGACAAATTGAACGGAGCGAGAGACCAGGTGGTGACACGCGCCCGGTGGGGGCATTGCAAGACGAAGCGGAAGGGTACGGGACGACCGGCCAGTATACCACCCGGAACAGTCCTCCAGGGCCGTACACGGTGGGGACAATCCACGAAAGAGTAGCGGACATACGGCAGACAGCACCCGGCACACGTGACACGCGGTGAGGATTACTACGAGGTGGCAACCACGAAAGGTCAACCTACACACACCATCGCAGCCACATCACGAACTTAGCGACGATGGTGAAGAAAGACCACCTCCCGCCCAAGCCGCCCAAGCAAGGCACGCTGGACACCTTTACGGCGCCGAAACCGTCCAAAGACAACGCGGGGGCGGCGGCGGAGGGAGCCACCGACACGGACAGGCTACTAGCAGCAATCCAGGCGTCTAGATCAGACATCCAGGACTCACGAGCAGCTTTGGAGGTTAAAATTGGGGAGGTGGGCTCCGAGGTCACGCTCCTGCGACAGGATTTCAAGAACCTCTCCGCCAGAGTGACAGAGACTGAAACACGCATTGGTGAGGCCGAAGACTCGATCACGACGCTCAAGAAAGATATGGCGGAACTTCAGGCGTCGCACAGACAGCTACTATGGAAGGTGGACGATGCTGAGAACAGGGCCAGGCGCAATAACCTCCGATTCGTGGGTTTCAGAGAGGGAATCGAGGGGAACAATATGGCGGCCTTTCTGCATACGTGGATCACGGACACTTTCACAGGGGCCCGCTTCTCATCCTGCTTTGTGATCGAAAGAGCTCACAGGGCGCTCCTTGCAAGACCTCCGGAGGGCGCCAGGCCCCGACCTGTGATCGCCCGCTTCCTGAATTTTGCCGACAGAGACTTAATATTGCGTGAGGCGAGGAAGATGGGTAACATCCGAGTGGAAAACACCAACATAATGATTTTCCCAGATTATAGCCAAGAAGTTCAGAGGCAACGGCGCTCTTTCGAATCAGTGAAAGTCAAATTGAGATCATTGAACATTACATACATGTTGCTCTTCCCGGCAAAGCTCAAGGTACTCTACAAAGATAAAGCACACTTCTTCACTCACCCAGACGACGCATGGCAGTGGTTGGAGGAGAGACCGATTCTCAATAGTCGGGAAACAGTTGGGAGAGAGGAACTGGCGAAAGCAGCACAAGAGAAGGCGCGGTGGGGCTCCCCACAACGGCAGAGGAGGAAATCCAGGAGATTGCACTCGAGATACACAGGGACCCCGTACCAGCCACGCCCGTCAGCAGGTACCAGGAGAGGTAGATCTGAATCCCCAGGGACGTCGAGCTGGGCGCACAAGTCTCCGAGGAGGCACCAGGACCAGGCCTGCTCGGAGGGGGAAGGGGAACGCCTCAGGAACCCGGACGGGAATGATGAGCAATCGGACAGTGATCACCGCTCATTGCATCCACTAGAAGCAGAGATACGGCAGTTGGAACAGGATAGAGCCGATAGACACTGCAGCACGGCACCGACCACGCAAGACTCGCACGCATGAACGTGGAAAAGGTGGACGGCTGGATGGTCGGTCGGGACACGGACATGACACGCAAGTGGCCACAACCCTTTCAGTAGTTGTTTCCGTTTACTTTGACACCCTTTTCTTTTTTTCAGGAACAGTTTATTTGTTAGTGTAACAGTTGTTCCGCCACCTGGACACAAGCTCAGGGAGTGATATATACCTCGGCTGGGTTACTCGACTGGCAGGGGGGATACATCACGGTTTGCTATAGGCGGAGTTTTGTGAGACATAGTTGAATAGAGGGGGGGAGTGGGGGGGTGACAGACCGACTTCTACCAACAGCTTGAACCTTGATGGGGTCGAGTCTGGAGGGGGAGAGAGGTGGGGAGGGGGGGGGAAGGGAGAGTGGAGTTACAACGAGTTGGGGAAGTTGGGGGGGTCATTGGGAAAGGGAACACATGAAGGAAGACAGTCAGAAACTTGAGATTCGAACTAGTCACACACAGTGGCGAGGGTCTCCTACCAATCGGCAGAGGAGTTGCACAATATGGCAGGTACACTAACGTCATCAGGAAGATTGCACAGGGGAATCTCCATTTTGGCGTGGAATGTTAACGGGTTGGGGTCCAAAATAAAGAGAGGTCTGGTGAATTCATACATCAAGCGGCTCGCCCCGGACCTGGTCCTACTACAGGAAACGCACATGAGGGTAGGGCAAGGGGAGTCGCAATACTAATTGACAAGACACACCCCTTTACCGTAACACGCACATGGAGTGATCCACAAGGTACATACGTGGGGATTCAGGGAACGTGGAATAGACTAAACATGACAGTGATCTCAGTCTATGCCCCTCCGAAGCTCCAACCACGCACACTCAGGGAGGTGGCGTCCATACTGCTAGACACGGCGGACACGTTGCAAATTGTGGGGGGGACTTCAATGACGTCATGTCGGAAGAACTAGATCGTTCGGGACCCGCGCGCAGAGGGGGGGCAAAGACAGCGCTGGCGGCTTATATGGCTGAGATGGGGCTCACTGACACATGGCGATGGCGACACCCGACACAGGAGGCGTACTCCTTTTATTCAGGGGCACATAAGGCCTTCTCCAGGCTAGATTACATTTTCGTGGCAAGGCAATACCTGTCAGAGGAAGATGAGTACACATATAAAGCAAGGGGGATTTCGGATCACTCCCCCCTCTATGCGAAATTGGGGAAATCCACCGAAAGACGAGAGACGGAATGGCGCCTGGCGGCATGGGACATTCAAACTCCAGACATACAACGGGGTCTGAGGGCGGACATAAAAGTATACATAGCCGAAAACGAGGGTTCGGTAGACTCCAAAATTACCTTCTGGGAGGCCATGAAACCGGTGTTGAGAGACAGACTCAAAGGGAGACTGAGGGACGAACGAAACAGGCGGCACAGGGAGGCGATGGCGTTGGAAACTGGTATCCTGACCTTGGAAGGTGACTACCACAGAAACAAGAGGGGGGACACACTGAGGCAGTTGCAAGACAAACAAAGGGAGTACAGAGAGCTGGTGTCGAATGAGGCAAGAACGCAATCGCTGGCAACGTTGCACCGCCTCTACGATGTAGGCGACAAATCGGGTAAGCTGCTGGCGTGGTTAGGTAGGAAAGAGAGAGCTGCGCGGTGGGTGGCCCAAGTCAGGAGGGACGAGGGGCGCATGGAAACAACGGACAAGGGCATTGCCGAAGCATTCGCACTACATTACGAGAACTTTTATAGAGAAAGAGACCTCGGGACCGTGGACGAGGCTATACGATACATGGACAATGTTGATGTTCCATCTTTGGAGGTGGGAATCAGTGCCCCACTCGAGGCGGCAATTACGCGGGAGGAGATAACCACAGCCATTAATAACTTGAAAACGGGGAAAACGCCGGGACCCAACGGGTTCCCAGCGGAATTCTTTAAAAAAACAGCTGACTTACTGACGCGTCACCTCTTGGCCTTGTATGTCGAAGCATACGAAGCAGGGAGCCTCCCTCGAGATTTAGAATTAGCAACCATAGTACCAATACACAAACAGGGCAAGCCAATAGAGGACTGTGCCTCATACCGTCCCATCTCGCTTCTGAATATAGAGGTGAAAGTGCTGGCCATGATTCTGGCGGCACGCCTACGTACAGTCATTCCTGACCTTATCCACGCAGACCAATCCGGGTTTTTGCCGGACAGAGCGACAAAACTCAACCTTAGACGGACACACAACTGGCTCCAAGAGGTGAAGGATAGGACGGAGCCGCACTGGTTCATGTCCTTGGACGCTGAAAAGGCGTTTGACGCAGTGCACTGGCCATTTCTTATGGCGGTATTGTGTCGGTTTGGCTTTGGTCCGAACTTTCGGAGTTGGATAGGGCTGCTATACACGGCACCAAAGGCGCGGGTTCGAGTGAATGGATGCCTATCGCGAGAATTTCGAGTAGAGAGAGGCACAAGACAAGGATGCCCGCTGTCGCCTCTGCTCTTCACACTCACCATAGAAATATTGGCAGCCAGAATTCGGCAAAATCCGGAGATCCACGGTTTTGCATGGGGTGAGATAGGGGGGTCTCAGGAAAAAATCTCACTTTATGCCGACGATGTATTACTATACATTACGAAACCCGAGGTAACGGTAAGGGCGTTGTTTAGAGAGCTGGAGGGCTTTGGGGCGATGGCGGGCCACACCATCAACTGGCATAAGTCAGTCCTGTACACGCCGCAGGGTACGATACAGGGGGTAGCGCTACCTGACCGCCTACTCTCCACTG
The DNA here is from genome assembly GCF_964261635.1 of Lissotriton helveticus. Taxonomy (NCBI): domain Eukaryota; kingdom Metazoa; phylum Chordata; class Amphibia; order Caudata; family Salamandridae; genus Lissotriton; species Lissotriton helveticus. Next base: position 1,931,434,236 of record NC_136061.1, read on the forward strand.
TGGAGGGGTTCCAATACCTTGGGGTCTATATCTCAGTGGATGAGAAGGTCTCCTTCCAGAAGAATGTGGGTCGAATAATGAAGGAGGCGGTAGAGGACATGACAAGGTGGAGGCAGTTGCCGCTCACCCTCTTGGGGAGAGCGGCAATGTATAAAATGATCACTTTACCCAAATTCCTCTACGCACTTCAGAATGAATACTACCCGCTCCCAGCCAACACTATCACCAGAATCCACGCAGACTTGCGATCCTTCATATGGCTAGGCAAACAGCCGCGCATCGCACTTCAGACACTCCAACGACACCAATATAATGGAGGGATTTCGCTGCCGAATCTTGAGGCATACTACTGGGCAGAACACCTAACCCCTGTGAATGATTGGCTACATACACCAGCGGACCACCCCACATACGCATTGGAACGGCACAAATTGTCTACACATAATATACTCCACTATCTATATGGTGGGAAGGCAGGGAGAAAGCTCTTGCCAGCGACGGTGATTACAATCCGATCGTGGACACGGGCTACGAAAGCCACGGGGTGGGAGGGGCGGCTAACACGTCAGACACCACTATGGCATTGCAATTGGCTCACAGAACTTCAAAAACTGAGAGGTTTCACCAGGTGGGACGACATAGGGATATCCACTATTGGGGATGTGATTCGGAACGGTGAGCTGAAGACATTCGCGATGCTGCGGGCGGAGTATGGCTTACACCACACGCAACAATACAAACACCTACAGCTAGCGCATGCCTGGAACGCACAGAAGGTATCACTACAAGACATGCCAGAGTATTCACCACTAGAAGGGAGACTCCTGCAGGAACAGATGGTACACCAGGCAGTGTCCCTCACGTACAAAACACTCACGAATAATATGCTGGGGACACTGGCGAAACTGAGAGGGGTATGGGAGGCGGAAGTAGGGGTATTGGAGGATCTAGACTGGGAGCTCATACTGATGCACCCTCGAGAGGTGGCCATTAAATCACGGTTGAGGCTGATCCAATTGAACGTCCTACATCGGACATATTTCGATAGAAGGCGCCTCCTCAGGATGGGCAGGATAACGGACGCCACATGCCTTAGATGTAGAGCGGCCCAGGGAGATTTTTACCACACCATCTGGTTGTGCGCAGAAATACAAAAATATTGGTCACACATTTTCGCTGAGCTGGGGGAGGTGCTGGAGATAGAGTTGACACTGGACCCGAAATTAGCACTATTGGGAATGGTTACGGAAGTCGACCTGCCACGCCCGCATATCACTTTCCTGGTGCTGGCTCTAGTGGTGGCCAAAAGGGACATTGCGAAATACTGGGGGGTAGCAGAGAGGCCAGACATCGAGGAGTGGAGGAGAGGGCTGGACCTCTATATGGCAGCAGAACGGGTGACATACAAGGCGAGGGGCTGCCCCAAGAAATTCCGAAAAGTGTGGAGTAAGTGGAGACAATACCATGGCCTGGAAGTGGGCGATAAGGGGTGATACTGGGAGGGAGGGAAGGCGGAGAGGGGTAGAGGGGGACACTTGAAAACGATGTGTGCCTGAAAGGGGGCAGGGCCACAGGGATCATGGAGGTACCGCACATATTGGGTATTGCACAACGAAATGGACAGGGGGACAAGCAACCGTTTATTGCACGTAAATGGCACTGAAGAAGAAGTGACTCATTGATAGAGAGACGGAAGATCTGACTGTCTTCCCTCCTAGGAAGAACAGCTATCAGTTGGTTGATTCATAAGGGTGGGTGGGCGGGGGCGGGGGGGGGGAGTTGCAGGTAGAAAACGAAAAGCAGGATTGGAGGGATACATGTGGAAAGTGTCAGCCTTGACGTTACAATACACTTCATGAAGTTTCGGACGTTGCCGCCCGGCCTCAGGGATGTGGGCACGATGGCTGTGGAAGTGTGACATACATGTAACTTTGATGTGTTGTTAGGGGCTTGACGCACCTATATCATTTAATGCCTGCAAGAAAAATAAAGTTTAAAAAAAAAATAATAATTTAGTAATAATATTTTATTGTTAAATATTAATGTAGATTAATCTGAAATATGCATTTTAAATGTAGAACACAATAAGAATGCTACAGCATTATAAACGTAATTCTAATTAAATACTTAATTATTTTTAGTGTATGCAGTTAAAATTATTTTTTAATACTTAAACAAAAAATCCAACTAAAGTATCAAATTCAAATGCATGTATTATGTAGTAAAATTTATTTAAAGTTATGCACAGAATTCATTTCAAATAATTTAATTATTTTCAAAAATACATTATTTTTCAAAATGTAATAATAGATTATTAAAATGTATTTAGATTGCATACTTCAAACCAAAGTGGTCACTGGTTGCTGGGGAGCACGCTCGCCAAATGGTGCGGCAGGGAAGGTAGACCGAACCTCCCATATAATCTTTATCAGAAAACAAACAACCATCACACTCCAGGAACTTTTCTTTATAGCATGTATTGTCACTCACAAGCGATTGCACTAACGCGTTTCGACCTTCGCGATCTTTCTCTCAGTGGGGGGGTTCATAATTAGTTTCCAATTTATCATGATGATCCACCCTTCTTTCTATACAGCATTCAGTGACATGTAGTTTCATTACTCAGTGGACTTAATAAAAGTGAATATCTTTAACAAAAAAATTATATTTTAAAACCAAAAGTGATGGTTTTAGTAGAAAGCCACCGGTTTTCTCATGTTTTCTCACTATGAGGCCTTTACACATGAACATTAAACAAATATATATTTTCTCCATAGAGCTCTCAAATTAATGATGGCGTGTGGAAATTTCATTGTGGCATTTTTCATAGTTCGCATAGTTCACATGTTTATTCATGAGGTTCCCATGTTTTTACGCTATTTCCATTGATTGCTTCCGCAGCCTAGTTATAGTTTTACCCGTTTCATCTATGTCATCTTTTTCAGCAGAAAGGTGCCAGAATTTGATCGGTTTGCATTATTTGTCACCCATGTGATATGGAGTTACAAGATTTTTGCAATGTCTGAATCAATGGCCTCAGTGGCCTAATTTTGATTTGTTTGTGACTTTATCAATATGGTTATGTCTGAGGAGTGACCGTCTTTTCTCCACTCTCATTCTAAAACATCCATATTGTGTTATTGTTATCATGCAACTACGTCTATGGTATTTTTAATGCAACATTTTAAATGTTATTCGTTTTTAATTACAATGTTTACTATTTTTGATATTAGCCTCAATTTCAGATCATTTTCTTCTGCCGATAGAAGAGGTTGCTGTATTGTTTTATAAATGTACATGCATTTCTTCATAGTTGTTAAGCCCATATGGTTCTTTGGTGTGGAGTCTGATTATATAAATAGATTCAAATTGTTGAAGTTGTTTGATTTCATCTCCTCCACGCTAATTTGTTATTATTATGTCAATACCATGATATGTTAGTGATTTCGAACTGCTTTCATGGTATTTAACCTGGTCTCTATCTATAGCCTAGCTCACATCTTTTATTTTCACCTTTCTTATATGTTCCAAGATCTTTTTCTTAAGGGTACATGTTGTGCTCTCAACATATCGAAGACCCCACTACCATTCAGTGATATTTACTGCAAATTGTGAATTGCGTGTCATTTTATGTTAGATCGTTATGGGTTTGTTTTTAACCAAGATATGTTGGGTATGTTTTCCAATTTTGCATGCCTTTCAGTTTGAACATTTTAAGAATCCTGATTGAGTTTTGCTGATCCACATTTTGCCAGGTTTGTTCTTAAAATTACTTTTAACTAAACGATCCTTCAGTGATGCTGTTTTTTCCTATATGCAATTTTAGCTGTTGGTCCCAGCTTGTCACCAGTATCTTGATCTTTACATCTTAGATGCCAATGTTTTTGGGGAATTCTCACTATATCTTGGCTTTCCCTACTATACGTCAGAATCATTCTTATTTCTGGGTAGTCTGGTGTCTCCTTTTGTTGTTTCATATTTTTTGTAATTAGGGTTTGATTGTGTAGCATGTTTGCCTCATTCTAAGCCCTTTTTTGATGTCTTCTCATTTTATATCAAATCTTTGCAAAAATATTAGAGACTCATCTTTGAGCCCTACCTTATTTAATATTTATATGACTCCTCTTGAAAGAGTGGTCTCCCCTTCAGGAGTGAAGATCATCAGCTATGCTGATGATACTCAGCTGGTTGTAGGCCTCACCCAGCTGACGGAACAACCTGAAGTTCTTCATGACTGCCTTGCCAATGTCCATCGTTGGATGTCCCACTCTGCCCTTAAGCGCAACGGAGAGAAAACTGAGCTTATGCTGCTGGGCAAATCTAGTCCCTCACTCATCGCTAGCTGTTGGCCCCGGTCTCTGGGTGACCCACCATCTCCCAAGAAGGAGATCAAGAGCTTGGGAGTTTGGTTGGAGGAAGATCTGTCCTTCAGGACGCACGCCAGGAAGACCGCGGGGGTGTGTTTTGGTCTGTTGCGGTCAGCTCGCAAGGTGCTACCACTGCTCCCTAATCCATCTAGGAAGCTCCTGATTCGTGGTTTAATCTTGTCGAGGCTTGACTACGGGAATGCGCTGTTTCTTGGTGCTCCCGAAGCGACTTTTAAAATCCTTCAACAGGTGCAGAATGCAGCCGCTAGAGTGCTGATGGAGGTTCCTAGAAGACACTCAGCTGCCCCGGCCCTGAAAACGCTTCACTGGCTCCCCGTTAAAGAGCGGGTGAAATTTAAAGCGTTATGCACGGCTCATAAAATCTTGCATGGTAGGGGCCCCTCTATCCTGTCCATTATGGCACGCCCCTACAAGCCCATACGCCCACTGCGTTCGGACCAAAGACATCTTCTGCAGTCAGCCAGAGTAAAAAGAGCTCGCTCTGGGGGCCGGCGTTTTTCGGTGCAAGTGGCGGCACTGTGGAACTCCTTGCCCTTTAAGATCTGTTCAGAGCCCAACATTCTGCACTTTAGGAAGCTCTTGAAGACTCATTTGTTTCCGGTGTAGTGACTGAGCTAGTGCTTTCCCTTCTCGTTCCTTACAGCGCCGGGATGCCCCTGGGTAACTGAGCGCGTTATAAATTTTATATAATAATCCCATTTTTCACTCAGATCTTAGTCATTTGAACAGATCCTTCTCATTCGTAACAGCTCTCCCTATATGGGATGCTTTTGATGAGTACTCTGAGATTCTTCGTCCCATGAGGATTAAGAGAGAAGTGATTTGGCAAGGTAAAAACTCTTCATCCTCTTGGGACTCTACATCCCAAGAAAATTAAGAGTGTTTCTCATGCCAAATCTCACATATGTATGATCACAAAGGCTCCAATACGGGGGTGAGAACATTATGAATTGCTCAAGTAACATGTCAAAATAGATTTGGAAGAAGTGCACAAATCCATCACAGAGATGGAAGACAAAATTAAAGGGGCCCCTCAAAATGAGGATCAAAGTTGAGACAAGAGATGGAAACAAGATTGGAAAGACATGGCGAGGATATATAAGGGTGCAAACTCACAACATTTTTAAGAGACAAAATGGATTGTACACAGGGCACAATCTTCACTTTTGCCAAAAGATTTGAAGGACTAAAGAAAAAATACACACTGGATCAAACTATTACCAAATTACCTATCAGTGGTGATGTTGACCTAAGTGAGGGAGAAGTTACATCCACAGGAGCAATCATGGGAAAACATTTTTTTTTAGGAAATGCAACAAGTATATATAGACCAATGAAAGGACGCGACCTGGGTCGGACTGAGGAAGAGGACAGGCAAAAGGAAAACAAAAAGAATACAAGGGAAAAAAACAGTATCCTCTCCGCAATTGCATGCCATAATGGAAATGGACAAACAAAGTGACCCAACCTTAATCAGATTATGAACTAACTTAAAATGAACAAAAACTTTTAAATAAAGGTTTAACATTCTGCCCCAATATACACTTAAAATATGTTGAAACCCGGATCGACCCATACAAATTTGTTAGGAATTTAAAACTAGTGAAGTTATATACCTCAAAGCAAAAAGCACACCAAATAAGGTCAAAGGGATAAATACTATCAAGATTCAGAGTTAATGATTGAACATGTAACCTATTTGAAAAATGAGTTTGACCTAATGTATGATTTGGAATGAAACAAACTTACTGAAAATGAAATCTTAATTGAATTAGGGATTGATACTAACAAAAACAAACATAGCAATCTGAAGGAAAAATCCAAGTTTTGTCCAGTTCTTTCACTGGGCAACAAATTTCTTTCATTAATTAGTCTCAGCTGACATTGATAAATTGAAAATGAAACAAAAAGCTGGCAAAAAAAGAAAACCAAAGCTCTAAAGAAAGAGCGGCCCTCGAAAATTTGGCAAATTACTAGGACATATTCATGAAGCCGGCAACACTGTATTTCTCACCAAAAAAAAGACTATGTAAAAGAAGCTTTAAGACAATTAAGGGATGAAATCAAATACCAAAAACGTGTTCACAATTCTATAAATAAAATTATTGTAACATTCTAAACCTAAATGAATGTCACACTGAACTTTTAATAAATGCTGACGAATATAGATTGTTATCGGCAGTGAATCTGATAATACCCACTCTTTACTTTATGCCAAAGATCCACAATACATTAGACAATCTACCAGGCAGACCAATCGTATCATCCTGTGGCCCCCTCTATGAAACGCTTGCAATCTATGTAGATCATTATTTGCACCCATAGTGAAGAACTAGAATTCATACATAAACAATACAAGAGACTTTCTAAGGATATTAATCAATACAACCTAGAAGAAATCACTCAATTAAATGCCCATACGCTCAAGCAGGAAACTCAAATGTTGATAGTGGAACAGCTCAAGAAAAAGGCCACCATGCTAATATATGTCAGATTGTGATACCATATATTTCCAACTAATAGGATGGCACATCTCATTAGAAGGTTCAGAAAACAAGCATTTACAATGCAATAGGTCTCGCACTGACATTATTTTGACATTGTAAATTACTTTTTTTTGTTTTGTTTTTCTTTTGTAAAACAATAAATAAAATGCATTGTAATTCAGTATAGCAATGGCTAAAAAAAAGTTTAAATGCGAAACCTATTGCATTACATTTACACTAGTGTGAGCTATTGGCATTGTAAATTGTACTGGCTATTATTAATGTGATTGTAATATATGTAACATAGGGAGGAAAACAAACACCATCAGATAACCAGTGAAACACAAATAACAAATGTGGAAACAGCAACAAACGGAAGAACACATACACACAACAGTTTCTCCCTCTCTCTCTCAGGCACACCCAGATACACAGGCTAGCGATAACTTCATTTTTTCCCCACACACATGTAGAGATGGCTACAAAATTGTCAGTCAGTCCCCAGATAAACACCTCTACGCAGCTCAGACACGTTGCAGGTGTACTTTAGAAAGGTGGTGTTTGTGCTAGCCAGCACTACAATAGGATCAGTACTAGAACTGAACTGCTGTGGAGGGAAGTGACAACACATTTCTCGAAAATAAAGCAGTGGCTGCAGCTCACAGGATCAGAGCCTATGTTGGGGAGAGTAAATTGATAGTGTGGAAAAGGAAACAAACATCCCTATTGTTGCTGATGCCTCCGGGTCTTGGAGCTCTGCATAATATTTACTTACAGACAAATAAAATCTGTTTTCAAAAAAAGAAAAGGAAACAAACATCAAAGAAAGCGGCGAGTAACAGAGAAGAACAGCGACGGTGTTCACCGGTTTTGGACTTGGGATACTTTTTCTCAGATGGGAGTCAATGCAACTGATCCATGCACATCTATCTGAAAAATTTCCAAGTGCAATATAAAAATATAGAAAAAGTAACCCATGGAATGTACTTGGTGCCCACGTGAAATGATCTAACGGAAATAATATGGTCTGAAAGTTAGGGGCGCATGTAAACTTACAGCGTATTATCACACAAAACGGATATGTTCAAGATTTGAACAGTGGAATTCTTCTTGAACTTTGGACTCAGCACATATTCGTTATGAGTTCAATAACTTATTTAAACTCTCTCCCATGTGCTATTTCCCAGGTCTTCCTGTAGCCACTTTGAGTCAAGCTGGGTTGGTTCATCTGTGCCTGACCACAGATGCTCAGTTATAGAACTTTAGTCATTACCTCTGGACAAGCGCTTAGAGACCCCTGGGTGATAAGGCGCTATACAAATCTAAATAAATAAAATAAATAAAATTAGTTCATTGACTGAAGTCTTTCGAGTTGGAACGCGGGATCCGCAGCTTAGCTCCAGATCTGTTAAGCAGTTCTACTAGATTTCCTAATATACCAGTGCCTCTGCTGTACTGTAGGGCTGGGGCAGTGTCCGTCGGCCATGAGTAGACCCCACGTCAGAGAGAACCCTCTGGGTGGACCTGCAGGAGGCACGCTGCCGGAAGGCACTGAACGGAATCCTGTGACACAAGGGTTAGGCACGTCGAGGGACCCAGCCAAACAAGAAGCAGGCACGTCTGGGGGCCCTCCCACACGAGGAGCCGGCACGTCAAGTATAAGTATAAGTATAAGTATAAACCATTTTATAACGCGCTCTATTACTTGGGAGTATCCTGGCGCGGTGGAAAAGGCAGGAGAGACCGAGTAGAGGCCAGCTTATGCCACACTGGTGAATAGATGGGTTTTCAGACATTTCTTAAACTGGCCTACGCACTGCATAGAGCGCAAGTGTAGGGGAAGGGCATTCCAAGCCCGGCCCGCAACCACGGCTAAAGACTGACCCCCTAGTCTGGTTCGCTTAAAGCGAGGAAGAGTCATCATAAACAGGGAGGATGATCTAAGAGCACGAGTAGGGGCATAGAAGGTAAAGCGTTTCTTCAGATAGGCAGGACCTTGACCATGAATTGCTCTAAACGAGAGCACTAGGGATTTAAACAAAATGCGCTGAGACACTGGCAGCCAATGCAGGCTGCGCATGTGAGACCGAACGCTCTTCCATCTTGGCACATTGAACAAGAGGCGATCAGCGGCGTTCTGGATAACCTGCAGGCGTTTGACCAGATAGGCAGGGATACCGCTGAACAGAGCGTTCGCATAGTCCAATCTTGCCAGGATGAGAGCTCGGGCAACAGTCTCCTTTGCCTCTCTGGGAAGCAAAGGAAAGAATCTACGTAATGTTCTCAGAGTGGAAAAGCATGTCCCTGTTAGTTTCTTAATGTGGTCCTCAAATCTAAGGTCCTCCCCAAACCATGTACCAAGATTTTTTGCGGGGCCACCCATCACCTTGGGACTAGGAATGTTCGGGGGCCACAGTGAGTTTTTAAAACTGGAAGGGAAAGAACCGTAGAAGAGGACCTCAGATTTGTCCTCATTGCATTTCAGCTGGGCCATAGTCAGCCAGCGAAAGACAGAGGACAAACAAAGCTGGACGGCAGTGGTATCCAAAAGGTCATCCGGCCAGATAAACAGCAACTGCGTGTCATCAGCATACCCAATAATCTTAGCCCCGTACTGTTCCGCCAAATAGACCAATGGAGTGATGTAGACATTGAACAGTAAGGGACTAAGAGCAGAGCCCTGAGGGACCCCCGTAAGAAGTGGTTTGGGCTCAGAAGCATGGGGCGGCATCCAGACCTGTTTTGTCCTATCTGTTAGGAATGATGACAACCAGGCCAGGGCGCAGCCCCTAATGCCAATCGCGGACAGCCTGGCGAGGAGGAGCTCGTAAGGAACGGTGTCGAACGCGGCAGAGAGGTCCAGAAGGATCAGGACCGCTCTGCTGCCACCGTCCAAACACTCCCGAATCGCCTCCGACATTTCAACCAGGGCTGTCTCCGTGCTATAGGCCGCCCTGAAACCTGACTGGGCTGGATGTAGAGCATTGGAGGTCTCAACAAAATTCTCGAGTTGGCGAAGAGCCACTTTCTCGCAGATTTTGGCCAATGCTGGCAAAAGGGATGTAGGACGATAATTCCCTGGTGTAGCAACATCCAACCCAGGTTTTTTCAGGAGCGGCAGAAGCTTTGCCTGCTTCCAGCCAGTGGGGACTGTTGCTGAAGATAGAGAAAGATTGACTATCTGGGTGACCTCACTACAGACTCTGCAGGCCACTTCAGAGAGTACCCGGGCATGACAGGGGTCTGAGGGTGAGCCCGACTTAAGGGACTGAAGAAGTGGCAGTATGTCACAGTCGGCCATGACAGAAAAGTCAGTGAACTGCTGCATATCACAGTGATATGGCGGAAGCGAGGAATCAGCCGCTAAGCTGCCCACCGGCAACGCGGAAAGCAAGTCCTTCTGAATCTTGGCTATTTTATTGATAAAAAAATCAGACAGTTCCTCACACCAATGAATGGAGGAAGGTAGTATGGTAGTGTCGGCAGCAGGGGATAGAAAACTTTTAACAATAGAGGAAATCTCTCTACTGTTATTTTCCGCTTTAGCGATTCTCCCTGCATAGTAGCAACCTTTGGCTGTCTTAATAGCGGTATAGTAGTCCCTTTGGGCTGTGCGCAGAGCGGCTTTAGTCTCTGAGCTATACTCAAGTCTCCATGCTCGCTCCAACTTTTTGCACCCCAGTTTCAGCACCCTGATCAGGGTGGTGGCAGCACCTTGTTACATCGTTGGGAAAGGCGAGCAGACTGCGAGGGACTCTCTTCTGCTTACTCGCTCTTAGTACTATTACTGGAACAGCGTTTTAAAAACTTTTTTAAATACAATTGATTTAATAATTGTGTTGTGTAATTAACTGTACCGCTTTTAAATACCTTTGCGCGCTGCTACCCGGTCTCCATGTGCCCCGTTCCACCGCGGTTTGTTGGTGCCGATTGCTGTGGAGGGCCATGTCGGGCGCCATCTTTGGTGAGGCCCGGACCCCTGTTGGACTAGAGTTAGCGGTCCAGCTGGGGGAGGGGCTTGGGCCTTAAATAGTGATGCACTTCAGAACGCGCAGCGCGCGCGCCGTAGGAGCGCCAAAGGAGGGCCCGTCTGTGCCCGTCCGTGCCTCGGACGGGCCCAGGCCAAGCTACTCCGCCCGATATGCCCCAGGTAGGAGCCTGCCTAGCAGGATTAGGTATTCCCGCCATGATCTACTAAAACTTAACAGGCCAGCCGGAGGAGGTCTTTGTATGCGGGCGGGGCAAGATTGCACCATGGGGAAATGCACTAATTGTAATTTTCTGCCCCAGCCGATACTATCCACACGGTTAGGTAGCGGAGTGGGCCCCGCGACGATTAAGGCTGGGCTAATCAATGCGAGATCTATGGTTAAACACGCGCCTGACATCTTTGAAACGCTCGCAGATGGACAGCTCGAGCTCCTTTTCATCACGGAGACGTGGCTTACTAACACATGTGCTCCGATTATTGAACTCGCTGTCCCTAGAGGGTTCAAGATCGCCAGAGTTGACAGGACTACAGGCAGAGGGGGTGGACTAGCGGTAATTTATAGGGAGGGGTGGCACTTCTCCATTGAACAATTCGATGCAGTGGCCGATGGAGAAGTTCTCCACTTCTCTCTAATTATCAACCCCCATTTTACTTTGGGAGGATCATTGATTTATAGGCCCCCAGGCTATGCTGGTCACTTTATTGATGCTCTAGAGGAATGTATAGTGCCACAGGCCTTGAGCTTTTCGAAGTTTCTCCTGGTTGGCGACCTCAATATTCATGTAGATGTCCTTGACTCTACCGAGGCCCGCGGCTTGGGGGAAGTTTTCGATCTGGCTCAACTTAAACAGTGGGTGGTTCCTCCAACTCATGTTGGCGGTCACCTTCTGGACTTGGTTTGCTCTAATTTTTTCATCGGGGCACTACGTTCAGAGGAAGTGACGTGGTCGGATCATGATCTGATTAGGTTTTCATGGGAGGTCGAGGATGCAGGCAGATCAGTTTATGTACCACCCATTAGCCACTCTCAGAAGATCAACTTGGCTGCTTTCGGCCAGGCTCTATCTAGAGCCCGTCCGACGCTTGTCCCTGAGATAGGCGAGGCGGTTGGTAGGTTTAATGGGTGGGTGCTGCGGGCGGCTGATGCTTCTACGAAACATACTACTATACCAAGGCTCCGCCGCACCCCTTCTCAACCCTCGAGGGACCCTGCACACAAGGAACAGGCACACTGAAAGAGTCAGCAGCATAACGCACCACTTCACAGAGAGGGTAGAACAGAGCGAACAGGCACGTCTGGGGACCCTGCCGCACGAAGAGGAGGCACGTCTTGGGGTCATGCTGAACGAGAAGCAGGCACACTGAAGCAGCCAGCAGCACAAAGCATCACTCCACGGAGAGGGTAGCACAGAGTGAGGAGGCACGTTTGGGAGAACTTGTCGCAGGAGGAGAGGCACGTCTGGAAAACGCTGCCCCACAAGGAACAGGTACAGTGGGGTTCAGCCACATGGGAAGCAGGCGCACTGATGCAGCCAGCAGCACAAACACTCCACGCACAGAGCCAGCAGGCATGTCTGGGGGGTTACTGCCACATGAGGAGCAGGCTAGTGGAAAGCATCCATCCAGAGGTCCTGCAGCACGTGCAGAGACCTTGCACTGCCTGGAACAGGTACCTCTAGGGAGCAGGAGTTATAGAAAGCAAAAACACCAAGGAAACTTAAAGCACAGAGAGAAGACACTGCCGGGAAAACCAAAACACAGAATCCCAACTCCGGAGAACTTCACACAGACCCCTGGAGAGAACATGTAGCACACAGCAAGCAGCCCCATTGCGAAAACCACCTACTAAAGCGTGAGGGCATCTGCCAGAACCTTGGCCTCTCTCTAGGGTCCTCCATCAGTAAGGGTCACGCGCTGTGCAGGAACCAATTTAGAGAACGCAGGGGGCCTGCAGCGCAAGGCCACTCCAGTGTTTTGGTTTTAAGCAACCCACCGGCACCCTTCTCTGGACGGCTTTACCATTTCAGTTCCAATTTGGGATAATTCTTGGCTGCTGCCGCGGGGCGAATTCTAAAAAGGTAGCTTTACTTCATTAGCCTTTTTCCAAAATTCATTAGCCGCCTGTTAATTACTCTGGTTCATAGGTGGCTGCAGTATAATGTATTTAAATGAACCGCATTTGGCGCCCGTAGTTTGCACATCCTCTGGTGTCTGCTAGACATTTTAACACAGGAAAGCAGTAAACTGTGTGGGGTTTTGCTAACAGCTTCCCTCCCCAGACCTATCAGCCAGCCCAGGTTCTTTAGCCCGAAGATTGTAGCATTCTTGAAGCTTTGGCCCAATAAACAGCAGGTAAAGTGAGGTTGGCAAAAACCTGGGAGAGATTGCGATATTCAGGGCCACTTGACAGGCTATGTTGCAATTCTCAGATTGAGAAACAGGCACACTTTAATTCTCGTATAATATTTTTCCCTCCAATATTGAAGTAAGTCGAACTCTGGACAGGTTTCTTTACTGGCAGGAAACGCTGTGCGCCAAAGGGACACGGGGTGGAAGTCGGGCCGTGGCGCACCTCTGTACTTTTCTGGTGCGAGGGAGCCGAGGCTTCACCTCCGAGGCCGGTCACACAGACCGAGTTCTGGAATGTTCATGTTTATCATTATGGTCTGAGTCTTTGAGGGAGGAGGAGTGGGACTGAGGCGAGAACCTGAGGCAGAAAACTTATTACAATCTTTACAAGCTAGCCCTCTCCGTCTGGCATGGTCTGCGTGGCTGTCAGCGATGAGTGGGGCATGCAGTCGGCCTCTTACTGTCACTAATGCTTCACAGAGCGCCTTCCGTGCATGAAGAAGAAGTCAGGGCGCTCAATGGGTTCATCTTTGTATTCAGCGCTTTCTAAAGTTTCCAGTAAATAAGGCAAGGTGCAGATTAATGTCAAAGATGCCTGTTCACAAACCTTTGAGAGTGAGAAACACATGCAAAATTTCCGATTGCGCCCCCCCTACCCCCCAAAAAAACATTGCACAGGTTTAATAGGTGCATGAAAAGGAACGCTGTATAAAAATGTTACCCGGTAAAAACACATGTGTGCACATCTCTAAATACCCAACTTCTGTCTCAAACAGCACACTGGCTGTCCTTAAAGGGGCCAACTATTAAAACAAGCGCTCGCCATCTGTTTTCACTCAGCCGTTTGTTTATATTTGCATCGCGCTTTCACTTTTAAGTGAAAACGCGATGCAAAACTAAACACGGGCTGAGTGAAAAAAGATGGACCCATAAAGATAAGAAATTGCTTTGCGACAGCAGCAAAGCAGACAGCCCTGTCCGGATCGGCCAGACTAAAGGGAGAAAGGGCAGTGGCCTAAAAACCTCATTTCCAATGGCAGGCGACTGTTTAGCATAAACTGTGATGCCAGCCAATGAACATGAGAGGCGGGGCTTCAAGTCCCCTTCTCAAATCTACTCTCATACAATATCTCTCACCTAGCGAGCAGCGCTTTGTGCTGCAATGCCAGGCGAGACCTAATAAATTACTTGAGTGCCACCAGGGAAGGGGTAAATCTGGGACAAACAAACATGCACAGTTGATCTCTAAACCCTCTCACTACCTTGGGAACAGGAGGAAATAGTCCCTACTTTGAATTTAAAGCACTTTTTCCGACTTAGGGCCTCATTTAGCTCTCGATGGACGAGTTCTGGCGGATATCCTCATTATATCCTATGGGATATATTTCAGTGGATGGGATATTCGTCACCAAACAAACTGATCTAGAACTTGCTCTCAAGACAAACTGCCCCCCTCTAAAAGATAATATAGAGGAAGCCTGGACAGACTATGAGAACTGGCTCACATAAGCACTTGATGATAATATACCTTGGACCACTAAAACACCTGTAAGACGTCTTAAATCGGCACAATGGTTTGATACTGAGCTAAAAGTTGCCAAATATAAATGTAAAAAACTAGAGGGTATCTGGCGTAATAAATATGATGAAACAGCTAAATGTGAATACAAAATTAGTATAAAAAACTATCATAAAATGATTAGAATAGCTAAAAGAAACTTCTTTAGTAGAAGAATTGAATCAGCTGATAGTTCTACTAAAGAACTCTTTGTCATTTATAAAGAGCTTACCTCCGCTGATAGGACGACAGCTCCAGATACCCATTCTACAGCAACTTGCGAAGCAATAGCGGATTTTTTCGTCCAAAAAGTTGAGAATATCTACAAAACTTTTCCGAAGATAATGGATGATACGATTATCAATCATGCTATCAATGAAGAACCCACTGATATCAGCCGTCTAAGCCACTTCTCTGTGCCGGATAATACGGAAATGCTAAGAATCATCCGCAGCATACAATCAGGCTCTCCCAATGATGTAGCTCGCCCTAAGATCATTAAGAACCAGGCTGAGCTACTGGTAGATCACATAAGCCATATGGCCAAACTATCGTTTCAAACGAGCCACATACCACAAGATTGGAAAACAGCTCAGGTCATTCCTATTAAAAAAAAGGCTAATCTCAGGAACACCCAATTGGACAACTATCGTCCCATATCGCTTTTGCCATTCTGCGCGAAGGTAGTAGAAAAGATAGTTAATGTCCTATTGATAAAACATCTAGAAGAAGGACACCATTTCCATCTCTCGCAGTCAGGATTCAGAACTTATCACTCTACTGAATCAGCCCTTCTCTTCTCGACGGAGCTACTAAGGAGTAGAGTAGATGAGGGAATGACAGCCGCGCTCCTTTTATTAGATCTGAGCGTGGCATTTGATACCGTCTCCCACCCCATACTACTATCACTTCTCAGCGAAGCTGGAATTGACGGCCCAGCTTATGAATGGATGCAAACTTTCTTAGCTAATAGACAATTCCAAATCAACTGACCCCCGTTTAAATCTGAAATCCGAGCACTCAGGCATGGGGTGCGGCAGGGCTCAATCATGAGCCCTACATTATTCAATCTCTACATGGCCTCCCTGGCCGGGATAGTTGAGGCATATGGGGTCGAGATAGTGTCATACGCAGATGACACCCAGTTAGTGGTGACACTGTCTCGACCACCCGAGGAAGCCTCAACTAGCTTCTCGGCATGCCTCAGCGACCTAGCTAGATGGATGAATACCAACTGTTTATGCCTCAATGCAAATAAAACTGAGCTTCTTGTGTTGGGGAAAAATCCATCCATCTGGTCGTCTGCATGGTGGCCACCTGAACTTGGCGCCATACCAAAGCCCTCGGAACAGGTGAAAAATCTAGGAGTCAGATTAGATGCTACTCTATCCCTCGAACACCACACTAGGGGGATTGCTGGCAAATGCTACGGAATCCTCAAAACCTTACGTAAAACTCTGGATTCCCTTCCCACCACAAATAGGAAAACCCTGATTCATGCTCTAGTAACTCCCCATCTAGACTATAGCAACTCTTTGTGTGTGGGTTTGAGTAAAAAAGGTCTCCAGCGTTTACAATGTGTCCAAAACGCAGCTGCCCGCCTGGCACTTAATTTATCAAGAAGATCATCAGGGAAAAGTGCCCTAGCCACACTTCACTGGCTCCCTATACGTGAGCGCATTACATTTAAAACAATGGGTATGACTCATCGTATCGCCCAAGGAAAAGGGCCAAAATACCTCCAAAATTTGCTGACCAAATATCAACCCAGACGACTTAAGATCTCAAGGATGTATGCTCTTCCAGGTGGCCAGAATTTACCGGGCACGCATGGGCGGCAGATCCTTTAAATACCTGGCCAGCAAACAATGGAATGCACTACCCTCGGAGCTCAGAATGGAACCTTCAGAAAAAAAAATTCGTCAAAAATTAAAAACTCACTTGTTCCCGAAGGTATGAGCCTCTTCTCTGATCCCTCTACAATACTTCACCCCTAAATTTTGGTATATCCACTGAGTCCTTGTTCAATAAGCGCGGGGACACACGGTTTCCTAGTGTAACCAGGCGCTATATAAAAGGCTTTTATTATTATTATTAATAACGCGTCTGCCGAGATCTAAATCCTTTCCTTAGTTTTGTTTTGGAAATCCCGACTCAAAGTTCAGGTATGCATGTTGTCTACCACAGCAAAAAAATGCTGAATTTAGTCCTTATTTATGGTTCTGTGAAAGAAGCTTATTTTGAGTGACTGCTGTATGGTTTGTATTCTGGGAGTTTAACTACTCAATCAATCAATCAATCAGTGGGTTTTGAGCGCGCTTCTCACCCGTGAGGGTCTCAAGGCGCTGGGGGGGGGGGAGGGGGGGGGACAGGAGGCACAGCAGTTCTGTTCAGCCGAAGAGCCAGGTCTTGCCGGCCTTCCTGAAGGTGCTCAGGGAGGGGGCGCGTCTGATGTCGATAGGGAGCTTGTTCTAGGTCTTGGCCATGATGTAGGAGAAGGCTCTTCCCCCTGTTTGGCTTTGCGGATGCGCGGGGTTTCGACGAGGACGAGGTTGGTGGAGCAGAGGTTTCTTTTGGGTACGTGGAAGGCGATTCTCTCGTTGAGGTATTGGGGTCCCGTGTTGTGGAGGCATTTGTAGGCGTGGGTGAGTATCATGAAAGTGACTCCCTTCTCAACGGGTAGCCAGTGGAGCTTAGGTAGGTGTTGGCTGATGTGATCGTGTCGGGAGATCCAGAGGATGAGTCTGGCTGCGGTGTTCTCTATCGTCTGAAGCTTGCAGAGTAGAGACTCATAGATCATAGACACATAGATGGCGTTTCCGTAGTCCAATCTGCTGGTTATGAGTGCGTGGGTGACTATCTCCTTGACTCAGGGGGATCCATTTGAAGGTCTTTCGGAGGATGTGGAGGGTGTTAAAGCAGCTGGATGTGACGGCGTTGACATGCTTGTTCATGGAGAGGGAGGAGTCAAGTACGATGCCGAGGTTTCTAGCGTGGTCCGTGGGGGTCGGCCGGCCGCTGAGTGTGGTGGGCCACCAGGTGTCCATGCTGACGGGGTGGTTCAGAGTACGGGGTGGTTCAGAGTACGAGGATGCGACGTCCTGCATTCCTTCCAGGAAGTTGGTTCTGGTGGTGGTGGGGTTCTTGGTGAGGTAGAGGATGAGCTGGGTATCGTAGGATACTATGCTGAGGCCGTGCTGTCTGACAATGGTGGCGAGGGGGGCCATGTAAATGTTGAAGAGGGTTGGGCTGAGTGATGGAGGGTGTGGATGTCGTCTGTGGCGGCGAGTAGGGGGGTCTCGGTGCTGTGGTTGCGTGGAATCCTGATTGGGAGTGGTCGAGGATGAAGTTGTCTTCGATTAACTTTGTTAGCTGTGGGTTGACTGTCTTCTCATTGACTTTTGCCGTGAATTGGGAGGGGGGGGGAGGATAAAGGGGAGACCGAGACGGAGACCGAGACCGAGACGGCGAGGGGGGCCATGTAAATGTTGAAGAGGGTTGGGCTGAGTCGCAGCGGTCCTGGGAGGGGGTGATGTCTGTGGTTTCGCTGGCAGGTTTGTTGAATTCTCGGATGATGCCGAAGTGCTCCTTGGAGTTGCTGGTGTTGGCGAGGATTTTGTTGTGGATATAGGTTCTTTTGGTGGTTCTGATGTGTTGGTGGTATTCAGTCATGGTGTTTTTGTAGGTGGTGAGGTTTTCAGGGGTCTTGTTGCTTCGCAGGTCTTCTCGAGGCCTCTGCAGGTGCGCCTCTCTTCTTGGAGGTTGGCAGTGAAACAGGTGGCTTTCTTGTGGCAATGTCTGTTGGAGTAGCGGGGCAAGCATGTCCGCACAGCTGGAGATCCAGGTGTGAAGTCCCCTTACTGCGAGATTGGCATTGGTTGTGGCAGTGGGGGTGGCGTGGTTGAGGGTGGAGTTGAGCTGCTCCTCGGTGACTTTGCTCCAGTTTCTTGGCAGCGGGCGCGATGTAGGTCTGGGTGGCTTGGGTTTGTTAACAAAGAAGTGTACGCAGTGGTGGTCAGTCCATGGGGATTGCGTGGTGTGGCTGAAGTGGGTTTTGTTTCCCCCTGCGAAGATGTGGTTGAGGGTGTGTCCTGCCTTGTGGGTGGGCATGGTGACGAGTTGTTTCAGTCCGATGTTGGTGAAGTTGTCATGGAGTGTGTTGGAGTTGTGGTCGCTGGGGTTGTTGAGGTGGAAGTTCAGGTCTCTGATGAGTATGTAGTCCATGGAGGCAATGGCGTGGGGTGCAATGAGGTCTGTGATGGTGGAGGCGAAGAGGGAGCGGAAGCCGGGGTGTTTGTAGGTGAGGGTGCCGCAGAGTTGGGGCTGGTCTGGATCTGGAAGTGCGGGTGCTCGGCGGCAGAGTAGACATTGTTCGAGGTGGAGGGAGTTTTGTACGCGATGACGAGTCCTCCTCCCGGGTGGTTGGGGCGGTACTTTCTCTGGATCTTGTATCCGTCCGGGATGGCGATAGCGATGTCGGGGGCAGAGGAGGCGTTGGTCCAGGTTTCTGTAAGGAAGGCGACGTCTGGTGAGAGGGTGTTGAGGAGGTCCCAGATCTCACCGGCGTGTGCAGGGAGCGCACGTTGAGGAGGATGTACTTCAGGGCTTCGGTGCTGTTAGCGTGCGACGTGGGGGCAGTGGCTGTGGTGGTGCAGAGAGTGGTGAAAGTTCGGCGGCAGTGGAGGCATGAGAATTGGCTGTGGGTTGTTTTCAAGGTAGACTGCTGGCAGTTGTTGTTTCTTCTGGGGTTGAGTGCGAGGAGGGCGGCTGCATCGTAGCGGTGGATGATAGGAGAGCCAGGAGTTCTGGTGCTGGTTGTGGTCGGGTCGCAGACGGACACAGACGGGCTTGCCTTTGTGGAGCCAGCAGCGCGACCGTGCAGCTGCCGCCATTAAGCACGGGAAGGGGGGGGGGAAGTGCAGTTGAGAGGCGAGAGCGGAAACCGGCAGGGGGGAGTGGCCATAGGGGCAGCGGTGGGGAGGAAGCGGGCAAGGAGCACAGTAACTGGAGGAGGGCATGGAGCAACAAGGGCACAATAACGGGCACAGCAAGCAGAAAAACAGAGACACAGTAAGCTGGCACAAAAGGCAGAAACCGAGCCGGAGAAAGGGTACAGCTGGGAGCAGTCACGGAGCAGTAGCCTAACATGGGCACAATAATGGGCACAGTCACGCCAAACCAGGAAACAGCAAAAGCATAAAACAAGGCAAACAAGGCACAAAATTGCCAGAAGCCGAGAAGGAGAACTGCACAATACCAGGCCTGGGGCAGCCTCAAGCCCCTCCTCCTAGAGGTCCTGGATGTCAGCGGTGCTGCAGAGCTTCTGGGGAGAGAGCAGTTCTCTGACCGGAGGATTGACAGCAATGCACTATGAACTGAGACTCGGCAAAACAGATTCTGCTTTCCTTTCAATGGAATGCTTTCACCTTACTTTCTGCTGAAACAATTCATCATTATTTTGTCTATTTGAAAATTGTGGGAAAGAAGACATTTAGCGCAAGATAGGCTACTCTATCTTGAAGAGTAGTGAAGAAATCATGGAAAGATGAATCAGAGATGATATATTAAGTCAGAAAGGTATTCTGAAACAGCGTGCACTTCATATTTATTTTCTTATCGATCCTCCACCATGAAAGGGAAATCCTTTATTGCTTGGATCCTGCTGGTATACTGAGGCTGGTTTCCACTAATTCTTCAGTTCAGTCTGTCGTCCTTACTGCACACAACTTAGAAAACTGAAAGGCCATCAATACAAAATATTCATCCGTCATCTGTGACTTCTTTTTTTTTGGTCCTCATTCACCTCTGACCGCTATAACCGCTCCAAAATGTCGGTACCCATCTGACCCTAGAAGCCGGTACCTGCGGGTAGACCTGCGAGTTGGAAAGTATCACCGTGATAACGGGAAAAGGTCCCTCTCCAAATTTCATCTGATATACACTGTGACTGCTTAGATGTCCCATGATGTCAAAACAGGGGTGGGGCCCATTGCAGTCTACAGAGATCTAGAGGGGTGTGATCATAGGGCAAAACTTTGATCATATCGGGAGGGGGGACCCTGTTTTGTTGCCTAGCGTCCGAGTCCAACCATCTTATTAGAGGATTCTCAAGGGCAGTCTTCCTCTTTGATTGAGTCCCCCTCAAATCCATCTTTGACTTATAATATCTGCAACATGGTGTCGCTGTTTGTGTAATTTAAAGATGAGCAGAAAAACTGCTGTTTGTTAATTCAATATACATTAAAAACAACTAATACTTGCCACCCAAGCCATTCTTAAAGCGTTGGCAGCCTCGAACAGTCTGATTTATCACACTTGTAGCAATGTGATGGTTACTAGTTGTGTGAGTACCATGACCATGTGTGGTGCAAACTGGGGCGGCCTTCTGACGAGGGTCGCAGCCCTTTTTGTTTTTGTTTTTACAAATTAGACACTGGTTTTTCCCTCCCTGAGAGCATAGCTTCTGTACTATCCTTTTACATGGATGGCTTGTATCTTTCTATTGCTCACATTCAGGGAATCACCTCTTTCTTTTGCTTTCAGTACTTAGTGGGAGCACATGTAATTTCTTTCTCTCTCGCTTATGTACTGCCCATCCCTCCAAATTCCAGACACCCGCGCTATCAATGTTGCTTACATTCTCCTTCCCAAGCTTGTCCGTTTCTTCCTCCTCCCCTCATAGACATAGTTTTTTGTTTCTTTAATTATCAACCCCCACCTCCAAGGCCCTTAATTGCTTTTCCTGCTTCTCTCCGTTCGCCTCACCTAAACTCCCTTCATCTCCAACCACTGAGCTCCTTCTTTGTTCCTTTCCCCCTCTCTACTAGGCAATGTTTCTATTTTCCCAACCTGCTCTACCTTTTCTACCACACCCCTGTCGCAGCCTGTTTTTTGGCCCAGCTGCTGCACTATGCTACCAGGTTGCCTGTACTTAAATTGCGCTTTCACAAGTTTTATTACATATTTTAAAATGTCTCCTCCAAAATGAGGGTGTCTGCCATCTAGGAATGGTAGATATAAAGGAATTCTCGCCATGGTATGCAGTATGCACTGGCACAGCTGATGACGCATGCAGGCATTCGCGAGATTACACTTTTTTCTGCCAATGCTGTACAGCCTTGACAAAAGGCATTTTACCCTTCTTTTGTGGATGCTGATCAACATCAACAAAAAATATTAACAAATCCAATAGGTATGCATTGGCTGTAAAAAGGCTAGAACCGTTGGCATTTTTTGTGAGGTAACAAGGGCCCCCTGGTAAGGATAAGAATCCTGGGTCAGGGAAAACATACAATGTGAAGGTAAACACCCAGGCTATCTGTTTAAACACAAACTCGCTATGTACTCAACTGCATAATTCCCAAAAGTAGAAACCTAAACCATAACACAAACAAATATGATGATATCAAAAATAGTATTTTTTAATAAAAACAAAGATAGATTTTTACAATGTAAATATACAGTTATAATGGATTGTTGATAAAAAATGATATATTTCCTATATTGAGAAAACATGAATTTTAAAACATATTGGAAGGACAGTGATACATGTCCTATCTACTGTTGCTGTGGCTGTTGTATTTGAGTCAACGCGTTTCGACACGTCGTGGTGTCTTCCTCAGGACAATTATAGTTTCAGCCAATTTGTCTGACAACGATCTCTCTTCAAGATTTGTCAGTCGATATCTTCAGTTAAAAAACAAAATGATTGAGGCACCGTTATTTTCGTTCCCTAAAATCGGCATGTGAAACCTTAGTGTTAAGGGTTCACTGCTCCCATCTCAATCAATCTGTATTTCCACTATTCGGGGATTTTTTCTTCAGGTAAAACGAATTTCTTCTTATGTAAAGAAAGGATCATTCAAACATGCAGGTCGATAACCCACCGAGCAGTGACAAGATGATTTTAAAACCCAGCTACGTGGTGCCTTTAAGAGAATCCAACTCCCCGCGTAGAGCGGCAACTTCAAAAAATCTCCTATCCGATGAACGGATCGTTCGGGGTTTCCTGCTGTTTGTAGACAACGCTGCCCGAAAGCGGGTCTCCTCGTCTCTTCCCTTCTCACCGCGGGGACCAGCAGTTAGTGTTATTGAGCGTTCACTTCTTGCAGGGCTCTATTTTTTTAGCGGAGTACCTATTTCGCGCTCTTTCTCCCTCTGGGGATGGTCCAATCAGCGGGTGGCTTGTAACGGCGGAAATTTGACGGCAGTTTTATTACATATTTTAAAATGTCTCCTCCAAAATGAGGGGGTCTGCCATCTAGGAATGGTAGATATAAAGGAATTCTCGCCATGGTATGCAGTATGCACTGGCACAGCTGATGACGCATGCAGGCATTCGCGAGATTACACTTTTTTCTGCCAATGCTGTACAGCCTTGACAAAAGGCATTTTACCCTTCTTTTGTGGATGCTGATCAACATCAACAAAAAATATTAACAAATCCAATAGGTATGCATTGGCTGTAAAAAGGCTAGAACCGTTGGCATGCCAATGCTTGTTTAGGAAGTAGTTCAGGGCTCGAAGGTCTAGGATAGTTCAAGTTTGTTTATTTGTTTGATTAATTAAAATCTTACAAAAATGTGACCTTAGAGAAAGTATCAGCATCAATACACATTTATACATCGTGCAAATAGTAAATGTCATTAAAAAAAAAAAAGGACTAATAAAACTAGATAAAATTTTCCTTAAGACCTTTGGCAATCACATTTAAATTCTTTACAAAAGCAACATTCATTGGTAGGTCATTCGGGCTTAGGCACGCCATTATTGCTTGTCTACAGGTTCTTATATCTCGTGCATTAAACAACCTCCTGAGGATTAGTCTCCTTTCTGAGACTATGGCAGGGCACAGACATACCAAGTGCACAATGTCTTCTTTTCCCCCCTTGCAAAGTCTGCATAACGTATGGCCCTCGTTTGACTTCCAGGGTGGAAGATGACACAAACCTGGCCATAGACCAAAGCGAGCTCCTATAAATGTTCGCTTACTTGTTTTTTTTGTAGCCGTTTATAATTGGCCATGAGTGCTTACGTTTTACTAATAAAGCTTTGTCTTTTAGCAGCGATAGGTGAGTAACCAGCTTATTGATTGTTTTTTTAAAGCCTTCCTGCGTTATTGTGTTTTCCCAGATTGCTGATATTCCAAATTCTTCTTTTGCGTTGTTTAGGTATTTCCACGCTTGCAGTTTCTGATTGTCTTTAACCTCTCTCCACAAAGCTATAGACAATTGATTCACCTGATCATTTTTTACTCTATTCCAAACTTTTAATATTTGGCCTTGCCGGGCATATAGCTGATTGTTCATACCGAATTCCATCCTCAGGTCTAGGATAGGACGAAGGCCCTTGTCCTTTTTCAGGATCAGAAAGTAGCTGGAATAGCAACCACGACCTACTTCTGGCGCTGGAATCCTTTCTCTAGATCGCTTGGCCAAGAGAGCCCTGACTTCCTCCTGGAGCAAAATTAAAGGATCCTCCGTCAGCCAGTCGTAGGAAGGAGGTATGGAGGGAGGTGTGGTCTTGAAGGGAAGGTAGTAGCCCCTTCGGATGATCTGGAGTAACCACCTGTCTGATGCGATATTGTGCCAGTGGTGAAGGTGATGGCTGATCTTGCCACTAACTGGATGCCCATGACATGGAAGGGCAAGACTAGGAGGGTTTGGAGGCTGTGGCTGCTGGTGGGGGTGGGTGAAGGTTTGACTGGATCTCTGGATGCCCAACCCTCATGGTCGGAACGAACAGGACCCTCGTCAACGCATGAGTTGTGCAACTTGCGTGGCTTGGTGGCTGGGATAAGGTTGCCGCAGTTGAAAGCCCCTTCCATAGCCATGAAAGGAGTGGAAGGGAGATTGAGGACAGGAGGCAGCTGGGAGGTCAATGAACTTGGTCGTAGCCTGTGAGTCCTTAAAGCACTCCAGCGCTGTGTCTGCCTTGTCTTTGAAGAGACGGGTGCCATTAAACGGCATGTCCATGAGTGAGGCCTGGACATCCCCTGAAAAGCCAGATATTCTCAGCCAGATGAGAAGTCTTACAGCCTCTGTTGTGGAAATCGTTCTGCCCAGCGAGCTGGTTGTGTCTAAACCACAGCGAATGAAGAATTTTGCTGCATCTCTTCAGTTGGATACTGCTTGGGAGAGGATGGCTAGGGCCTTCTCCGGGACCTGTGGCAGCACGTGTGCAACTGTTTCCCACAGAGAGAGCAAATAACGGCCTAATAAGATTGCAGTGCTAACCGACCGCAATGCAAGATTGACAGAAGAATTGTTTTTCTTGCCCCAACTGTCCAGCCTCTTTGATTCCCTGTCTAGGGGAGCAGCAGGCAATGCACATGGGAAGTGGAGGCTTGGGCCATCAACCTCTCACGGGCGGGATGGGCAATGAGGAGGTTTGAGTTGCCCTGGGCAGGGCAGTGGCGACGGCCGATTGTCGTGTTCACAGGAGCCCCAGTGCTGGGCTTGGACCACATTCCAGAAGGACGTCCATGAAGCCTTTGTTAAATGGGAGCAAGGGTTCTGAAGAGACAGCTTCCGGCTGTAGTACCTCTGTCCAGATGTTAGTCTTGACCGCCACTGTGGGTAGCCGAAGGTCAACTACCTCAGCTGCCCTGAGCACCACCACTGCATAAGATGCACCCTCCTCCGTAGCCACAGTAGGAGGGGAAAGCATGGCAGTGTCCAGGGAGGTATCCAGACCACTGGCTTCACCCAATTCCTAATACCAGTCCATGTCTTGTTCGTACTGCTGGTATTCTAAAGGGTCCAGTGATCTCTCCCATTCTTCTCCCAAGTCTGTCCAAATAAGGCTCAGGGAACAACATAGGACCAATAGGGATCAGAATAGGGCTGGCCTTTGGAGCAAAGGCCAGCAGTCTGAGCACAACTTTGAGTCGTGGTCATGCTCCAGACACCATAGGCAAACCAAATTGCAGTCCATCAACAACATGGCACGTTGACAGACGCTGCACGGTTTGAACCCTGAAGTCTTCCTCGACATGAGTAACTAAACATCAACAAGCATTTACAATGCAATGGTCTCGCCTTTGCAAAAGTTAGAGCTATTGGCATTGTAAATGACAATTTTTTTATTTATGTGTTGGCTTTGAAAACAGATAAATAAATGGCATTGTCATTTACAATACCAATAGCTTAATCTCTCGCAAATGCGAGACCTATTGCATTTGCACACACACACACAGATGATGTGGTGGTGGTGGTGGTGGTGGATGTGGTGGTGGTGGTGAATGTGGATGTGATGGTGGTGGTGGATGTGATGGTGGTGGTGGATGTGATGGTGAATGTGGTGGTGGTGGATATGGTGGTGGTGGGTATGGTGGTGGTGGTATGGTGGTGGTGGATATGGTGGTGGTGGTATGGTGGTGGTGGTGGCGGTTGTGGTGGTGGTGGATGTGGTGTATGTGGTGGTGGATGTGGTGGTGGTAGATGTGGCAGTGGTGGATGTGGCGGTGGTGGATGTGGCGGTGGTGGATATGGTTGGACCTTATAAGTCTTTAGCCAGAGCAATTGGCTTTGTCAATGCCTGTAAGCTATGTTGTAGAGCAGCATGGGTGCTGTTCAGCATGTTAAAAAGTTATAATAAACAAGAATATGTGTATTGCTCTCCATGTGTGTTTGTTGCCAGAACTGTATAACTTTCTAATGCATGCATAAGGCCGAACGTGGATGGTTTGGGGAATGATTTTGAGGTGTAAGGAGCAATGGCAGTGTGTGTCAGGGTGCACCTTACACTGTAGATAGAATACCTGTTGTTACTTCTGAGAGCTACAAAGTGGGAGCACGGTAGAGGGCACAATGGTTGTGCCACTCTGCCTTTTCCCGAGTCTATCCTGGATTCTGGACTTATGCGTTGCACAGCTGAGCACAAAGCTTGCCCCACGCAGGCCCACCGGACCCCAATAAAATGTTATGTAACAAGTCTGTGGCCACCTTGGTGGCTTTACATCAGGAGTGAAATACCCACTTATGCCCACGCTGTGGACATACTTAAGGGCCACGTCATATCCTGCCAAAGCAATGGACTGTGAGTGGAACAGGTGGGCCTGGCTCTCTGCCTTCAGAATGTGCTCACTACCTTGGTATGGATCATCCCACCCGCACTCTCTCCCCTGGCACGTGTCTGCTCGCCTTCTTAACGTTAACTTTGCTTTTACAATTTGTCTTTGCTCATGGTCTAGGCCCAAGTGTGAGTTCTACGGTCTGCACGCATGTCTTTACAACTATATGACCCACGTTGGGAGTGTTGCAGGCATGTCCTAATACAATCATGGCTCTGCTACTGCCAGTCAGTCCCATCAGAGAAGTTTTACTTTTTTATGGGGGACCAATTTCCCCGATATTAAACCACAGCCTCTTTGGAAAAAAACATAATTTAACTAATTTCCTGGTTACAATATACTCCATAATAGCAAGCTGCAGAGTTCCTTCTAACCAAGCCACAGGATAAGATGTAGCTGCAAGCAATAAAAGGTGCAAATAATCGCAATAGTGTCAAATAAGGTCAGAAAGAAAGCACCCGTTGAGATCCACTATACCCATCTAATAAAATAGAAAAAAAACTGTCTGCTCAGCCACTTTCAGCTACCAACTCTAATGCGCCGCTCCACTATCCCCGGGAAAGGCTACTTGAAGAATGGTACGAGCCGCAGTACCTTGTCACTTCTACACACACAAATGACATAGTGGTTATGGCGCTTACACACGGAGATATCCACAAGGGCAGTTGAAGTATGCAACACACGCCTGACACTCGGGTTATGCCACCCATACAAAAGATACAGCTGGGTGGTACCCCTCACTTGTCAGCCCACGTACCACACATAAACCCACAAACATACTCAAGACTCCAACAAGGCCATTCCTAGGGTGCGTCCGAACCCAGGGACTTTCCCAAACCATGCCGCCTCGCAGCTCCCCCTCGGCTACTACCAGATGTACCCTCTCGAGAAGACACTTGTATCTGGGTCTCACATACTTTCAACAGCCCCAGTCTCACCTCGGATACTCACAAGGCCGCACGTCTGCTTCTTCCATGCAGCTGCCATCAACTTACCTGTCCACACACCTTAGATACTCAAAACTAACATCCCCGGCCTTGACGACAGCAACCCTCGCCCCATAAGACACAACACTCATGTCAACGGCCCCCGCCATACTCACAGCTGCCCGCTACCCCATCAGGTGCTTACTGCAGTTCCTGCTATACTCCCAGCTACCCCCGCCATCGGATACAGCAGTCCCGGGTCTTTCTCGAAATAGTGAAAGACAGTGCACCTTTGCAATGACAGCTGCCCCGGCAACCCACAAGATACTCACAGCTGCACAGTCCCTCTAGGCAGTCCGTCGGGTACTTGGGCTAACCTCCTCCGACTGCAGTCCACCAGATCCCCGAAGCAGCGGCAAGATGCCGGGCAGGCGCGACCGCGTGCCCTGCACAGGCTGCATAGCAGCACCGCAAACAACCAGAGCTGCTGGCCGGGCCACTGGATTCCCAACAGCCCCCGCTGCCCCCCAGGACAGAACCACATTGCTGCCGGCGGGTGAGATGATCGGGGCTACGGTGCTCCCGAGCCTCCTGCACGTACGGGTCCTCCCACAGGACACGGCAGAGTGAGCTCCGCTCCGAGGGGAGCCAACCCTTGCAGCCCCTCCGAGAGGTCCCAAAATGAGCTGCATTATACCGCATAATTTACAGCAAGCCCCCCGTTCCTTACTGCTGACTTACACGTAAGTTCGGGCTATGGGAAGGCCTCACTCTCTCACGTACCGCGTGCACAGCGCGCGACGAGGGCTACAGCTGTCCTGAGCCCTTCTTGCGTATTGCGCAGACTGCCATCACCGCACCGTACGCAGCTAGAAAGGAAGAAGAAAGGCTGGCAGCACATTGCGTGCGAGTGTGTCTTAGGAGCAGAACACGAAACTGAAAGCATAGCGGAGCGCAAGGCACACCACGAGGCAGAGCGAGAGAAAAGAGACGTGCGCTTTCACACCCATTATCCGCAATGGGTTTTTAAGCTTGTGCACATCTACTGTCCCACTTCGTAGCCCACACAGCAGAAATAAGTCTCGCTTCGCGAGCAGGGCATAGCGCTGCATTGCTAGGCGAGACCTAAAAAGGAAACAAGATTATAATGCCTCAGTTAATGATAAATAAAGCCTCATTTGTGTATTATTTTCTTTGCTAACATCTTTTGATATGACAAATAGCTTTGATGAATGAGTGAATGGCAGATGTGACAATAGATGCAGAGCATACTGGATTTTGGGGTGTGGGTACCAGTGAGAGGTATAAGAATGAATGAATAAATGATTACTAACAGGGGGGTGGGGGAGTATGGATACAAGGGAAGAGACGGGTCAAGAGTTGGTCTGTGGCATGTGGAGAAAGAATGATAGCAAGTACTGACAGCAAGGGGTGGTAGCACACTTCCAAAAGAACAAATTGAGTGGTTTGAGATATATAAAATCATGTTTTTTTTCAATTTGTGCAATTGTGTTTTTTTAATTCCACCGATCTGAAAGTGTTGTAGAGATATTCTCGAAGGGTCGTCAGTAAAAAGAAGGGGGATGGGAGCACACTGCCTCACCTCCCAGCACAGTTCGCCCCTTAGCTGCTCTCTACTGATGAAGGGCTCAACCCAGAAACACGTGTCTAGAGATATACAGCAACGTTTGCACCAACTTTTGTGAAAAACTCCAGCTAATTTTGAAGTAAGTTTGAACTGTGTAGTGCATTTACCAGTATGCAAAGGGGCGAACTGTGCTGGGACTGTGAGGCAGTGTGCTCCCAAACCCTATCCGGGTCATCAGTAAAGTTACTCCAAACCAAAAGCAGTCACACATCGAGGGGGACTAACAGCCCCTCTTGGGAGGTTACATAACAAGTCTACCTATGGGATGTGCAACATCTGTGTTGGGGAGGGAAGGCGCACTCACTCACCTGATGAGCGACACAGAGCATCCCCTTATAGCTCCACCCGATGTGGTGATAAACCGGATGTAAATGCCATATTTGGAGCACTGGTGTGATAAGTAGCCTCCCAAACTAGCACATAACAACTAATACACAGGACCCAACACCCAATGGCGTAACATACAACGACGGGGCCCCCTGCAGAAAGTGGAGACCCCCCATACCACTCAGACATGCACAGAACTTCGCTGCATGGAGGCCCCCGGAGGGTCGGGCACTTCTGTGTCACAAATACTGCACCTCCGACAACACCTTAAAGCTACGGCAGTGAGACCAGGCTCAGCCCTGCAGACACAAACACCCACTGAGACACAGCAAAGAACCGGTGTGACTGGGTTCACTTCCACCTGATGGAAGACAGGCTGTGTCAGTGTATCTACAGGCAGCGGGGCAAGACCACCTCCCACCAACAAGTGAGAGGGGCATTTCCAGCCCTTCCCTTGCAGGGCGCATGTGCATGCTGCAGCCACACTCACCACACGTGCTGCCTGCTGCTGACAATAAACAACAGCTCTTGCTGGTGCCCTCAGGCCAAGAGAGCCAGCCAGCAGGCTAGAGGCAACAGGGTTGTGCCATGCCTGGAAATGTGGTCTTTACATCCTATGCACTTGTGTACAGTGTAACCAGTCTCACGTGACTCCCAAAGCACCATTTTCCACTACTGTTGTAAACAACATCCTGAAGGCTCAACACCAGCAGTGTTTACAACATGTAAAGTTATGAATAAAAACATTTTACAAATGGGCTTAGAAGTGTACAGTTAGGCACTATGTACCTGCACTACCCACGTCCGTCTGGCCTAGCCCCATCCTGGAGAGAAGTTGGCCTTCAGTTACTCTACTCCAGCGCTGCTTGTGACACCCCAGCTTCTAGGCACAAGCGTCCAAGTCTGCGCACCCAGATGTTAACTCACTGCACGGCTCAACTTATCACAGAAAATAATTCTCCTCTTGGCCTCGTTTTGAGAATCTAGTGAGTCTAGACCTAACAATGGAATTAATAAAAAAGTATGCCAACTCTTCTGAACATGCCAATTATCACTTAATTTGCTTGTATCATCAGGTAGGGATAGGTTAGATCGCTGTTAAAAATTGCCATTTCTTCTTCTATTCGCTATGTATGTTTCAAAGGAGGAAAATACAAACTTTCATTTTCTAATTCGGATTAAAGTGGCCGTGGCCCAGGAATACCAGCCACGTCTTAGAATTATGGAATTAAATATTTTGTCTCACACTATTTTAAGTTTCATTCGCCTCATGAAAAGAAATACTGCAAGGCTCAGATTTTGAAAAAGGGAAGAGCACGTCTTGCCTTGGATGCACACGGGCCAGATGTCCAAAGGCCCTCAGTTCTTGCCTGGGGTCGGTGCCCAATCGCAAGCCGTCTAGGAATAATGAAAACTGCAATTTTAGATTTGGCTTCAACTAAACTCAGCATAGAGCAGCCCGCAGCTGCAGAAGAATATAGTTCTTCTACTGCATTAATTTGCAACTGCATTTCTATAGTGCTTCACACCCATGATTAGTGGCGGAGGCGCTTTTGGTGGGTGGGTAGAACGCTACTCCCATCACCTTGGACCACGAGCGAGGGCTCACAGGGATGAAGAGCGTCGACCCTCTGCTTTTAAAAATGCCACAGCAGGCACCGGACTCAACTCGCCCTACTCTCTCTGACGTGCAGTGCCGCTGGGAGTCGGATCTTCAGAGCTGGGTACAAGATGCTCCCGTTCTGAGGCCCCTCTCAGGTGCAGGTACCAACTTGAAGCCCCAGGGAGCCGAGACAAGCCGGGACAGCGCTTGGGCGGTAATTACAGTACGCCGGGCTACCAAAAGCATTAATGTCAAAGTTTCCCCAACAATCGCGGGCACTGTGAGCGCCCGTGCAGGGGAGGATGTGGGGAAAGCGGGGCCCCTTGGAGTGGGAGAGGGGCCTGCTGGGAGGGGGGCCAGGCCCAGTGCAGAATCACTCAGACACCTCAGCCCCGCTCACAGCTTTCCCGCCTGCGTGACTCACCCAGATATTTCAAGAGAGGACATCCTGCGTCTAAACTGTGCTCTCAGGGCCCAGTGTTATGCAGCTTCGGTGCGAAACACCGACCGATGCGTGACGAAGACTGCGCCTGGTCCAAGGGCACCTTCATGTCGGCGACATGGCACTGTCACTAACTGGCCCACTGGTATGTGCGTGGAAAAGACCGCTTTAACGCAGCAGGTGCCCTGGCTAACCCCAAGCACTGCTAAAAGGGCACCGTACTCGCTACGTCACCTACTTTACCCGCTAGCCTACCTCCTCTACCGTATTACAAACAGGCAAGGGTGGGACACACACACACACACTTTTAAACAACAAGCCGTGAGCGTGCACGCTCCCGAACTTCCGGTTTCGGGATGTGTACGCTCACGGCTGTCCTGGGGCGGGACTTCCGTCTTGCGAGAAGCCCACGGAGTGGATGGCCCAGAGGAGCGGTGGCAGCAGAAGTCAGGAGTCGTGGCTGAGACCGCTGATGCAGTAAGTGGGGCTTAGTCGGGGGATGCAGTAAGTGGGGCTTAGTTGGGGGGGGCTGGGGGCGGTGTGTGTGTGTGTATGTATGTGTGTCTGTGTGACTGTGTGCGTGTGTGTGTGCGTGTGTGTGTGTGTGTGCGCGCGCGTGTCTGTCTGTGTGTGTATATGCGTGCCTTCGGCCGGCCTGCATAAGCGCGTCCACAGACCCTGGTCGGCTCGTGCACCGGGCTGTACCACTTGGGAGGGAAAACAGCAACAATAGGTCTCGCTGGCGACATGAGTCGCCCAGTGCGAGACCTAAAAAGGGGTTGACAAAAAGTCAAAAAATCCTGTCAAAAAGTGACAGAGGGTAGCTCTCTTCAAAGATTAGTGCTTTACTGACACGGAAATAAAAACTGACGTCAGAGCGCCAAGGTGGCGCCTATATAGGTGACGCAATTGTCACTTCTGGCGGAATGGACTGATGCCACCTACTGGTGCACAAGGGTATTGCTCGAGGAAAAATCTTCCGGATGCAGTCCGACACCTGGAAAATTCAAAGGTAAGGAATCTGCGGCTAGATGTCTCCATCAGACATGCCATCTGCCAAGAGGAGAGGGTAATAGGGAGAAATTGTTTTGTCGGACTTGTCTTGTATTATAAGATCGAGGGCCTGATTTACAGTTTGGTGTATATGGTAACCCATCGGAAATGTGAGGGAGTACCCTGCCCACCTAACCGTCGGTCCGCCCACCTCATTTAGAGATGGGTGAACCTTAAATATTCCATTGTCGGAACCCCTGTTGGTGTCATTGATGGAATACTTCCTCCGACGCCTCAATGCAGTAGGGGACTTCAGAGGAAAAACACAGTGTAACGCCTTTTTTCCCTGTCTGTCACTGCTAGAAAAAAATTGGTGGAGAGGGACAGGAAAAAAGCATCAATGACCCCCAAACCATGGGATAAAATTAACAGGGTGTGGGGGAGTCATTAGTTTTTTGTTTTCTAGTTTTGTGAGTTAGTTTTCTGAAAAACAAATTAAGATATAAAAACAGTCATCCACCAAACCTTTAGTACATTGAAAGGAACTGCTGTGATGGAGGTTCTCTTCAACTGTTTAGCTTGTGGTCATCTCTAAATTGGGGGGCGATGTACCATTGAAATGGCGGAGGTAATGACCTCTGCCATCGTGATGGACACTACTTTGTTTGCCAAATGCTAAATCAGGCCCTAAGATCAAGCTTTGGGCTTTATTTAGAGTTTGTCTGATGCAGGACATCCTCCAAAAAGCTGTGATGTTCCGTCCACCCTATTCAGAGTTCATAGAGGCCATAAACACTCTGAATTGGCTGCTTTTTTGCAGATGTACCACCTCGGCCAAACTCCAAATAAGTACCTTTGTATCTACCTGTGGGGAAAAAAACTGCAGCCTCTGAATCATGAGGGGGAGTCTTAGACAGGTGGATGACTTTTCTATGGAGATATCATTTCTTTTGGTCTCCTACGTGGTGTTTGCCTTAATCAGTTTTTGCCTAGTTGTTGATGGAGTTTTAGTGAGTAGTAATTTGAGGTGAAACTCATTACAGCAGTTTTAATAGACTGAGGCCACCTTCATTTGTCAGTGTCTTTAGGCCTATCCGACTATCCTTTCTATAGAACCAGGGTCCTCCTGGGTGTTGTGGTGTTCACAGGCATACAAATAAGGAATTTAGTAGGGGTACAAGCTTTTGGGCATAATCAGAATCCAGCCCAGCTTGTATTTTATGTAGATGCAACTTATAGGACACATGGGGGAGACAACTCAAACAGCTTGAGCTTTAAGAGAGTCCAGAGCTCTTGCAGAAAGGGGATTTTAGACACATCCGCAGCCAATTAGACTGGGACCGACACTGCCCCCTACCAGTTAAGGCCACTCTACAAAACATCCTGTAGGAAGCTGGCTCTGTAAATACTATACCAAAGTAAGGTATGATGTACACAGAGTCCAATGGATCTCCAGAGGTATAGCAGAGGCTAAAGTATATAATACCTTACTCTCTCTGTGGTAGTGAGGTTGAACAGTCAGGCTTATCAAAGGGTAGTGTCAAGCATTTGTTGTACACACTCAGGCAAGAAATGATATCACATACTCAAAGACTGAATCCAGACCAAATGTTTGTACAAAAGTTGTTACTTTGTTATTTTTATTACTAGAACCAAGATTTACTCAGTAGCAGGTTAGTGATACTTTCAATACAATGATACTTTTGTAGAAGCATACAAGTTACTTTGCAGTAGAGAAAATGGGTTGTACACTCTTTAGAAAACTTGCAAGTACTTTAGATTACTTGTATTTACTTTTTTAACTTTGTGCAAAGCAAACTAATAACACAGTTTGGGCATTGCAGTACATCAGTAAGCAGGTTAACTCATTTGAAGACACGAAGTTACTTTGTTGCAGTACAAAACAGGACCAATACTTAGAACATTTTTCAGAGAAAAACCCACCATGCCGTCATATGGAGGAAAAAGCAGTGTTAAGTTTGCAGGTAAGTAAATGGTTTTGGTAACTGAGTTTTGGAGCGTAGAACCATGGTTCAATTCAGTACCTGAGGTGCACCACCAGCCGCACTAGGGCGTTTGGGTTCAGAGTGCGAGGGTGCCAATGCTACTCTCTGTAGACTATGGGCACATTGGTTGGAGGATGCTAACGGGAAGGTAAAGCAGCCTTGGAGGACAATCTTCAGGACTTAAGGTAAGTACAAAGAGGGGCCCAAGGCAGCACCAAAACCACACCACCAGTGGCACAGGGGTGGTGGGTGCA
Organism: Lissotriton helveticus; assembly: GCF_964261635.1. Classification (NCBI taxonomy): domain Eukaryota; kingdom Metazoa; phylum Chordata; class Amphibia; order Caudata; family Salamandridae; genus Lissotriton; species Lissotriton helveticus. The sequence continues at coordinate 1,931,469,280 of NC_136061.1, forward strand.
GGGCGTCGGGCGGCCAATGTTACCGAATGGAGATTGTCTGTCCGGTTTCAGGATGCAGGCTCAGACCAGGTGGTCTCTTCTGTGGAACCAGCAGCCATGGGAGGAAGTTGAGATGCCAAGCAAAGTCGGGGCTCTGATGGATCTGGTCACCAGTTTGCAGGGCCGAAGGATGCGGGGGTGTCTTTCGACGTCCGGTTTCTTCTTACTGGGAATATCGCAGTCGAGGGGGTCGTCATGAAGAGGCTGCAGGCGTTGTCACTGGACCTTGGAGGCGACACGACTTGATGGCTTGGAGGTCAGGACCGCTGGGGAACCATTTCAGGAAAAGTGGACCCTCTGGACACTGGTTGTGGATGGCAGGTGTAGAGGTAAGTCCTGGAGCAGGGTTCTTGGTTCTGCAGGGGCTTGATCTTCGTTTGTGGGCAGGGCCTCTGTCCTAGGGAGTCTCGAGTCTTTGTTGAAGCAGAGGATCAGTCCTCACCAGATCTGGAGGGCGCTGATCATTTCTGGAGCCATTGTTTTTGCGCACAGGGCGATGCAGAGCTGCTGGCAGGCCGGTAGGGCTGTGGCCAAGTCAGTTGGGCCTGGAGTCTTCACTGCTGCGACGTCTTCAGGTTCCAGTCTCCTTAGGTTGTTGATTCTGAAATCCTGGGTTCAGGGCTGCTCCCTTATTACTATATTTAGGGGGTGTTTTAGGGTCCCGAGGTCAGCAGCCAATGAGTTACTGACCTTAGGGTGGCAACACCCTTCGTGTGCTCACCCCACGTTGGGGAGTGGGCACAAGCCGTCCCTGATTGGAGGGTGCCTGCCATCTGTAAGATGGCGGGCATCTAAGAGTCGGCTACACCTCGCCTCCCTCACCGGAGGGGTGGGTTTGGCAGAGGTAGGACCACCGTCTGGGCTGTCCTGATTTTTCCTGCCTGTCTTCCTGCTGAAAAGCGGGTAAGACAGGAAATGGGTCTGCCTGCTCATGATAGCAGGAGAGGCAGGGGGTCGCTTTGCAAAGGCAGCAGGGCTTTTGAAGCTCCCCTGCCACAGATTGCTCTTCCTGACCTGGGCGAGGTGTGAACACCTCCTTCCAGGAAAGGCTTTGTTTCTGGGCACAGGGAGCGAAGGCTCCCACCCCAGGGATCCAAAAACTTGTCTTGTGGTGGCAGGCTAGTATTCACCATTTTGAAACCCACCAGTGGTTGGTTTGGTTCAGGGGTCCCCAGTAGAAGGGACCCCTGAGTGCATGGAATAATAAATTGGACACTGGAGTCAGTGCAGGTTTATTATTCTGAGATGTTTCTTACAAACATTCCAGGATTCAGTAAAGCCATTATGGTGCAAGGAAACTCGTAATTACCAGTTTCTAGACCATATACTCAGGATGGCTTTACTGGATACTTATAATATCTAAGAATGGCCTTTGATATTGTAGGGATCTGTCTGCTCATGCAGATAGGTCCTCACATGAGGTATAGGGCACCCTACCTTAATGGTGACTTACATAGGCCTCAAGCAGTGGTGGGCAGGCATGGCACACAGGTATGTGTAAACAAATGAAGAATCCAATAGATGGAAAAGACCTTCATACTCCCAAGTGTATCTAGATCTACAGAAGATGAGACCTCATCTTCTGATGAATCACAAACTAATGTCCAGACACAGCAAGACAATCAACCAACAGGGGCCCATCAACTTCCAAGAGCTCTGAGAAAGAGGTTCCTTTTTTAGAGAAGGGCCAAGAGCCAAACTCAAACCCGGAGGACCTACCGATCGCACAATCGACAAGGAGCCAGAGAACCTTGTCATCAATATTACGAAATGTGAATTTACTGCCTTTCAAACAAAAACCCTACAGAAAGGAATGTCATTTGTTCCGACATACCACTCAAATGCCTTGGAAGTTCAAATCAGCTCTATAAAATCATGAGGACTCTCCAACTAAACAAATTTCTTTAAGAACGTGGTTGAACCTAGACAACATCCTACCAACGACACTTTACTAGGCCTCAAAAACAAGAGTACGTATGTAGCACCTATCATCCCTAAAGTATTGGATGCATTTGAAACAGTTGTACAACAAGATCTACAGAATATCTTTAATCACAAAAAATCTAAAATTACCAATCTAACTGAAAAGTAAAGAGGAGCCCTAGCCCAGATAGCTTCCAACCAAGATATCACATATTGCAAAGAACAGAGCTCTATGTAGAAAATGTAGAAACACATATGAAGGACATAAACACTTAAATGAGAATGGAATCAGACCACCACAAGAGAATTTATCAAAATACTAACCGATGTCCTAGACAAGGCACTTACATCTGGTACCATTACCGAGGAAGACAAGAAATACCTGCTTAAAGAAAATCCAAGTATCCCATAGATCTACATGGTTCCTAAAATTCATAAAAATCTCAAGAAACCTCAGTTTAGACCCATTGTTTCTATGGTTAATTCCACCCATGCGCCAATAGGTAAATATTTGGATAGACGCCTCCAACCCCTAGTTTAAAATATGTCTACTTATTTAAAACACACCACTGATTTTTCTGAATAGCATCACAAATACAAAAGTGGATGAACTCACAGAGGTAATCTTATGCACCATAGATGTGAAGTCCCTATACACATCTATTCCCCAAGATTGGGGGTTATCTGCAGTAGAATCTTTTTTAGTCAACTCGCACTAAGAAAAAAGCTTGAAAGTATTCCTGATGGAACTTTTACACTTTTCATTGTATCATGGCTACTTTGAAAAGAATAAAGAATTCTTTATCCAATTGTCAGGAACATCTATTGGAAATTGTGCAGCTCCATCATACGCAAATCTATTCATGCATATATTTGAACTGGATAATATTCTCAGAAAACAAAACTAGGCTGAAAATGTAATAATATACCGTAGGTATATTGACAATATTTTCCTTATCTGGAAAGGGACAGATTTTTTTTTTATTGGAAGCTATTGAAACATTAAATGCTGTGGATGAAAGAATAGAATTCACTTTTACTACAAGCATGAACACAATCACATCCCTAGATGTTCAATTCACGTTATAGAACGCCCGGCTAATCACCAGTGTTTTCACAAAACCCACAGATCGAAATACCTTATTGCAGTACACCAGTTTTCATCGGACATCTCTTATGAAGCACTTACCCTATTCACAACTTTTGAGACTAAAGCGAATTTTTTCTAATGAACAATTGTACAAAACGAGTCAAACCATAATGATTGAAAAGTTCAAACAAAGAGGATATCCAGAACATTTGCCGAAAGCGGCAATTAGAATAGTTGAGGTCAAAACACGTGAGAGCCTACTTACAAGCAAAACCAAAATTATAGGCGATCAAGATAACAGAACGGTTTTTGTGTCCAAATTGTCAATGAGAAGCAGAAAAGTTAAAAACGTAATTCTAAAATACTGGCCTATGTTCCGTACAGAAAAGGATTATTTGAACATCAACCTAGATTTAATTATTTACGCACGAAAAATCTGAAATAATTTTTTAGTAAAAATGAAGAGAAAGATGAGCGCAACCACAGATGGAAACTACCATGTTTAAACTGTGTAAATTGCAATAGCATCATATATTACAACACATTATTACTTCCTACACGGGGCACACCCATTAAGTTGAATACAACAGCCACTTGTACACGAGTACAAGTCATTTACATGCTAAAATGCCCCTGTGGCCTAGTATGTGTTTAGGAAAACTGAAAGGAAAACTGAAAACTTGCCTCACAGAGCATAAAAATAACATCATACGAAAAACAAAAAATCTCAGATTGCTGTACATTTTAATTTCCAACATCACATCAGCCAACTGAGTCTCCTCAAAGAACACATACCTATAAAGGTGGGCAGAAATAATACCACATTTTTACTCAAAAGAGAAATACAATGGATAAATCGCTTGAACTCGGTGAGTCCGAAAGGATTGAATGAACGCGTGGGCTTCAACTGCTTTTCGTAGAACCTTGATCAATCCAATCTGTTATGACATCCAGCATTTAATGAACAGCATCAGAATTATGATTATAATGTTGTGTATTTTTTTTATCATCTGTACTACTAATATTAACTGATAACAAGAAATGATTCTAGCCTCAAGTACATGTTTGAGTCCTCAAGGTCTCTTTGATCTCTGACAGATCACATAGAGTGATTCAACCAGATCCGCTATGTGCGCTTCTTCAGCATCACGTAGGTATGTCAATAGTTGAAGTTTTTTTAGCAAATCTGGAGAGGTAACAATATTGTTTACATGACAAATCTTTATTGAGTTGCACAAATCGAGTCCGTAGGTCATCAACCTTTGTTTAAACATCATTTCTAAACAACTATATTGATTCTAACAGTTCGGCGTTTTTTCACTTGGAGTTTCGTTCTATCACCCTGCCTAGCATGCTTTTGTGAATGCAATCATAAAGCACTTTAACAATCACATGCCGTAACTTTCTGTATCCTATTTTATTTGATTTCATTTGATTTTATTCACTTCGGCGCATGATAGATGCTGCTGCACTGATTCGATACTCGAACACTTCCGGAAGTACGGCTTATAACCCGAAAATTCGACACAGGCTAGATAGACTACTTTGAAGCCGCTGTTCAGCAAACACTGATAGGAGCAGGTAACCCCAATATTGCGTACTCAACTAGTGATTGCAGAGTTTCCATACTCTGAAGCTCGGTTTATGACTACTGATCTTGTTGTTTCTAGACTATGTAGATGAACTTGGAATCGCGTCTCAAACTGATTTACCAATATCTCGGTATGTGAGTGACTCGAGTATTCACAGTTGTATTACCACCGGGGCACAATAACTTTTTTGAAAGACCTGCCGATCACTTGTTGGAAAAACCTACTGTTCACGTTTGCTAAATACTCATCACAACTACGTACGGCATTAACGACTATATGTGGGAACGGATACTAATTATCTTTGGCTCACCCTCTTTCACTAATCTTCACTGCGACTAGTTTGGATTGCCGCCACCAGATAACGCACACCACTTCACGAAGAATAACTCACTAGACGAGGGCCACTGCTCACGCTTGACATAAACACATAACAGGCATGGCATTTCTGCATGTTCTAATGAGACAGATCTCACACTGAATTCAGTCTCTTCCAATAATATGTAAACATTAAATTTGTAGGAATGATCCCCTGATGAAGGGCATGGCCCGAAATGCATTGGGCACATCAGCACATGCATTATGAGATGATAATTGAAACGTTGTAACGTGAAGATAACGTTAAAACGAAATAACAAACATTAGAAAAATAAAAGAAATGTTTGGAATTACCATTGAAGTACATTTTTGAATTATTGAAACTTTGTTGATAAGAGTGCGGATTGGTGACGCTTTCCGTCGATCGAAATGTGACATCAAGAACATGCTTACTTTTACACAAGTATGTGTACCATTTCGACTATTCACTATTAACTGCACCACAACACGCTGGGTGCAATGGCGCATGTTTGTGGTGAGAGGTCTCTGAGGGCTGCAGCATGTATTATGACACCCTCAGAGGCCTTTCCCTAGCTACCATCCCCTTGAAACCATAGACACCCCTTACAAGGGGCTTACAGGTAGGCTAGAGTTGTGCCAATTGTTGAAACAATGGTACAGGTGAGGGAAAGAGCACAGGTCCTGGCAACATGATTGTTAAGGACCCAGGGCACATTCAGTCAAATTGCATCAGGTATGTGGCAAAATATTAGGGGGCAACCATGCAGAAAGGGCACTATCCTACAAAATCTCCTAAAATAAATACAATTTGAGTGCTACTTCTAGGTCCCAAGTCCTGTTTGGACAGGTTATATCGAAGAATATGCTTGGCTAAGCAACCTCATCTTACAATCATCCCATTTATAGGACTGAAGGGAATAGACCAAATTACTCCGCATATACAATCCTTTCAGGCACACAACTAGTTCTTCCCCTTCTTTCTAACTTACAATAAAATAGTTACAATCTGGGCAGACAAGGAGGACCAGAGCAGAGGCGGTAGCTGGTAACAAAGGATGGAGCCTGGGAGTGAGCTGCTTGTCATAAACTCAGACTGTTGTAGTTTAGATTTTGAAGCTCCTGCAGTGGTGGTATTAGGATAACTATTTCAGTGCTGAGCTATGGGAGGGCTTCAGGCATGATGTATAAAGGAACTTAAAGATTGAGAATACAGGAGCTGTTATGTGGATAAATTAGTTCTTCGTCCCACAATAGTAATGCCATTAACCAAAACAGCTAATACCACCCAACATATTCAAGGAACAAACCACTGTTCCTCAATAAAACTAATGATCTAATTGCTAATATCACAATCTGTCTATCACACACTAATTCCTTAATGATTTATATTGCTGAAAATATATAATTCACAAAAGCTCAGTGGTTTCTGCAACCTCTGTACAAATGTGTGTGACATCAAGAATCGAAATCTGACATGTCCAAATAAGTACGGCATCATAACAGGGTTTACAACCTGACTAATAATTAGTTGGGTAATAAACAGCACGTCTGATTAAGTGGCAAAATGACAATTTAGTTTGAGGCTTGAGGTATGTACAGTACATGATTAATGTTACTATCATTAATATCTTTACTAATAATTATAAAGATAATACATTGACTTTTCATAAAACAAATTGCAAAGCAATCGAAGAGATTAATATACATTGAAAATAAAATTAACAAAATGTATTCTTACTAATCGAAAATCAAATGAAAAGCAGGTTGTAGAAATACGGTTGCATTAGAACACCATATTTGGTAGGAACATATTGTTCAACGCATCATTTCATAAATGTAACAGTACTAGATCATTTCAAATAGTGCCTTTCATCCCTAGAGAGGGTGACAGCACTATAATATACAGTCCTGTACTGGAGGAAGCAAACTGCTCCTGTACTACAGTGTTTGCATGGCTTGGAAAGCGCTGTAGCATCAGATACATGTCACTGGGGTCAGATTTTATATGACCAGTTGTCTTGCATAGTTTGTCACATACTTGCAGTTACTTTGTACTACCTAGTACTGCCTCTCAACTTGTGCTACATGTCAACAGGCATCAGCAGCTATATATCAGCAGATGGTGCTTATCAGCATACTTGGATACTATGTGACCAAGATTCTTCAGCACTCACCATGTTCTTCAGCAGCAGTGAGGCCTCCATCAAATTCTCCTTCAGAAGGCGGTCATAGGCGAGGTCCAAGCCAACTCGTGTCAGCTGTTCTAGCGTGTACATATCACAGTCATTTGATCGGAAGAATGTCTGTACTTCAGGAATCTTGTTGCTTAAAATAGCATCAGCAATAATTTGCTGAAAGTGCAAAGCAGAAAATACTTGTTTTTATAAAAATACAAAGCAAAAACTGAAATGCTACACAATATTTCGTTTAACACTACCATATTGTTCCTTTAGTCAATACATGGCCGGCCAAAATGAAGGGCTCTCTTGTCCACTCAAAAGGTCAATGTTAAGTCTACTTGTAGAGAAAAAAGAAAATCATGATGGTAAATGCTGGAGTATTTATTTGCTACAGAGCAGGTCAATAACAGTAGTTACAGGCACTCACCTGACTTATTGCCCTGGCACGCAGGGAAGCGCACATAAGAAGGGTAAAGCAATATAATGATGAATAATGACAGCCTATTAGGCGAAGGATTCCAATTTGCACAAGATATTGTCAGTGTTCTATCCAGTCTTTCTTGCTACTTTATTTTTTGGGGGAAATACAATCCAAGTTTCCCATCCTTCCAAATGTATTGTGCTCTCAATGTTTGAAACTTTCTATGTCGTTTTTACTATTTTATGTTAGACACCCAAAAGGCGAGAGGGAGAACAACTACTATTTGCAATTTAGTTTAAATTACAGTGTGTAAAGTAACATTATGCAGCAGTGTACCTTGTCATTGACATTTTTGCTAACAAAAAAGGCTAAAAAGCTAAAGATCATAAAAGTTAAACAAACTATTGTAGTTTGTACAATCTGTATGTTTATGGTCCCAAAGTAAATTGAGTATTTGTCACTAAAGACAATGATTGGAAATAACAGTTATTAGGTAATACGGTTAGATGTTTAAAAAGTTAACATAGGGGCATGGCTATGCAGCCAACATGGCAGGTGTGTTGTAATAATGCTCCGACTGCCACCCGTGGCATCCTACACCACTGCATTGTACGGTGACCTACAGAATAGCCGCACTGCCTAGAGAGCCCTCCTCAGGTTTTGGAGCACTGGGACAACCTTTTAATTGCTTCAAGTGTGCCACTAAGGTGCTGTGACCAGTATCCTGCTTTGTGTCTGCGACCCCCTACTCTAACTTCCTGGAGACAACTGGCTTCACTGCTGTCGATTTGCACACCTACATCCCCTACCGCTTGTAATCCCACGTTGCTCCCTATGGCGCTCAGCGGGTCGGGACCGGAGAGAACCAGACATAGGTCTTTGTTATGAGGTGTGGTGGGCGCCCTTCAACTCTCCAGGAGAGGAGAAGGAAGGCTCTCACCTCCCCAGGGTAGGGAGGAAGGGGGGATTGACTCAGATGCCCCACACTGTTTGGCAGTGAGGGGGCCTGACGTAGAGAGAGGGATGTGTGGGATCCTGAAAGCACCTGGCCTACCTCCCTGGCTGCTCATGCTCTTGATTTACACCATTACAATACAACAATAGGAAGATGTCTGGTCTCCCATTGAAGGGCGCATTGGAGGTGTGGACAGGGGGCGACGGGGCCCAGGGAGCCAAAGACCATTCATCATCATGGTCTGGTGTAGCCTAGGCTTCACATACAACTGCAAGCTCGTCCTGGATGGATGCTGAGTGCCTGGCCACTGGGGAGGCCCTCTATTATTGGCGACTGTGCGGGCCCAGTGTACTCCAGAAAATTACTACCTGCTGCCCTAGTTGAGCCGGGTGACTGCGGAGGCCGTTTCTTCCCTTCCTTCCCCCCTGGCTGCACCTCAACTTGCCCACTCTGTCAATTTGGAGAGACTCAACCTGTAACATTGCCCTGCTTGGCAGAGGCCCAATGCACCCAGGGACGTGTCATGACACACTATAAAGCTACCCTAGTGGTATATCGCATGTGCTCCGCTGACCCCTTATACTTAACCGCAATGCTTGATAGCCGAAATAGATCACCTTCTACTTTGTATAAGTGAGAGATGGACAAATATATTACACGGACCCCAGCAGAGTCCTGCGGTCTTCATGTGCGTGTGGAAGACGCAGAGGATTGGTCCTGCCGGAATAATTTACGATTTGTGGGCTTTTTAGAGGAAGTGGAGGGGTCCCGGCCCGGGGCTCTTTCTACTGTCCTGGATTGACACCTTGGTGCCCATACAGGAGAAGTCCCTCTCCTTTCTACTGGAACTGGCTCATCTGGCTCTGGGGCCGAGGCGGTCCTCCCGATGCCCTGCCCAGACCCATGAAAGCAAGATTCCTGAATTATCAGGGTTGAGACCTCGTTTTACGCATTATCAGACTGAAGGGCACAGTTCACTACGACTCCTGCACTATTATGATTTCCCCAGAGTACACCAGAGATGTCTAAAAACAGTGTAAATTGATGACTGTGAATCAGAAACTGAGAAGTCTGGGGCTCAGGTATGTGCTGCTCTTTCCAGCTAAACTCAGGGAAATCTTACATTCCAAATCGTTCTTCTTTGATACACTGGAGCTTGCCTGGCAGGGATAGGAGGAGAGACAATAACGCAAAATGAAACCCCCTGGTCATTAGAGAAGGAACAGTGCTACTGGAGTGGCCCTTTTAAATGTAATTTGGTTTTTGTTTCTATCACTTGTTCCTTAAATATACATTGCAGAAGCTTCCATAAAGTCCTGAAAAAGGCCACCACACACACCTCAGTTGAGGGTATTAGGCTGAAACATGTCAAACTATTTTTTACTCAATAGCAGGATGAATTCCCTCCTATTACAGCTTGGTTTTTAAACCTGGTCCAGGGGCACCCTCAAGAAGTCTATTACGTACCCTGGGGCTAGTTTTATCTCACATTCACTTTGCTCCACACCCCTCACCACACTCATGTATGCTAAATACCATAGATGAACGCTCTCTACCAAAAAGCATCCCTGAGCTCCTCCCTCTCAGAGAGGAGGTTGTAACCCACATTATGACTAGGTTCACAATGCGAGGATGTTATCCTATGATGAAGCATGCCCCCATCGGGTGGGTGAGGGAAACCGTCCTTTAAAGAGGATACTCTTGAAGCGCTTTTCCTTCTCCTATAGACCCAGGGGTTTCATTTTGTGTTATTTTTTACTGAGTAGGGGAGCCAAGCCCTGCAGGTCTTTAAACCCCTCTAGCCCTCCTTGTGTTTTGACTGGAGGAGAGACCCTAGCCTCACCGTGGGAAGATGGCGACGAGCCTGGGGGCCGACCCCAAGTTGGAGACGTCCACTCAGCTGGACATTTACTAGTGCAGGGGTTCCACTGTCATGGGCAGCAGATGGTTCCTACACCTCACAATTAACACAAAACACTGACTCATATAACACAGATGCTTCCCTTCGCTGTCTGACATGGAACGGGAATGCTGTTCTTAAAAGGGTCATACAGGGTGCAGTTTCAGGCGGACAGGACAATTGGGTGCTGATGTGCTCCTCCTCCAGGAGACTTACCATATGCCGTTGCCTACACATATGGGTTCACCACAGTCCACCAAGTGGGATTTCACAGGGGCTCAAGGGGGTGGCTGTCCTGATCCATTCTCACATTCCTTTCAAGACAGATCAAATACTCCATGAAGATCTGGGTAGGTTTCTCTGGGTGGCAGGCTGCTCTTGGGCTCTTCTATTGTTTTCTGTTCTGTTTATGCCCCACCCCCTCTCATGCAGTAATTCCTATCACGTCTCGATGAGGCGGTACTTTCAGCCCCAGAGGGACTTACAATCATAGGTCACGGCTTTAACAGCTTGACGAATGCTGTCCTTAATCGGGTGGGACCTATACCCCATAGCTACTCTCTACGACTTTGTTGGTGTCCTTTTTTGACTCTCTGGGCAAAAGCAATGTATTGCAACACTACCATTGCGAACCCGGGGGCTACACTTTTCTCTCTGGGGTCTATGGTACCTTATGCAGACTTGGCTATTTCCTGGTTTCCACAGCACACCTGTCCTCTGATCCGCTATTCATCTTCATGCCAGAGCCTGTCTCACCACACCACCTTGGAGATGGAGGTCAATTGTGGCCATCCGCACTCCTCGACCCCATGTAAGCTCAGCTCTTGGAAGATGAGGCAACAGCCTTTTGATGCTTTTCTGCACGAAAATTAGACTCAATTTTTACAAGAAAACACAGGGTCCATTGGCTCCGCCACAATAAAGAAGATGATTTTCTCGGTTAGCCCATAAAAAACTGGAAAAGCTGTGTGTTTGTGGCCACAGATCGGGCAGCACGAGATGCAGAGTCTGGCGGAATTAGCACTTTGACAGCTTTAGATGGATGAGGCTAGGAAAATTTGGCAGGCGTCCCAAAGCCACCTCTATGAACATGGTAATAAGACAGGCAAACTAGTTTACTGACTAAGCCAGCATACATGCAGGAACCGATGTATGACCATAGTTGAGAATGAGTTGGGTAATACCCCCACTCTGCTCCAGAAGGTGTGGTGAGCAAATTTACCACCTACTATACAGCACTCTATGATGAGCAGTGGATCTGCTCCACAACAGAACTTTATTCTTATGTATCAGCGGCCCATTCGGTGCTCCTATGGGAAGCTAAGCGGCAAGTACTTGAGGACCCGCTTACAATGACTGAGATCCCTGATGCCATCTCTCAACTGGTGTGGGGAAATCCCCCATTGGCCTCATGGTAGAGTGCTTCCGCTGCTAGGCCAATATCAGTGAGTGGGGTGACTTCTGTGAGACCTAAGGATAGTCCCACATTGTCGCTATCCTTAAACAAGGCAGGTGCTCCTCGTACAGTACTTTATTGCTGATTAGCCGCGAAATCAAGATCCTGGCCAAGGTCCCACAACATTAATTAGCACTGTAATCACATCTCTCTCAAGACCAAAGTAGGTTTATGCTCCACAGATCGAAGGGACACAACATTAGATGGCTACACAATGCATTGGCGACAGCCAATTAGCGGGGACAGCGCTTTTGATGCTACGGCTGGACTTTGAGAAGGCTTTTGACAACGTCCCATGGGAATACATGTCCACACTGCTCGAATATCTAGACTTCGACTCCCATTATCTGTCCTACATTAGACTACTCTATGGCGACCATGCACTCAGGTCAGGATAGGGGGAGAACTCGGTCAACCCTGACAGCACTTAAAAGGGATATGAGACGGGGATGTCCTCTCTGGTCACCCTTACTATTTGCGCTGATGATAGAGCCCCTAGCAAATCTTATCAGGACCGATCCACAACTAAAGGCTTTTAAGTGGTCTGAGGCTTCTGAGGAATCGTGTATCTCTATATGACAATAGCCTGCTGGTGTATCTGAGCCGACCATATTCTACATGGCCTACAATCAGAGAGAAACTCAATACTTTTTGGAACAACTCTGGGCTATGAGTCAACTGGGGAAAGCCTAAGCTGTTCCCAGTCAGGCTAAGGAGGAGGAGAGGGGGGTATGGTTGACTGAACACTGGGCTTGGGGCCCGGGCCTCACCCTGGCAGCAACGAGGTTCGACCACATGGCTACCTGGGGATGAATATCCACAATACGGAGATGCTGTCTAGGATAGACAACCTCCCCTCCCAACTTGTTGCGACCCACAACGATGGTTGTCGCTGCCCCTATCCATACTCAAGTAAGTGGCACTGCCGAGGAGGGAAGAGGATTACTTTCCTGTGACTCTTGTACACACTACAAAATGACCCTTACTATATATTAAAGTCGACATTGGCAATGTTCACATTAGCCCTAAATGCATTTGTCTGTGGTGGTGGGCCCCAACGGGTGGTCTTCAGCAAAGATATTGTCCACCTTTGACAGTGGACTGGCAATGGTGGATCAATTATCCTATTGCTGAGCTTCTCAACTCCTGCTCCTCAACAATGAATATGCTACTTACCAGTATGCATCTGTTCTTGGCATGTAGGGCTGCTGACATTCATATCTATAGCATAGATCGCCGCCTAGTGTTGGGTCCGGATGATTGCACATTGTTGTCCTGGAAGAGTCTTCGAAGTATCACGAGATAGGTGGCTCCTCCCCTGGACTACAGTGCGCATGGGCATCGACTCCATCCCCAGATTGTTTTTAGCCATTGTGGCAAAGATGGAGTGTAACAGTGTAATGGCCATGCTAAGAGTAAGCGTAAAAAAGTCTGCAGCCGCTACAGGCGCCGGGGAGGAGGGCGGGCGATATGAATGTCAGCAGCCCTACATGCCAAGAACAGATGCATACTGTTAAGTAGCATATTCAGTTCGAGGCATGTGGGCTGCTGAATTCATATCTATAGCATAGAATACATAGCAGTCCCTCCATTAACGGCAGCCGCCTGTGCCAGCTGCAGAAGTTTGAAAAAGTGTTTTAAGAACAGCCTGCCCTACAGCTGCCTGCTGCTTGGAGTGCACATCTACACAGTAATGTTTAGTAAATGTGTGTGGTGTAGACCATGTGGCTGCTCTACAAATATCTTCCAAAGGGATATTACCAAGGAAAGCCATAGAGGCCCCCAACTTGCGGGTGGAGTGGGCTCTGGGAGGGACCGTCAAAGTGCGCTTAGCCTTGTGATACCAAATCTGAATGCACTTAACGATCCACCTGGCTATACCTGCTTTGGAAATGGGGTTGCCTTTGTGCTGGGCTGAAAAGGCAACAAAGAGTTGTTGTGTTTTCCTAAAGTCTTTCGTCCTATCGATGTAGTACATCAAAGCTCGTTTGACATCAAGAGTGTGGAGCATTCTTTCGGCCACTGTTTCTGGGTTTTGAAAGAACGCGGGCAGTTCAATGGTCTGGTTGACATGAAACTGCCAAACCACTTTAGGAAGAAATTTAGGGTTAGTGCGCAGCACCACCCTGTTTGAGTGAATCTGTATGAAAGGCTCTTGTACCGTGAGCGCCTGCAGCTCACTAACACGTCGTAGAGACGTAATAGCAATGAGAAAAGCCACTTTCCACGTTAAGAACTGAATCTCACATGAATGTAGAGGCTCAAAAGGTGGGCCAATCAACCTGGTGAGGACCACATTGAGGTTTCATACAGGAGCTGGCGGGGTCCTGGGAGGGATGACCCGCTTCAGCCCTTCTAGGAAGGCTTTAATGGCAGGCACCCTGAAAACGTAGAGATGCTGCCTGTTTTGGAGATAAGCCGCTATGGCGGATAAGTGTATCCGAATGGAAGCATATGCAAGATTGCATTTGTAAAGATGCAACAAATAACATATGATGTTGGGAATGGACGCATCAAGTGGGTTGATGTGGCGTTCAGTACAGTAAATGACAAACCGCTTCCATTTCGCTGCATAGCAGGCTCTAGTGGTGGGCTTTCTCGCCTCCCGAATGATATCCATGCATTCAGGAGGCAAGTCAAGGTAGCCAAACTCTAAGACCTCAGGAGCCAGATCGCCAGATTGAGCTGTTGCGGATCTGGATGCTGAATGTCGCCATGGTTCTGCGTCAAAAGTCTGGGTGTGAGGTGCAGCCGTTGATGCGGTACCACGGAGAGTTCTAGAAACGTGGTGTACCATGGCTGGCGTGCCCACGTTGCAGCAACCAGGATGAGTGTCATCGAGTGTTGCATTAGCTTTCTTGCCACCAGCGGTATGAGAGGTGCTGGGGGAAAAGCGTACGCAAATCTGCCTGACCAGTTCATCCATATCGCATTGCCTTGTGACTGTGGGTGAGGGAACCTGGTGGCAAAGCTTTGGCATTTTGCGTTTTCCCTCGTGGCGAACAGGTCTATCTCTGGATGACCCCACTGCTGGAAGTACGGGTGGAGTACTGATGGATGTATCTCCCACTCGTGCATTTGGTGGCTGTACCTGCTGAGCAGGTCCGCCATCTGATTGTCCTTGCCTGGGAGGTGTTCCACCATGAGGAAGATGTTCCTCTGAATGGCCCACTTCCACATGCTCTGCGCCAGATGAGACAACTGTGGAGAGTGTGTACCTCCCTGCTTCTGGATGTAGTACATGGCCGTCATGTTGTCCGTCCGGATCAACACGACCTTGTTGCACAGATGTACTTTGAATGCTTTCAGTGCCATGAAGATTGCCATCAGTTCTAGGTAGTTGATGTGCATCTTCCTTTGCTGCATTGTCCATAGTCCCTGCACCGTGTAGTGGAGTACATGAGCTCGCCATCCCTGGAGAGATGCGTCCGTCGTCAGGATAATCTGTGGCACAGGCTCCTGGAACGGTTGGCCCTTGCAAAGGTTGTGTGGATTCCACCAATGCAGAGAGTTGTATGCCCGACCGGTCACCAACACTAGGTCTTTCAACTGCCCCCGAGCCGGAGTCCACTGATGCGCCAAGCATTCTTGGAGCGGACGCATATGTAACCTCGCGTGCGGGAGTATGAAAATGCAGGAGGCCATCATGCCTATCAACTGCATGAACACTCTCGCAGGAAGCGAGTGTTGCGGTCTGAACTGTTTACTGATTAGCGCTTGGATGTTGTTGATCCTCGCTGAAGTTGGCTGAGCCGTGGCCGCCAGGGTATCTATAGTCGTGCCCAGATACTGCCGCACATGGGCCGGCTGAAGGTGCGACTTTGGATAGTTCAGTGAGTAGCCCAGACCGTGAAGAAGGTGAATGGTGTGGGACATGTCGGCGGCGCACTGCTGGGCCGACTTTGCCTGAACCAGCCAGTCGTCCAGATAAGGGTAGACATGTACGTTTTGTCTCCTGAGGTGCGCCGCCACTGTCGCCAGACATTTGGTGAACACTCTGGGGGCCGTGGTCACTCCGAAAGGAAGGACCTTGAATTGATAATGCCGATTTTGAATGGTGAATCTGAGGTATTTTTTGTGTGATGGATGGAGTGGAATGTGGAAGTAAGCATCCTTGAGGTCCAAGGTTGCGAGGAAGTCCCCCTGAGTGAGTAACGGAAGAACTTGCTGCAGCGTTAGCATGTGGAAGTGTTCTGAGAGAATGTATTGTTTTAGGGGCCAGAGGTCCAGAATAGGCCTGAGGGACCCGTCCTTCTTCGGGATTAAGAAGTACAGGGAGTACACTCCTGTGCCTTCTTCCTCCACTGGCACGAGCTCTATAGCGCCCTTTTGCAGCATGACAAGAACCTCCTGCTGCAATAAGTGCAAATGCTCTGTGGACATAGGACGGTGGTTTGGTGGTATGTTGGGTGGAGTGGATGTGAGCTCCAAACAATAACCAAACTGGATAAGTTTCCTGACCCACCTGTCTGTGGTGATGGATTTCCAGACTGGCAGGAACTGCTGGAGTCTCCCCCCGACAGGTGTGGAATGGTTGGGGGGCAGTGACAGGGCGTCACTGTTTGTTGGAGGCGGAGGAACGGGAGTTGTTGTTGCCCCTGCCTCTGCCCTTGGCGTTGTTGCCTCGATAACCTCCTCTACTTTGCTTGGGGTAAGAGGATTGCGCCCCACCTTTATTGAATTGTGTTTGCTGGGACATCTGGCCTCTGGAAACACCCCTATTGCCTGAGCGACGAAAAGTGCTCCCCCTAAACTGTTGGGACTGGAGAGCTCCCATGGACTTCGCAGTCTCGGTATCCTTCTTTATTTTTTCCAAGGTGGTATCCACCTCAGGACCAAATAATCTGTCAGGGTTTACCGGCTGGTTGAGGATGGTAGTTTGGATCTCAGGCTTAAACCCGGAGATTCTGAGCCATGCCTGACGTCTTAACATCACACTGGTGTTAATCGCCCTGGCTGCAGTATCCACAACGTCTAGTGCACACTTAATTGAAGCGTTGGAGAGGAGCTTCCCTTCCTGGATAAGCATCTCCGCAGCCTCCTTATATTGGTCTGGGAGATGTTGCAACAGGGTCTCTAGTGTGTCGTAGTGTGCCCTGTCGTACCGAGCCAAGAGTGCCTGCGTGTTAGAGATACGCCAGATATTGGCCGCCTGAGCTGCTACTCTCTTTCCCGATGCCTCCAGCACTTTGTTTTTTTTTTTTAAAACCTTTATTGTGCACGAAAAAGAACAAATACGGGCCCACAACCGTCAGGCCGGCCACGACACTTTGAAGCACAATTGCAAGCAATACATTTCCCCAGCGGCAGCGGATGACATAGCAACAATTAATAAACGTTACACTGAATAGAATCATGTCACCGAGGAAAAGGAGCATTAAAGGTTAATTTTAAGTTCGTTCCCAATCTAAACATAAATCAGTAAAGAATAAGAGATAAGGGGAACTGAGTCCACACATTAGAATCACAACATAGGCAGGTGGCATCATCATTGAGAACAACAACGGAAAATAAGACCACAGACAGTATGGCGGTGCAAAGTAAAACAACAAGATAATTAGCCAGCATTTACGCCCCACCTACAGCGCCACCCCCTCCCCATCAACCCCTACCGCGGACCCAGAACAGAAACAGACCAAGAAAGCGCAGAAACATAGAAAAATAAGGCCCATAGAAACTAAATGAAAAATAAAACCCTCCCCCCACCCTACACCAATGCGGAGGCTACGGCCTACCCCCCCCCCCGGCAAAGTGTCTGTCGCCCATTAAAGAACCCGAAATATAGACCAAGAAAAAAGAAAGAAAAAGAAAAATGAAGAAAAAGGAAAGAAAACCCCTCACACTTGAAATATAGGGAGTGAGAAAAGAATAAACCAATCCACAACTCCCAGAAAAAGAGAAGGTGGGGAGGAGCCCACCCAATACCAGATCTCCCGGACTCCCAGCCATACAAAACCGTCACGCCGTGCAGAGCAGTAGATGCGGAAGAGATAGGTCCAAAAGAATGGCAGAATCAGTCACACTCAGATCCCCGGCCAGCACAAAGTACGCCCCCCCATCAGCAAGAGTAAAGAACATGACATAGCAATTACAAACTGAAGTGGGGAAAATCAGCACATTCAACGCAAGAAACATAGTAAAATGTTGTGCAATCTGGGTCCCCCACAGCCGGGCTAGCAAAACAAACGGGGAAAACACCCACAGCCCCGGCCCGTACAACAAAACCCCCCCAGGCATAGCCTCACTAAGAAGAGGGCCAGATCTATATGCTCTCGGTCACCCCGGCCACAAGTAAATCGTCCACCCCGAACACAACAGGACAGCCCTAAGCACACGAGAGAGTGGGGAAAGTCAGCACAGAGAACAGCGACACACAATGAAGAAGCGCCCCAGCCCGAATCCCACCCGCCAATCAAGCACACGGCCATAGAAAAAATGCCCCCTAGCCCTGGCCCGTCCGCAACCGTATCCCAGAACATGACTCCCTCAGAGGGCCCGCCCCCACTGAAAACAAAGAGACCAAATGGCCGTACTCAACATAAAGGAGATGGTCCTAGACAAAATGGACGCCACCGTTCCCAAACAGCGCCATCAAGCAAAAGGAGCTGCGCATTCAAAGCATCAGTGCGTTGCAAAGTACAATTTATCGATAACATCACAGAATAGGCGCAGTCGGCCAGGATAACCAGTTATTGTAGCAGCGGCTCCATGAATGCTGAGGGCGAGGCTGTTAGCCGCCTAGGGCAAGAGACATCGTAGTAGGGCTGGGGTAGTAAGATCGCAGTCCACAAAACCTTCCTCCCTGAACACCCAGTACAGTAGTAAATAGCAACACTAATACAGGCGGAGAAAGTCATCACACAGTGCGCGCTCGAGGCATGTACAAAACAGTCCCATTCCCGTTCTCGCCAGCCAGGTAGTCGATGGCAAAGAAAAGCAGCCTAGCCCTATCCCAATCGTGGATGCAACCCTGCATACAGTCCCCCAGGGAAACCCATCCCCTCGGATACAAAGAGACAATATGGCCGGCGAGAAAAGGTGAAACAGCAATTCACAGCGGTCAAGTAATCTGGATGCCAAAAAAAAAACCAATCCCAGACCCCGGTCAACCAGCCAAGAAGCCGATAACAGGAAAGGCAGCCTAGCCCTGGCCCGAACGTGGATACACCCCCAGATGCGCTTCCCCAGAGAGGCCCACCCACCGCAGAACAAAGAAGCAAAATGGCGAGAGATAGAACGAAAGCAATATGGGAGCGCAAAATGGCCGCAAAGAGTCACCAGGAAATCCGTCGAATGTAGCAGAAAGTTCCACAGAGACACCAGGAGTACACGAGTTTGTAGGCAGCAAAGTCAGGGGGCACAACACAGGAGCAGACGGTAGAACCAGCAATGCCACAGATAGATCCCGAGGCGCACACGATAATAAGTCCAGCCACAATGTATCACTCTTCACTGTAAGGGAAAACAAAGTATCCCGGGTGGAGTTGTCAGGCGGGCGATCTTGGGTGCCAACAAAATAGGAAGCGGGCTCAGGTGTCCAACAGGCCGGAGAAAGCGCTGTGTCCTCGTGCAGTGTAGGCGGGGGCAGGCGGCAGCTTTGCGGAACCAGATCGTTATTGTCCCACCGCAGCGCAGACGCCATGTCATCTAGCTTGCCTCCCAATCTTCCGTAGCAGTGGTGCATCTTCGCACGGAGGTCGCACAGAGCGGACAGAACGGTGCCAAGAGAAAATATAGGCTGTCCCACAGGTCCCGGGGGAATCTCTCGAACCTCGGGCTCACCTACAGGCGGGGCAGCACAGGTCGCTGGCGAGGACGGGCGCATCTCCCCACAAAACATGTCAGCACACAAAGCCATTATGGCAAAACCCCGGGACGTTCACCAGGATAATTAAAGCACTAGTATACGCCCTTTTAATGCTGGCGGGGTGCTATGTGCCGTGTCAGGGAGACACGCAGTGCAGGTTAGGCGCCCCCTGACAATCCCGGATAGAGAGGCATGGGGTCAGGCAGTCCTGGGCAATCCAACATGGCCGGGCAATCTTCTCCCCGTACCTTCAGCCTCAAACAAAGGCGCCGTTCCGATGGGGTAATGCAGCTTCGGGAGCGCCGCCGTCCCTCCGCCCGCTTTGAATCCCTTCAGGTGGTTGGGCTCAGGCAGCGCCTCTCAAGGGTCACGCCGGTGGTCCAGCAGCCAGCGCCGACGGAGCACTCCGGCCGACAGCAGGTCTCCGAGGCACGGCAGGATGAGCCCGTACAAGCGGGGTCCAGGGCTACGGACTGGCAAGTGGCTATCTCCGGTTGCCGGGCAGGTCGAGGGTCCGGGAAAGCACCGCCGGGATCAGCGCCGCATCGCACCCACTCTGCCGTCAATTCCGCCAGGATCAGAATCAGGATATCGGCACGGCTGAAAAGGACTGGCGGAGCCGGGAGCCTACAGGTCTGCTCCGGTCGCCATCTTGGCTCCTCCTCCGCCTCCAGCACTTTGGATTCTTTGTCCGGGGGAGGAGCTTCACCAGTGGTCTGCGAATTCACCCTTTTGCGTGCATTAGAAACGACCAGGGAGTCCAATGGCAACTGGCCCTTGATGTAGGTTGGATCGCCAGGTGCCGGTCGGTATTTGTTTTCAATTCTAGGATTGACTACCCTTGACCGTGTGGGTTCCTTGAAGATGTCCGCTGCATGTTTCAGGACCCCTTTTAGCATTGGGAGAGTTTTTACAGTCTTTTCAGCTGTTGAAAAAGTGTCAAAGAGGAAGTCCACCTCCACAGGGTCAGCATGCAGTTCAACGTCGTGGTTCTTTGCCGCCCTCTCGATTAAGGCATTAAATGCAGCAGAATCCTCAGTGGGAGAGGTCTTGACATTGTATACCTGAGGGTCAAGGGCGGGTTGCTGATCCCCTTGGTCCCCTGTGTCCACCCATGAGTCCTGTTGTTCATCAGGATCTGTGTGGGCCGGGAAGTTGTATTCCTCGTCCTGATCCCCAGCATCCCCGGCATCAGAATAAGTCGGTGAGGGTGTGGCAACTCTTTGAGTCCAAGGAGCCAGCGGTTCGACCAAGACCGGTGAATCCGAAGCAGGCTTTTTGCGCTTTAGAGGAATGGTGTATGACTCCAAAGGCGTTGTCGCAGTAATTTTCCGTTTGTAAAGCGTAAGCTTCCCGGTGTCGGCATCGATGAAACGCTCCGACTGATCCTCCACCAATGGTGGTCGATGCTTCAAGCCCCCAGCTGGGAGAGTAGGCTTCGACCCCGCAGCACCTTGCAAGTTCGCTTCGGGCACCGACCGTGGTGCGAAGGCCTTCGGTGCCACCTTCGGCGGCAACGTGAAGAGGATTGGCGTCGATGACTTAGAGGTGGGGACGACTGCTTCGGTGCGGAAGGCGCCTTGGGGTCTTCTGCTGAAGCCTTGTCCCCGATACGTTTTAGGGAGTCCGAGACCTGCTTCGTGAAGGAAACGGACGGCTTCGTCGACACGACAGACGATCTTGGTCCACCAACGTGTGAAGACTCGAGCGTCGATGACTTGGGCTGTTCGGCCGAGGCTTTATCGCGTCGGCGGCCTGGGTAACCGTTTTTAGGGCCCCAGTCTCCGGCTCGACGCCCTTGCTGGTCTTCGGCTCGACGCCCTTCTTGGACTTCGGCTGGACGCTTTTGCCTGGCTCCGGCTCGACGCCCGTCCTGGACTTCGGCTCGATGCCCTTGCTCGACTGTGGCTCGACGCCCTTCTTGGACTTCTGCTCGACGCCCTTGGTCAGCTTTGGCTGGACGCTTTTCCCCGCCTTCTCCGGCTCGACAGCTTTCTTCGGCTTGGGTTGTCCCGACACCTCGGAAGACGAGGGTGTCGACGGGGGAGCAGACGTTTTCGGTTTCGATGGCGTTTGAACCACTTTCGGTAGCGTTGACACCGAAGGTTTCACTTTCGGTTTCGTCTTGGACAATGGCGGCTCCGCCGAAGTGTCCGAAGCCGGGCCGGGAGGCGGGGCCGTGGAACCTGGTAGAAGGTCTTGGGTAAGGCCGATTGGCGATCCCTCGACCTGAGCCTTTGTAAGTGTTCGAACGGGGCATAGCTCTTCCTCCGAGCTATCTTCCATGGCCCCATAGGCCTCATTGTCGTCTTCTACCTCGTCGACGACTTCTTCTACGTCTAGGCCTTCGACATCCACTTGATAGTCGTAGTCGATATCCTCCGCTGGAGGTGAAATCTGCAGCTGAACTTTGTGTTCGTCTGCATCCTCGTTGTCGAAGATGTCCGCCGGGGCCGACTGCCGGGCCTCCATGCGCGCCACGCGCCGAAGCCGAATCGTCTTCTTCGAACGAAACCGTGAACAAGCCATACAGTTGGCTTCATCGTGGTCCGGCGACAGGCACTTGTTGCACACCGGGTGGACGTCGATGTGTGGGTACTTCGACCCGCACACGGGACACTTCTTGAACGGGCTCCGTTCTATGTCGCGTTGTCGAGGGTCTTGCTGCGTCGACTGGGCCTCGAGCACCAAAGAGTCACGCGACTCCCTGGATGTCCAACTCGGGAAGCAAGTCTGAACAGAAACGGGCACCGAACGCAAACAATACCGACGATAAGAAAAAGGCCTTTTGGCCTCGAAAAAGTTTATTGTCGATTCCGAACAGGAGAGAACGAAATTACATCCGAACCCAATGGCGGAAAAAAACAATCTGGGGATGGAGTCGATGCCCATGCGCACTGTAGTCCAGGGGAGGAGCCACCTATCTCGTGATACTTCGAAGACTCTTCCAGGACAACAATGTGCAATCATCCGGACCCAACACTAGGCGGCGATCTATGCTATAGATATGAATTCAGCAGCCCACATGCCTCGAACCTGTGTTTATGGGCCAGCAGGTGATCCAACATACTGGTCGGAGAGACGGTTCTTGGGCAGTCACCTCCGGCTCCAATATATATTAGAAAGCCGGCTGCAACAGAAAATCCCCCTACTGACACAGCCAGTGTTTGCTGAAATAATCAACATCCCCACTCAGAAACCTACGCTGGGAGGGTAGACTGACGTGAGAGATGCCCCTGTGGTGCAGAGCCCCCAGTCGGATGTGTTGCAGTTAGATGGGTTCCTTGGATTGGAATTCCTTTGTGATTACTACCCTGGGCCACGTCCTGACAGGTGCAGACATGATGGACTTTATACAGCTTCAAGTTGACTTTGTGCTGGAAAAGTCCTGATTACAGGCATCTACAGCCTCACTGTGCTTTGAGACTATACCTGAGAGGGTGAGAAGACATTTGAGAATTCAGCCCCCTGGAGGCGAAGCTAATGATCAGTCCCCTTCTTGACCAAGGCCGCATTTCCCTAATCTATAAGTGTTTAGTGATCAGTACCCCAGACACTTTTAAAACACATAGGGAACAGTGGGGTGACTTGGGGATGTTTGATGAGAGCGAGTGGACAACCTCTTTTATGAGCCCTAGAGAGCCTGTCTTGACTGTGAGGTTTCGTCTTATACAGTTCAAGTATCTACACAGTGTATGGCGAATGAATAAAATACATGACCCAGCTTGTTTACGATGTGGGGAGGCTGTGGGAGATTTTCTCCTTTCTGTCTGGGGCTGCCATGCCCTTCACCCTTATTGGAATCATATCGAGGTGACGTTTGTAGCTGGCGTTGGCCAGACATTTGCCCTCACATCAAAGATAGCCCTCCTAAACATTCTGGACAAGGAAGGATTTCCTCATACCAGGGGTGGCAGCCAACATCTCCTGATATAGGGAGGTGGTGTGCTGAGATGGACCTGTGTTCTGTAAGGGATTCATTTATATACAAAGCCTGGGGTTGCCCATGAAAGGGTGCAGGTGGGAGGCAGCATTATTGGCAGAGGACAGTGTGAACGATGTAGGTTATGGATCCTCCAGATCTGGGTAATGGGGGGGCATTGCCTGAAGGCAACGCCAATGATGCATCAAGTGAACTATGTTTTCTTTTCTTCTTTCCATTTTGGATAATCATTTGTTTAATAACTTATAAAATCTTAATAAACAGATTTTCTTTTTTTTTAAAAAGCAAAAAATCTGTTTTGTCAAAACAGTTTACTTTGTATGCACCCTGTGAAAGCGGCTTTAGATGACATGGGATGGCACAATGTGGAGCAGTGATGTATCACAATTTTCTAACAGCAGCCTCTCCTTTCATCAGCTGCAACTTTTAACTCGATTGCTTTCATATACAAAATACATCTTTTCACTAGATACTGGCTGTCTTGGTAAATAACATATGTTCACAGAGCTGCTGCATACATGGCAACATGTGGGAATCCCAAGAGCGAGATTTTAGAGAGAGCAATGCCTTTGCCCATTGATTTATGCTGGAAATAGCAATATTTCAAAATCTGAACAAAGTTATTTACATTACAGTAGTCACCTCCTGGAAATTAGAAACTGACTACAGTGCTCTACTTCTGTGTATATTAAAAAACTGATTACGTGTATTTTGTATTGCTGGAGACACACAGAGTAGATTCCAGGTTTTTGATTGCACTTCTGAGATCATTTACACAATCTTTGATTGCTAGATTTCTCGATGGACCTCATCTGCACCTTACCTCCGAGCTCAGTGATTCCCACCGATGACTTTGCTCTATCTGAGGAATGTCCTCACAGGAATCCTTCAAAAACTTCATTTGGTTACTCTGCTTTCGACTAAATTTCTTCATAAAGGTTCTGAGGTCAGTAATGTAGCTGGTGAGGATATCCATGCAGGACTGCAAGCACTCATCAAGCTCTGTAGGAATTATCAGAACAAACAAGACAAGGTGACAAACGCACAGTGTGAAAAGCAGATAGTATGATGCTGGACAGAGAGGCCTACAGAGTCCAAGTGATAAACTGGTGAGGTGGGATAAAGCAGAGGCTGACACAGTAACTACTTGCCCATGGAATTGTGAGGCAGTCCATTTAATGCAGATAGTATTATTACATGGCTGCAAAGGAGGGAATTAATCAAGAAAGAGAAAGGTAGACTTCCAGAGAGAGATTTAGGAGGGATTAGGTGGTCAAAAGTTACCCACATGTGTTGTGCTATGTAACAGAACACGGACTGTTTGCTTAGAAGGGTTAGAGCGGCAGTTGCTATGTTGTCAGGGATAATGACTGCTAATTATTTTAAAACTGGTGCCGTTTTTAATGTTTCTGGATGTACACGTTGATGGTTGTAATAACTGCATAAAGTAACTGCTAGAGACTGCTAAATTGTTGAGGTACTGCCATAGCTGCTTGGCTTTGAAGATGGTTACATTGGTTTGCTGGTTAACCAGTATAGAACAGTGACTACTTGGTTCAGCACCTATGCTGCACCTGAATACCAACCAACTTTAATTGTGACATCTGGGTGGTTTAGATTTAAAGTTTAGGCATATAAACTAGCTGGATTCGCATAACCGCTATCCAACATTCCTGATTTGCCCCGATCAAGCCCAAGGCCTTGTCAAATGTAATTCTAAATAGCTAGTTTTTTAGATTAAGTATAATGTTGGTTACTAGATTAATCAGGAAAGAATGGGCTGCTTTGTTGGTCGGAGTAGAAAAGAGGGGCTTACTGGTGTTCTGGTAAAATAAAAAAATCTGTCCATGTGGATTGTATGTGCTTTTATCGGAAAACCGTCATCAAGAAAGCCGATTAAATGTTTGCATAAAAACAATCTTGACCAATGTTTTTCTATCAAGAAAGGGTTTCTCCAGGTTGACAAAACCAAGCTGACAAAAGCCTTTCTAGATGAAAAATTCCTTTATCTTTTGGCTGTTTTTTCTATTCTGCTTCTTCAAGGTCAACTTCCCCCATTTAACTGCCTGTACTTTTCTTTTTAGTAAGGAGGGGAAGGGGTGCCCCTTACCTTCCTGAACTTTTCAACCTTCCACCTGCGTGCTATGCCCCTTTTGCTACTGAGCCACCCACTTTGCTCCTTTAAAAAAAAGAAAAGTCCTCTATGTCCACTCCCTTTTGTGGTCTTACCCCTTCTTCATACCTTCTTCTTTCATCCTGCATGGTAGTTTTTTTTTTAAAGTAGTAGGTCAAAGCAGACCTTTATTTTTTTGTAGTAAAAGTATCTCGTCATTTTAATTTTTCTCTAAAATGAAGTTACATCATCTCCACCAACACCTGCCCTGAATGGTATTGTATCCTTTGCCCTTTCTCCTTCAAAAGTTGTCTTATTGTCTTTTCCTTCTATTAGTTTTGTGAGACCCTACTCTATTGCTACACACACACTTTATAGTTGAATTGATCACCAACGGCCAGTGGATGTAGGTGGGTTGGCGATGTATCTTATTTTGCCTTATTACTAATAAAAAGATCTAAAACCTAAAATTAAGTTAAATCAGTCTGTTTTCATCAGTCTGACTCTTCATTCTAGAAATTCATCAAAATGACAGATTACCATCAAGGTGATCAGATTAGTGTGGAAAGTGGGCTCTTTATATAGTGGACCAAACCAAGGAAACTGTGTAAAGAGTCCAGGCAACCCTTATTGGTTTATAGAGGCAAAACTGTGAACACTAAATGCTCTCTTTTGAGGTAGTGCAAGTGAGCAGTTTAGAGGGTAGTGATAAACATTTGTTGTATTCACAGAGGCAATAAATGAGACGCACTCAAGAATAAATTAGAGACCAATTTCAAAAAATAAGATGTTATATACATTTTCATACTAAGAACTTTGTTAGCAAGTTAGTACTTTTTATAAAAATATACATTTTTACAGGTAAGTAAATAGTTAAATTCAATGAGTATTTACACAGCAATGCTTCCCTATGGGAGAAAAGGCATACGTTGCATACAGTTATTTATGGTCAATTTCTGTGGGTCTCCGCCGGGACTTAGGATCGTAGGGGGCCAAGGTTCAAAGTACCACCAGCAGTTACTCGTTACCTACCCTAGGGCATCGACGTGCAAAGGTGCTGGTCAGGTTGGTAGCCGTGTGCGCTACGCCAGTGGAAAGAAGGGGGGACACCAAGAAACAGGCTGCAGAGGGGGACTTGGAGACAAGTCCAGGAGCTCCCAACGGGGAGGCTCGGGTCACAAGGGTCCTGGGAACAAGGGGGCACAGCTGGTTCATCGGTTTCGGGTTGGGGGTGCTCAGTGCAGAGCGGAAAGGTTGGCTGGGCTCTGTGTGTCCTGGAGCCCTGCGGTGGTCGGTCTCGCCGGTTGAGGGTGCAAAAATGTGGACTGCTGGGCCACTCTGGAAATGGGTCTCTGCGGTGCTCAAGTCCCTCGACGGCTGCTCGGTCTCAGTGTAGTGGGAGTCTGGACTGGACTCAGATTGCAGGGGAGTTGCTCCTCTACTCTTAGGGAGATTGCAGACAATTTGCAAAGGGCTGGCAATCTCCCATGGTTCTTAGAAGATGTTCAGCTGCAGGACGAATCGCTGGTTAGGATTGCCAAGACCGGTGCAGGCAGGTAGGGTTTGGAGCCAAAGGTCCACAGCAAGTCTTCAGTGCTCGCTTTTCTTGTCTCTCGTCTTTGCCCTCTTTGTCTGGGTCCGTTGAATCTGATTTCCTGCCATCAGCGGTGCCGCTAAATAGTCAACTTAGGGACGTTAAGGGGAGTGGCTGGTAGTAGCCATGGGCTACTTACCGTTAGGGTGGCTACACCCTCATTATGACTACTTCCTGTGGGGAGTGAGCATAACCTTGACCAGGTGAGGCTAATTCTGCCAAAAAAAAGATAGTGGAATTCTAAGTTTTGTGTTCACCTCGGGTAGCCCACCTTAGGGGTGAAACTTGACTTTGGGAGGAACATGTCTCCTGCTAGCTAATTTTCCTGCTTTCCTGGTGCCAAATGGGGCCAGGTCAGGGGTTTGCATTTCTTCTCTAAGGTGCCATATGGGTGCTTGTATTAATAAATCCATCACTGGAATCAGCGTGGGCTTATAAATACAAGATGTTTTATTACAAACATCTCTAGTTTCAGTAAAGCCATTGTGTAGCTGGGAACCTCGCAAATACCAGTGTGTAGCACATGTTCTCAAAATGGCTTCCCTGTTCACTGGTAATCTCTAAGAATCTCAGATATGTCCACACATCTAGTACATTGCTCCCTGCCTTAGAGATGCAAGACCTGCTGTAGGGGTGGCTTATCTATACTGCATGCAGTGTCTGCAGGCATGGCACAGGAGGTGTGCCATGTCGTGTCTTCACTTTTCTCTGCACCATGACACGCAGCCTGCGATGGCAGTTTGCATGAGGGTGCTGATGTGTTTCTTATGGTGGCACAATAAATCTTGCAGTCCTTAGGGACCCTCTTTAGTGTCCGTGTCCTAGGTACCAGGGGTACCATTTACTAGGACTTACGTGGGGTGCTATGGGTATTACCAATTGGGGAACAATTGTACAGTTTTAGGGAAAGAGATCTGGCACTGGGGACTCTGATGCAGTTTTGACAGAGGATCATTGGGTTCCTGCTATTGGATACCAGGCAGGAGACCATGTAAAAAACAGGGACACTTCCTAGAGTTAGCACAGTAACTGTCAAGTGGTTCAAGTACAATGCTGGCTGCTTGGTTGTTCAAGGGACAATGGTATTGGCTTGGATGTTTAAGATAAACTGGTGACTACTGAGCTGGCTGCTCCACCCTGCCATTAGCTAGGGTAATATGGAGGATGCTTGGTTACTCAAGGTAGACCAGTGACCGCTGGGTAGTGACCGCTGGGTTGCTCAGGGAAAAATGGGCAATATTTTGGTGGTCAGAATGGTGACTTCTAATTAAGTTAGGGTAGGGTAGAGTGTGCTTAACTGGTCGTGGTAAAATTGTGGCATAATATTCAATCAGGCTAAAAGAGTGAGCGCTTGTCTGCAGAGGGCAAAAAATGTTATGCCTGCTGCTTGGTTAGGCTGGCATTGTGGCTTGAAAAAAAGCATTGGTAAAACCATGACCGATTTGTTAAACATCAAACATGAGGCTGGATGGTTTAAGGTTGGGATGGACCCTACAATATGTATTTTTTTATTTGAGGACAAGAGAACATGGTGAAATAAAACATACCAATTTGGTGCATTTTCACTTATGGGAAAGTTTGCTTGTCGAATGGCAGAACAAACATTATCTTGGTAGACGACTGAGAAGTAGCGAAAAAGTCATAACAGAATGGTTGACCACTGGGTGGTTTGGTTGTCCAAGAGAAATCATATTTATTGTATTACAGAACAGAACATGGGTGAAGAAGGACAGTGCTGGTAGAACAATAGTTGTTTGAATGCATAGGGCAGGAGTGTGGTGGTTGGGCAGATTATGGTAGAAGGACTGAGGTGGGTTGGTAGGTCACTGTGGAACAGAAGTACATCATTGGTCAGTGTACGCCTGCGGCTGCTTGATTGGTTAGGAAAGGCTACATAAATTGCCACCGTAGAATGGTGGATACTCGATTGGTCAGATTAGAATGACTGATGCTTGATTACTCAAGAAAGAAAATTTACTTTTTGCTTTGCCAGGGAAGAATGAGGGCTCAACGGCCAGTAAGGAAATAACAATTGTTTACTGATCACATCATATCACTGATGCATGCTGCCCCAAGGATAACATGGGAAGTTCCATGTCTGCACCGCAGTATGGACAGGAATATAACAGAAGGAACAACTCACCATCAGCCTGGTTGCAGACATCCTGCACTTGTTTGCTGAGAAATTTCAGGGTCAGGTTTAGAAGCTGTTCCGAGAATGGCTTACTCTGAGTTTCCAGATCATTTTCCCTGATTGCAGAGCAAAGCAAATCTAAGGCAGGCCTCAGTGACTCCATACCTAAAGAAAAAGAACACATTCTAAACAGTTCCGAATCATGCTGCACTTCGAGATAGGGTCGCAACCATAACAGTAAACATGTGTACAACTCTCCACGCAGTGTGGGTCTGAATTTGATAGCATGCGCTGACACCACTAATGAAAAAGTAAGTTATACATACTATCATGCACTACTCTGTACAGGAAATCACCTAACAACAGAAGTATGAAATTATAAGAGATGAACAGGCCAATGACTGCATTGTAAGGGCAATTCTGGTTTCTCTCTCCTTCATGAGCTGCCTTATACTTCATCAGCAATCTGGCCAGTACGTGTCACTGTGAAAGTTTCCTTCCACAATAAGCTCTTACTTCATGAGCAAACTGAATTCAAGCAGTAATTGTCACTGTCAGAGATCCTGCCTGAGCTACCCTCCATAAAAGCAATGCTAGGGAGCCACACTCTCTAGTCAGGCCAGCAGGTATCAAGATAAAAGCAAGAGAGCATACACGGTTATGTGATCTTTACAATTATACAGAACACCGAAGGAGGTTCTCAGGGCTGCAGTATCATTGTGCTGTGCGTTTACTCACTTCTTAAGTACACCTCAGATATGGTGCTCTTTGGCAGAGTCTCTGGCTCTTCACACTGGACTGTTGAACTGAAAATGTTCTCCTTGCTCTTCAAGAAAAAATCAACTGTGTCCAGCTGGCGATTTTTTAATCCTGCCTAGAACACAAGAA
The DNA here is from genome assembly GCF_964261635.1 of Lissotriton helveticus. Lineage (NCBI taxonomy): Eukaryota > Metazoa > Chordata > Amphibia > Caudata > Salamandridae > Lissotriton > Lissotriton helveticus. The sequence continues at coordinate 1,931,499,651 of NC_136061.1, forward strand.
TGGAAATTAGCATTAGAGATGAAATAGTAGCCTCTTTTACTCGTTGTGCCATTTCATTTTCCATTGCTTTTTTTAATGTTGTGGGCCAAGACCCAGAGCGGTCATGCGCCCGTTTATTTATCCCCAGGGGCGTGCCCGCCCTCTGGGGTGATACACAGTGTAACACTGTAGTGTTCGGGCCGGGTGGCTCTGACACTACAGGTATGTTTTGGCTATGGAACTAGTACATGTGATCTCTAATCTCAGCTTTATAAAAGAATTACAGAGCTTTCAATCCCAGCAGGACTCAGTAGCTCAGCAATTTGTTTGTAGGTCTGGAATTAGCCAGACGACCCATTGTTTGTTATTAAAATGATATGTATAATACCATTATAAGGGCTTTCAGCCAGTCCTCTTTAGCCATTGGACTGTTATTGAGTCATTCACATTCTTTTTTTTAAACTTTATTTGTAAATTTTGTCAATTACAAACAGCGACATTTTGCCTCAGAATAAGGCGAGGGCAGAAATACAGTTAGAAATGTACGTTTGCATGCCTGACATCGCAGAAACAGCTACCATATCAAGAAAAATAAGAGTCCAACTGGTCATGCAATGTTCTCAGAGCCAAATATACCAAACCCAGATCTTGTATCTACCCGCAGGGCAACAGTCGCCTGCCAACAATGAGGTAGCCACTGGGAATGAAGGGGAAGGGAAGACAAGGGGGGAAAAGGTCAAGGAGGGTGGGGTGGAAAACCTCTCTGGCCGAGCTTAAAAGGGTGGTGCGCAGGTGCATGGGTCAGCCCCCCCCTTGCCGCTGACTTCTCCGTTCTCGCCTACCCATCTGCTGCAGGGACCTGTGCTTGGTCAACCTGGTGTGTGCATAAAAACTTTGCAATGGTTCCCATATGTTCTAAAGGCACGCTTGTTCAGGCACCATTAGTTCCCAGAACTCGGAAAGCTGGGTGTGGCAGAAGGCTGCTCTCTGAACCAATCATCCCTATGCGGCTTGCGCCTGCGGCCACAACAGATCGCCAGACGTCTCTTCCCCAGTAACAACATCATGGCCCCAAGTCTCCTATTGTCTTTAGGGAGGTTTTTGACATATCCTAGAAGAGCTGTCAACAGGGTGCCCTCTATCCTACATCCCAGCATTTCATCTAGTGCATCAAACACACATCTCCAGTAGCTTGCCACCTCCTTGCATTCCCATGCCAGGTGCATAACGTAGGCCTCAGGCATTCCACTTCAGGCACAGCGCGCATCCGCACTCAGCCCCGCCCTGCACAGCCACACAGGAGGTCTGTATAATTATGGAGGAATTTAAAAATGAATAAGCCTAAGCCTATAGTTGGGCAACATATCTCTAGATTGCATACAACAATATGTCCATACACCCTCTTCGAAAGGGGCTGCCAGGGTTTCCTGCCATTCATGCTACGCAGAGGGTACACTTATTGGGGAATCGCACTGCATGCCAGAGTAAAGACGGGTTATAAGTTTGTGGGGTGAAGGATTGGATAAAAATGCTTCCAGAACGTAGAACGTTGGCGGCGCTACCGTGAACAAAGCGTAGTGTGTCCGCAGCTGATAATATGTCATCCTATCCAGGAGGCCCTTGTGTTTGTCTCCCAATGCGGCATCCAGGTCTATAAAGACACCGGCTGGAAACACTAGTCCCAGCGTATGCAGCTGAAGCTTACGCAGTCGCTGACAGACCCCTGCATCAGCAGTGAACGGCAGCGCCGGTTGTCTGGTGAGTGGCAACGAGGGTGCAAATAAAGTGTCTAGGGACACCCTGCGACGGAGCATCTACCATGCCCAGACCGTGCATCCAACTGTATCAATCCAAGCCCGTGGGCGACTCTGGGGTCGGAACAGCACCATATGCAGCGGGGTTGGGTCCGATTGGTCACTCTCAGGGGCTGTATGCCCTATCAATGGGGTCGGTATACTCAATGAAACGCAAATTGGGCCTGTGCACAGCAATGGTACAATTACACATTTGGCGCACCAAGCCTTCCCTGCTTGAACGGGTGCGTAAGTCTCCCAGGCCACCCGTGGCTGTCCACCCGCCCAGGCCAAAGAGATCAGATTTGAGTGAAGCCCTTTCTTGAATTCCACCATGAGAGGGAGCACAAGACTGATGAAAGTGTATAGGAACTTGGGCAGTATCACCATCTTGGCAATGGCGATACGGCCAGCCAAGGAAAGAAGGAGCATCTTCCAGCAGGGTAACCGACTTTCCAGCCACTCGATGAGCCTGCCGTAATTATATCGCTACAGCTCCTCGTGATCTCTGCTGACCCAAATGCCCAAGCTTTTCACTGGAAAGTCCGCCCATTTTAGTGGAAACTCTGACTAGAACGTGTCCGTGCCAGCTGTAAACGAGAAAATCATAGATTTTCCCAAGTTTATGGTGATACCCGAGAGGCTGCCAATCATTTGCCATTGCCTAACTCCACTAATTGGCCTAGTTGCTTGGCTCACCATTTTGCTTGGATATGCCTTCTGGCCTTGTTGCGAAATGCATAGGACTGTCCCTGCTGACCACACAGCATGGCTCCATGTTTAGCCAATCTTCATGATCCTCCTCATAGCTCTGCTAACACAAGGTTCTTTTGGCTTTGCAGCATGGGTCTGTCTACTGGCTATATTAGTGGGTTTCACTTTAGGGATCTACAGGTCAACCCAATCTTCTGGTTCTGTCTTCATAACCTGTTTTTATACACTGTACTGGACGATTCGCCGACCTAGACTCAAAACAATAGCCCATAAGTGATCAAAATAATAAGCATTTAATGGCAAAGGTATCAATGCTGCTAACTAGTAGCAGGCTGAACATTAAAAGATGCTTTATATGGGGGGGCGTGGCTTGACCGGCAACAATGGCGGTCGTGTAGAGCGTGAGCTCTGACCAGCCGTCATTTTTCCTGCGATATAATCCTGGCCCTGAGCATCTACGAGGGCAAGGAAGATTCCTATGGGGTTCCCCGGCCTGGGGGCATTGTCCGGTGGCAGCGGCTGAGTGCGGGCGGGCCGGGTGACGCGCCGAAGCCCCGGTGACGAGGGGCAGCCTGCAGAGTCCGGCGAGGCCCGAAGCCGGGACCTCGTTTTTCGTGCCGCCAGCCGGGGGCTCACAATTGGCGGCTCCCGCGAAGCGGCGCGGCAGACCCAGACAGCGCGCGGCTCGTCCTGTTGCCCGGGGCTGAGCTCGCCTGGCATTTTGAGAGGCGAGGGAGCAGGATCGCCGCCGGAGTGCAGACGACAGCGGGACGGCGCCAGTGAGGGCCGGGAGAAGCCTTGCTCCGTGGTGGCATAGTGGGAGCGGCAGACAACTTGAGTCATCCGCATATCCCTCGGTGGGCCTGGAGCGTGGAGGGGGCCCGGGACTCTGCAGTTTGACGAGTTGTGTCCCTCGGCGGCGGTGGCGGCTTGGTGGGCCGCGCGGTGATTCCGGGCGCTGCGGTGAGTGGAGTGAGCAGGCCACCCCTCCTTCTCCTTCCCGCGTCAGGCCTCATAGACAATAGTCCTTTCCTGGGACTGTGGAGCTCGGGGGCTAGATCAGGCCCCGGTGGGAGGCTGGTGGACCCCTGGGACCTACGAAGCGGTGTGTGTGCCGGTGGCTCGTCGGAGCTGCTGCTGGGGCTGGCTGCTCCGGACCCCTGGCGGGGGGGCCTGCCACCTTGATACGTGGCCCCTGGCCTACTGGACTCTGTGGCGCTCAAGCAGCTTGTCACCTGCGACCGCGGGCGCTGGGGCTGAGCGACCTGCTGCCCCTCGGCGTGGGCCCCTTGTGGACTTACCTGTTGGTGGAGCAGTTTTTGGCCGCGCCTGCGGTGGCGAGCATTGGAGTGGGGTGCCATACTGCCTGGAGCGCCCTACACTGACACGATGACGCGGGGCCAAGCTGGAGGCAGCCACACCAAGCAGGGGACCCTCGATAAATTTACTGAGGCGGGCCAGGGGGCTGGCGGCGGGGGTTCGCAGACCTCTGCGCCGGACAATGCGGCGCTGCTGGCGGCCATAACGCAGTCCAGGGATATGCTGGATGCCAAGATTGGGGCTTTTGGGGCTGATGTCACACTGCTCCGCCAGGATCTGAGGAATGCGGTGGAGCGGATCACCGGCACGGAGACCCGAATTTCTGTGGTGGAGGATGGTGTGTCCATATTGAAAAAGAAGGTGGCGGCCATGGAGAAGATACAAAAGGGACTGGCCGGGAGGGTCGAGGACGCGGAGGGGCAGGCCCAACGTAATAACCTTCGCTTTGTGGGATTTCCGGAGGGATGTGAAGGTGACAATGTGGAGCGCTTTCTGGCCCAGTGGCTGGAGGGCTGGCTTCCCCCGGACACGCTATCACGCTGCTTCGTAGTGGAGAGGGCTCACCGGGCTCTTATGCAGAAACCCCCAGTAGGAGCACGCCAGCGGCCGATTATCGCCAAGTTTCTGAACTACTCCGATCGAGACGTAATCTTGCGGCAGGCACGAGTGAAGGTCTCTCTCACGTATAACAATGCAACTATCCTCATCTTCCCGGACTACACGCGGTTAGTGCAGCAGCAGCGTCAATCCTTTCTAGCAGCCAAGGCTCGCCTTCGTGGCCTCAAGCTTCAGTATGCCTTGCTCTATCCGGCGCGGTTGCTGGTTATCTACAAATCCCGCACACTGTTCTTTGATACCTTGGAGGAAGTATTCCACTGGACGGATGAAACAGTGAAAATCCGAGTCAACGCGGCCCAGGGAGGAGAATCGGACTCCTCTTCAAGTGGAAAGGCCCCGGGGATCTCAGGAGTCAGCAGCGTCATCGCAGGCGATCGAGGTCTGGACGCGGTTCACGCTCTGGCTCTGCATCTCGCCGAGGGGACCCGGCGTCGACACAGCAATCAGATGTGCCTTGAAATCTGGGACTGTTCTATAAAACTGTATGTATGGTATTCATGGATGCTCAGGTGCGCAGCTTACTAAGGCTGGGAGCCTGACCCAACAGGTGTGGGTGGGAGGGAGTGAGAGCCCCGTTTCATGGGTTATCACTTGGGGATCCATTGGAGGGTGTGGTGCTTGTTCTCCCGTTCGGGACTGGGCTGCGATCCGACCGCAACAGGTGCTTCCATGTTTGGGAGGTATGGGGTGGGGGGGCAAAAGGGGGGGTTGGGGTTGGGATTTGGGTTTGGGGGAATTGTTTGCGCTTGTTGTGTTGCTGTATATCTGCCACCTTCTCTACATGCCGAGCCTTGGGGACACCTGTAGCTTACATGGCAATATGGTGTTATGTCCACGGCGGAGACGGGAGGGCGGGTAGAGTTGGAATGTGCGGGGGGTGTTAGACAAGGTAAAACGAGGGGCTGTTCTCCAATATGCTAAGAGGGCGGGGGTGGATGTCTTACTGCTTCAGGAGACTCATCTACTAGGTACAAAGGCATTATGTCTCCAACGGTTTGGGTTTGCTCAAGTGTACCACTCGGGATTCACGAGAGGATCTAGGGGGGTCGCTATTCTTATACACCGGAGGGTGTCCTATATACACGATAGACTCTGGACTGATCCGCAGGGCAGGTACGTTTTTGTGCATGGCAGGGTAGGGGAGGACAGGATTACCCTGGGTTGTGTATATGCCCCGCTGACGCTACAGTGGCCGTTGGTGGAGAAGCTCATGTCCCTCTGGTGTGCCATGCCTGATGCCCTCTCTATAGTAGGGGGGACTGGAATAACGTCATGGATCTAGGTAGCGATAGGTGGCGGAGTGGGGTGGTAAGTGAGGGAGGGGGGGGTGGATCCCACCACCAAACTACATGCCCTGGTTACAGGTCTTGACTGGATGGACGCCTGGAGGTATAAACATGGGTCACGTAGGGAATACACTTATCTTTCCACAGTCCATGACTCATTCTCCAGACTGGATTACATTTTTGTCCCAAGAGGGTTGGCCCATAGAGTCATGTTAGCTGATATTTTGCCGAGAGTCCTGTCCGATCACTCACCGGTTGCTCTTATCTTTAGTGTAGGCCCGGCCAGGCAACCGTTCCGGTGGCAAATGTCGGGGTGGCACTTCCTGCAGGATGGATACAGGAAATATATATAACCAAAGAAATAGATCACTACCTCTCCTCAAACGCGGGCTCGGTGGACTCCCCGACTACCCTTTGGGAGGCTCTGGGGGCGGACATTTCCTGGTGTGTTGCGGCCCGCAGAGAGCGATGGAGAGATTTAGTGCAGTGCGAGGGGGATCTAGAGGAATTGGAGCGTAGAAGCCGTGAGGTGGGCGGAGGCCCAGCCAGACGGCAGTTAGTCTTGGCCCAACAGCAATATACAGCGGTCTTGATGGAGGAGGCGAGGCAGGCCTGGCTGGCCACTCGTAGCCGAGTGTACCAGTGGGGGGACAAATTATGTAAGATGCTACACCGCTTGTGTCAGGGTACTATACACGCCCAACCGCTGCCACGGATTTTGGACACCGAGGGGGCGCCCATACTTGAACCACCGGCGAACGCGGAGAGCTTTGCTATGTACTATGAGGGGCTATATGCCTCCCAGGAATGTTTGGCGGTGGATGTAATCCAGCGCTTTATCGACGATCTCCCCCTGCGGGCGGTCTCGGATGAGGTGCGGGACCGTCTGGACGTGCCCCTGTCCGATGACGAATTGGGTGCGGCTCTGGGTGAGCTGAACCCTGGTAAGGCACTGGGCCCAAATGGCTTCCCATGCGAATTTTTACAGCGATTTTATGTGCAGCTGGGTCCGCGCCTCCGTCCGGTCGTGGAGGAGGCGTGCGAGGGAGAGGTGCTCCCTCCGGATTGGCGGCACACGGAGGTGGTGGTCTTTCTGAAGCCGGGTAGACCCCCCCTGAGACTCACGCGTCGTACCGCCCGATCTCGTTGCTCAATATCGAAGCCAAAGTTTTGGCTAAGGCTCTGGCCAATAGACTTAAGCCCCACATCACAGATCTGGTCCACCCAGACCAGGCGGGCTTTATGCCTCAGCGGGCCACTCGTCATAACATTCGGCGTTGCCACATCGGCCTGGAGGAGTTTGGGGGAGCAGGCAGCCCTTTTCTTGGCGGACATGGACCGAGCGTTCGACTCCCTGAGCTGGACCTATTTGTTTGCCTTATTGCGACGTCTTAACTTGGACCCACGCTTCTTAGCGTATATACAGCTGCTCTACACTGATATTACGGCTTCGGTGCGCGTGGGGGGCGCGGTGTCCTGATCTTTTTCGGTGCGGCGGGAAACGCGTCAGGGCAGTCCCCTTCCCCCTATTTATTTGCACTCGCCATGGAGCCCCTTGCGGCGTGGGTGCACATAGATGCCCAACTTAAAGGCTTTCGTTGGTCGGCGGGTCTGACTGATAAAATAGCGTTATACGTGGACGATGTCTTGTTTTTTTCTCACTGACTTTGATCGCCTGCTGCTGCGCATATTACAGATTTTTGGTGAATCGTCTGGCCTGTATAGGAATCCGGGTAAGTCCACGCTTTGGATACTCGGTGGCCAGCAGCAGGTGGGAGGGTGGGCGTCTTGCCTTCAGCTGGCGACGGGAGGTGTGAAATATTTGGGGGTCTACCTATCGGAGGAGGCGGCTGCCTCCCGAGAGCGCAACCTCGCCCCGGTATGGGATCGCACGCGCGAGGACATAAAAGTTTGGTCCCGTATACCATTGACTACCTATGGCAGGTCCGCTATTTTTAAGATGGTTGCACTCCCTCGTCTGGTGTATCAACTACAAAACCATCCACATCGGATTCCGCCCGTTGGTTTCAACAAGTCAATTAGGCGCTGGGGGGTGGTTTTGTGGAACGAGGGAGCTGCGCGCGTGGCGCTGCGAACGTGTTTCTTATCCTCATATACCGGGGGGTTGGCCACATCTGACGTGCTTTCTTACTACCAAGCGGCGCACCTGCTGGTCCTAAACGACTGGTGGTACGGGGATAGGGGCAACCCGGCCTACGCGGTTGAACGGTTTTTCATGGGCTCCGCGTCGGTGCATACGCTGTTGTACTCGGCGCCGCTTGGAGGGTGCCTTCCTTCTGCCACTCAGGTGGTATTTCACTTTTGGAAGAATGTGCTGCGCAGAATAGGATGGTGGAACGTGCTCACTCAAGAAACTCCCCTTTGGCGCACTGGTCGCCTGCCCCAACTGGACGCATTACTGGGGTTTAGAGGGTGGGATGCGATAGGAATTTCCACTCTAGGAGACGCGATGTCAGGCCTCTCCCTGAAGTCATTTCAGAATCTCCAGGACGAATTTAGGATGCCCCGCTCTCAGTTTTTTTAAATACCTCCAGTTTCGCCATGCTCTGACACCCTACTTGACTGACCTGGAGAGCCTTCCCGAATTTAGTCCCTTAGAGGCCAAACTGTTTATGGGGGAACTGCCAGATAAGAAGCTCTCACGTATTCATCAGACGCTAGTCCATCATTGCTCCTCTGACTTACACAGACTTAAGTCTGCGTGGGAGAGGGACTTGGGGGATTTGGAGCATGAGGATTGGGCGGAGGGGCCCTGGCGAGCCCGAGGGCGGCAGCAATCTCTACGCGCCTGCGACTTATACAGTTTAAGTACCTTCATCGCACTTACTTCACCCGACAGCGCTTGTGGAGGGCGGGCATGGTTGGTTCCCCTGACTGTCTCTGGTGTGGGTCGGAGGTGGGTACGCTTCTACACACTATATGGTGGTGCTCAGCGCTACACAGATTCTGGACTGGGGTGTTTCGCTGTCTATCTGAGCTACTGGCCTGGGAGCTCCCCTGCGACCCCAAACTGGCGTTGCTACATGTTATGGAGGGGGTCAGGGATAACACCTACAAGCGTCATTTATTACTCCTGGGTCTTACATTAGCTAAACGAGACATTGCCAGGGCTTGGAAGGCGCCCACGCCCCGTCACTGGCTGCCTGGAGGAAAGGAATGGATTTCTGCATGGGACTGGAGCAGCCTGTGTTCTTGGCCAGGGTTGCCCCCGTAAACACTTTAAAATCTGGAAGAGGTAGGCTGATTGCAGAGGGCTGGACTTGGACCCTCCGCGTGCGAGTGCTGCCCTCCCGACACTTTGACAGCTGGAACTTTGGGCAATTCGTGAAGTGTCTTGTTGGGCTTGGCATGTTTATCTACAGATATTCTATTGTATATATGCATTGGCAGTGGCGCAATTGGGAGGGAGGGGTGGGGGGCAGGGGTGGGGTGTTTGTGTTGCTTGTAAAAGTCTGCAGACATTATTGTCGCTTCCCTATTGTTGCATTTGACTCCGGATTTCGGAGCTTTGCATTATATGTGCATACAGACAAATAAAATCTGTTTTAAAAAAAAAAAGATGCTTTATATAATCCTTTCTGCAATCATTATTTACAAAATACTATAGAGAGAAGGTGGTGTCTTTTGTTTGATGGGTTTTTACACAAAGCTTATTATTTTAGAACCTGTTATGGGCCCATGATCTTAAAACAGAATAAAACAGGCGAGAGAGGAAAAAAAGATACATAAGAGATATTGAAAGAAAGAGAGAAAGAATGTGTGTGTATCAGAGGGAGAGAGAGAGAGAGGACTGCTGTTGTAGTTAAACAGACAGGAGTGTGCATGTGTGACTCATGAGTGTTTCTCTTTTTTATTTGTATAATTGAATTTTCACACTGTAAACATCAACGAGCAAAGCACATTATTAATGCACAACGAGCTCTACAAGCAGGGACAGCAGGTAGTACCATCAACGACCAGCATATTGTCAAGAGTTCGAATAGAAGACTTACACATCACCGTTAGACACTCAGGTTTATGAGGGTAATACCAGTGAAATCGGTGACTGTGATATGGGTAGGGTAGAAGTGCCAATGTGACATGGGTAGGCACGGAAGCGGACCCAAATATCTCTGGGGTGAGCTTCGGGGGCATATAGGGTCAGCGTACTGTTCTAACATTTCTTGATAAGATAATAGACAGCATCCTCAATCCATTGCGTAATCGATGGTGTACGCTTCTGCGCCAGACTATGGCGACCTGCCAACACGAAGAGAATGGAGGCAACTTGCCGATGTCCAGTGGGTATGCCCAAAGTATCACCTAAAAGGGCCGTTTGGGGGTAGAGGTCGAGGCAGATTCCCAGTATCTCGACTTTGATGGTAAAAAAACTTCTTGCCAGTGCAATGTAAGTGCATTGCATGTCCATGCCCTGTGTAAAAAGTCATGTGACATTTCCACATCTTTCACATTTACCACAGCGGTCCCCACAAAATTTAGCAATACGTTCTGGAGTGTAGTGGTACTTGGGTAAATATTTAAAGTGTTTCAGCTTGTGCCTATAGTGGAGAGGGTTATTCTTTATCTGTGCGCAACAATTTGCCCATGCCACATAAGTAAGTCTGCATTTCCGCCTAGCCCCCGGCAGTGCATCAGATGTACTGGCCTTAGGAGTGTTTCTGTTTTGTATGTTGCCGTATGTTAGGGAATGCTAGCTTACCCATAGAGATGTTTAGAGACTCTTAATTGATATATGTGTTTAAGGATCAATCCTCCGAAGGTGTTCTAGGAAGGTGAGTGATTAACAGACCTGGGATGCCTAGGAATCAGGAGCACTCAATGCCACTATCCTGACGTAAATTTCATCCATTTCCTTCCTAAAAATACAAAGGTTTAAATTATTTGCTGCATTCTCCTCAAATACCTCAATAAAAACTAACCCATTATCTCATCTCAATAATCTATACTTGCCCCTCAAGGGCTACTTCGGTTTCAACTGCATTACTTCAACCAACATTTGGAAATCATAAATGAGAAAGTTCAGAACCCGGCAGCCACATTAATCTTGGGAAAGAACAAATGATCGACCCTCGCGCTGTGATGGGTCACTTCCAGTACATGCTCAACTATTCTCGTCTCATGTTCAAGTAAGGAAATATTACCCTTCCTCCAGTACTCAGTGAAATTGCACTCCTTTCACATCTGGTCGAGAATTGCCTGTACCATAAACTAAATCAAAATCAACTTCCAAAAAAAGAATACAGCCACTCTAAACTTGACATGCACAGGAGGGCGAGCAACTTCTCCTCTTATCGAGGTTCACGCAATATGTGTGTGTGACTAACCATCGTCATCCAGTTCTTACATTTATTTTCAAACATGCACGGTTAGAACACAGTAGATGCTTACAGAGGGCACAGCTTGGTGAGTGCTCTGAAGGAGACAGAGTAGCGACTGAAACCAACAGGAAGGTCATTTGTTTTGGGAAGGTCAAAACTAGAACATTTCTGGAGTTCTATATTTTCACTCCTGATGGAGAAAATTAAAGTTGGTCTTCCATCTGAACAGAAATCTCTTTCTCCCTGGCATATAATAACTGGATCAATAAAATGCTAACAAGCAAGCCCTAAGAATGTACATACATTAAGAGGTGTGGCGCCGCGGCCAGGGCGACTGACGCTGGAATCTGGGGATCACGGTTCGATCCCCGGCTCCGGCGGCAGGTTAGCCCAGCACCATGTGACTCTGGGCAATAGCTTGCTTAATCTTCCCGACGGCTCCCAGCGCCTAGAGACCCTAACGGGTGATTGTGCGCTTTACAAATGTGGATTATTATTATTATTATTATTATTTTGAAAAACCGGAGTGTTGTTTGATGTTTAAATTGAGTATGCCATTATCAATCCTAGTTAAAAATAGGAGTTTTCATTCACAGTGGTTTCATATTAGTTAGTCCAGGGTAAGAAGAAGAACCTTTTGAAGTGTGATGGGCATCTTGTTTGGCCATTTGGAGTACTACATTTATTTTTTGACAGGTATCCATCCGCCTTTGTAATACCGGTCGCTATATTGTGTTTTTAAGTCTGGCTAAACAAACAGCACACCTGTCTCCGGACCTTATGTGATCCTCAGAGCTTGAAGAATCACTACTGTGAGGCCAAAGCCCCGCCCACATGTTGGTCGCCAGGAGTAAAACATTCCATTGGGCAGAAGTAGTGCTTTTCCTCAGAAATAGTGCTTGTAGTGCACTCCTTTGGCCTGTGGAGGGCTCCTCCTCACTTAATATAGCCATCACGTCAAAGCCTACTAACGTATGTTCATGCAGGGGTCCTTCAGCATGCTGGAATGTGCCGTCCATTATGCCTTTCAAAGGGGCTTCAGTGTTGGCAACATCAGGAATGTATGGACAGTAATCCCCATTAACTCATCATCATCTACCAAGGTGTATGTCAGCCTTTTTTTTTTTGGTAGTTTTATATTAAGAATAAGTGATTTGAGGAGGCCGTTAGAGCGCTTTGAAGCATTTTAATTTCCTAAATGCTCTCCACACAGTCGTTGGATGTTGAGGCGAGGCTTGTTTCACAGTGTCAAAGCTAGCTCCTCTGAACCCTACGCCACCTCTCCTCCTCATGAGTGACAGTGTTTTTATTCATCCTTTGTTGCTGCCCCTGAGCGTCACAGGACTGACCATCAGGCTCCAGGACTAGCATAAGAAGGTGGCAGGGCAGCTCCGGCTTGCACTCACCCGATTCTTACACACCCCTGACAACAGACAGCATCGGAGCAGCTCACAGAGCCATAGCGGGGTGGCAGTGTCCACCTCCTCCCAACCTCAACAGCAGACAACGTGCGGCATTGTTGCTTAACGTCACAGAATTTCGTTTTTTTGAATTGTTTTAATGAAGTTTCCTTCACAGCATTCAAATAGGTCTTTCCGACAACAGCGGGGGATTTCTAAGTACAGTACGCAGCTTTTTGTCAGATTCTTCTGTGTCCAATATATCATTACATCTTACAGGGTACAATAGCCTCCCAGTGCAAAATTTCACCCATCGTTCTTCTCTTCCCCAATGTTTTCACACAGAACACCCTTTTATTTGCATAACTATTTGGCAGAATCCGTCAAATTAGTCAGGATCTCAGCCCATTCTGCCTAGCAGTGTTTAATTTGCATAAAAAAGTGCTGTTGTCCACAGCTCCGCTCAGAAAGCCATGGCCAGCACCAGCAAGTGGTATAGCCAAGCAGGTTAGTCTGGAATCCACTACATACCTCTTTGATAGACTACCAGTCATTCCCTGCCCCTTTATTTCACTCTTGCTGGTCCCTGCTGTCTCCCTTTGTGGCAGATTTTCCATCTTTTCTGCCTTCCTGTAGTTTCAAGCTCTTACTCTCGGGAAATGTCCAAGGAAGAAAAATAAGTGCCGGTCCCCAAAAATGAATACCAGTGGCCCACACCGGCACAAATTAAGCAATGCCAAGCCTTCTGTTATCTTATCCATTCAAGTCAATTTCATATGTTGCTTCTCCGTCCATGACCACGTATGGAGATATGTTTTCATCTAACCAGCCTCGGCACTATAGAACTCGCACAGTGGATCAAAATTCTTCTTTTCGCCAGGACTGTACCCAAAGAGAGCAGCCTATTCATTTTATAACCTAGTTTATCTGGGAATATTCCCAACATACACTGCTTCGTAGATTTTTCTAAAGTTAATCTTGCAAACCTCTTCATGCTATCAATTATGCTCTCCTAAAAGTTTAGAACCTTTACAAAGGTTCACATCTGATGTACGAAATTCATCGCACCCGCTCCATTCCCACATCTGCTACAGATAAAAGATCGGTCTGGTGTAAATATTTTCTAATTTCTTAAGAGTAAGATATGTTTTATGAGGAAATTAAATTGTACCAGTTTAAATTGTGTATTAGGAGAAACTATTTTAACCTGTGCACAGGCCTTCCTCCAATCACTCTCAGTTAAAGGCTCTGTGGAGTCCTCTCGCCGTGTCTCCACGCCCATCTTCGCATCTCCGCCTGTGTAATAAATAAAATTGTAATTCTGAAGCTTATAAAGCGCTTGGTTACACTTACCAGTGTGTCCCCGCGCTGAATAAACCGTTGAGGAACCCGTCCTGGCCTGTTCCTGTGAGGCGCCCAACTCCTGGGCACCCCCCTGGTGAAGCCAGGCATCCTTAGCGATTAGGGCCGGTGTGGAGACTAAGCAAGCTATTGCCCAGAGTTGCAGCGTGGGACCCCATGATTAGAGTAGGCACTGTGCAGAGAATTATCGGGTCCGCGGACATTTGAGCTCAAGACCCTGCCGTGACGGGAATTGAACCCTGGTCCCAGGCCAGACCTCTGCATCAGGGTCTGCCGCTCTAATCAGTGAGCCACACTCCTCCTATTACCTAACCAGCAGACAGCTATGTTATTAACTTCCTGCACCCCGCTAAATCCAGGAGACTTTTCATCACCCCATGCTCTTGTGGAGCTTTGGAAAGGACCACCATATTTTTTCACGGTATGGGCCAACTCAGCATATTGCAAGAATTGTCCTGAACCCAAACTAAACAACTCCTTTGCTTGCTCAAAAGAAACAAACCTTTTCTTTGTATTCATTAATAGATCTCCCACCACAGCCATCCTCTCTTCAATCATATCCTTAACCATATTCGCAAGGGATAAGGATAATCACTGCCTCTTTTAGTGTTAGGGGAAGTCGCCCAACCTCCCAGACCTCCAAAAATACCTCAAGAAGCCTATCCAGTAACACTGGAGATATAGCCTGACAGAAGTCAAATAAAATGGCATCAGATCCTGGCAAGCTCCCTTTACTCATCCCTTCCAGTGCCTCTTTCATCTCCTGTACTGTTAAAATGAACTCCAGCTCCTCTCGCTGTTCTCCTGTTAACCGGGGGAGCTCACCGTTCCAAAATATGCTTTTATGTCCTAAACCCTCAACTCTATATGTTGAGTAGACTCGATCTCAAATTTTCCTTACACTTCTCATGTATTAAGTCTCTAGCGCCTCCCGCCTGACTTAAGGAAATAATATCAATCACCGGCCTCTCATGCGTCAATAGCCAGGCCAGCATCCGGCCGACTTATCTCCCTCTCAGAACAGCCTCTCTCTATACTGCTTATGAAAATATCAATATAATTGTGACCGTATTTCTACAATTTTACATTTTGCTTCCATCACCAGGGTAGCAACTGCAGTGTCAGTAGGATACGCTCTCTCAAGGTCTGTCAGGCTTGCTGCTTTAACCATCAGTTACATTTCCAGCTGTTTTCTCATCCTCGTCCTCCCTTCCAGTATTGCTCTACAACCAGTATATTTATTATTAATCAGAAAAAACTGCATTGAGAAGTCCCTCATGTGGCCAACGAAGGGCAGATCTGATAATACCTCCAACCTCAGTGCCATAGTACACACACTAGTGGCCAGGGATCCAAAAGAAACCTATTAAGATAGGTCACATCCTCAAACTTTCCAACGTCATTTGACTTAGATAATCTATCATACTATGGGTACCAAGCACAGACTGCAGACATCTACTAAATCACAGTCCTTTAGCAAGCTACCCAATACATCTTCCATGTAAGGTTTCTAATTTGTTCATGGGTGAGATTTAGCTAAGCGCCAATTTAAACCATGATTCAGGTCTCCCACTCACATAAACCTTGATACTAAATATGGGAAAGTCTCCCTCTGTACAGAGGAGAAAAAGATGTACAACCTGTGTTTAGGGCATAAACGTTAACCAAGCACGTCTCCACTATATTCAACAAACAGCAGATTATAACATACCTCCCCTTTAAAACGGCAATTGATTGTTTTAAGGGGACCTATAAGCCATCCATGGTTAGTTTGCAAAAGTATAAGTGCCAGAAGCTCAGAGCCATCGCTATGAACTATTGGTGAGTTCAGTACCAAGGCATTGCAGTACTGAATCCGCCTCATGACTCTTTAATCGACTACCAAACACCCCATTCACCTTTATCTCACTCATAGTTTCCTGCTTTCTCCTTTTTAATGGATTTCTGTCTTTCTTTTTCTTGCCACTTTGTTTTCCCTCTCTTACTATAAAGAAAAATGTCAGATGAGGAAAAATAAGTGCCGGTACCCTAAAACGAGTGCAGGTGGCCCGTACCAGCAACCACCCGCTCAAAGTAAGCACTGGACTTTGAAGATTCCATGTTACAAACTTTCTACCTTTATAGCGCACAACAAACCTTAAATAACATATTGCAGGACACTATGGTCTGCAGAACCTCAATTCCTAGGATACACTGCACTGGTCCTCCTGTGCATTTTCAGAACTAGATGTGGTCGATTCCCCTCAGGATGCTGAACACTAACATAAACCATATGAACTTCTACAACACTCCAACTCCACTTTGCCCCTCTACCTTCCGAGTGGACAATCTTGGAACCTTAAAGGTTCTCTACCGTCCAGGAGTGCACACAAACTGCTCAAATCATAGATCGGTTATGCACCATCTCCACCTCCTCTGAAATATAACTCAAAAGAATACCCCGTTTCAATAATAGCAATGCCATACAGTGTGATAAGTTGGCCTGGCATATGCTGTCCACTATTCTAGTGAGCTCCTTGCACCAGTCTAAACGACCCTTATTGATGGCAGGTTTAAGACAACATTTATAGAAAGCTATCCTAGTGGTAGCAGTGGAGAGCAGCCTTCAGGCTAAGTCTTGAAGTAATGTAAAGCAGCTTGTTTTACCAGTCTATAACCTCATGAATGATCAAATGAAAGGAGAACCACACCAGGTATATATAACAAGCATTGGAAATGCAATAGGTCTCGCATCATTAGAGTTAGTGCTTTTAGAATTGTTTATGGGTTTTTTTTGAAAATCTTTAGCATTTTTGTTTTCTGTAGCCAATGCTAAAGAATTACAAATAAAAAAAGCCATAAACATTTCTAAAAGCTCTAACTCAAATGCTGCGAGACCTATTGCACTGTCGGCTGGGGTTTTTTGATGGTGCTGTGCTGGGAGAGAGAGTGGGGAGGGGTTGGAGAAGGGAGGGGGCGAGACCTAAAAAGGCTTTTATAACCAGAAACGTGGATATAGCAGCATGCGTCCTCACCCAGAGTGGTTGGGAAGGGAAGTGCGAGTCTTAGCTCCTGACATACCTTATATTGGAGTGCTGCACAGTTACCACGAGGTGGCACTGTTTGCAGTGTTTGGGGGTGGAAGCTTTAAAAACTCCCCACCTGAAATGTGTAGTCATTCGAATTCATCAGAAGTTATAATCGTTACTGTTTAAAAAGCCTAATGCACGTCTGCCTTGCATGACTGTGACTACCTTCGCAAATAAGAGACCCCAAGAGATGCGTATGGTGCCAGACAAGAATCTCCTGCATTTAAAGTCCGAGAGTAAAGCGAAAGGCAGAACAGCTGCGAGGGGGTGGGGGTGGTGGAGGAGACTCGGGCAGCGACTGGGTTTTAAATAAACTCCCCAGTAGCTAGTGGTAAACTCTTTACGAGGCTTTTAGTTGCATCTAGGGGAGTCTTGGACTTACTGTCTTTTATATTTGTTACCATTTTTATTTGCTAGAATTCGAAGCATCCTAATAGGGCTTAACCTAAGACCGGATGTTCCCTCACATGCATTAATTTAGGTTGCATAGAGCAGTGCGTGCACTTTGCTTGACCCATTGAAGTGCCTGGCTAAATGCTCACGGGAGCTGTGTGCTGATGCACGCGATGAAAAACCAAAGCATGCACTTGCTTGATCCAAGACGCTGATGATGTCCCTGTGACAGTGCCACTTTGGCTGAATGCACACGTACTAGAGTTTCTCCTTTACCTGATGGGTAGAGACTAGTTAGTAACGAGACGCACGGAAAACGCGGTGTTCAAGGTACAACATTCACTCATGATCTTCTCTGTCATAATAAACCAGTGACTGCGCGTAAACCGTGTCCTTGTAGTTGTGATCCAGAGTGGAGCTTTCACACGGAGTAGTTCGTTGTCGGTACAGAGATCACACTGTGTTTGTTGTCTTGCACCCCTGTCTGCCTGTTGTTGGTTGGTTTGGTACTCATAAGGAAAAGCAAAAACCCGCAGATTGCGTACCGGCTGCTTAGTTTGTGGTTACTATGTGTGTTCAGAGTCGCCTCGACAGATCTTTAAACAAATATCCGCTAATGAAAAGCAGAATCCACGCGCTGCAGCTCATGACAAGACCTCAAAATAAGCGCATTAATGCTGCTTTATTATTAGCCTTGTATAACACAATAGCCCGAGTCACGGCAAATATTGGCAGAGCAGTGCTTCAACCCCATAAATGTACAATGTAGAAGGCAGGGTAAATACATTGATTTCAGTTTGTAAACCCGTGTGGGTGTCTCGTAAAGAGCTCGTTTTTTTCTGCTTTTGTAAACGCTCCTATGCGAGTAGGAGGAGGAGGGGGGAGGAGTGTAGGAGGAGGGGGGAGGAGAGTAGGGGAGGCACGGCCTAGCGGCCGTGCAACCAAGAAGTGAGGGGGCGGAGCTGGGGGAGGCTGTGAGAGAGAGAGTGGGGAGGAGAGTAGGAGGAGGAGGGGGGGAGGAGAGTAGGAGGAGGAGGGGGGCCAAAAGAGACAAGACGGAGGGAAGGCAGAGAAGGGGAGGGGGGAGGAGACGCACGGAAAACGCGGTGTTCAAGGTACAACATTCACTCATGATCTTCTCTGTCATAATAAACCAGTGACTGCGCGTAAACCGTGTCCTTGTAGTTGTGATCCAGAGTAGAGCTTTCACACGGAGTAGTTCGTTGTCGGTACAGAGATCACACTGTGTTTGTTGTCTTGCACCCCTGTCTGCGTATCCTCGCTGGCATGAACTAGCAAAGCGATAAATTGTTTTACCTGCAGGTGCGTATTGAACAGCTGTTTCTATTTAGCGGAGCAGAAATGGGTTGGAAGTTCAAAGCTCTCCGTACTGGATAGAGAAGAGTTAAATTGCCTGTAATCTAGGAACTAGGAAAAATGTGAGAGGTAGTGTTGGGCAGTGTTACAGGCTTCACTTTCATAGGCGTACAAAAGATGAAACCTCGTTTACCTTAAAGCGCACGTGAAACAGACTTCTACTTTTCACGGAGCAGGGAATGATTAATCAAGGTAAAAACTGTGACTCTCCGGGTCGCAATAAAAAGGAGTCAGATTACCGGATGTCTAAAAAATAAAGACAAGAAATGATGTTGAGCAGTGCAACAAGCTCATACATCAAAATGTTACAGGTTAGTGTAGAAAGGAAAGTGAACAATGAAGGAGACACGGCCGGCCGGCCGTGAATAATTAGGGAATGAGCACGCTGAAAAGCTTGTGGGAGGGGGGCTGGGCTACCTTTGATGTGGCAGGCGGCTGGGGGCATGTCACGGCCGGCCGGCCGTGAATAATTAGGGAATGAGCACGCTGATAAGCTTGTGGGAGGGGGTCTGGGCTACCTTTGATGTGGCAGGCGGCTGGGGGCATGTGCACGCGCTTTTAAGCTCAATGCGCATGCGCATTGAGCTTGAATTTCACGGGCACTGCAAGGAATCGCCACGATTCCTTGCAAGTTAGTTAAAGACTGTTTAAGCCCCAATAGTCTCGCAAGCTCGATGCGCATGCGCATCGACAGGCGAGACCTAAAAATAGATGCATGTATTCTAAACACAATCCTCTAGTCTCTTTATGAGGCTAGAGGCAAAAGTAAAATACAGGAACTAAATTAGCACACAGTAAATTAGTACAGTGTACATTTTGCCCTAGGGGCCTCAAAAACCACATACTAAGAAAGTGGTATAATTACCACGAGGGACATAGAAACAAGGCCTAGGGACTGTAGAACCGCTGGGGCAACCAGGAAGCACCCAAGGTAGGGACGCAGGAGACCCACGTGGAACGCATGCAGTGTCTAAACACAGCCGCGAATCATCATTCACTTCTATGGAGAAAGTTGTGGTTAGATTTTTTAGGATTAAGGGCACTTGGGAGTAGACGAGGAACAAACCCCTTCAGTACTGGACACTTCGAGAGTCAAGACCCACGGGAGCACCGAAGTACTCGTGTTACCTCACCCAGGGAAGCCGGGTGCATAGGTGTCTTTTCGTGTCAGGTTTCGTTGTGGTTTGCTATAGAGAGCTGCGAAGAAGTGCTGCAGGCGACCAGATACAAAGTGTCCGAATGGATCCCAGGGTAGATCGGAGATCTGAAGAACCTGAAAGCAGAGGGGACAGAGTCTGGGTCACTAGCCAGTGACCAGGAAGGTGACAAGAAGATGCCAGCCGATGTCAGGTGATTTCAGGTGATGTAGGTGAAGCTTGACTCTTCAGCCATGCGGTCCAGGAGGCGTCGACGACAACCAGAAGCTCGATTTGGGCTGTCCCACGTCAGATGTCGAGTGCTGCAGCGTCGGTATCCGGATTGGACCCAACAAGCTTTGGCAACAGCAATCCACGCAGACCAGCAAGGTCTGAGGAACTCACCCTTTGGAGGGGAGTCAGGGCACGTCTGGAGCAACCAGGGAAGCCCAAGAAACTAAAGAGATTCCTTTGTGGGGAGCCACCAGTCGACGGACCAGGGATCGCGAAGGGTTCTTGAGCAGGATTGCAGGAAGCGGGCCCACGGAACACTTGTAGAGTGTAGGCCCACAAGCTTCGGTGCAGAAGGTGCTTAGGGCTTGGACTACAAGTAGCCCAATGCACAACTTCGGGAAAGCTCGGGAAGTCGATGCACTAGCAAATGTGCTGGATGTCCAGGAGCTCCGGTCCCACGTCTCTCGTGATGGCTACAGGTCTCAGCTTTGCTGGAGACTCGTGTCGGCCTCGAAGAAGTCTGGAAGTCCGTGTCCTGTGCCGCCGATTCTTCGGGATCAGGCTCCCATCCTGAAGAATCTGCGACACAGGACACGGACTTCCAGACCGGCAAGATGCTTCTTTGGTGCCTGTTTTGAACAGGGGAGTCACTCCTTGGCCAAAAGGGAGATTTCTTCAGTCTTCTAGTCGAAACAGAATGTCGAAGGTCCAAGATATATGACGCAGAGTTTCGTCCAGGGTAATCTAAAGTCCTAGGGACTGGGTTCCTATACTTATACTAAGTTTAGGGGTTGGACTAACTCGAAGGTCCCACCTATGGGAGGACCTGGGGAGGTTACACCCCTTCCCCTTTGTCCAGTTTCGAGCCAGAGCTGGGGCTGAGTGCCCCAGCAACCGTTTGAACTGGGGTATGCACAGGGACACCTTGTGTGCCCCAGGCAGTGTCTGAAAAGCATTCTCCCAATGCACCCACCCTGCCCCAATACACTAAAGCCTGCCTGGGGAGGTGGTTACACCTCCCTTGACAGGAAACCTATTGTCCAGGCCTCCCCTGCTGAAGTTTCGTCCAGCAGCAGGAGGTCAGACCCGTGTCTGTGGCAGAAGCATCCATTTTGTGATGCTGAGGCACTGTTTAACTATTAAAGGGTAAGTAGTTGTGCACGTCTTCTCCCTCTAGAAGGGTGGAATGCTACCCACGCAGCCAAAACTAGCGGGGGAGGGAGGTAGTATTCCAAAGTGTTTTACACCAAACACGACATGTTTTGATGCAGCCATTCCAAAGTTGGCATTAACTGCGAGGTTATAATGCACTTAAGAGTATATGGTATGGCTGTATCCTAGAACAGCTATAAGGAAGGGATTCCGAAAGCCTCAGAGGGGTTCAGCTCATGCTTGGGCACCCTCTCACACGAAACCAAGCACTCTGCCTTCAGGATTGTCAAGGCCTGCCATAGGAGTGACTTATAGGTTTACATGTGTGTATATATATATATATATATATATATAACATACCCGCACTGCGAAGCAATAAACTGAAGAAAAGACTTCTGTGGTCCGTGTCCGTGAGTTTTTTGGTGTGCCCTGGCTGGTTATCCCGGAGCGGGGCGAGACTGCGGAGTACTGAATATATATATATATATATATATATATATATATATATATATATATATATATATATATATATATATATATATATATATATATATATATATATATATATATATATATATATATATATATATATATATATATATATATATATATATATATATATATATATATATATATATATATATATATATATATATATATATATATATATATATATATATATATATATATATATATATATATATATATATATATATATATATATATATATATATATATATATATATATATATATATATATATATATATATATATATATATATATATATATATATATATATATATAACAGCTCCACACATCCACGGACTGTCCATCCAAAGGAAAGCAGCACACACAGGGGGTAGTTCCACTGCAAGTTTATTCGAGGAACTAAACAGCAACGACGCGTTTCGCCATAGGGCTTCGTCAAGTTGTGCAAAGAGCAAAAACGCTCGTTTTTTTAAAAGCTCATTTTTTTAGGAAGTACGTCATTTAGCATTATCAGGAGCAAAGAAGGACTACAATTTTTTAGTCATGAATGGCCGCCATCTTAGGACGGTCATCTTCATCATAAACAAGGCATGCATGCATACAAAATTATGAGTTTATATAACAAATTAAAGCATGACTCAGTCTAAAACCAAAACCAAGTTACACAGATTGTAACATTATTATAATAATTCAGCCCTGGATGAGCAAATTAGTCCAACTCTGTTGCTCGTGACAACTCAAGCCCACCATGGGCACTCGTCTAGGCATTTCATATCTAATACAGAGAGAACAAGATAGTTCCAGAACATTGCTGGGATACAATCCCGTCATAAATGATGAACCTCGCATGTCCTGTCTATCCCATATAGAGAGCACAATAATAATACAATTACAATAAATCAACGCCCAAATGATAGCGGTCCTGTATTCAAGCTGTCTCTCTCTGAATATATGAAAAAATATGGAAAATCTCGCCCTGGATGGGCATAAATTCAATGCCTACAAAATATTATTCACCTGCAGCAAAATGACATCTCTACATAATCAATATATTAGACAAGTCGAATGTTCAAATTCATAAATACAATGATTCTCAAAATTGTTTAAAGCTAGAAAAACACGATGAAGATGGTGCAATACATATGTAAAATGTGCAAAAACAGACAAAATGTATATACCTTGTAACTGATCTAGTTTATTTACCCCAAGTGTACCGATAGCTCTTCATGCATATTAAGGCCTTTAGGATGTTTGCTCTGTAAATCGATAATGTACCTGGATTCTAGCCGTCTAAGTTTTAAAAGACGATCACCTCTTCTGATATTAGCCGGGACACTATCAAGACAGATGTAAGATAACAGGTCCCTGTTACTATTATGCATCTTCTCGAAGTGCCTAGCTACGGGATAGGTTTCGTCTTTTTTGGCAATGGCACGCATATGCTCTAAAATTCTAAGTTTAACTGCATTGGTCGTGCTGCCAATGTAGTTCAAACCACAGGGGCAGGTGAGGCAGTAAATCGCATACGCGTGGAACATATCAAGAATTTGGTGATTTTTTTAGGGATGGCCAGATCAGGTATCTTAAAAGTAAGGCATTGAATTTATGCCCATCCAGGGCGAGATTTTCCATATTTTTTCATATATTCAGAGAGAGACAGCTTGAATACAGGACCGCTATCATTTGGGCGTTGATTTATTGTAATTGTATTATTATTGTGCTCTCTATATGGGATAGACAGGACATGCGAGGTTCATCATTTATGACGGGATTGTATCCCAGCAATGTTCTGGAACTATCTTGTTCTCTCTGTATTAGATATGAAATGCCTAGACGAGTGCCCATGGTGGGCTTGAGTTGTCACGAGCAACAGAGTTGGACTAATTTGCTCATCCAGGGCTGAATTATTATAATAATGTTACAATCTGTGTAACTTGGTTTTGGTTTTAGACTGAGTCATGCTTTAATTTGTTATATAAACTCATAATTTTGTATGCATGCATGCCTTGTTTATGATGAAGATGACCGTCCTAAGATGGCGGCCATTCATGACTAAAAAATTGTAGTCCTTCTTTGCTCCTGATAATGCTAAATGACGTACTTCCTAAAAAAATGAGCTTTTAAAAAAACGAGCGTTTTTGCTCTTTGCACAACTTGACGAAGCCCTATGGCGAAACGCGTCGTTGCTGTTTAGTTCCTCGAATAAACTTGCAGTGGAACTACCCCCTGTGTGTGCTGCTTTCCTTTGGATGGACAGTCCGTGGATGTGTGGAGCTGTAATTTTGTAACGGGCACCCCCCCGTTGTGTGTGCACCCGCTCACGAGTGCTACTGGCTGGTGTTTTGGAGCATTGGACATTTATATATATATATATATATGTATACTATATTTAAGTAAGTAGTACAAGTACCACCTTACCCAGGCTGCAGTAGCAGACCTGTGGTGCCATTTTGGAAGGCTTCCCAGGGGGGCATAATACATGCTTCAGCCCCTGGTAGGCCTCTGGGGTACCTATGCTCTTGGTACCCAAGTTACCACATACTAGGGACTCACATGGGTAACCCAGTAACCAATCTGGAGTGTACCTAATGTACATGCAATCAATTTAGAGAGGGAACAGCTAGGCTGGGGTCCTGGTTAGCAGGGCCCCAGCCAGACTAAAGTAGATAAATCAGTGAAAAACAGCAAAAAGTGGGGGTAACCATAGTAAGCAGAGCCTACTCTCCTACATACAGTAACCTAAAACTGCAGGTAACACCATTTGACCTAAGACTACCTGCTCAAGGGCGGGACCCACATCTGGTGAAGTCTACCAACACATCTACTCCTCCAAGTTTTAGGGAGCAAAGCAGATGTAAGTCCCGACTATCCTGCACCCGCTGTTCAATTACAGCGTTATAGCAGTGCAACACTTCCTACATGTTTAGAGTATATCGGGCCCTCTAACTAAGTTTAAGTAATCCGTGGCTTCCTCACCACTTTTCCATTATACCAGTTCTACCAGAAAATATTATACAATGCATTAGTGCTGCAATAAGGTCAGCCATCTACAGAGCACTATGGCGTATGGGTCCTGACTAAGAAGGGCTGGCCAATAGCTATGCAGTGTATAGAAAGTCCGTACAAACAATTAATTGGATGCTGTAGCTGAACCTGTCCCATGTACAAGAGGACTCAGGGGAACCCTGTGTTGATGAAGACAGGGTGCAAGAAGCAGGCCTACGGGAGAGCACGAAGGAAGGGACGAATTGGATAGGACAAGGAGGAAGTAAAGGAGGAAGTAAAGGATGCTGGAAGAGATGGGAAACACAGGCTACTGGAGAGCAAGGAAGAAGTGAGGGATACAGGAGAGCCTGAAGGAAGGACAGGAGGTTGGAGGGCGCAGAGGAATAAAAGCATGCAGAAAGACGTGGTGCAACCAGACTAGGATGCAGGAGTACAAGGCATAGAGAACAGGATCCTGGAGGCCGCAGCCCACTAACACCACTGGAGCCTCAGAATGCACCCATAAATAACTTGATGCTGTCTCTAAATGCAGTATTAGAGTTTTCTAACCATTGCCTGTACCACTGCTCCAAGCATCATTAGAACTAAAATGTACAGCATCACAAAAAAGCATTGTCAACCCAAAAGGTCCGAGTAGCATTTTCAGTTGTAAGACAGACCTTTTGGCTTGGCCAGAGCTTGTTGTAAATGTGGCTAATATTCAATTTAAAAACAGAGATTCCCTTCAGCAGTCAATCAATCATATCATTAGTAAAGCACACTACTCACCCGTGAGAGTCTCAAGGCACTGGGGTGGGGAATGCTGCTACTGCGCGAAAAGCCAGGTCTTGAGGAGTTTTCTGAAGGTCAGCAGGACTTGTGTCTGCCGTAGGTGGATGGGGAGGATGTTCCAGGTCTTGGCGGCGAGGTGGGAGAACGATCTGCTGCCGGAGGTCGCTCTTCGGAAGTGGGGGACTGTGGCGAGGGCGAGGTCAGCGGAGCGGAGCAGGCGGGTGGGGGTGTAGAAGTGGAGTCGTCTTTTGAGGTACGTTGGTTCGGTGTTGTGGAGTGCCTTGTGTGCGTGGGTAAGGAGCTTAAAGGTTATCCTCTTGTTGACCGGGAGCCAGTGCAGGTCTCTCAGTTGGGGTGTGATGTGGCTGCGGCGAGGGATGTTGAGGATCAGGCGTGCAGAGGCGTTCTGGGTGCGTTGGAACCGTCTCAGGAGTTTGGCCGAGGCTCCAGCGTAGAGGGCATTTCGGTAGTCCAACCTGCTGCTGACGAGGGCCTGGGTGACCGTTCTCGTTTCAGTGGAGATCCACTTGTAGATCATGCGGAGGGTGTTAAAGCAGGAGGAGGAGATGGCATTCACCTGTTTAGTTATGGAGAGGGTGGAGTTGAGGATGACCCCTAGGTTGCGTGCGTGGTCGGTGGGTGTTGGGCGGTTCCCAGTGCGGTCGGCCACCAGGAGTCGTCCCAGGCCGAAAGAGTGGATCCGAGGATGAGGACCTCCATCTTGTCCGAGTTCAGCTTCAGTCGGCTGTGCCTCATCCATTCAGCGACAGCCTTCATTCCTTCGTGAAGGTTGGTTTTGGCTGTGTGGGGGTCCTTGTTGAGGGAGAGGATCAGCTGGGTGTCATCGGCATAGGAGATGATGTTGAGGTCATGCCGACGGGCGACATGGGCGAGCGGTGCCATGTAGATGTTAAACAGAGTTGGGCTCCCCGCAGATGATCTCGATGGCTTCGGAGCGGAAGGGGGGAAGGCGGACGCTCTGTGTTCTGCCGGAGAGGAATAGGTGGTCCAGTCCAGGGCCTTCTCTTATATCCCGGCGTTTTGGAGGCGTGTTCGTAGTGTGTGGTGGCAGACCACTTCGAAGGCGGCTGACAGGTTCAGGAGGATGAGGGCCGCCGTTTCTCCGTTGTCCAGCAGGGACTTGATGTCATCAGTGGCGGCCATGAGGGCAGTCTCAGTGCTGTTGATGCTGCGGAACCCGGACTAGGAAGGGTCCAGGATGTTGTTCTGCTCGAGGTAGCGGGTCAGTTGTTCGTTGGCGGTCTTCTCGATGGCCTTTGCCGGGAACGGGAGCAAGGAGATGGGCCGGAAGTTCTTGAGGTCCTTGGGGTCCACCTTGGGTTTCTGGAGTAAGGCGTTGATCTCGGCGTGCTTCCAGCTCTCCGGGAAGGTTGCTCTCTCAAAGGAGGTGTTGATGACTTTCCGGAGATGGGGTATGATGGCTGTACTGGCTTTGTTGAAGATGTGGTGTGGGTATGGGTCGGACGGAGATCCGGAGTGGATGGTGTTCCTGATCTTGATGGTGTCATCGTCGTTGATGTTGGTCCAGGAGAGCAGGCGGTTGGTGCGGATGGTGGTCGTGGGGGGTGGAGGTCTCAGTGGTTGTCGGGGCGGTCGTGGCGTTGAAGCTGTCGTGGATGTCTGCAATCTTGCGGTGGAAGAAGGTGGCCAGCGAGTCGCAGTAGGGAAAAGATGTACAGGCTGGCATTGAGGAGCAGGGACAGTGGTGATCTGACACACTTTAACACCTTGAACGCTATGGGGATTTTTCCCCTGTGCTGGAAAAGCAGCAGATGCACTTTACATGACGAGCTGGGCTCGTCATGAGCGTAGCAGGAGGCTACTGCATGACGAGCCCAGCTCGTCATGAGCGTCGAAGGGGTTAAGGCAGACATACCAAGAGGCGGGGGAGAGAGGATTCTTTCTGATTTTGTACTCGAGACCATGCGAAAGAAGTTCGAAGTCCAAGGCTCGAGCGTCAGTCAGAGCAATAACACGGTCTGTTAGACAGAGAACGTTGATTGATGGCGACTGATGAAAAGTGGGTCAAAAGAACGCCTAGGCCTCGGCATGAACAGGTAAGTAAAGACTGTTCATACATGCGCAGCCCTGAAAAGTTCAATCAGAAGATACAGTGAAAAGGGAAACGTTTAACCTTCAGCTGCCGATATGGCACAGACACGAAGGCTAACACCTTCAAGGCTCAGGGTATACCCAAAGGGAGATTTGTAACATGGAGGGGGTGCTAGAAAATATGCAAATTAACTTCCACTATCATTGAGCTAAGATCTGAAGCCACCAGTTTTCCCCCACAGTTTAAAGTATTGGGTTTCAGGCATTAAATGCAATTTCCCTCACAATATCTGTTCAATGTCCTTTTCCAAGGGGCCATAATTCATGTTACCGAACTCCAAATCACCTTATGTTTTGAAACATTTGGGCGGCTTTGTGCAGTTAGCACCTGTGTATATTTTGACAGTTAACGTTAAAGTTATATATGTTCCTGTACTTGTGTTTACAGTTATCCTTCATGCTGTACCACAAAGTGTTGAGTAATGGGTTGTTCATCTTGAATGAATGAATGAATGAATGAACGAATGAAGTAGACTGTAAAGCACACAGCTACTCAAATATTGTCCCACGCTGCTACGTGAAGCTAAGAGGTGACATAGAAGGTTACTGACTAAAGAAACAAGCATTGGCATAGCCAATAGGTCTCGCCTTTGGGACCTTATAAGTGTTTTGCCAGAGCTATTGGCTTTGTTAATGTGTTTAAGCTATGTTTTAGAGCACTTGTGACTGCCTGTTTAGTAGGAAAATATTGGAAAAGTTGGTGGTTAGAGCAGCTCCTACATATTTGAACCCCAGTGTCATTACACCAACTGCACCATCTAAATAAAGCCTCTTTCAACTGCAAAGTAACTGCAATTTGACTGCCAGTTTAGTAGTAAAAATAAAGCAATATTAGGTGTTTAGAAGAGTTCTGACAACTTTTTGCACCATTCAAATATATATAAAAATAAGTGTGATTATTACCCTGTTTAACAGTACACAATTTATTAACCTGAGAAAGATGAAATGTGGAGATGGCCCACCAGATTCTGAACTTGCTTTCTGAATGAGGAAGAGGGAGAAAGAGGAAGGGACATGCCATTGAAAGAGAGGGAGAGAAAAACTGGAGTATGCTTCAATAGAGAATTCTAGAGTTTGCAAGAATTAGTAATAATCAGCAGAGGCAAAAGACACAGAAAATAACATTCTGAAGTATGAACTTGAGGGAGAGAAAAACTGGAGTATGCTTCAATAGAGAATTCTAGAGTTTGCAAGAATTAGTAATAATCAGCAGAGGCAAAAGACACAGAAAATAACATTCTGAAGTATGAACTTGATCTGACAATCACTCAACTGTTCATCGATCAGGATCCCTTTCAGGGACTGTGAATACATGATTGCTGAAAACATATTTTAATCAAGGATGCCCCGCATTTCTACACTCATATTGAGAATCGCATTACGCACACAATGATTTAGCAGTCACTGAAGGCGCACCTGAGGAATCGCATACCTGGCGCTGAGTGATTGCAGTCCGCAACATACAGTGCTTTGCAGTCTGCGCATAGCTCGTCTGATTTTCACAGCGCGTGGTCAATTGTAAAAGATTTGTTATTCTTCTGCAAAACGAGAAAGGGCTGATGCGGAGCCGACACAAAGAATGCAGGCAAAGTTGTCCGATGATATTACATTGATGGGTGCAGACAGGACTTTGGACTGCGCTCGCTTGTATTTTATTTTGTCCTTTGTTGTCCAAATGTACTCTTTTGAGCATAATAAAAGTGGCAGCCGAATGATGTGCCACCGCAACAGTGTAAACTACTGCCTTTACAACTCGGCTTTAAAGAAAAGCATCGCCCAGGCCTTGTAAAGGTTTGCACAACACGCAAAGAGAAATAACATACCGCAACGGAGCTCGAAGTGGAGCGACTAAACGAAACAAGAACGGCACGAAAGTGAAAGCGACCGCGAGGCAGGCAAATGTAAACAAGCGCTGCCACGCTAATTAGAAACAGATGGCCCCTGAACGCTGCTTCTCGCTCCTGCAAGGTGAATGCCGTGGGAGTCAACATTTTAAGAACAAGCATTTGCAATGCAATAGGTCTCGCATTAGGAAAAGTTTGAGCTTTTAGTATTGTAAATGGCATTGGCTATTTTTTTTTGCAGTAGTTACGTTTTGTTTTTATAACGCTGGATGTGGTTTCCTGCTGTTAATGTCTATTGTGATAGCAACTGGGTAAAATAATTAGCAATATTTGCCTGCTATTAACAGGGGAGGCATCTTTCTAGAAAACAAAATAGAGATCAGGGATGTCCTAACCACAGTGGCGATGTGGGACTCCACCTGTGGGCTGCTACAGTGCGATCTTCAGAGTTGCTGCGGGTCCGCCGTTTTACTGGAAACTGCACCTGAGTGTGAGCATCACTCGCGTTACTATAACCCCAGCTACCCAGCGCACTTTTAAAACAGGTACACAGCGTGCACTATAAAGATTTCCAAAACACATTTGAGGAGAATGTATACACATTAGTGACTCCAAGCAAAAAGAAAGGTGAGGAAATAGTTAAAATTTCAACTAAAGGGGAGAATGTGTAATGAATGTAGAAAGTGAAGAAGGCCTGCTCATGTCAATGCAAGCATAAGCAGAAAGACGTGTACAGATGTACGCGTTAAAGGAAAAATACAGACTAAGCTGTCTTCAATAGCCGAATAAACAAGTTTGAGCTATTAACATTGCAAATGACAATGCCTTTTATTTTTGTTTTCATTTTTAAAACATAAATAAAAGGCATTGTCATTTACAATGCCACTAGCTTACACACGCGTAAATGCGAGACCTATTGCATTGCAAATGCTTGTTTTCTTTGAATTCTGGGGGTTGTAGTCCTATTGTGCCCCTTACAGAATCCGGACCAAAAGTCCCAGAGTGCACAGCAGACCTTGGAGCGGATGAGCTGCTAACACATGGTCCAAGCAGATCTGAGAGCTGTGGATTGTGGGTGCACTCCCCGGCTCCTTCCACAAGCAGTGTGGGGTCTCCGAGCTCAAGTGACTGCGCGGACTGTGTATTCCCGTAAGACTTTACATACAAGTTCCCCTCTGTTAGTAGAGTCCAGCACACCGAGGGCTCCTACTTTTAACCACAACGGGTGGATAAAAGCCCTCCAAGCCTCACCCAAGACACCGAACACCTTTGTCCACAGTCCCAAAGCAGGAGCCGGGAGCTGAGGTTACTCGTTAAGTAACACAGCTTGTAACTCGTTACATAATGTAACTGTAAACGGGGTATTTGTAAACACTATGGGTGCTTCGGTTTTAAATTCTCTTCACATGAAATTGCTTCGTTCTTATGCTAATGGGGTCTTAATAGGGTGAACCCAATATCTCTTTGAAGTCAGGCCCCTCCTGTTCGTAATGTGAGCAATTGGAATCCGCGGGGCTGATTCCGTCCAAGAGCACACATGTAGAGCTACCCAGATTAATTGTTGATGCCCTCAGCCTGCAAGTGTCTAATCTCTGCCACGTTATTGCCTATTGATTTATCTGTCGAATACCAAACAGACCCAAATTACAACCTGGTTATTGTACAGCATTCCTTGTTCTGAAGGGCAGGGCGTGATCAAGCTTCGCGTGATGTGCCCGGCTCTAGCCACGCCTGTGCCCCTCACGTAGAAGAAAACAGCAAATTAAATAAATAACCAAGCGCGGCCTCTAAAGTGAGCGTTCCATGCTGCAAATAAATTAAATAAATAAAAAAACGCGGCCGCTAAAGTGAAAGCGGACCACGCTACAAATAAAAAAATAACTAAATTAATTAGTACCGCAAATCACCGCCGTCACTGTGCCGGCCTGCGACCAGGAAGTCAGGCAGGCCGGCGCGACAACAGGAAACAGGAAGTAGGAGGGCGGGAGCCTACCCCGCCTCCAACGGAAGAGCCGCGATGGGAGCCGCGTTTCAAGCACCGGAGCTGGCAGGAGCCGGAGCCGCGTTTCAAGCACCGGAGCTGGCAGGAGCCTACCCTGCGGGTGCCGAAGGAGGGAAGAAGAGTCCTGCTGCCCTGCAGCTGAGGAGAGCCGCCGCAGGAATGAAGCCGGTGAGTGGGTTGCTGAGCGGGGGGTGGGGGGGGGAGAGCATGTGTGCGCGCGCGCGAGTGGGGGGGGGGCGGGCTGTGTATGTGTGTGTGCGTGCGTATATGTGTGTGCGTGCGTGTGTGTATGTGTCTGGAGTGCGTGTGTGTGACTGTGGGGGAGGGGGGTGTGTGTGAGCGAGTGTCTGCCGTGTGCCTGCGTGTGCATGCGCTCGCCTGTGTGTGCGCATGCAGAGGGGTGGGGGGTGGGGGCTGCCTATATGTGAAGCGCTCTGATACCTGATTCGGTTCGGGGCTGGGAAATAAAAAAAATAAATAAAAAAATAATAAAAAAATTGCTGAGTTAATCTGCGCATGCGCGGGTGAGACGCGCGCTCCCGCGGTGAAAACCGCGAAGGAAACGCTCGTCCACATCGGTGTCCACATTCCCATTAATGGGCAACAATAGTAGTCGAGCCGACACTCCGTCTGCTCGACCTAAAAAGGTGGCACATGTACCAGCTCTTGGCCAATTGCCTGCGTTCTTTTCTGAAAGACAAATGCAAAGGCCAATACAATTACTTAAAAAAAAAAGCCACACGCACGCGTTTCAGAAAAGTGCAGACCGATTCCAAGAGATCATCTCCTAGTGCAGCGAATGCGCGCTGCACTAGGCTCGACCTAAAAACGTCTTCAAAGATTTACGAAAGGCCAATTCGCTGTCTAAACTCCTAAGCTGCACAGGGAGAAGATTCCATATTTTGGCCGCACAGGCCAGCAAAGAAGCACCAGCTTGTTTCGTTTTTTTAAAGCAAGGGGCCAATATCAATTGTGCTTTACTCGACTGTAGATTCCTATTTGGCTGGTACTCCTGAATTATTTGTTCAAATAATGAGGGCAGGTATTTTGAAAGGGCAAATGGGCGACCATGAGTGCTTTGAATGGAATCCTTTTTCTGACAGGCAGCCAATGCATTTGGTTGAGATACGGAGCTGTAGGAGTACTCTTGTGAAGGTTAAAGAGCAGACGAAATGATGTGCTGTGCTCTAGTCAGTGAGTCAGGGAAGCAGGTAAACCCCGGTACAAGGAATCTGTATTATCTAATCTAGAAAGAATCGTGGCTCGGACAACTGTTTTACGAGCCTTCCATGGAAGAAGAGGTAGGAATTTTCTAAGGGCCCTTAGAATCCATATGAAGGAGAGGAGGAGGAGGAGTTCGGCTCTCGGTAGGCCACGATTTGGACCAGGATTGTCCAGGTTGCACTGGCCTAAGCCAGCCTCACTGCACTCATTCAGCCTGAGAACACCTTCTTGATAATGTCTGTGCCACCCTCCTAGGGGAACAATGAATGCCAAATGATTCCACCAGGGCCATCAGAGGGGACATATAAATATTAAATAGAGTAGGACTCAATGCGGAGCCTAGGGGTACACCGCATTTGAGGGGTTTAGCCTCAACCTTACATATGCTGCAACTCCTTCGCTGTTTCCCCTAACTCTAAGGTCAAGAGATATTGTTAAGCTGACAGGTTTGAAATGCCAGATGCGTTTTACGGCAAACTGAGCTTCTAGAACACACGATTCAGTGTATGGCTATGTGAAGCAGCCCCAAAAGGAGCAGAGGCTTCATACATTTGTGACCATTGCCCTGTTAACGGGAAACACGAAGCCTAGCATTAAAACCTACTTTCAAGCATCCCGAGCAACAGGAGGCCAAAACACAGCTACACATTCCAGCAACTATACATGTTCAGATTGTAGTGTTCAATGCCTAGGATAAGCCAATCATAATTAAATGACCTGAAGTCCCGAAGAAATGTGTTTCCTCTAAAAAGAACTGCTCTAAATAATACACCGTTTGCTCAAAGGAAGCACATGGTCTAGGTTAGAAAAAAACAAAATAATCAATTAATCCCAATAACATTATTAAAATTAAAGAATGAACCATCAAAAGATAGTATTATGTTTACAGAAGACGAGCTAGGAGGTCTTTAGTTCAGATAGCCTTAGGCTCCCCAATCAATCTGACAAAACGATGGCTACAATAAAAGGTTATTTTATAAGTCAGCAGATCAATGCCTCCAGGAAGTATATTACCTTAAAAAAATGAGTACATAAG
Organism: Lissotriton helveticus; assembly: GCF_964261635.1. Classification (NCBI taxonomy): domain Eukaryota; kingdom Metazoa; phylum Chordata; class Amphibia; order Caudata; family Salamandridae; genus Lissotriton; species Lissotriton helveticus. The sequence goes on from NC_136061.1 coordinate 1,931,533,328, forward strand.
ATAGAGTAGAATAATATTAGAATCCCATTACAGAGCTGGGTCTTTCAATGGAGGATGTAAATTAAGTAATTGAACTCCCTCTTTACTACTTTCTTTTTGATACAGTGTTTAAGAACAATCGAATGAGATTCACGTAAGCCAGACAAGGCATGCCATGCTTGCTGTGGAGCTATGGAACCACAGGCTCCATAATCCTGTGCAGTATCATGGTCATGGAGGAGGCGGTGGAAGAATTACCTTAAAATGCTCTTCCACACAAAGCTTTTTAACAGTTGGTGGACCAAACTACCCCATTTTTTGTGTACTCAATATGTCATTGTTTTGGAAAACATACTAGTTTTGATGAAAGGTCAAAAAAGAGGAATGGTTGAGTTAAGGAACACAGTAGCGCACTGGCTTAAGAAGCATTCTAGTTCGCCCAGTGACGTGCACAAAGAGATAATTATGGTATGAAGGACATCATGGCTTTGGGGTTAAGACCAGTCAGAGGGGATTGTCTGATTGTGAATTTTAAAAATGCTATATTAACCTAGAAATTACTGTATAAATTTCAAAGAGATCACACAGGTAGGAGAATTAAGGTTATTCAGTTAGGCTATTTATATAGACCGTCTCCTTGATGCATGAATAATATTCAATCTATAAGAGTGAGTCCCCCTAATAAGGGATATATTAACGGCTGTTATAATGTCATGATCAGGAATGCTTTTGAACTGTTGTAAGATTTCAATTAACTTCATTGGTTTACATTATCTGTAATCAGAGAAGCCTGAAGTTTAGATAGGGGTGGGGACAAAGTGGAGTCAATGGAAAGATCTAATTGCAACCCCTCTGGAGATGGTAACTCAACCCTGAAAAAGTCTGGTAATAGGCAGAATATTACGTTGTTGTCTTGGAATATGGCATTTGTACTAGAAGGAAAATCAAGACTAGCTATTTTTTATCAGTAAATTTGAAATGATTTGTTGCATAGAAACATGGGCCATAGATGAGTTCCATATTAATAGTTTTTACACCATATGTAATCCCGCCTTACAATCCAACACCGGCAAAGACAAGCGTTTGGGAAAAGGGAGTGGGCGAGGGCAGTTGGGATGAGGGTGCGGAGGGGGGTTGTTGGGGTATTGGCTGTTTTAGTCAATTTTCCTGACTTTATTGTAACTCTCCTTTGATACAAATTTAGTCAGTAATAACAGGGAGGCAAAGAAATATTATTAATTCATTTTTATCACAAACCGTTTAATCAATTCACTACGCATGTGGTTGGGGATTTAGAATGTGACCTAGACAAACAGATGAGAACATTTCAAATTCCTCCAGCGATCCTTTGGGCTATATTACATTATGTAAGATTTCTAACAAGAAGATCTGTGGTTTTACTGATATGGTAGGGAAGGGTTTAACACATTTTAGATAGGATTTGTATATTGATTTTTTAAACAATATAGTTATGAAATATAATTTCGTTTTTGCCTCACCAGAGGACCCTTCACCATTTGATTCCACCGTTCCGACATTCACAGGAAAAGTTCTAGGGAGTTCTACTGATTTGATCTTATTATCTTTGAATATTTTTTGTTTAGTATCTAATTTTAACACAGTACCTATATGTTTCAGTCGTCATAAACCAGTTTTGATATATTTAAACACATGGTCAAGTAGAGAGTATAAATAAGGGCCAGCTGTTAATTATTCTAAAAATCAGGGCCTTAAGTTGAAATGGAACAAGAGTAATCCAATTAGATTCTTAATCAGGGCAAAAAGGGAAGCTTGTGGAACATGTTTGGAATGTGATGCAGACCCACAAGGTATTGTATCTGCCTTTCGTTCTTTCTGTGACACCATTAGTTCCATGTCGACCGTTCAATCAATCAATCAATCATTCCATTTGTATAGCGCACTACTCACCCGGGAGGGTCTCAAGGCGCTTGGGGGAAGGGGTATGCTACTGCTCGAACAGCCAGGTCTTGAGTTGTTTCCTGAAGGCGAGATGGTCCTGGGTCAGCCGAAGGTTGATGGGGAGGGAGTTCCATGTCTTGGCAGCCAGGTAAGAGTAGGATCTTCCTCCAGCGGTGGCTCTTCGGATGCGTGGTACGGCTGCGAGGGCGAGGCTGGTGGACCGTAGCTGGCGGGAGGGCGTGTAGAAGGTCAGGCGGTCGTTGAGGTACTTGGGGCCCAGGTCGTGGAAAGACTTGTGTGCGTGGGTGAGGAGCCGGAACGTGATCCTCTTGTCGACGGGGAGCCAGTGCAGGTTCCTCAGGTGGCTGGAGATGTGGCTGCGTCGGGGGACATCCAGGATGAGTCGGGCGGAGGCGTTCTGGATGCGCTGGAGTCTTTTCTGTAGCTTGGCTGTGGTTCCGGCGTAGAGGGCGTTTCCGTAGTCCAGTCGGCTGGTGACGAGTGCCTGGGTGACAGTCTTCCTGGTCTCGGTCAGGATCCAGCGGAAGATCTTGCGAAGCATACGCAGGGTGTTGAAGCATGATGAGGAGACGGCGTTGACTTGTCTGGTCATTGAGAGGGAGGAGTCCAGGATGAAGCCCAGGTTGCGTGCGTGGTCGGTTGGCTTGGGTGCGGTGCCCAGGGCTGGGGGCCACCAAGAGTCGTCCCAGGCGGAGGGCAAAGATCCCAGGATGAGGACTTCCGTCTTGTCCGAGTTCAGTTTCAGGCCGCTGTCCTTCATCCACTCGGCGACGTCTTTCATCCCTTCGTGTAGGCAGGTTCTGGCGGTGTCGGGGTCTCTGGTGAGGGAGAGGATCAGCTGGGTGTCGTCGGCGTAAGAGATGATGTTGAGGTTGTGCTGGCGTGCGATGGCTGCAAGAGGTCTCATGTAGACGTTGAAGAGGGTGGGGCTGAGTGAAGATCCTTGCGGGACGCCGCAGATGACTTCGGTGGCCTCGGAGCGAAACGGGGGGAGGCGGACTCTTTGTGTTCTTCCAGCGAGGAACGAGATGATCCACTCCAGTGCCTTCTCTTGGATACCGATGTTGCTGAGACGCTGGACTAGGGTGCGGTGGCAGACAGTGTCGAACGCAGCGGAGAGGTCCAGGAGGATGAGGGCCACCGTTTCCCCCTTGTCGAGCAGGGTCCGGATGTCGTCGGTGGCTGCGATGAGAATATACAGCTGCGAGAACAGCAGAGCAGCCGATTTAATCATGTTTGCTCTAAGCTTAAATACAGCTCTTAAACACGTTCCTCAACTTAGGGAAGACATTTGGGCTTGCAGAAATATGTACTACAATGATATTAGAAAGAGAAAAAAGGAAATCAATGGAAAAGCATGGGGAAACCTGGAATTAGCCAGTAATGCTAAAGATCATGGGGCATTCTGAAGTGTGTTGAACGCTCCCTTTTTTAAGTAAAATCAACTCCTCGAACTTGGAAAATGTAAACCCTCCTGAAAAGTGGGTCAAACACTTCTTAAAATGTTTTTAACTCTAGTTATACCAATGGTGAATTACTGCAGCAAGAGGTTATAATTGATTTTGAGGGCACCCTACAGTTCACCCACTCAAATAAGGAACAAGAAGTAAGCAATGTATATTTTAATAGGAAATGCCCCTGGTCCAAATGGTGTTTCGTTTGATGGCTTTAAGAATCATATAGTTTGAAGGACCCTCCATTAAAAATCGTGATTCACACAGCCATTATTGGTCTCAATCCTCATGCATGGACTGAGGCAACCATAGTTCCCATTTTTAAAACGGGAGACAAGAACCAACCCAGTTCTTATTGCCTTATATCTCTACTTGACTCAACAGTAAACATATTGGGCAGAGTTTTACTATAGAAGCCAGAGACCTGGGCAGAGGAATATGATATGTTCTCATAAATTCAGTATAGCTTCTGTCTGCGTTTGGGAATTGTGGAACAATGCCTCACCTTTCATTTGATAACTGGGAATTAAATCAAAGCAAAGAGAGGGTTGAACCATTTGGATTTAACCAGGGCTTTTGACACAGTGAATCAATCTAAATGATGGTGGTTGATGGAATCAATGTAGGTATAAAAGCCATTAGTCACTTTGTTGCAGAAATTATACCAGGAAATGTCTGCTAATGTGCGAATTGGATAGAACGGGGAATGCACAGATAAAATGAGTCTATCAAGAGGTTTGAGACAGTGGTGTGTTTTGGTGCAATTTGTATTTACTGTTTATATTAAAGCTTTGGAGAAACATTTAATTAGTAAAGGAAAGGACTTGCCACAACTAGGGAAATGTCCAATCAATCAATTAATCAATCAGGGGTTTGTATGCGCGCTACTCACTCGTGAGGGTCTCAAGGCGCTGGGGAGGGGGGGCAGCTCCGATTCAGTCAAAGAGCCAGGTCTTTAGGCTCCTCCTGAAAGTGTGCAGGGTCGGGAGTTCCCGAGGTTGACTGGGAGCTCATTCCACGTCTTGGCTCCAATGTAGGAGAAGGATCTCCCGCCTGCTCTGGTTCTGTGGACGCATGGGGTCTCTGCCAGGGCAAGATCCACAGAGCAGAGGTTTCTTTTGGGTATGTGGAAGGAGAATCTATCTTTGAGGTACTTGGGGCCGATTTTGTGGAGGAATCTACGTGTCTGCCATCATGACACAACCCATGTCCCTAGAAGACATGCTCACTCAATTGGCCGTGGAACAGCGGCCCCCATAATTGGTCGGGGAGCAGCAGGCACAAGCTGCCAGCAGGACCTGGAGACCCTCCAAACCATTTTAAAGGGCCAGACTACGTTTTTAACCTCAAACCTACAGGTGCAGGATAGTGACATAATGAGGTTGACTGATGCTATTACTAGGGCACGTGTTTTCAAATACAGTAAAACTTAAGATAGAGATCGAAACAACATGGCATGGAAGCACAATACACCCTGAATCCAATACATGACATTTCTATCTGCCTCTAGCCTCCAGTGCTTTTGCCACAAATTCCACACTTTCATCGCATACCTGTGCATTGCCTCTCACACTCATACTTCAAGCACCTGTGGTTAACTTGCAGTGCCTCTACATCCCCTGGACTTCTGAATACCTATGCCTACCAGTTCCATGTTGATCCACCTCAAACCTAGACCCTGTATTTCAATTGAGGTACCTTAAGCACCTCAATGCTTCATTTTTAGGTTTCGGCTGGAGGGCGGAGCTCTTAGCTCCGCCCTCCAGAGAAATCTCTTGATTTCAGTAAGGACTCTGGAATACGCCCCCCTGTCCCATTGGCTAGCTCCATAAATGGAGGCTAGCCATTGGAACAGAGATCTGTCCGTCATTCACGGACCAGATTCGGGGGCGTTCCCGAGATTTTTTCCCTGGGCGTGCCCTCTCTGTAGTCATGCGGCCGTGGGCGGGGTTTATCTGTGAGCCAGCGTGTGCCTAAAGACAAAGGTGGTTTCAACTGCGTGGTGTGGGGCGCGCCGGCTGCTCTCTCATCTGACCGAGAGCGCCGCACTCATCTTTGCCGCCAGCCAGGGGAGTTGCCGAGGGCCGAGATCGGACTCTCCAGCCCTCGCTTCCTGTGACCGAAGAACTCCCTGCCTGGGAGCGCCCCTAAATCAAAGATCGTCTACTGTGTCTACTGTGTTCACCGCCGCGACCCGGGGCTTGCATTTGCCTGGGAAATCACCGCCGCCGCAGCTCCAAAGCCACGAAGACTGCACCGAAGGGTCCGCCTGCTGATTGGCGGCTGACCCGGGAAAGCCGCGCACTGATTGGGCCTTGGCGGAGGGCTCGACGAGGAAGTCGCGTCCTGATTGGCCCAGGAAGCGCTGACGTCAGCGGAGGCTCGCCGCAGGGCCGCGCTGGGATTGGCCCAGCCCCCGAAGCAAGACTCCGCTCCTAGGAAGCCGTCGCCGGAGCTCCGAGGCATCTGCTCCTGCCCCCGGTGAGTGTAGGAGCCGACTGGAAGATCGGCCTGCTCCTGGATGAGTGAGGGAGCCTGAAGGAAGCCCCGCAAAGCCAGGACGAGAACGGGGCGACCGGAGCCTGCACCGAGCGTGGCAGTTGCCACGCTGAAGTCTACATACACTTTTCCAAAGGCGAAACCATTGCATTGTAAATGCTTGGTTTTCCTTATTGTCATCGGGAGATTTCTTAAACAGGAAAAAGTGTAACCCGACCAAATTTTTTTTAAAAAAAATACAGCAATACCCATACTGTGTTATTAACAAAAAGCTGTACATTTAATAGCAATTTACGGTGGTGTTAATTATAATAACAATGCATGCGATACTAACAGTACCCTTAAGAAAAGAGGCGTGTAGAAATAAGTATAGCTCGGAAATAGGTGCGTCAATTTAAAGAGTTTTAAATTGTCGATTTCTAAATGTGTGTGGGGGGCCTTCTTTGGACCCGAGCAGAGTAAATGACGTCGGGTGTGATGCGGGTTGAGCTCCCCCCTGGATGGGGTCGGGGTGCACTGCTTGGCAGACTTGATACATGCTGTTGAAAAGAATGCCATGGGGTGTCACTCCTTCCCCCCTGGGCCGGTCGGCGCGCGCGCAGAGATGCGACCTAGATAGGTATTTGAGGAGGTGCGCGGCTCCCAAAATATGGGTGCACCGGGTCCACTCACACCGCCCCACCCCTTGCTCTTTCACACCGCCCCACCCCTTGCTCTTTTTAACGCCCGAATGAGGATCGGCAAAAGTAGTTTACGAGGGAGATAGTCGGCCTCTCCTGTTAAGTCTCCGTGAACATATATGAGGGTCACAGAAGGTATCGCCCATGGGTCAAGACACAAACACCTATCTCTTCCCGTCTGAAGCCCTCAAGGTTACCGAGCTAACACTTCACTTTATTTATTGGGGGAGGGGGGTTGTTAAAGGTAGAATACATTGCTACAAGGGACATCCAGGTATTGTCCATCTCACTCCTCATGGACACAGTTTTTCTCCTACACCTTGCAGGAGACAATGTAATGCATTCTGGGTGTTGTAGTCCCATTGTTCCTCCATTCATCAAATCTAATTAAACTACTGATAGCCGATATTCGTGCGCTAAGAGCCAGTGGCATATAAAGGGGGGGCCAAGAGCCCTGGTGCAAACAAGCAAAAGACACCCTGTGGCTTCGTTTGGGTAGTACAGAATGAGCACAGCTCAGTGGGCCCCGGTGTCACTGCTCACGCTGCACCATTGGTAGCTGCGAGTCTATGGCCGAGATAAGTGTCCGATAAGTCACAGACTGAGGTAGGTGGCCACGGTTTGCGTGGCACCCTCCTTGGTTCTGGGATTTGTTAATAAACCATTCTCGTCTTAGTATCCGTATAACTCCTTGAACTGGAGCCTGTTGGAATGTATCTATAGGCCGGACCGCCGAGGGACACTGCCTCACTGCTGCCAGTACATCCCTCCCTCTGCTCAAAACATACCTTGGGAAAAAACTACACCCCTGTGCAAACTGCTGTTAATAACCACTGGTTTATTTTGAAATACATGATGTCACACCAGACAAAGGCCGCATGGCGGGTGTGGTGTTGTAGAAGGCCAAGGTGAAGTGACCTTTATGTCAGAGTGGTGCTTTAAATGGGCAGGTGCTGTCCGGTACTTCCTCCACTTCTTTAATTTGAAATGGAGAGTACCTGCACTTCTCACCACTGCTGCAAAACATTTAATGGTTGAGTTCCGGCACTTCTCGGGACCAAGCAGGTGCTCTAAATAATTTACATTTAAAGTACTGTCCGAGGGGGCGAAGGGTCGAAGAGAGGTCCGTGTAGATTTCTTGCGAGAGGGGGTGAGAAACGTCCCCAGCCGCCACTTTCGGTAGAAATAGAGAAAATAAATGTTTACCCACTTTGTGTACTGCTACGATTCTTAACCCATCTACCCCCAAAAAACACAACAACCCACACTCCCTGCTCGCAATCCAAAACTGACAACAAACGGACATTATTTACCCAAAGTTTTCTCCAACGTCGCTTTTGAGTCACCTCAGCTCTCGCTTCTCCATCAGGGCACGGACGTCTGCAGTGTGCGCACCTGCACACAGTTTGGCTGATTGCAACACCCGCCAAACTCTCACCCAATCAGAACTCGCAATTAGCCGATGGTCCGCGCTGGCTCAACCAACAGCCATTTGGAGGCCTTCGTCAGCCCCTGCTACTCCCTTCCCCAGCACAGCAGGTGCGATTAGTAGCTCCAGGTGCAAGGTGTTCATTTGGTTTTCCGCAAGCGAGACAGTTAGAAAGCAGAGCGGAACTACCTACAATGCACCCCAACCTCCCCTATAACGCTCCTTGTCCGAGGACAGCTACCTGAGCACAAATCTCCCTGTGTGCGTCTGTCCACAAGCCGCCGGCTCTGCCGATGCACTTCATCAGTCAAACGTGTAGCACGGAGTCTGAGCTCAGGGCTCTGCTGAGGTCCCTCAAGCTTCACCGGAAGTAACTTCCACTGACTGGGGGTTGGGAGTTACCCACGCGTCTGCTGACACCGGCAGTCAGCACCTTTGGCTTTCAGAGCGTGTCGACGCATCTCCCCGACGATAAACCATCATCCGTTCAAACGAGCACTTTACGTTGTAAGGGGTGCCTAATTTGTAAAAAATAAATAAGCGAATTAAACAAAAAAACGTGATAAACTCCAGGAGGCCACTTTCTCCAAGTGCCCGGGCTCCAGCACGTACCGATGTCAGAGGGGGTCCGAAGGGTGGCTGCTTTTGATTCCACCTCAGGCCTCCCTTTCCCTCCACCCTTCGCTCCCCCTTTACTCTCGCACGTTCCTTTTCGCCCCTCTGGTCGCTGTTTCCTTCTCTTTCTCTACCCCAATTTACCTGCTTTTCTCTCTTGCTCTGGGGGTGAAGGCCGATGATGAGAAATCCGCCCAGAGCCATAGAAGAGTGGTAGGGCTAAGCGCCCACCACCTGCAATCACCGGTACATATTAGGCGCTACAGATAAATAATTCATCCGATTCTAGTTTGAGGTGTGTTTTCTCGTAACTACTTTTCATGGGGTAGGCTCAGGACCTGTGAGCTGCTAAATGACGACGTCACATGAGGCGCCTTCATATTTTGTAAACCTTCCCAGAGCCTCCAGTACTTGTACAGACGCTACCATCAGTGCACCTCCGTCCTGTCCCGCAGAGCCCCTTCCATTGCAGCCCCGGGGCCCATGAAGAGCCGGGCAATCCTTTCTCATTTGCTTCCGGCGCTTGAAGCCGCACTGTGGTCTACAAGTGTCTCAGCGCCTTCAGGCAGCACTGGCGGATATTCCTGTCCCGGTACTACAGTCATGTGACCCGCACCCCCGTGACCCGCAGGTTATCTGCACCCAGTGGAGAAGTGTGGCTCACCGGTTAGAGGAGGCAGTCCCTGATGCAGAGGTTCAATCCCCGACGCGGCAGGGTCTTGAGCTCAAAATGTCCACGGACTCGATAATTCTCGCCTAGGTGCCTACTCAAATCGTGGGTTCACACTCTGCAACTCTGGGCAACAGCTTGCTTAATCTCCACTACGGCCCCACCGCGATGGGATGCCTGGTCTTCACCTTGGGGATGCCCAGTAGGGGTAATCTCGCAGGGAAAGGCCAGGACGGGTCACTCACATGCACACATTCATACACACTCGTGAACGTTCATTCACACAATGATCATGCACACACCCGTGCACATGTGCATACTCACGTTCACACACACCTACAAACACACACACCATAACTCAGGGAGCTCCTAATTGAATGTGAGCATTGCATGTCAGCAATACACACGTGCACGCACACACACACACCTGCAAAACACACACCATCACTCAGGGAGCTCCTAATTGTCAGCAAGCTCTTTAATGACTGCAACTTAAGGCAGGGTTTTTGGTCCTTTGTTAAGAAGGTTAGTTATTATTAATCATTTTTACTGTTTGCGAGAGATTAAGCTATTGGCATTGTAAATGGCAATGCCATTTATTTATCTGTTTTCAAAACCAACACATAAATAAAAAAATTGTAATTTACAATGCCAATAGCTCTAACTTTTACAAAGGCGAAACCGTTGCATTATAAATGCTTGTTCAAACTTGCATCTTACTGCCCTCAACAACACCCCTCCTCCAACATCAATTACTGTCATTGTGCATCACCTGTTATTCCTGCATCTCACTCCAAGCATGCATGCCTCAGCCACAGTGCCACTGCATCGACTCCAATATTCAAATCTTATTTCCAGCACAAGCCCCCACCTCCAAAGAACACACCTTACCTCGAGAGCATGCAATGGGATGGAGCAACGGTCCCACTGGTTAAGATGGCACAGGGAATCCACAGTGCTGGCACTTCCGTGGATCATGAGTCGATTAAGAAACTCTTCCTGATGGAGGCCGAACAGGAGGAGAGAGATGCCTACATCTGAAGCAGAGAACCAAGAAAGGTGTGAGGTGTATAAAAAGCATTTCTCTATCACACACACAACATCTCTCTCTTTTCACACACACATACAGGCACATATGCTATGTCTGCTTACTGGAGAACCATCTTGAAACTGTTTTATTTAACTAGCGCATAATGGAAAACATCTCCTGTATAAGTTAACAGCTTACCTGTCAACACCAGACACTGCTCCTCTGTGTCCCAGTGCACTGGAATGCCTCGCCTTGCAACACAATGTCGAGATATGTCCTGGGACTGTAGGTCCCACACAGCCACACACATGGCACTACTCTCTTCCCATGTCAGCACAACTGTAAAAGGGCTCACAGATAAACACTGAAGACTGTGGTGAGTGCCTTCTTTATGGATTTGTCTCCACGGGCTAACTGCTTCAACCACCTTCCCCGCAGGGCTGTACAAATGTCTCCAGAGGCTACCCGTCTGCGCCACTTGCTCTTCAGTCCAACAGCGCTCCTGGTTTGGAAAAGACTGGTACCACTGTCCACTCAGTTTCAATACAGAATCTTGGGGATCCAGCCACTTAATAGTGGTGGACAGAGAAGATAAATGTGCCTCCCAGGACCTGCAAAAAAGAAAGAAGACACGTCAACCTAAATTTTAAATAAAACAGGTCATGGTTTCATGCACAACATTTTCTTCTTACGGTTTGACAAACGGGCTGCAGAGAAGCATTGGAGCATTTGCTTGCAAACCAATTCCTCAGAAAGAAGGGCAGGATCCAGGGCACAGTTAGCCAACAAACTCACATTTTAAAAAGCCTTGGCAAAGCCATTTATTGTACTGACATGATTTTCTCAAACGTTGGAAAATGATACAGGACATACCGTATCAGCAGCAGCGTTCCTAAGACAAAGAGGTGCAGTCTGAGCAACTCTGCAAGCTTTGCTGGTGCACACAACCGGCACATCGAAGGGAGCAGAAGAATATGCTTCCCTCACACATACACAGGTGCATTATGGGGTAGCAGATATGAAAGATACCCTGACACTCACAATAGGTACATAGACAGAAGCAGCATAGAAGTGTCATACACTCTCCCATGCACTAACAAGGAAGGAGCAGCAGCAATATATGCATTTTTAAACTTGAACACCCAATCCAAATGTGTTCAAAGAGCCCTGTGCTAGAAATCACCTTTTATCCATCAATTCATGCAGTCATACAAGTTGTCAATATGCATGCAGTGTGCTATGTTAGGTGAACACATCTAAGAAACATACATCTTGTTGGAAATTGGTGCAACAGTTTTGCAAAGATTTAATAGGGAAAAATGTATATTTCCATTAGTATACGCATCCGGATGTTGCACCAGTCCTGAAGAGATGCCATTCCCACCTGATCTCATCACACCCCTCAGATATGCCTCTTACCTAGCTGCTCTGACCCTCCAAGCAACATTCACCTCACACCATTCCCCTACGTGCCACTAACGCCAACCCTCAATACTACATTTCTGCTCCCCCAGCCTTTCCCCGGCACTACTTTCTGTAAAACCCCCATCATAAAAAGTCTCTGTTGCTAGGATAGTATTAAATGCCAGATACATACATTGATATGCAAATGCCCACATCTCACTGTTAAACATGCAATAATTAACTTAAGTGGCTGATAACTCTAACCCCCTCACTTCAACTCTCCGCTCTACAGCATTTGTTCTCCACTCTGGTACTCAATTCACAAGAGCCTCTGGATCCTCCTTCCACCCCATCCATTTCAGGGAATCAGAGAAAGGAGCAAAAGCTGATGAGGTATTTAATGCTCAATGACTGGAACCATGGGAAGGGCAAAGGCTGAGATCCTGCTCATTAGTATTCAAAAGCACAATTATTGGCAGTCTCCTCCCTCTATACAGTAGTACTGCTGAGCATGAAATTCAGCTCTGAACTTCCAGCCGTACCTCAGAAATGTCCAGTTTGCTAATTCAGGCATGGAGAGAAACTACAATTCTAACTCTTTATTAAAATCTGTTTGTATGAAAGTCTAGAAAAGGGCTCGGCTGAGCTTGTTACATGAAAGGTGCAGGCCTTCTTTAGTCCTCGGTCAGGCGCCTATATGATTAGTCAAGCATAGGGGGTGTGGCTCCCACAAAAGCATGGCTTGAATTGGCTGGCAGGGCCTTTGGGTTTTCAATAAAGGTATATGTCTATCAATTCAATTTTAAAGCTTTATTCGACATTTGTCATAAAAGCATACATCCTAACCCTATACAAATAAATACTAAAGTTAAAAATACTTTTAAAATACATATTAAACAACTGACAGTCGAATATTTCATGGCAATAAAATTCATAATTAATATCATTCTCTCAAAAGGAAAATGATTAGAATTCCGTATAAAAAGGTTATAAAACGTAACAATCGGCCTACATTAAATAGCATTTGACAATAGGGCACGGGTGCGAATTAACCAGGCCCACGCGAGAAATTTTGCCACAGCAATCACAAATGTTGGGGAACAGTCAGTTTCCAATATTCTCAATGCTGTCGATTGACTGCGAGTTCCAATGTTTAGACAGAGTGGTTTTAACCATTTACGCCTTGGGTTTACATATAAGGGGCAACAAAATAGTAAATGGGAAATGTGCTCTGTTTGTTCTTTGCAGTGATAGCAATGTTCATCCCATGTCGGAGACCAGTGTCTCTTAAAAGCATTTACTGGGAGAGTACCGACTCAGAATTGAAAATATAGTTTCCGATCATAAGGGCGTTCGATAATATCCCAGTAAAGTTCACACACTGGAAACATTTTCATATTCAAAAAACGAGATGACAGATTCGATGCACCGCTTTTACAATACATTGACGAAAAGACCATCTCCCAATACAATTCTTTTAATTTTGTTTTCGATGGAAAACTATTTACATCTGTGTTTCCCCATAAATGGTCCAATTTTAATTTTGCAAGGAGACCCCGCAGTTCTTTTAGCCATCCAATACAATGAAAGCAGTCATTCTCAACAACATCTAACAGGGCATTAACATAATGACTTAGTTCTGGGGTCACCATCAGACGCCTCCAATACAGCAGTGGTCGCTGCCGAGCTATATCCTCGATATTTTTCATACCGAGGTCCAATTTTAGTGGAATTGTAGGAGTACTTTGGGGGGCCATTACAAGTCCACGTAGGAATTTATTTTCCGCCCGCCCCATTTCTCCCAGATTTGAGAAGCCCCACAATTCGGAACCATATAGACAAGCACTCAATACTTTCAATTTATATATTTCAAGGGCACATTTTATAGGTTTTGTCAACGACTTTCTGTGTTTAAGGGCGACTACGCCTGCAAGCTGACTAAACTTTAACATTGCCGTGTTGATATGCGATTTCCATTTCATGTCGCCCTGCAAAATAATTCCTAGATATGAAAAGGCATCAACTTTCTCGAGTGCTGTACCCTTATACATTATTGTACCTTTAAACGTGGACCGGTGGTTGAGGCACATAAATTTAGTCTTGGAGGTATTTAGTTCAAGTCCCCGACTGTCACAAAATTCTCCAAAGGCGTCAACCACTTTTTGTAGTCCACTCGGTGTACGTGAAAGTAGAAGAGTGTCGTCTGCAAACATTAGGACGGGAGCACGGGAGTCTGCTATAGTTGGGGCATCACTTGGGAATTTATTCAAATGCTCGACTATGCCATTTATGTAAATTGAAAATAAGGTCGGCGCCAAAACACACCCTTGCCTCACCCCTCGCTCCACCGGAAAAGACTCAGTCACTTCTCCCTGATTGCCCCATCTAATTTTAGCAAAATTGTTTTCATGAAGTCGCACGAGGAGGGTAAGGAGTTCTTGACTTAAGCCCAAATCAGCCAAGGTCTGCCATAGTTTTTCTCTCGGGACCAGATCAAAAGCGGCTTTTAAGTCCACAAATACCGCATACAATGTACCTTTTTTTAGTGTGACATTTCTCCAGTAAATGGCTAGAAAGTAGAAAACCTGGTCAACACTACTAGTCAGGGGTCGAAACCCTGCTTGATATGGAGATAATATGTTTTTCTCGTCGATCCATTCTTGCAGTTTATTCTGGACCAGACGCCCCATAAGTTTTTGTGCGGTATCAATCAGACTAATAGGTCTGTAGTTTTTTGCCTGGGTTTTATCACCTTTTTTAAATATAGGGATGATTTCCGCTCCCTTCCATGAAGCGGGCACTTCCCCTCCCATAGCCACAGCATTGGACAGCCACATGAAGTAGGTACACCAAGACTTCCGATCAGATAAAAACACATCTGCCGGAATTCCATCCATTCCCGGCGCTTTTCCCCCTGCTATGCAATCCAGGGCCTTGCTGACATCTTTTTTGGTGAATATTTTGTGGTTAAAAAAGGTCATTTGAGGGGGGGGGACAAGGCTGTGCAATGGGTTGCGGGCATACTGTGGTTGGAAAAAGTCGATCCATGAATTTTTTGCAACATAATTTGTTGGTTGTAGTGCAAGACCTCCCCTATCCCATTTTACTGTGGCCCAAAATAACTTAGAGTCTTTGGCAGCACAGGCCAATTTGAGCTCTTGCCAACAATTCACATCCCATCGTTTCATTGCCTGTTTTTGAGTTAGTCTATAGCTGTCCCTCGCTTTCCTAACAGCTGCAGCATTCCCTTTTTTTAATTCAATACTTAACTTATGACGTGCCTGTCTGCAACTCATGTCATACCATCCGTGTCTTGGCTGTCCTTTTTAGGGCTCGGGCCTACGTCACACGAAGTGGGGCGGGGCTTCCGAGCTCTAATGTTATAAAAAAAAAAAAAGTTCAGAAAGGGCTGTGGGCTGCCGCATTCCAGAAAGCGCGCGGTTTTTGCGTGTGGTATTCTGCCATGTGAATGGTAATTGGTCCAGGCAAGGCTGTGTTTAAGTAAGGCTGCACGCCATAGGGCTTTGGAATTTTTTCAATGTCCACTTCCTGCATAAAGTGTTCGGACACGCGCAGAAGAATACATAAATCCTCAATTACCAGCTGTCCGAGGTGCCGGTAATTGAAGGCAGATGGTGCTGGGAGCGTGTGCACTGCTGTGTTTTTTTCCCTTGAGCTCTGTGTGCGCGCCGGCAAACCCGCGCCTGCTCTTTGACTGAGGTAGGCTAAACAAGCATTGGCAAAGCAAATAGGACTCTCCTATACAAAATCTGTTGGTTTTGTCAGGGATATGTTTAGCCATGTTGTACAGCAGCCTGGCTGCTATGCAGCACAGCTGAAAGTAAAAAAACAAACAAAGTGCTTTGATAAGCACTCGTGCCCACTCACCCGAACTCAAACTTTTAATGTCAAAATAGAAGATCACTTTAATTTACTGCCCTCATAACAGACCCCTTGCAGTAGCTCTCGTTGTCCTCTTACCAGATCCCTTGCATCTTCCCAGCTATTGCCAGATTCCTCACTCGCTCCCTGTCTCGTCACCATGACTCACTCTCTCCACCCTTTCATAAAAAAAACACTCCACCTCGCTTTCCTCTCACTGGGAGCCTCACATTTACTCTCACAGTCCGGTTACCAGATTCCTACTGCCGTTGCACCAGATCACTCATTGTACTATCATTCAGTGTCCTATCATTAGAGACTTGCTTCAGGCAGAGTAGGGAGGGCAGAGTAGGGAGGGCAGAGTAGGGAGGGCAGAGTAGGGAGTGCAGAGTAGGGAGAGGAGAAGTGAGTAGTGAGTAGAGTAGTGAGTAGTGAGTAGAGTAGTGAGTAGTGAGTAGAGTAGTGAGTAGTGAGTAGAGTAGTGAGTAGAGTAGTGAGTAGAGTAGTGAGTAGTGAGTAAAGTAGTGAGTAGTGAGTTGAGTAGTGAGTAGAGTAGTGAGTAGTGAGTTGAGTAGTGAGTAGAGTAGTGAGTAGAGTAGTGAGTAGAGTAGTGAGTAGTGAGTAGAGTAGTGAGTAGTGAGTAGTGAGTAGAGTAGTGAGTAGAGTAGAGTAGTGAGTAGAGTAGTGTAGTGAGTAGAGTAGTGAGTAGAGTAGTGAGTAGAGTAGTGAGTAGTGAGTGCAGAGTAGTGAGTAGTGAGTAGTGAGTAGAGCAGTGAGTAGAGTAGTGAGTAGAGTAGTGAGTAGAGTAGTGAGTAAAGTAGTGAGTGCAGAGTAGTGAGTAGAGAAGTGAGTAGAGTAGTGAGTAGTGAGTAGAGTAGTGAGTAGTGAGTAGAGTAGTGAGTAGTGAGTAGAGTAGTGAGTAGAGTGCAGAGTAGTGAGTAGTGAGTGCAGAGTAGTGAGTAGTGAGTGCAGAGTAGTGAGTAGTGAGTAGAGCAGTGAGTAGTGAGTAGAGCAGTGAGTAGAGTAGTGAGTAGTGAGTGCAGAATAGTGAGTAGAGTAGTGAGTAAGGTAGTGAGTAGAGTAGTGAGTAGAGTAGTGAGTAGAGTAGTGAGTAGTGAGTGCAGAGTAGTGAGTAGTGAGTGCAGTAGTGAGTAGAGTAGTGAGTAGAGTAGTGAGTAGAGTAGTGAGTGCAGAGTAGTGAGTAGAGTAGTGAGTAGAGTAGTGAGTAGAGTAGTGAGTAGAGTAGTGAGTAGAGTAGTGAGTAGAGTAGTGAGTGCAGAGTAGTGAGTAGTGAGTGCAGAGTAGTGAGTAGAGTAGTGAGTAGAGTAGTGAGTAGAGTAGTGAGTAGTTAGTGCAGAGTAGTGAGTAGAGTAGTGAGTAGAGTAGTGAGTAGAGTAGTGAGTAGAGTAGTGAGTAGAGTAGTGAGTGCAGAGTAGTGAGTAGTGAGTAGAGTAGTGAGTAGTGAGTGCAGAGTAGTGAGTAGAGTAGTGAGTAGAGTAGTGAGTAGAGTAGTGAGTAGAGTAGTGAGTAGAGTAGTGAGTAGAGTAGTGTGCAGAGTAGTGTGCAGAGTAGTGTGCAGAGTAGTGTGCAGAGTAGTGAGTAGTGAGTGCAGAGTAGTGAGTAGTGAGTGCAGAGTAGTGAGTAGTGAGTAGAGTAGTGAGTAGAGTAGTGAGTAAAGTAGTTTGTAGAGTAGTGAGTAGAGAGTGCAGAGTAGTGAGCAGTGAGTGCAGAGTAGTGAGCAGTGAGTGCAGAGTAGTGAGTAGCGAGTAGAGTAGTGAGTAGTGAGTAGAGTAGTGAGTAGAGTAGTGAGTAGAGTAGTGAGTGCAGAGTAGTGAGTAGTGAGTGCAGAGTAGTGAGTAGAGTAGTGAGTAGAGTAGTGAGTAGAGTAGTGAGTAGTGAGTGCAGAGTAGTGAGTAGTGAGTAGAGTAGTGAGTAGAGTAGTGAGTAGTGAGTGCAGAGTAGTGAGTGCAGAGTAGTGAGTAGAATAGTGAGTAGAGTAGTGAGTAGAGTAGTGAGTGCAGAGTAGTGAGTAGTGAGTAGAGTAGTGAGTTGTGAGTGCAGAGTAGTGAGTAGAGTAGTGAGTAGTGAGTAGAGTAGTGAGTAGAGTAGTGAGTACAGTAGTGAGTAGAGTAGTGAGTAGTGAGTGCAGAGTAGTGAGTAGTGAGTAGAGTAGTGAGTAGAGTAGTGAGTAGAGTAGTGAGTAGAGTAGTGAGTATGGAGTGCAGAGTAGTGAGTAGTGAGTAGAGTAGTGAGTAGAGTAGTAGAGTAGTGAGTAGAGTAGTGAGTAGTGAGTGCAGAGTAGTGAGTAGAGTAGTGAGTAGTGAGTAGAGTAGTGAGTAGAGTAGTGAGGTGAGTAGTGAGTAGTGAGTATAGTGAGTAGAGTAGTGAGTAGAGTAGTGTGCAGAGTAGTGAGTAGTGAGTGCAGAGTAGTGAGTAGTGAGTAGAGTAGTGAGTAGAGTAGTGAGTGCAGAGTAGTGAGTAGTGAGTGCAGAGTAGTGAGAGAAGTAGTGAGTAGAGTAGTGAGGTGAGTAGTGAGTAGTGAGTGCAGAGTAGTGAGTAGAGTAGTCATTAGTGAGTAGAGTAGTGAGTAGAGTAGTCATTAGTGAGTAGAGTAGTGAGGTGAGTAGAGTAGTGAGTAAAGTAGTGAGTGCAGAGTAGTGAGTAGAGAAGTGAGTAGAGTAGTGAGTAGTGAGTAGAGTAGTGAGTAGTGAGTAGAGTAGTGAGTAGAGTAGTGAGTAGTGAGTAGAGTAGTGAGTAGAAAGTAGTGAGTAGAGTAGTGAGTAGAGTAGTGAGTGGAGAGTAGTGAGTAGTGAGCAGAGTAGTGAGCAGAGTAGTGAGTAGTGAGCAGAGTAGTGAGTAGTGAGTGCAGAGTAGTGAGTAGAGTAGTGAGTAGTGTAGTGAGTAGAGTAGTGAGTAGAGTAGTGAGTAGAGTAGTGAGTAGAGTAGTGAGTAGAGTAGTGAGTAGAGTAGTGAGTGCAGAGTAGTGAGTAGTGAGTAGAGTAGTGAGTAGAGTAGAGTAGTGAGTAGTGAGTAGAGTAGTGAGGTGAGTAGTGAGTAGAGTAGTGTGTAGAGTAGTGAGTAGTGAGTGCAGAGTAGTGAGTAGTGAGTGCAGAGTAGTGAGTAGTGAGTAGACTAGTGAGTAATGAGTGCAGAGTAGTGAGTAGAGTAGTGAGTAGAGTAGTGAGTAGAGTAGTGAGTAGAGTAGTGAGTAGAGTAGTGTGCAGAGTAGTGTGCAGAGTAGTGTGCAGAGTAGTGTGCAGAGTAGTGTGCAGAGTAGTGAGTAGTGAGTGCAGAGTAGTGAGTAGTGAGTGCAGAGTAGAGAGTAGTGAGTAGAGTAGTGAGTAGAGTAGTGAGTAGAGTAGTTTGTAGAGTAGTGAGTAGAGTGTGCAGAGTAGTGAGCAGTGAGTGCAGAGTAGTGAGCAGTGAGTGCAGAGTAGTGAGTAGTGAGTAGAGTAGTGAGTAGTGAGTAGAGTAGTGAGTAGAGTAGTGAGTAGAGTAGTGAGTGCAGAGTAGTGAGTAGTGAGTGCAGAGTAGTGAGTAGAGTAGCGAGTAGTGAGTAGAGTAGTGAGTAGAGTAGTGAGTAGTGAGTGCAGAGTAGTGAGTAGTGAGTAGAGTAGTGAGTAGTGAGTATTGAGTAGTGAGTGCAGAGTAGTGAGTGCAGAGTAGTGAGTAGAATAGTGAGTAGAGTAGTGAGTAGTGAGTAGAGTAGTGAGTGCAGAGTAGTGAGTAGAATAGTGAGTAGAGTAGTGAGTAGTGAGTAGAGTAGTGAGTAGAGTAGTGAGTAGAGTAGTGAGTAGAGTAGTGAGTGCAGAGTAGTGAGTAGTGAGTGCAGAGTAGTGAGTAGAGTAGCGAGTAGTGAGTAGAGTAGTGAGTAGAGTAGTGAGTAGTGAGTGCAGAGTAGTGAGTAGTGAGTAGAGTAGTGAGTAGTGAGTATTGAGTAGTGAGTAGTGAGTATTGAGTAGTGAGTGCAGAGTAGTGAGTGCAGAGTAGTGAGTAGAATAGTGAGTAGAGTAGTGAGTAGTGAGTAGAGTAGTGAGTGCAGAGTAGTGAGTAGTGAGTAGAGTAGTGAGTAGTGAGTAGAGTAGTGAGTACAGTAGTGAGTAGAGTAGTGAGTAGTGAGTGCAGAGTAGTGAGTAGAGTAGTGAGTAGAGTAGTGAGTAGTGAGTAGAGTAGTGAGTAGAGTAGTGAGTATGGAGTGCAGAGTAGTGAGTAGAGTAGTGAGTAGTGAGTAGAGTAGTGAGTAGAGTAGTGAGTAGTGAGTGCAGAGTAGTGAGTAGAGTAGTGAGTAGTGAGTAGAGTAGTGAGTAGAGTAGTGAGGTGAGTAGTGAGTATAATGAGTAGAGTAGTGAGTAGAGTAGTGAGTATTGAGTATAGTGAGTTGAGTAGTGAGTAGAGTAGTGAGTAGAGTAGTGTGCAGAGTAGTGAGTAGTGAGTGCAGAGTAGTGAGTAGTGAGTAGAGTAGTGAGTAGAGTAGTGAGTGCAGAGTAGTGAGTAGTGAGTGCAGAGTAGTGAGTAGAGTAGTGAGAGAAGTAGTGAGTAGAGTAGTGAGTAGAGTAGTGAGGTGAGTAGTGAGGTGAGTAGTGAGTAGAGTAGTCATTAGTGAGTAGAGTAGTGAGTAGAGTAGTCATTAGTGAGTAGAGTAGTGAGTAGAGTAGTGAGGTGAGTAGAGTAGTGAGTAAAGTAGTGAGTGCAGAGTAGTGAGTAGAGAAGTGAGTAGAGTAGTGAGTAGTGAGTAGAGTAGTGAGTAGAGTAGTGAGTAGTGAGTAGAGTAGTGAGTAGTGAGTAGAAAGTAGTGAGTAGAGTAGTGAGTAGTGAGTAGAGTAGTGAGTGGAGAGTAGTGAGTAGTGAGCAGAGTAGTGAGCAGAGTAGTGAGTAGTGAGCAGAGTAGTGAGCAGACTAGTGAGTAGTGAGTGCAGAGTAGTGAGTAGAGTAGTGAGTAGTGTAGTGAGTAGAGTAGTGAGTAGAGTAGTGAGTAGAGTAGTGAGTAGAGTAGTGAGGTGAGTAGTGATTAGAGTAGTGAGTAGTGAGCAGAGTAGTGAGTAGTGAGTGCAGAGTAGTGAGTAGTGAGTAGAGTAGTGAGTAGAAAGTAGTGAGTAGAGTAGTGAATAGAGTAGTGAGTAGTGAGTAGAGTAGTGAGTAGAGTAGTGGGTAGAGTAGTGAGTAGAGTAGTGAGTAGAGTAGTGAGTAGAGTAGTGAGTAGAGTAGTGAGTAGAGTAGTGAGTGCAGAGTAGTGAATAGTGAGTAGAGTAGTGAGTAGAGTAGTGAGTAGTGAGTGCAGAGTAGTGAGTAGAGTAGTGAGTAGTGAGTAGAGTAGTGAGTAGAGTAGTGAGGTGAGTAGAGTAGAGTAGTGAGTGCAGAGAAGTGAGTAGTGAGTAGAGAAGTGAGTAGTGAGTAGAGTAGTGAGTAGTGAGTAGAGTAGTGAGGTGAGTAGTGAGTATAGTAGTCAGTAGTCAGTAGAGTAGTGAGTAGAATAGTGAGGTGAGTAGAGTAGTGAGTAAAGTAGTGAGTGCAGAGTAGTGAGTAGAGAAGTGAGTAGTGAGTAGAGTAGTGAGTAGTGAGTAGAGTAGTGAGTAGTGAGTAGAGTAGTGAGTAGAGAGTAAAGTAGTGAGTGCAGAGTAGTGAGTAGAGTAGTGAGTAGTGAGTGCAGAGTAGTGAGTGGAGAGTAGTGAGTAGAGTAGTGAGTAGTGAGCAGAGTAGTGAGTAGTGAGTGCAGAGTAGTGAGTAGAGTAGTGAGTAGAGTAGTGAGTAGTGAGTAGAGTAGTGAGTAGTGAGTGCAGAGTAGTGAGTAGTGAGTAGAGTAGAGTAGTGAGTAGGACATCACAGGCAGCAGCTGTGCAAGCTTCTTACACTCACAAGGAGACCACAGGCAGCTGAGTTGCAAGCTTCTCCCACTCACAAGAAGGACATCACAAACAGCAGCGGTGCAAGCTTCTCACACTCACAAGAAGGACATCACAAACAGCAGCGGTGCAAGCTTCTCACACTCACAAGGAGACCACAGGCAGCTGAGGTGCAAGCTTCTCCCACTCACAAGAAGGACATCACAAGCAGCAGCGGTGCAAGCTTCTCACACTCACAAGAACGACATCACAGGCAGCAGCAGTGCAAGCTACTTACACTCACAAGGAGACGACAGGCAGCAGAGGTGCAAGCTTCTCACACTCGCAAGAACGACATCACAAGCAGCAGTGGTGCAAGCTTCCCTTACACACTCACAGCAGGTACTGTGCCAAGGCAGCAGCAGCAACAGAGCAAGAGTCCCTTACAAAGAACAGGCACAGCACAGAGATGCACAATGCAATCTTCTCATACTCACAGGCAGCAGCGGTGCAAGCTTCTCACACTCACACGAAGGACATCACAGGCAGCAGCTGTGCAAGCTTGTTACACTCACAAGGATACCACAGGCAGCTGAGGTGCAAGCTTCTCCCACTCACAAGAAGGACATCACAAGCAGCAGCGGTGCAAGCTTCCCTCACACACTCACAGCAGGTACTGTGCCAAGGCAGCAGCAGCAACAGAGCAAGAGTCCCTTATAAAGAACAGGCACAGCACAGAGATGCACAATGCAATCTTCTCATACTCACAGGCAGCAGCTGTGCAAGCTTCTCACACTCACAAGAACGACATCACAGGCAGCAGCAGTGCAAGCTTCTTACACTCACAAGAAGGACATCACAGGCAGCAGCAGTGCAAGCTTCTTACACTCACAAGGAGACCACAGGCAGCAGAGGTGCAAGCTTCTCACACTCACAAGAAGGACAACACAGGCAGTAACGGTGCAATATTCTCACACTCACAAGGAAATCACTGGCAGTACACACCACATGAACACACTCCATAACACATAGCAACAATACATTGGCATTTACAATGCCATTAGCTCAAACTCAAATAAATCCGAGCCCGATTGCATTTCTAATGCTTGTTTCACACTGTTTGTATCTACAGTTTTGGTGAAGAAGGTTTGGAGTTTACCAAACAGGTTTTTGTGTACCTCCATCATTTGGTTATGAAAATTTGGACTCCCACAGTGGTATTTGATGTTATTTAATTCCGCTTTGACTACCTTTTTAATATCCTCTAGCTTTGCTTCATCATCTATCATCGTTTTCCATTTCAGGAAACGCTGATTATTTGAGGACACTACATCCTGCGTCACCCGCGCAGTTTTGTTAAGATGTTTCACTGGATTAGTGTAAGCGTAAATGGTCAGACACAGGGGATTATGGTCGCTTTCCATTCTTATTTTTACAACCATATCTATCACTTTGCTCCAAGCCCTCACATCTACTAAAATGTAATCAATTCTACTAGATGCTCGGCCATTGTCAAATGTGTTGCTACCTTTTAGGTCGGAGGCTGTGCGGCCGTTTGCTGCTCTCATGCCGTATGCTAGGCAAAAGCTCTTTAACTGAATTGCCACAGCACTCCATCTTTTAATTATGGGAACCTCTAACTGGGGTATTCCCCACTTCATATCCTCTTCTTCTGACAGAATCTTGTCCTCCTCACCCAAGGGTTCAAAAGTGCAATTGAAATCCCCACCCACAATAATATGTTTTTGGGGAGTTAACAATTGGACATCCTGTTCTAGGAGTGAAACTACTTCTGACATTTTGCCAGCGGTGACCCCCCTAGCATAGACATTGTACAGGACAAGGTCTTGGCCACTATTCCAGCTAATATTAAGTGCCAAGATGTCATTTGATGCTAGAGATCTTCGAGTTATAATACAGTTCAGTGATTGGCGAATCCAAATTATTAAACCTCCGGAGGGGCGACCTATGCGATTACTAATTGCTGGTATAAAAAAATTTAAATATCCCTGGCGGAAGACTGGGTTTATCGACCAAGTTTCTTGCAACATGATTATATCATATTGGTCAATAAAATCAAGCTATTCTGTTGTGTCTATCTTATTCACTATGCCTGCTATGTTCCACGAGATGAGGGTCAGTGAGGGCTCTCCAAGGTGTGCCCCTAAATTCCCCCGCTCCTCGTCCTTTCTGGCCAGGTCAGTATTTATTAATTCTGTAGATGGTTTTACGCCTACTAAATCTTCTGGCCCTCCATTTATTTGAAGTGTCTGCGGGATAGTTAGCTGATGTTTTTGCCTTATGAGTCAGTCGCATTCGTTTAAATTAGAAAGGGCGGAAAATCTGTTTTCCAAGTTCAACCCCTGATTATATGCTTGAACATTCCCCGCCCTTCTACCACCCGCAACTGACCACTTGGTCCTTAGTACACTTGATTTTACCACTAGACCTCTTCTACTTCTATTGAAGTAGTCCAGCGTGAGAGGTATTAGATCTGCTGATCTCCTTTGAGGGGGGAATAGATTTAGCAAAATCTCAGATAAAACTTCTGGCCCCTTGAGGTTCACTACCACACAGTCCCCTGCAAATATCTTGGGTTTATTCCCTATCCACTTTACTCGTCTAGCTGATACCAGGTCCTCTGCCAACTTTTCCTTGCCCCATGGGGAAATATGCATATTATTACCCAACCATTGTAGTGCTTTATGTAGCAGCGAAGCTGGCAATTCAATCTGGCCTACATTCAAGGGTGGGACGTTAGCAAGAACTAAAATCAGGGGTGATGCTTCGACGATTAGCTCCATATGGCCTATTTCTTTATTGCATTCTTGATCAGTGGCATTCCCTATATTATCTGTGGAGCCAACAACAACAGGGATATCTAGTTGTATATCAGGGTTTGAGCTGGTTAGCTGTATGGGAGCTGGCCTATCTACTATTCCTCCCTGAACGTTTACCAAGAATTGTTTTTCTTCAATTTTCTTCGATACCAGACTCGGTAATTCCCCCACATTCTCGTTAGTTATTTTTAGGAGTGATTCTAATTTACCAACTTTATCTGTAAGCTGGTCGATTTTAGACAACAATGGTTTGATGATCCTGCTTAATTTAGTATCCAGCATACCCATAAGCTTTTTTATAAAGGCCTCATCCCATGCTGTACTATCATTAGATTCTCCCCGTTTACCTACTGTCACACTTTTATGCGGGGGTGTTGCTGGTCTTTTTCGATTGGACCGTAGACCTTCTCGTTTAGGAGGAATCTCAACATTCCCTTTCGCCACTCTAGGGGCGGGTACAGGTACCAGCGGAGATGGACAATCCTCAATTAACTCTAAATCATTCTGAAAAACCTCTATGTCATCTCCAAGTGTTGGGTCAACAATGATATCTAAATTATGGACTATGGGATCATTTTGCATCAAGTTAACATCATTTTGCTGTAAAGAAGTATCACTTGTGACTTCTAAGTCCATCATATTAGTAACTAAGTTCTCCCTTAAGGAAGATGTTGAAGAGGTACTAAGACCCAGAGAGGACCTCCGCTCATTATTTATTTTTGCAACCACTTGCACTAAGTAATTGTCCATGGTATTTGCAGGAACAATAGGATTTTTTTGTTTAGACATGTATTTAACCAAACACACAACAGATATAATGTGTAATCCCAATACACCTTTACCCAAGACTATCAGGTTAGGCACCGATGGTGACCAAGTTAATATTGAAGAAGTTTTACCAGGGGTTCTCGTCCAGTCCAGTCGTGGCCAGTCTTGGACTGTCTTAGACTGTACCGCCCTTGTCCCGGGCTTCTCCCGGCGCCGACCGCGCGCGTACCGCGATGCGCGGAGCTGTTCCAGGCTTTATCCCACCTGTGGGGGGCGTGACGGGGAGGCGGCTTCAGGCCCCGATGGATTGTGGGCGTTGGTGTTCTGAGCCCCCTCGCTAGCCACGTTACCCCAGCTACGAGTGTTTCCCGCGAAGCGGGAAACGCGAGAGGTGTCGGTGCAGGCAGGCGCTGTCAGCAAACAGGCAACAAAGGACAGTATGGGCCGCAAGTCTTCTTCAATCAAGGTGCCATGTGGTCCGCTTTTCAAATGCAACAGCAAGGTCTCCCACAATGCACAGAGCTGCTCCAGGCTTTATCCCACCTGTGGGGGGCGTGACGGGGAGGCGGCTTCAGGCCCGATGGATTGTGGCCGTTGGTGTTCTGAGCCCCCTCGCTAGCCACGTTACCCCAGCTGCGAGTGTTTCCCGCGAAGCGGGAAACGCGAGAGGTGTCGGTGCAGGCAGGCGCTGTCAGCAAACAGGCAACAAAGGACAGTATGGGCCGTAAGTCTTCTTCAATCAAGGTGCCCTGTGGTCCGTTTTTCAAATGCAACAGCAAGGTCTATCAACCAGCAGGGGAACAGTGAAGGACACAGACTCTGACCAAATCTGTCCCAAACAAGCTGTACAATAAGCCATTAGGTGGCAAAGGCGTAATACCCTTCCCTTACAACATGCCAATTAATGTAACCACCCAAAGGAATAACCGTGCCATGCTTATACCACTGTGTACTGCAGTATCACGTGGTGGAGTTGGTGCCATTTTTGCCTTGGTGAAGAAAGAAGATGGTACCGCAACATGATTGCATGTAAATTCACACGTTTTCCTCAAATTACATTGTCAGTGTTACAATTTAATGGAATTTTTTTTATTGAATTATGGTTTTAACATTGGTTTGTTTGTTTTATCAAAACCTTTTGGAGGAATGTCCTTTTTCTCGAAAAAGCCTATGTTTATTCATTTTCATACTATTTTCTACTTGCGCATGCAAAGTAGCAGTTTAGAATATTGATTTTTGTCATATCAACTGTCATTCTAACTGAAAGGCAGCAGAGGAACCATTACTACAAGACTTCTGTTCGCTTCATCAGTCAGACAAAAAGGTAAAGTTAATTATTTGCTGACACAATCGGCTCTAAATATAGTGTTTCTTTTGCGTGCATTAAACAGAATAGACCCTATGTGTCTTTTGTGTTCTATTACGGAGCCAACAACTCTGAAAAGAAATAGTAGCAAAATATATTAAATCCCAGCGTGGTAGACTGTTGTTAACTACAGAAGAGAGAAAAGTTACAAAGAGAAAGTCTTCTGGAAATGCACTCAATAGCAAAGGGCAAACTGTCAGGGACATGCCTGCTTCTAAAATTGCAGGTGCAATTTTAACGTTACTGCCGGTTTTACGATAAATTGTTCGGAAGTTATATTTCTAGTGCCATTATTTAAAAATAAATATTTTACAACTGTTGCTTTGTTGTTTAAAATTCACTAAATACTAATTGTACTGTAGTTTCGAAAAACTGTGTTTTCATTCAAATGCACCTTTACATTTTTCGATTTATATGCATATTCATTAAAATGTTCCACTAATTTTTGATGTTTTGGTGTTTTGTTATAAACGACTTTCCTTCAATAAGGTTTTCCAGGACTTCGTTTACTCCAATGTGCGTTCTATGTTTTTGTTTTTCTATGAATGTACCCCTCAGGAAACCTTGCATTGCCGTACTCATTTGTACCACTTTAATACATGTTTGTCAGAGTGCTCCTCTGCCAGGGGCAAATAAGCAACAATTTAAAACAAATAGTGTGACAGGTGTGCCATGGAACAGCTTAAGCTAGGCATGCTTTCTGCTAGGAGGTGGTATTGCTTTCTAAAGAGGTTCTACAAGTATAGCAATTTTCTGTGCATTGAGAGAGGCTGCCCTCCCAGGAATGGAACAGGCTTCATCCAGGATCACGGGGTCTGTCATAAGGGGGTTAGAGGATATAGAAACACTTGACTTTAGTGAAGGACCCGGTGCTAGCAAGATAAAAGTTTGTTATCTGATGTGGGGCAGAAATGTTAAAGGGGAGTAATGCGGAAATTGCACCCAAGAAAGAAATTACATAAAACAACGAAATGAATAAAGACAGGTCCTACAATATAGAAAGGAAGTAAACAGTGAAATCATTCCCGGATCTATGCTTATGTAGATCATTGTAGTATCTTACACCTCTGTCCATACTTGTCCCTCTCCTCTTTCATCCCATGCAATTCCTCTAGAATGTTACAGTGTGATGATGCTCAGTGGAATATTGGGTGTCTCTCAAGAAAGGCACAGTTTAGATGGGCTGAGCTGCCTGCTGGCTGCTCTTGTACATTATTACTTCTGGACTCAACTACTTATCTTCAATAAACCAACCTGAAATACCTCATCGTGTCTGGCCTCATTACTACAATGTTATGGCGACGATTTGATCTTACCCTCTACGTGCTGAACTCAAGAGGTCGATCTTCAATAAGGCAAGATATTCAAAGCTTTATCAATCTTCAATTTCCAAACTGTGACTCTGGCACCGAGCCCCACCAGTGACCACTACACAGGTCGCCCCCAACCTACACTCGCCAGATCCTTCTTCAACTCAACTGTGTTCTCAACATCTTCAAGGGAAATCTACACTACTCCAACCTCAACACTACAACAGCAGCACCTCAACAAGGAAGGTAACTGGTGGTTGCCTGAGTGTCTCCCGTGCGTAGTAAGGTGTTCAAGTTCTGCACATATCAAATTCAATCAAATAAAAAATAGGCCAGGTCCTCCTGCTTGTGTCTCCCTGCTCCTTCCCAGTTCCTGCTACCTCCAGGTTCCCACTGTCTACTAGTTCCTGCTGCTTTCCTGCGTGCTGTGTTTTGCCGGGAACAAGTGTGGTCAGGAGTTTATGTGCAGTGCTGGAGCGGCGTGGGAAAGAGTTTGTGTTCAACAACGGAGCGGTAGTCCAGTGTCTCGACACTACACTAACCGACTGAAGCCAGTTTTGTTGGTGGTCTAGTGTGGTGGGCGATTCATGTTAAGTTTCTCAACCAAACAAGACAAGTTAATGACTTGAGTGGCGAGTCTATTTCTTATTTTTTATTTTTGAAGCCAGCCATATTTTCCACGTCTGCCAGTTAAATCACCCGTTTCAATATTTGACACGAGCCATGCACGGTGCAGGCTCTTCCCTCGTGCACTTTTTCAAAAGATGCGTCAATTAAGCCTCTGCATGTGCAGCCCTACCTGCCGGTATCCAGTGAAGCCTCTCTGGATCCCTTGTGACGGCTCCACTCGGTGGGATCGTCTTCTCTACATTGAGGTCTTGGACTTCGTCTGCTGGTGATGTTCGTGTGTACGGACGCGCCGTGAGCCACCCTGCGGGTCGCACACAACGTGCCACAATTTTGAAGTTTTCATAGTGTCCACTTTTCTTTTTGCTAACCACTCTACTTTGCCAATCACGTTCTATGCGCTTGCACGGATGTGCAATGTGCGGTGTTTTGAACGCAGAACATGTTCCTGTCAACACAACATCGTTCTAGATTCCTACAATGTGCGTTTTCTGACGCTCATCGATGAAGGTGCCTATAGTGGACTGTGGGCACTACTTCAAGTTCGTTTGGTGAGTGGCGTTTTGCCTTCCGGATCTTTTCAGACATTATAAAAACATTTCTTCATTTCAGGTGTTCCAATAACTAAAAAAAGTGCACACCTGTGAGAATTTCTGTTGTCTACGAGGGAGTCAGTGTCTTAAAGTTTAAATTGCGTGATACATATTTCGACAAGTTCTACAATACTATTAATGCATCCCACACCATCAGCCGCGGGCCGTGGAGGGAGTTACGGTGGGGCAGGGAGGCGGGGAGGGGGAGGGGCAGGGTGGAGGGTGCTAAAAACCGGCATATGGATAATTGCAGGTAAGTAAACAATTTAATTAATAAAACGAATTTGGTAGTGCGCCTTGCATCGCAAAATGCAATGCAGTGCGCACTACGAAATTTGTTTTATTAATTAAATAGTTTACTTACCTGCAATTATCCATATGCCGGTTTTTTGCACCCTCCACCCTGCACCTCCCCGCCTCCCTGCCCCATCGTAACTCCCTCCACGGCCCGCGGCTGCACACCATGTTTCTATTTCCTCGAGTGTTCACAAGATTTGGTGATGGGTATTTCTGTTTAACAATGGGGTACTTGTTTGACCCTGGTTTTGGGGTTGCGTATCCCTGGTTACATGTATATGTTTACGCCCTCTCAAGAATTCAATATCACGTGTTTTCCAGTTAAGTCTGTTTCTAGCGCTATGTCAATGACATTCTTACTTGGCTTACTGTTTCTTACGTTTCTAGGCCTAATTCAAGGACATGTCTTTACGTGCCTTGTTCTTTCCTCAATGTCGCTGTGGTGTATGTCTAGGCCACTGGTCACACATGTCTACCTGAGCACAACTTCTCCTCATGTGCCTTTCAAAGGGAGGTTTTTCTCGCGTTTCTGGCACTATGTCGAGGTCATGTTTTTATAGAGCATGCTGTTTCTCACGATTCTAGCACTATGTCAAAGACCAAGCTTCGCTGTGTTCTCTTTGTAGCTCAATGTGCTCAATTTCAAATGCTATTTTTTTGCTTGTGCATGGTTTGGCCAGTGCTGTTTTTTTTCAAAAATGGCAGTTTAAGGTTAACCATTACATGACCTTGTCCTCAAACATTCGCAGTATGGTATGTTATGTCTTCCAATTTAGTTTAATGGGGTATATGTATATATATATATTATATATATATATATATATATATATATATATATTATATATATATATATATATATATATATATATATGACCCTAGTTACATGCTCCCAAGTTTTCGATTATGCAATTATCAATGTACTTGCATGTGTTCAATTACTCCATTATCTCAATGTACATGCATGCATGCAGTATTTCCTAGTAGGGAATGCATACCCTAATTAACTTATCAATTTGCATGCATTTCAGTAGTATTCCCTTGTTGGGATTACATTGTGTAGTACTTACCGCTGTACTCACGGTTTCAAATGGTCACTCTCAACAGTTCAATTAGTCGATTTTTCAATGTTTTTCAATGTGTGACCTTTTGAGGTTGTCGATATGGGGGTTCATACCTCTCAATTCTTCAATGTTTCTTCAATATAACCTTCACTAGGTTGTGGGGTTATTCTTCTCAATGTTTCAATCTGTGACCCTTTACGAGGTCGTCTCGATATGGGTGTTATCCCTTTCTATTGCTCAATATGTGACCTGTTACTTTGTAATTATATTCCAAAGTTGTCTACATTATATTATTTTGCTGTTTTAACAGGGTAGTATGAAGGATCTTTTGTTGTTCTTTCCTCTGCTTCTCTGTTTGCTATTTCCATTTTTTTCAATGCCTGTCTCCTTTCATACTTTTCCTGCCAGTGGGTGTGTCTGGAGTAGTTCTTGGGTTTCTCTTTCCATATTCTTTCTTGTTGTTTTATGGAGAAGGGAGGATGAGTTCTTATTCATGTGTTCGTACCCTTCGGTGGGTTCCTCCCACTCTTTCTACCTTCTTGTTCCTTGTTGTTGGGTTAGGGAAGAAAGGGAGATATGTAGTATCTTACACCTCTGTCCATACTTGTCCTTCTCCTCTTTCATCACATGCAATTCCTCTAGAATGTTACAGTGTGATGATGCTCAGTGGAATGTTGGGTGTCTCTCAAGAAAGGCACAGTTTAGATGGGCTGAGCTGCCTGTTGGCTGCTCCTGGTGGGCTTGTACATTATTACTTCTGGACTCAACTACTTATCTTCAATAAACCAAGCAGCAATACCTCAACGTGTCCAGCCTCATTACTACAATTATCAAATGGAGTAGAGCAATATCAAGACATATATCCAATCCACTGTCTGTCCCGTGAAGAGGGAATAAAGGGAAAAGAACCAATAACAAAGAAAGAACCAATAGAGGCTATTAGAAACTAAGTGGGAAAAGAGGCCATTGGAAACAACGAAAGATGTAAAAGAGGCCATTAGACCGGTCCTTGGAAAAAGCGCTTGACCCTGATGGCTCATGTCAAATTCTTAATGACAACATGACATTTCTTTTGGCTATACTGTTAAATGTATTCCTCGTGTAGAGGGGTCAATGGATAGAGCTGTATCAGGACAAAATAAAGTCCTCTTGATTGCAGCTCACATTGTTTGATATCCTTGTAAAATTAAAGTGTTCACTAATCAACAAGGAAAGAGAATTGAAGATTAACTTCCACATACGATCCACCCAGATCAGTCATAATTTATGGCATGCAATATTAACTACTCATAAGGAAAATGCATTATCACTTGGAATGAAGCTTCCGGGAAAAAGTCAGCGTAACATGCTGGTACTGGGTGAAAGGTTTTCTGTGCCAAGAATGCCCCCTTTAGTCCTGGCATGTGTAGATGGACAGACAACTGTTACATTAAACAAGATACTGATGCAGAGTTCCCTACTGCGAGCTCCACACTCAATCTATGAAGAGTCAGAGGTGATCATAAGCTGACTATGTAGGCAGAAGGGATATCCCACTGTAAATATGGGAGCATAAACCCACCATCACAAAAATAGCATTAAAGATGGACAGTCATTTTGGCTACGATATTTTGGTAGCACAATATTAAAAACTTGATATTCTCACATGCAATTCATATGACACCTACGTCAAGTCAAAAACATCAGTTCCTGAATACATAAAGAACTATATAACAGGCCCCAAATGTCCTGGGTGGGCTGTGGCAGGTGTCAAAGAGGCATATGGTTCCACATTTTTTGTAACATACCGTTTGTTCGCAGAGTCAGTCAGCTATTATCAGGAGAAGGCCCATCTCAGTGCAGGAGCCAGCGCTGTTAGCTTTCTTACTAATTTGGGAACCCAGCAATGTATCTCAAGAGTGCCAACAAAGGAGCAGGGGATAGTTTCACTTACACAATTATGCAATCTGTGCTAAAAAATCCATCACACCTGAACAGAGCCTGGCACAATTGAGGGCCTACATCTCGGACACTTCACACAGGCAGAGGGGTCAAACCTCCGCATCTCCAGAGGGATATAACTTACACAGTGAGGCCTTATTTGAGTGGCCCTGAATAGTATCACTGTGATTATATAATTCTGGGCCAGTTCATTTTGCTCTTTGTCTCTGGAACCTGAATTACAAGGTGTGCAAATACCATACCTGGTAAGTCAGGGTATATCCGACACAAATACAATGCTGCTGGGGCTATTACTGCTGCACCCGGATCTACCTGCCGTGCTCCTGAACAATGGGGGAACAGCAACTGTAACCCTCAGCACTCATCTACCCTGCTCCGACTTACACCCAAGCCACCACCCACCAACCCACCCGCACTATGGACCTCAAAAAAAGAAAGTGTCCCTATTTACTACTTTCTTTAAGGTACTAATATATAGATACGGAGGGAAATAATTTCTAATCACAGGATTTAGGTACAGGGATATCGTACAGCATAAGAGATTCACAACCTACCCGATATCAATTCATAGAATACGTAACAAGGCTTATAGTGTATTAATTAGTGCCTGCTAAGGTTATATGTACTATCTGATTGCAGCAAAATTCCCACTGTTTAACAGTAAGTACGTTCTTCAGTGTCACTGTTCCTAAGCAGTAGCTCCCCATCCCAAAAGATTTGGCTTGTATAACGGCAGCGGGGACACTTAGTAGCGCATATCTGGGAGCTGTATGACCTGTAGTGTACTCTCTAAGGGTTCCCTAGGGATGTCCGTATCTATGGTCGGCAAAATGTGTCCAAATCAGAAGTATGTGAAGAGCTCTAGCCCCCTGGGAACCCTTTTCTCCATGTACTGCCACAATGTTATCAATTGCCTTCAATATATAGATCATCCACACTATACGGTCCTAGGGCCAGATGTGACCATCCATTTTGCGGACATAAATGTTGCGATACACAAAATAGCAGCGTTTGCCACCACTTTCTATGTACTAATCCAATTACAGGATTCTGTAAACTTTTACCAACTCCTAAAGTGGAACTGTGAATGGATGCCGACATGCATTTTGGAAGGGCTGTATTAAAGGCGTCCCTTCCAGATTGTGAACTGGTATCTTATGTTTGAATGGCTTGCAACCGCAATTCCGGTCACAAACCATTGAAAGTTTGGGGGGTGACTCATTCACAAAAGAGAGAGGTCCCCTCTGGACCATTCCTCTTTGCAAAGGTTGAAAACAAATTCTGGGGATACTTTATATAAAATATATATTTTTTTAAAGTATATCTTTTTTCTTTAAGGAAAAAAGGCCAGCTTGAACAAAAAATATATTTAAAAGCAATCAGAGGTATAGTGCTCTGCTCACCCTTGCTGGCCACCTCTTGCTGTGATTGTGGCCCACTAAATTGAGTTGCAATTTTCAAATCATTAATGGACATTAATTAGGTAGATCAAGATTTAGACGCAATCTGAATTGGAATTTTGACAAACTGACCAATTAGTGCATAGGTTTATTTGCAAAATTCCACACTGGTTGCAAAAAATTCTGGTTAGAAATTGAGACCAGTTTTAATGATTAGTATATTAGTACATCTTGCCTCTAGTTTACTAATGATAACAATCTCCT
Organism: Lissotriton helveticus; assembly: GCF_964261635.1. NCBI lineage: Eukaryota > Metazoa > Chordata > Amphibia > Caudata > Salamandridae > Lissotriton > Lissotriton helveticus. The sequence goes on from NC_136061.1 coordinate 1,931,567,197, forward strand.
TTGTATCGAGGGCTAGGGTAAAAAAGGATTACTTGTCAGGGGTGCCAAGAGAGTACATAACCTCAGAAATTGCATTTTGCTAGCCAGGTTCTGTCATGCCAGACAAGCATTAGCAACTGCATTGATATGCAAGGTTGGCGTATAAGTTGTACATGTGACCAGGGTTTGGAGAGTTTTACGTACAACTTACTCTCTTTCTGCCAACAAGAGTTGCAAGGCTTGGTACCAAAAGGTTGCAAAGTGCTCCCCAGCTACATTGTAATACAGTTCTAGGTCAGGAATTGAAAAACTTTGTGGGAGGTAGGTTTAATGTGTCATATCTACTGTGGAAGCTGTCTAATGGCCCATGCAAATCAGATAAGTGAGCAGAGTGTGGAGAAGAAGATCTTGTTTAAGAAATAAATATAAGAACTTAGGGAGGACAATCACTTTGATTAGTGCAATCCTGCTCCACTCACACAGGTGCAGCCCTACCAACCAAGTCAATTGGAAGACTGCAGTTAGCATTAGAGCAAATCCTCACTCTTGCAATGATAAAACAAACTGAACTTACTAGTCGCCAAACTGAGTATGAAGAATTCAGTTTCAGCCCAGTTTATTTTGAGATATGAAAATTAGCCATGTTTGATGATGGTACATTTAAAGAGGGATGGATTCTTGTTACAACCATACTGCTCCAGACACGGTTATTGCTGACCTATCATGATCCAGTTCTGGTGTGGTCCTTCGGTCCTAGCATGGATGGTCTGCAAAGAGGAGCACAGGAAGAGTCTATTTGGTATTTGTACTCTTTTGGGTTGGTGGAACTCCATGTTCCTCAGCCCTGCTTCCCGAGACACACAGCATGGAGACAGAGTGCAGGAGGTTTGCCAAAAAGCACTGCTTTCTTTAAAAGTGTTTTCTAGGATCAAATCTCGAATTAACCTTTTAATCCTAATCTAAGTGGAACTTCTCACATTTCTCTACTAGAAGAATCCAATCTAACATGAAGGAATATTACTTCCTGTTTCTACAGATCATTTTTGCTCCAGTCTGGTCCTATACGTCAGTCCAGACTTGGCCTGTTGTGCTCTTTCTTCTTGAGCCTGTTTTCCTCAATTATCTTCCGGAATATTCTGTCCTGAATTCTCATTTATCAGGAGGTTTCCTTTAAGTATAACAGCATTTTTCTCCATCTTCTATGATCCATCAGCATAGACACCCAATTCATCTCAGGTTGTATATATTGTGAAGGAATACAGTGGCTACCAGGGGATGTTGTCTTTACCTTAGAACTAGAGGTGGCTAAGTGTTCAGTCCTTGACATGTTGCAAGGCAAGAGTTTTCAATGCAATACATCCAGAATGGTAATCCCCTGGGTCGAGTGTTAGGGGTGACAAAAAGCAAAACAGTATATTGGGAGGCAGCCTTGACCCAGACATTGCAAACATACCCAGATAGTAGCCTGACAGGCCAGTTCTTAAATCATAAGTGTCTCCCAAGTCTTGAACCCTATATGGATAGAATGTATCCTTTTCAGGCCAAACGTTAATATGTCCAGTTTAGAGGTAGGCTTCTAACCCTGAGAATCCATACCTCGGCATGGACCAATGTCCCTTCCCCCATAAAATTCTGTCCTAACGTCCTGACATTGAAGAAACCGAGGTCCATTTTATGCTTTTGTGGCCTTTATATAGGTTTGTGAGGAAGAAATGGCTCTTAGCTGCAAGTAAACTTGTGTGTCTAAGACACTACTGGGAGGCCTTGAGACTTTTTAAGAGCGATACCAGTGAACAACTAGCCTTTGTGGTATCTCAGTATCTGCATTGTGCGTAGAAACTAAGAAAGAAGGCCATAGATAAAATCTAACCATGACAACTATACTGCAGAGTAAAACTCAAATAGGTTGTCTAGTGTCCGCCCTCTCCTTTTATACCCAGGATATTGTCCGACGCTCATTTTATGATCTGTTTTTCGATTAACATATGCAAGTCTTTTATATCTATAATATTGATATAATTTATTTTTAGATTGTGTGTTTTATAAGAGGCTACACTTTTTTTTGAACAAGGAAACAGTTGTTTCATATATTAGCAATATGGTCACGATCAACTGCATTAATAATGATTTGTTGGCTGTTATCTGTCCCTTTTAAACTGGTTTTATCTGTATTACCTCGTGTTTAATAATTTTGCATGTATGATGATCTTTGAAACTGTTTAATAATGCAAAGATTTTATGGCTCGGTGCCGAAATAAAAGATATCTGTCTACATCAAGAATGAATCAAATAACAGATCCGGCAGCTGCTACGCAACAGCCCAATCAAAATATAGACATAGCAGCAGTCATTTAACTACAAAATCAGGAGTTGCAGCCATTACTCATCAAAATTGGAGCACTAAGAAGAACCTTCATAAGTAGATCAGGTGGTATCCCAGTGGTTACTAAAGCCTCTCTCATGTTTTCTGGACAGCCCAATAAATGAAAGGAGATTTTGTACGGTTTGTCTGTACACTATGTCTTCAGGCACAGGCAATTTTCTTTAGTGCGGCTACAGTGAAGTATTTGATTGGTTCACTTTTCAGTGCAGCACTAGCCTGCGCAACTCCTTAAGTTGTCACAGATGATTCACATTTAAATAATAATGTTACCATGTTTAATAACTTTAAGAAGATGTTTGAAAAGCCTGCAGGAGAGTTTAATGCTCTGTGATATTTTGCAACAAATCTATAATGTGTAGTGTTATGGAATTAGATTTCGAAAGCTGGCTGCATACTCTGAGTGGAGCAGACTCAGCTGACCTTGTTTTAGCAAGGATTAAAGGATTAAATAAAAGATGAATTGATTAAATCTTCTCATTCAGAATCCCTCCCAAGTATAATTGAACTCTCTTTCATGATAGAACTTTGGTTTTAAGAAAGAAGATCTGAAAGACGTAGGTCAAGAGAGGCCCGATCGTAGTCTACTTTTGTTCTAAGAGACCTAAAACACATCCTCCTGAAGGCTCTACCACCACTGCCTCCTCGCAGGAGAAGTCTATGTAAATTGGTTCAGCATGAGAACCAGTCTTTGAAATGAACAAATAATGTACGAGGATATCTGGTCTGTGCGTGAATTGTGCGGATCCTGGTCATTTATGAGACTGCCCTGTCAGATTCGAGTCAATTTTGTAACTCGCTGATCCTTATATAAAGCGCTCCGATACCTTCGGGTCTAACCAGCGCTATATAAAACTTTACAAATAACTAAGACCTATCATCGCTCCAGGAAATGCACAAGCATGTCCACTTTAACAGAAAGATGGATTTAAGACCATTCCCTTATCAAGGATATTCTGGGATTTCTTAAACTACAGATTCTGAGTCATTCAATTCACCCTTGCTTCTTTGTTCAGAAACTTTTATTGTCAGTTCTATTCCTGCTCGTTTGATCTCCAGGGCTACGAGAATGCAAAGGAACAGAGAATGGACCAAGAAACAACCAATAGCTACAGACCCAAACAATGTAGCAGACCAGATTCTGTCAGACAATCAATCTTCCAATTCTTTAATTCCAGTCAAAGGAAATGGGAATTTCACTTTTGATTTCGCCAGGATGTAACAGGGAAAATGGCTTCCGATTTAGCGTGGCACTCATATATACAGAAATGTGGGAGATTTGATGGCTTGAAAGACAATCCTTATATGAACTGAGTTACCTGTACCGTGTTATTGGCAAAATACTTCTGTCAGGAACATTGTTATTAGCCAGATATCAAGGTTCTGTGAAATAATTTTATGTGTCATTAATTGTCTCAATTGATCTATGCCAGGTAGAGTTTTAAGTGGGCTGGATCTATACCCAAGCTTTTAAATTTTTAACAAAAACTGTACTCATACTTTTTGTTTTTTTTAAACAACGCAACTACGCGTTAAAGGTTAATGCCACTTTGAGGTGCCTCTGACTGAAAGCGAAGGGAGGGCTGTCTATTGTGCTGTGAAGCTGAGGGAGGGACTGAAAGATATAGAAGAAAGAAGCCTTCTTGCATGGATACCTGCAACCTGAAAGAAATATAAACATATGCAATAGTTAATCAGCAAATGATGAGGCTGCCTGAACCCCGGTGCATATGGAGATAAAGATTTAAATGCTTTGGGAGGGAATACAAGCTTATTACCAGGTGAGTTATACAGTGAGTCCTTTTAATTGGCATGTATATAAAATCACTGGACTCAGTACAGCTTGATTGTTTGTTAATAAAATATATAGCTTGAAAGCACTTGCTTTTTCCCAAACAATAAATCATTTTGTGACAGCCTATCTTATACCGAGTATAATACAATAAGAATTTTAAAATAAGGGCAACCATATTCAATGCTCTCTGTGACAGGCTGGGATCTCGTGTCACTATAAATATACCTATTTTATTCTCCACTGCACTAGCCAAGATTAAATTCTGTGACTCAGGTTAAGCACACACAAACTGGCAGAATCGCAATAACTTAAAATTGTACATTCCCCCGTTGAATTTATTTTTCATTTAAGGTGTGTGAATTATTTTATATGCAGTTAATTGAAGGTGAAAGTCAAATAAGATAGTTACAGAGTATTTTGTTCTTTTTACTCAGGTCTTTAACCCCAGCTCCACATTTGCTACCCCCCTCCACCACTGCAGTCAGAATCACAAAGCCCATACTTTTCTTATCCACTTCAACCACTCGTACTAGCTCCCTGTTATATCTTTGCTTATATCTTCGATATAAAACATTGTGAACTTTGATTAACATATGCCCAAACTTCCTGGTGAATTTGTTCCTTACAGAAGAATATATCGGTTGTGTATCCATTAATATGTGAAAACTTTCAAAATGGCCTGAGTGAACGTTCACCTGCAGGCACTCCATTATTTTGGTTCCCCAATAAAGTCAAGAGCAGAGACAACGCATTCATATTTGAGAAGTAAACAAAGCGGATATTAAAGATCAGTATCCGATTCCTGTGACAGGAGCCATCCTGGGGGCTGTCAGAGGAGCCTCTATTTTTACTAAGTTGAATTATCGTGGAGAGTACCACCTACTCCATGTAAGAAAGTACAGTGAACAAGAGACAGCCTTTTGAACGCCATTATGGCTTGCTAAGCACAGAGTTCTGTTTGTACTCTGTATTGTATTACCCACATGGTCTTCCAATGGTTCATTAACAATGTCTTCTCAGACATTCTTAGTCTTAGATGACATATTGCTTTTTTTAGACCTTACAGGATCATTGAAGATATAATACCAACATACTAAATAGACAGCAGCATAACATTTGTATGAACCATTTGTTTTAAGTCAGAGTTTGAAATAAAGAAATCTCATGCAGTAAGTTTAACTAGTGACTCTATGGACCCACAAAAGGCTGTTGCTGCTGACATTTAGTCATCACATTAAGTTTAGCAAACTTTTACTGTCAATTTATTAATGGCTTCACATTGAAGACTTGTGTTATTAGCATGTCTACATTAGAAAGAACATTTGTGACAAGGCTTCTGTTTGGACTAGACTCCTGAGGACAGAGATCTCAAAAAAGCCTTTACTATAGCTACTGTATTAAGGCATCTTTATCCCACAGGACACTGTGAGAAGTTGGCCTGGCATATGATGTCCACTATTTTAGTGTGCACCTTGCACCAGTCCAAACGACCCTTATTGATGGTAGGTTTGAAGTCAACCTTATAGAAAGCTATCCTAGTGGTAGCTGTGGAGAGCAGCCTTCAGGCTAAGACTTAGAGGCGGGTTAAGCAAGTTGTTTTACCAGTTTATAATCTCTTGAATGATCAAATGAAAGTACACCACACAAGGTATATATCAAATATATATGCATTCAATCTAAACACAACCCCTCTGGCCTGTTTATGAGGTCAGTGGTCAAAGTACAATACAAGGAACTTAATTAGCATACGATGAGTTGCACAGTATATGTTATGCCCTAGGGGCCTCACAAACCATATACTAAAATAGTGGTATAAGAACCACGTGAGGGATAGAAGTCAGGCCTAGGGCCTGTAGAACTGCTGAGGCAACCAGGAACAACCCAAGGTAGGAACACGGGAGACCCACGGGGAACGCATGCAGTATCTAAACACAGCCGCGAATCACCATTGACTTTCTATGGCGAACGAATAAGTTACAATTTTAAAGATTAAGGACACTTAAGAGGTGAACTACGATGGAACCCTTTTAGACTAGGACACTTCAAGAGTCAAGACCCATGGGAGCACCGGAGTACTCGTGTTACCTCACCCAGCGAAGCCGGGTGCATAGGTGTCTTTTGGTGTTGGGTATTGTCGTCGATCCCTTTGGAGAGCTGCGTAGAAGTGCTGCAGGCGACCAGAGGAAAAGTGTCCGGGTGGATCCAAGGGTGGATCGGAGATGTGAAGAACCTGAAAGCAGGGGGGACAGAGTCTAAGTCACTAGCCAGTGACCAGGATGGCGACAGGAAGATGCCAGCCGATGTCAGGTGCTTTCAAGTGAAGTAGGTGAAGCTTGACTCTTCAGCCACGAGGACCAGGAGGTGTTGACGACTACCAGGAGCTGGATTCGAGCTGTCCCACGAAGGATGTCGAGTGCTGCAGCGTCAGAATCCGGATTGGACCCAACAAGCCTTGGCAACAGCAACCCACGCAAGATGACAATATTGGCTTCGGTGCAGACCAGCAAGGTCTGAGGGAGTCACCCTTTGGAGGGGAGTCAGAGCACATCTGGAGGAACCAGGAAAGCTCAAGAAACAAAGGATTGTCCTTCGTGGGGGCCCACTAGCCAAGGGCCTCGGAACCGCGAAGGAGCCTCGAGCTGCGGTGAAGAAAGGAGACTCATGGGTCACTCGTGGAGTGCTGGCCTCTGTACTTTGGTGCAAAGGGTGCTTAGGGCAGGGGCTTCAAATACCCTAATGCACAACTTCGGGAAGTAGGTGCAGTCGCAAAAATGCGGGATGTCCAGGAGTTCCGGTCCCAAGTCTCTCGTGTCAGCAACAGGTCTCAGCTCTGCTGGGAACTCGGGTCAGCTTCAGAGATGTCTGGAAGTCCGTGTCCTGTATCGCAGATTCTTCGGAATCCGTCGGGAGCCTCGCAAATGCAGTTCGGCAAAGATGCTTCTTTGGTGCCTCTTTGAACGTCACTCCTTGACCCCAAGAAAGATTCTTCGGTCTTTCAGTCGAAATGAAATGTCGAAGGTCCAGGATTTCTTCTTCACAGTTTCATCCAGGGTAATCTAAAGTCCTAGGGACTGGGTTCCTATACTTATACTAAGTTTAGGGGTTGGGCTAACTCTAAGGTCCCACCTATGGGTGGACCTGGGGAGGGGTGGTTACACCCCTTCCCCTTTGAACAGTTTTGCGCCAGAGCTGGGGCTGAGTGCCCCAGAAACCGGTTTGAACTGGGAAATGCATGGAGCACCTTGTGTGCCCCAGGCAGTGTCTGAAAAGCATTCACTCAATGCAACCCAACCTGCCCAAATACACTAAAGCCTGTCTGGGGAGGTGCTGGCACCTACCTGGACAGGAAACCTATTGTCCAGGCCTCCCCTGCTGGAGTTTCATCCAGCAGCAGGAGGTCAGACTCGTGTCTGTGGCAGCAGCATCCATTTTGTGATGCTGGGGCTCTGTTTAACTTTAACCGGGTATACCAGTGTGTATATGTCTTTTCCCTCTAGAAGGGTGGAATACTACCCCCACCGCCAGAACTGGCGGGGGTAGTATTCCAAATCGTTTGACACCTTACACGACACATTTTGATAAATGCAGACCAAAGTTAGCATTTACCCGTGAGGATTATAATGCACTTAAGAGTATATGGTATGGCTATATCATAGAACAGCTATAAGGAGATATTTCTGAAAGCTGCAGAGGGGCTCAGCTCATGCTAGGGCACCCTCTCATACAAAACAAAGCACCTTCAGGATTGTCAAGGCCGGCCATAGGAGTGACTCATAGGTTAATATGTGTCTATATGTAAGAGCAGATATAGGTATACTATATATAAGTAAGGGGTGCTTACACCACCTTACCCAGGCTGCAAGTGCAGACCTGTGGTGTCATTTTGGAAGGCTAACCAGGGGTGGCACAATATATGCTTCTGCTCCTGGTAGGCCTCTGGGGTCCTTGTGCCCTGGGTACCTAAGGTACCATATACAGGAACTCATAAGCGTGGCCCAGTAACCAATCTGTTATGTACCTAAAGTACATGGTATCAATTTAGAGAGAGAACAGTTAGGCTGTGGTCCTGTTTAGCAGGGCCACAGCCAGTCTAAAGTCGAAAAACCAGTGAAACACAGCAAAAAGTGGGGGTAACCATAGGAAGCAGACCCTACTCTCCTACACACACTTTAGCTCTGAAACTGACAACCTAGATAAAGCAGTGGGAGCAGTTTGGCTACAACCACAACCATGTGATGGTCATGAACATCCACTGTTTTTTCTATTACATGTTCCGATTCCATGTGAGCAAAAATATTTACTCCTAGAGGATAGCTTCTGGCTATAAAATATGCCTGTGAGGACTCAAGACAACTTTTAATGAGTTAGCATCAGTCACAACTGATTGCATCTTCTGTAAAATGTGTACATTTCTGTAAAGTCGGAATAGCGGTCAAACCAAGTGAGCTAGTTTTTTCCTCCAATATGTCTTCCAAGTGACCTATATTCCGAGATCTTAAAATGCTCTCTTTTGCTGCAGTTTTAATGAGGATGAGAATCAACAACAACCTTACTATTACGTAAGAGAGTCATAAGCCTGTCACACATCTTTCTAGAAAGATTAAGAGACGTGCATGCTCAGATCAACCAAGAGAATTTGGATGAAATTCAAAGTAAAGTTCTTTTGTCCCAGCAACATGATCGGTATCTTCGTATACTATATTTTCAGTCCCCGTATAACAACGTTACTTATTCTGCAACTAACTTGTCTCCAATTTTCAGTTTTCATCTCCACTCCATTTGTTTTTTGGTGCCCGCAGAAGAGGATTGCTTTGATCAACAAAGAAGAGAGAGAAAAGGAACAGCTCCAAATCCGCAGCAGTCAAAACTTGCCATGGAAAACAAAATAAAACCTTATCATAGATCAACACATAATTTTGAGTCTGGACACAAGGCCTGGTTATCATCTCGATTCCTAACTACTCATCTCAGTTCAGACCAAGATTTTTAAGTCCTTTCAACGTCTGCAAAGAAGATTATTCCTGTAGATTTTCATTTTCAATTCTTGTAAGATTCATCCAACCTTCCGTGATTCACAGTTAAAACTGTAATCATGATGATCTGTATCATGAGCCTGCTTTTCCTCCACATCCAGTTTCTACTGATGGCACTCCGGAGTATGGATATCCTCAGTGACTGCTTCTTCTATTCACACTCCATTCATGATTTGACATTTTCATCATACCAATCTGTCTAAACCTGGGTCTCTGAGGAATGGGTGTATTGTTACAACAACAGCACTTCCGATGCTGACTTACCTTCCAATAGAGCCTGATACCTGGTGCTACATCGTTGTTGTCTCCTGTTGCCTTGTACCACTGAAGAGTATTCTGTAGTTCTCTGCACTTGGAGCACATAGTCCTCAGTTCAAGACTCATCTTGTTGTGCCGGTCCTTTTTGAGCCAGTTTTCTTCAGTTATCTTCTAGGATCTTCGGTCTTGAATTCTCATTGATTTGGATTTTTTCAATGTCCAATGGTTTTATTCTCCATCCAATGTTAGTCTTCGACACTGACACCCGATTCATCATACATTGTAAAGGAACAATGTGGCTAGCAGGGTTATCACCCATACCTTACAACTAACAAATCAAAAATACCAGAAGTCTCACTCTCCCACCCTGGACATGATTCATTTTTGGGCACTTCACAAATAGCACATAGTGACAGCAACAAATGTTCTTGTATAAGTGACGTACCTGGAGAAGACAGACCAATAGTTCCATTGTGACTGCTAAGAGTAGTGGCAAAAGTATGCAGTCCAGCTTCATTCGCTATGAAATGCCTAGCAGTTCTCATAAAAGACTACTGACCCTCAGACAGGTAATGTGATAGGTAAAAACGCACACTACCTCAATAGCAAGGAGTCAAGGGCCTTTCTTGTATCGAGAAATGCGACTACCGCCTCCATGTCATAGTGAAGATGGTGGATCATCATAAAGCGAGCCTCATAAGAGACCGTCAGGCTCAGTCTATCGGCTATAATTCTAGCTAGAATTTTCCTATCCACATTTATAAGTAACAATGAAGAGCAGGAAGAACAAAACATGATATATTTGTATGGACTTCGAAGATTCATTATGACCACTGCCTCTTCATATATAGTCAACAGCTGTGTAATAAGTTCCCGAGCGCTTTATAGAATTCCAAATAATCTGGTATGACATTGGCGCTTCCTACATTCTGGATAGTTATGGCTCCTTTTACTGCTTCCAGTGAGATGGACACCATCAGAGGATAACTAATGGCATCATCAATCCACCCAAAGGTGATATCATCTAGTTACTGAGCCATGTAGGTTGCTGAAACAGAGGAACTTGACTTATAAAGGTCAATACAGCAGTCTGTGAACACCTTTATTTACAGAATGGTCATACACTTCCCGACCCAACTTGTCTTTCACTGCTAGAATTCTTTTGGGGGATTGGCACCCAGGCTAGCTGCCTCACTCTCTCCATATTACCTTGCCCTGTCATATCTACCAAGTAAGCTGGCCTCTATCCATGAGTTACCGGAACAACACTAGAACAGAGGTCAAATCGACCACTATCTCCCTCCTGCCCAGCTCCACATACTGTGCCTCCAGTTCTGCTAGTTGGCACTCTGTCCTTTCATCTGCACACATAGCCCCATCAGGACAACAACCTGCAAGGCCACGTAAATACCCAATAACCAAGTTCAAGTTCAAGTTCAGAAATTTGTATAGCGCACTACTCACCCAGAGGGTCTCAAGGCGCTTGAGGGAGGGGAGGGGGGTACTTTATTTATCGAATATCCAAGTTTTAAGTTGCTTTCTGAAGGAGAGGTGGGTCTGTGTAAGGCAGAGATGGGTGGGGAGAGAATTCCAGGTTTTGGCTGCTAAGTAGGAGAAGGATCTTCCCCCCATGGTGGATTTGTTGATGCGCGGAATGGCAGCGAGGGCCTGATTGGACGAACGAAGTTGGCGGGTGGGGGAGTAAAAGGACAGGCGCTTGTTTAGGCATTTGGGTCCTAGGTCGTAGAGGGCTTTGTGTGCGTGGGTAAGGAGTCGGAACGTTATCCTCTTGTTGACGGGGAGCCAGTGGAGGTCTTTCAGGTGATCGGAAATGTGAGCCTGGCGGGGGATGTTTAGTATGAGTCTGGCTGAGGCGCTTTGGATGCGTTGGAGTTTTTTCTGTAGTTTGGCTGTGGTTCCGGCGTAGAGGGTGTTGCCGTAATCCAGTCGGCTGGTGACAAGTGCGTGGGTGACCGTTTTTCTTGTTTCGGTGGGTAACCAACGGAATATTTTTTTGAGCATGCGTAGGATGTTGAAGCATGATGAGGAAACGGCATTGACTTGTCTGGTCATCGAGAGGGAGGAGTCCAGGATGAAGCCCAGGTTACGTGCGTGGTCCGTTGGTTTGGGTGCGTTTCCCAGGGCCGGTGGCCACCATGATTCGTCCCAAGCAGAGGGGGATGAGCCTAAGATTAGGACTTCCGTTTTGTCCGAGTTCAGTCTTAGACAGCTGTCCTTCATCCACTCTGCAACATCTTTCATTCCTTCGTGTAAGTTGGTTTTGGCGGTGTTTGGGTCTTTGGTGAGGGAGAGGATCAGCTGGGTGTCGTCGGCATAGGAGATGATGTTGAGGTTGTGTTGGCGCGCGATGGATGCGAGGGGACTCATGTAAACATTGAAGAGGGTGGGACTGAGTGATGATCCTTGAGGTACGCCGCAAATGACTTCGGTGGCTTCTGATCTAAAAGGGGGGAGGCGGACCCTCTGTGTTCTTCCGGCGAGGAACGAGATGATCCAGTCCAATGCTTTTCCTTGTATTCCGACGTTGTTGAGGCGTTGTATGAGGGTGCTATGACAGACTGTGTCGAAGGCTGCGGAGAGGTCAAGTAGGATGAGGGCAACTGTTTCTACGTTGTCCAGAAGTGTTCGAATGTCGTCTGTTGCTGCGATGAGTGCGGTTTCGGTGCTGTGTTTGGCTCGGAAACCGGACTGTGAGGGGTCGAGGGATTTGTTGGATTCGAGGAAGGCGGCGAGCTGATTGTTGACGGCTTTCTCAATTACTTTGGCAGGGAATGGGAGGAGCGAGATGGGACGGTAGTTCTTAAGTTCAGTGGGGTCTGCTGTGGGTTTCTTTAGAAGGGCGCTGAGTTCGGCGTGTTTCCAGCTTTTCGGGAAGGTAGCGGAGTTGAGGGAGCAGTTGATGACGTCTCGGAGATGGGGTGCGATGATGGAGTTTGCTTTGTTGAAAATGTGGTGGGGACATGGGTCGGTAGGCGATCCTGAGTGGATGGTGTTCATCAGGCGGATGGTGTCTTCAGTGGTGATTGGGTTCCAGGCGCAAAGGTTGTTAGAGGGGGGATTTGGTTCAGGGGTGGGTGGAGTGGACTGGTCTCCGGGCTGGTTTTCAAAGCTGTTATGTATGTCGGCGATTTTGTTGTGGAAGAAAGAGGCTAGGGAGTCGCAGAGGTCTTGGGAAGGGGTGATGTCGTTGGTGCCGGCGGTGGGGTTGGTAAGCTCTTTGACGATGTTGAATAGTTCCTTGCTGTTGTGGGCGTTGTTGTCAAGTCGATCTTTGAATGCGGATTTCTTGGTGGATCGGATCAGTTGGTGGTGTTTTCGGGTGGCGTTCTTGAAGGTGGTCAGGTTGTCAGTGGTTGGGTTTTTTCTCCAGGCTTTCTCAAGGGTATGACAGAACTTCTTGGATGTTTTAAGGTCATCGTTGAACCATGTGGCTTTTTTGTTACTTTTCTTGATTTGATGGTTTTTCAAGGGTGCTAGTTCGTCGGCGCTGTTGGTGATCCATTGTGTGAGGTTGGTGGCAGCCTGGTTTGGGTCCGATGATTTGGCAGGAGGGTTTTTGTGGAGCGAAGTAAAGAGCTGGTCGGTGGTAATTTTGTTCCAGTTTCTTCGGGGAATTTGTTGTGGGAGATTGTGGGTCGTGGTCTTTTTGTAGTTGAAGTGAACGCAGCTGTGGTCCGTCCAGTGGAAAGCTGTGGTGTGGTCGAAGGAGATGTGCTTGCTGGAGGTGAAGATTGGGTCGAGCGTGTGCCCGGCATAGTGGGTGGGAGTATCAACAAGTTGTATTAGTCCGAGATTGGCTAAGTTGTCCAGGAGGGTGGTGGTGTTGCTGTCATTTTTCTTTTCCAGGTGGAAGTTGAGGTCTCCCAGTAGAATGTAGTCCTCGGATGAGAGGGACTAGATATCCCTAGATATATATCTTGGAGGTGGCCCATGCTATGCACTCCACGAAAGCTGCTCAAGCATTTGTCTCACAAATCCTGCATCTGCTCTGAAAACATCAGCCAGAGTCTCGATGGAGAACTACCAACCAGGCATCTAGAGGGTATAGCTAAATGTACTACAAGGGGAAGTGATCAGGAAGCATTCTAAGAAGCAAGTCAGCAGATGTGACCCAATGAGCAAGCTTTCTAGTTAGCATCTAATAGGTAGTGCTGGATATAAAATCACATACCATTGAGCAGTAGGTGAGAATCCCGTCTGGGCCATGCTACTATTTCCATATACCCATGAGGCATATCAACAATTTATATAATGCCCTTCCGTCGAAAAGACAGGAGTTTGTCAAAGGGCCGCACTCTGTATGTTGAAATCAACCATCCCGCCATGATCCCCAATGTGTTTTAAGAATTTATCTTTTGAAACTTGAGAAAGACTAAATTAAAGAACTCAGCAAAGTCTATGTTGGTACCATAAGTGTATACCAATGTGAACTGTGTATCAAAGGCATCCCTTTTGAACTAGGAGAAAAATCCCCGGCCCTATCTGGATAAGATTGGGAGACTTTATTGTGCAATCCTTTGCGAATTTGTCACTATAGCATTCAATCAGATGCAATATGTATCTGTTTTTCCACACTTAGCGGAGAAGTGCCTACAACTCCAAGGAGGTAGATAAATCTCTTGCAACATTAAGGTGCTAGAGTTGTGCCATATTCAATATGCTTTTTAGGTTATTGACCCTCCCAAACGGTCCATCTTATCAGTTGGGGATCTTGCACTCTTGGACCTGTGGACTATTATATGTCAGTCTTAATGCATCGCTTCCATCTCTCATATCCAATTAATGTGAAACAACATCTCAACTTGAACGCACAACAGCCTGCTAAGGTATTTGAAATCTGGTTGAGTGGAGTATGCACTATATTTTCTTTACCTTTGAAAACAAACAAATTAATGAATCATTTTTCCAGCATTGGAAAGCTGTGCCCAAGTCTTGCTTAGTAGACATCTTGAAATCCTTCTCCAACTAGGAAGCCGGTAGTTGGCATAGGCAATCACAGATCAGACCAGCTAGAATGGTCAGTCATGAGGCATTATGAACCCCGAAAGATGGTGTCTGAAGTCCTCGTTGCTAGGCAAAACCCGCTAACAACAGAGGAGGAAACATCAAGGAGTGAGTTTCACTAAGCAGGGGGAACCAACACTAGACAATGGAAAGGATGGGAAACCTCCCCATCACACACCAGGTAACTCTAGTTTCAGAGAAGGAAGTCCAAACAAAAGTGAAAGGCAGACTGTCTCGTCTACCATGAAAACTGTAAAAGTATGTAGGGGAAACATCCATGCACACAGTGTCCTAATGGACATCAATTCTGCACATCAAAGAGTGAACGTGCGCAGATATACATAAATACCCACACACACTTGTGATACATAGATATTCCACACATGAGGATGTGGAAGGGCCCCTGTTGCGTCTGCCCTTTCGGAACCTTCAGGGAAAAATCTAGAAGGTAGTCTTAGGGGAACGCTTGGACTTCTGCAATAAGATTCCAATGCCACCACAACCAGTGACTTCAAAGGCTGATTGGTGTGACTAATCACCTTCGCTTGGGTTAGGAGATACAATTTGGGTTCATATCCTTTTCACAGAAAAGGATTCTGTTCAAGTCTGTCATTAAAAATGGAACACCTCGGACTGGCAGACAGCGTTGTCCTCCCCACAAGAGGTTGCGATACCCTCCAGACTGCGCTTGGTACAACTGAAACTAGTGCATCGCGTTTATTACAAGAGGACCACACTGCATACTATAGGGCGAGCGACACACCATTTCTGCCTGCCGGGCTGTGGTGAGGTGGGAACATTCTAACACACAATATGGCAGTGCCCCAAGATTGCAGGGTACTGGATTAAAATTATGAGAACCATATCGCAGGTGGTCGAGGAGACGCTTCTCCCGGAGTCCAGATGTTGTCTTCTGAATCTATGGGAACCAAATGACCTCTCACACCCCACTCAGGACTGGGCAACGCTGAGTATGATGTATGCCAAACGTAATATAGCAAAATGTTGGGGGGCGGAGGGGGTGCCGACACTGAGGGACTGGTGCTTGGATCTAGACGCAGCAATGATGGCAGAAAGGATAGTTTATCTGCACCGGGGATGCCCCCGGAAGTGGGAGAAAGTATGGGGGGCCTGGAATAAATATAGGGGTAATTTGTGTGAACCTCCTACAATGGATGATGGAAGTGAAACTGAAGAATGAGGAAGGGGAGGGAAGGGACGGAACAATATGTCATTTGAAGTGTATACCAAACTGCTGATTTTATACGGGGACTTCTTGTCGCGCTGACGTGATAATCAATTTTTGCACCCGATGTTTGTATCTTATGATTACCCAATGTCCTGTATTGTTATCAATAAAAAATTAAAAAAAAATAAAATAAAATGGAACACCCCCAGTGGGCACACAGATTGGTAAATAACTAGAGAAGAACGTATGGCCAGTGAGGGAACAAGTAGTGTATAATGTAAAAGACGTAGCAATGGAGAGGACTTCTGTCCCAACACCCCCCTAGTCAGACTGGCGAATCAGCAGGAAGCAAGGTGCACTCCATCATCCTATACATCTACCTATTCTACCTGGACACAGATGGAATGAAAAGGTAGAATAGGCAGATTAATAGTTTTATAAAGGGGTGTGTGAAATTTGCACAGGTTGTTTTTGCGTAATTACGTGACATTTTGGCATAATAACAATAAATTACACAAAATGCAAATCCATCATTTCATGTTACATTTTAGTGCAAAATGTCCGTGTGTTACTTTTTGGCCACTTTGAACAACAGCGATTGGAGCAGTCGTAAAATTATTTTAATACGTATGGCATGTAATTACGCATTGTGGCATAATGCTGTGATTTCAGAAATGTCATGTTATACGAAATTCCTGAAATTACGAAAATATTGCCAGCATAATGTACATTTCTCCAAGGCATAGTTTATATGGCACTGTACAACTTATTTCAGTTACCACAGAACACCAGAAAAACTAGGAGTGACAGAATTTATAGTCCAATTGTGTTAGACCTGTCAGACTTAGAGTGGTCTTCTCCCAGATGTTTTGCCTTCCGCCTCTACTTCTTTTACTCATCTTGTTTTTGTTGGCCTTAGGACTCTGCGCACTTCACCACTGCTAACGAGTGCTAAAGTGCACGCGCTCCCTCCTTAAAACATGGTAACATTGGCTCATCCCCAATTTGGTCTACTTAATTTACTTAGAAGTCCCTAGTAAAGACATACTACATGTACCCAGGGCCTGTAAATTAAATACTACTAGTGGGCCTGCAGCACTGATTGTGCCACCCACCTAATAGCCCTTTAAACATATCTCCGGTCTGCCTCTGCAGCCTGTGTACAGTTTTAAACTGGCATTGCGGCCTGGCAAAGTAAAGCTTTTTGCGATGCCCCAACCTTCCTTTCTAATACATCTATGTCACCCCTAGGGTAGGCCATGTATTTAAAAAGTAGCACCTGTACTTTTATAGTTTTACATGTCCTGGTGGTCACTACTGCAAGGCCTACCTCTCCTACAGGATAACATTGGAGTTACCTCATTATACTTTATAAGTGTACATTTCCAAATGGAAATAGATAATTAGTTACCGTTTGGTGTCTCTGGAATAGGAATTTAAAATCCTAACTTATGGTGAAATCGGATTTTAAATTATACTTTTGAAAATGCCCCTTTTAAAAAGCTGGCTTTTCTTTACCTTAGCCATTTGGTGCCTACATCCTATACCTGGGTCACAGACAGCCACACACAATGGGGAGCTTAGGTGTTCCAGATGGGCCATCAATGGCAGGATGGGAGGGATGAGCTGGGCACAGCCCCACTTACACTTGAATAGGCTGTGTCCTTGCTCCCCACAAAGGCCTGCATACCACCTGTAGTTAGCCTGGAGCCAAGACTGGGGATTTCAAAGTAAAAACTCTAGAAGCTTCACCCCCACTTCAAAGGCACGACTGGGTATAAATACTGGACCTCAGATACCAGCACCTGAACTGCACTCTGCTGGACTACTGCCTTACTGTGCTGCATCTTTTTTGTACTGACCTGCTGCCTGCTACCCTCCCACAAAGGTGAGAAGGATTGGACCTACATCTATTGAACCCAGAACCCCAGTGACTCCAGGGGCTAGCCGGTTTTCTTACTGCCTTGAGCCTCAAGGCCAGAAGGCTCCAACAACCTTGCACCTGCACCTGGACTCCGCCACCTGTGAGACTACCCTGCCAAGTGGTCCCATTCCAGTCCTTGACCCTTGGAAAAGGGCCAAAGGTGCTCTTCCTGTGGACCCAGCTCAACCGACGCATTGGAACATTTTACTGCTATATTCAGTTGTGACTCTTAAATTTAGTCAACTACAAGATGAAACAACTCAATGTTCAAGGGATTCCTGAACCACGTGATTGTGCAAGGAATTCCACAGCCTGAGGCTCTGAACGTCCATGGATCAGCCTCTGTTTTCTCAGCTGTTTGAAGATTTGTTGGTTAGGCGTTGCAGGTAATATGATCCTGGTTGGTGTGTTAAGGAGGCAATTTCCAGCATGTATCTTTTACCTGCCCCAGTAACCTTTATGCACTTTGCTGAACACGATCCCAGAGTCCTCTTTTGGTGCTGCATTGTACAATTGTGCTTAGGAAGACTGAATCACATTCTGGCTGAATAATTTGGTAACTCTTGCAACATGCTGCATAGTTGCTAGGTAGCCCTGTGTGGATTGGTGTTGCAATGGTCAAAACACCATAACAATAACATTTGTCAGCTCAACCAGTTGTTGGTTTGAAGAAGTGTTAAGATTTTTCAAAGTAAAGAGAGTTGCAGGTTTACACTCTTGACCACACCCTTGGCTTGAGAAGCAAACAAAAGCTTGGAGTAGTATAGTGCCTATGGCTACCCTACTTTCAGCCAGATGAATAGAGTCTTTCCATTGTTTGGGGAGAGGGTGCAGCCAAAACATGTCAGACTCTGTTCTAATAATCGGAATTCTGGGTTTTGCCAATTAATGTCGAGGAAGGGTTCTTTAATCTAATAATACACATATCAAATGACTTGCTGGACTATTTTTCAACCAGAACTGGATTTAGGTGATAGAGTACATTTGGAATATTATTTGGAAAGCTGTGCCAGTGGATCTGACCTGACCTGGCAGAAGGATTAGTCTGTCACAACAGTGACGGAATAGCCAATCTACCGAAATATAAATTCCATTATATCCTATGAGATTTATATTTTGGTGGTCGGGAGATCCGTCACCATTGTGATGGAGTAACTAGTCCGGCAAGATCTAAATCAGGCCCCGAATAGAAGGAAGGAGATGATAACCCCTGAGGTATGTCGCATGATACCAACACCGCTTTGAGGAACACTACATCACAACAAAGTAACAGCCCATCACCCTGCACAGAACCCAGCTTCGCACTTTTCATTCATTGACAGTATCTTTGCTGTTGACTCCACACAGGGTAGTGAGTAGTTACTATGCTGTGGTACTATCTTTGTAGGAAGGTGTCAGGGTGTGCATGCTTCACGGGGCTAGCTTTGACAGCACACCTTCTATACAGACAAATAGGCCTTTGACCAACACCATTTTCAATCATGCCCTATAAAAAGGGTTCTGAGAAACCTGATGCAAATAACAGTGCTTTATGATTCCCCGTCAATGCTATAAGGTGCTATATGAATGCTGCAATACAAGACAATAAAATACTGAAAGTTGCCTCAACTCCTTTGAGCATGACCAGGATGGGCAGTATGTCCCTCCTTATGGAATGAAGCAGTATATTTGGTGTGACAGATGGAGGCAGTGAAGAACAACATCTGTAGTAGCACAGCTCTGTTTGGGTTTTTCTCAAGATGTGTGTAAAGACCAGGTCGAGCACATGTCCCACCATGAGTTAGGTAATTCACGCTCTGGTTGAATCCTGGGGCCTTACTGGTTTACACTGTGATCCACTAACAGATGTCATAGATGAGTAAGTGTACTGGACTGCACCATACTAACCAGTGGAGTAACACTTAGTACAGTGGTAATACCAGGGGTATATGTGACAAGGAAAATTAGCATAGGGATCCAGTTTGTCCTGATGAATGCCAGTAGAGAGACGGAATCTGGCAGAAACATGTGAACAGCTTCAGATTGCGACAAGAGCAATCTGAAGTTTTCAGGTGAGTTAGACGGAAAGTCTTCTTTGAATGCCGGGAAGAGAGATTTGAAAACAGAGGTGACACTAACTTTCGCCCTAAATCTACCTTCTCTCCTACTAGCTCCTCACTTCCCCCGGAAGTCATTACCTTTGAGAGAGCAGTGATTCACGATATAGATGATCTGGGGAGAACACAGACCTAACCCTTAAGGAATATCTCAAAGTAAGAGAAGGAGGCTCTGGATGAACTCAAAAATGTATTTATTTATTTCAAAAGTTTTATATAGCGCTGCTGGACACAAGAGTATCAGAGCGCTTTACATGGAGGTGAGAATCAACGAATGTTTGTGCGAGAAATAGAGAAACAAAAAGCAAAATATACGTAATGGAAGCAATATACATAATATAGCAAATTACATAATGAAAGTGAAATCTGTAGAGCTAGCGTTATTAACCCCAGTATTTGTTGAGAAGGAGTACTTTGAGTTCTTTTTTGAAGAGAGAGTAAGAGGGGTTGCAGCGAAGATCTTTGGGGAGAGAGTTCCAAATTGTAGGAGCATTGCCAGAGAAAGCACGGGATTGGGTCTTTTGACATTTGAGTCTAGGAGGGATAAGGACAAGGGAGTTTGTGCTTCTCAGGGACCTGGAGCATCCTGCTTTGTGTAGTTTGTTTGAAAGGTAAGAAGGTGTGTTTTGGTGGAGAGCCTTGTGTGTGATGCAAGCGATCTTATAGGTGGATCTTCCTTCAATTAGGAGCCAATTGAGGATCTTGAGGGTAGGGGAGATGTGATCAAATTTTTTACAGTCGGAGATGAGTGTTGCAGCTAGATTTAGGACAGATTTGATCGGCGCAAGATGGATTTTAGGTGTGCCGGCCAGAGTTGCGTTACCATAGTCGATCCTAGAAAGGACAAGCGATTGGACAACAAGCTTGAAGTCGGCTGCCGGTTTAAATGGTTTAATTTTCTTGAGTTGTAGAAGGGTGAAAAGGGCACTTTTTGCTGCATTTTTAATGTGGGGTATGAGATTGAGGTTCTGGTCAATACTGATGCCTAGGGATTTAACGGAATTAGAAGTGGAGAGTGAACAGTTAAGAGCTTTGATGTCATTGATCCAGAGTTGGATGGGAAGGGAATTGTTTTTGGGGGAGAACAGTATGATTCCAGTTTTTTTCGGGTTAAGTTTGAGATGGTTTTGATGGAACCAGGTTTGAACTTTAGTCAAGGCGTCATTGAGGTGAAGTATGTCTTTGTGGGATTTGATCTTGTAGTATAGTTGGGTGTCATCGGCATAGAGGTGGTAACTGATATTGGCTTGTTTGAGGATGAGAGTGAGTGGTTCCATGAACAGATTGAATAGGGTTGGGGAGAGGATGGATCCTTGAGGGACGGCGAGTGAGACGGGTTGGGGTTTAGAGAGGAAGTGGTTGAGCTTGATTTGTTGTGATCTGTTATGAAGGAATGAGGAGAACCAATTTAAAACATTACCTGTAAGGCCAAATCGAGCTTTAAGAATGTTGAGAAGGGTGGGGTGGTGTACAGTATCAAAAGCAGAAGAGAGGTCAAGGAGGATTAGTATTGAGGATTCCCCACTATCTAGTGAGCGATGGATGTCGTCAGTAATGTTTAGCATAGCAGTTTCGGTACTACATCCTTTTCTGAAGCCAGATTGGAAAACATCAAGTAGATTGTAGGTGATGATGTGTTTATCTAATTGTAGTAGGACACATTTCTCTAGGGCTTTAGAGAGGAATGGAAGGTTAGAGATAGGGCGAAGGTTGCTGAGGTCATTAGGGTCAGTCGTGGGATTTTTTAGAATAGGTGTGATTTGACCAAGTTGAAGAGAGGCGGGAACGCAGCCAGTGGAAAGAGAGGAGTTGATGATTTTGGTCCATATAGGTGCGATGATAGAATTAAGTTCTTGAACCAGGTGTGCGGGAAGAGGATCTTTGGAGTGGGAGGAAGGTTTGAGTTTGGTAATGATATTAGTGATCGTAGATTCAGATACTGGACTAAAGTCACTCCACAAGGCATTGTTTTTAGCTGGGGTGATGAGTTCCAGAACGGGGCCAGGTTGGGAGAGAGCCGGGAGGGCTTGAGAGGGATTGAGAGGAGTTGATATAGAGAACAGAGGTGAGTTAGAGGATGGGGCGAGGGTGTGTTGGGTGGGGGGAGGTTGGAGAGAGAGCGGGAGGGAGGAGAAGGATAGTTCGATCAAGTTGATTTTGTCAGTAAAGAATCTAGCGATTTCTTCACATCTGTCGGTAGAGGCTAAAATTTTGGGAGGGCCAGTGGAAGTTTGTTTTTTTACAATGTTAAAGAGTTCTCTCGGGCGGTTTCTCGCCTGATCAAGCTGAGTCCGGAGAAAGGAGGCTTTTTCATTGAAGATATGTTTTTTGTATTGGGCTCTAGCGGCTCTGAGTAGAGCCAGATTTTCAACGGTCGGATGCTTCCTCCAGACCCTTTCAGAATGTCTAAGGGATCGTCTTTGATTATTTAGATCGGTATTGAACCAAGACTTAGGAGGGATATTTTTTTGTTGTTTGAATTTGATTGGAGCAATTTGGTCGAGGGCTTCACGAATAGAGTTATTATAGTGGTTAGTTAGATCGTTGGTGCTATCAGAGAGTGGAGGAAGAAGTAAGTGGTTCTTAATTGTCGATTTCAATTGTCCAGGGGGAATGAGGTGAAGGTTGCGTGTGGGTTTGTTAGGTAAAGTGATGGTGGGGGTGCTGCGAGGAACAGATCTATTCATGGTAAAAAGGATTAGGTAGTGGTCAGACCAGTCAACCGGAAGTATGTTAGATAGAGAGGCCAGATCACCGCTGGTCATGATAGCATCAAGGGTGGCACCTTTGTTATGGGTAGGAGAATGGCAGATTTGGGTCAAATTGGTGACATCCATGGTGTCATTGAATATGATGACCGCAGGGTCATCCTTTTTGTTCCAATGGATGTTGTAGTCACCGAGAAAGAGATTGTTAGAGTGTGAGAGTGACGCTTGGATAATAAGATCAGTCATCTCTTCCGTAAAGGGGATGTTATTACCCGGGGGGTGGTAGATCGAGTGCAGCCGGATGGAGGGGGAGTCAGGTATCGTGAGATCGGCGCAGAGGTATTCAAAGGATGAAGGATCTTGAAGGGGGACAAGTGAGATGTTAAGTTCAGTTTTGAAAATTAAGGCAAGTCCACCTCCTGTTTGTTCAATTCTATCTTTCCTAATGATAGAATAGCCAGGGGGAATAAGTAAGTCAAGGATGGGGGTAGAGTGGGCGGTGAGCCAGGTTTCAGTTAAGAAAGCGATGTCAATGTCTTCGCTGAGAATGATTTCAGCAATCTCAGTGGCATGGCATGAGGCGGAGCGGCAGTTGATCAGCATGCAACATAGGGGAGTTGGGTCGGGTGATTGTGAGGGAGGACAGGGGGGGATAGGTCTAAGTTGTTGGGGAGGTCTCGGGGAGGTCAAAGGAGGGGGGAGTCTGCTAGTTCCTAAGAGTACTGGGATATTAGATTGATGAATCAGTGGAGAGGTGGGCAAGGGTGGGGAGGGTGAGATGGGAGTGTTCGTAGATAAGTTACTTTCTACGGATGGTGGGTGAGTACCAGGATGCTGCGGTGAGGGCCTTATGTCCAAGTCGGGCGGGATAATTTGGGATGGATGGGTGTGAATGGGACTGGTTGTGTCAATATTGGAGTGGGGGGGCGTGTTGCTGTAGGTAAGCGTGTTAAGAGGACAGAAAGTGGGAGTGTTGTAGAGAGTGTCAATGGTTTTGGTAAGGAGGGAGATCTCGTTTCTGAGGGAGGAGAGTTCGAAAACTAAGGATGTGATGACCAGTTCAATATTGGGGGATGCCGATGTGTGGTTAGATATGAGAGGTGGGTCTGTATTTATTGGGAGGATGACAATGTTGGGGTTGGGTGGTGGAGGGGGACGGTGAGGAGGATGGGGGGGAAACCTGGAGGGGGGTGGCATTAAAATGTGGGGGGTATCATTTTTGTGGGGCAGAAGTGGACACGAGGAGAATGTGGAAAACTTGTACTCTTCAGGCTGACAGTTAGAAGAAGGTGGGATCGGGGAAGTAGGAAGAGGTGAACCAGTTGGATTGAGGGTAATCGGAGATATTAGGGAAGTGAGAGGAGGTGGTTGTGGAGGGTAAAAGGTGGCTGCTAAGGGGGTGCGGGGATGTGAGCCAGAGGGACGGAAGGTATGAGAGTCGTAGGGAGGGAGGAGTGAAGGAGAGAGAGTGTGTAAAGAGGGGGGTAGAATCGGGGGGTACATGGTAGTGGGAGAGGTGAGGAGAGAGTTAAGGGGGGGAGGTGCATGGGAGGGGGGTAATTAATGGAGCGTGGGGGAGCCAGGAGGTAAGGGGCAGAGGGAGAGTTGGTAAGGCAGTTGAGGGGTGGGAGGAGTGTGGGAGAGAGCTTGTAGTTAGAAGCGGGGGGGACCAGGGGGTGAGTGGGGGATGTAGGAGGCGTCATAGAAGGAGTGAGTGTTGAGGTGTATGGGGGAGGGATGTGGGAGAGGGGGGTAAGAGGAGAGACATGTGAGATAGAGCTAAGAGCATTAGGTATTGATAGGGGAGCAAGGGGAGGTGTGTGGGTAGCCAGGGAATTAGAGGGGGTGAAGGACTCAAGGAGGGGGGAAGGAGAATCAGAGGTAGAGAAGGGGGTGGGGCAAGAACATTAGAAGATTGTGAGATAAGGGAGTCATAGCAGGTTATAATGTTGAGAGCGAGAGAGGTAAGTAGAGATTGAGAATAGTCTGTTTGATTGAGGGAGGGGGAGGAGGGGGGAAAACAGAGAGGGGATATAATGGGGTGTAAATTGTCATTTAGAGTGGGTGGGGGGGGAGATAGAGAGAGGGGATAGAATGGGGTGAGGGAGTGGTGGATCAGAGCTCATACTGGAGATGAAAGTGGGGGAAGTCATTTGAGGATGTGAGGGAGAAACGGTGTTGAGAGTAAGTAAGGGAGAGGGATGGTCAGGAAGAGGAGATAGGAGGGAGGGTGAAATTAATGGTGAAGAAGGCGAAATGAGTTGAGATAAATCAGGGAGATGAAGTGAGGGGGTCTGGGATGTGATGGGAGGAGATGAAGAGGGCAGCGGGGGTGAGATGGGGGGGTTCAGGGATTGAGTGAGGGTTTGGGAAAACTTACAAAAGTGTTGTTCAAAGGAGTCAAGATGGTTTTCAGACGCTTGGATGAGTATGGTTCCGGATTTGAAGATGGAGATAACTACTTCGCCTGGGAAGGATGAGGATGATGTGGTGGAGAGTTTTAAACCGTAAGGGATAATATGTGAATTAGAGATAGTGAGGTGGCGTAAGAATATGCTTTTCCATTTGGATGGACGTTTAGTGAAGAAGACTAAGTTGGTGGTAAGTGAGGAATTAAGGTTGTTATGTTGATCTGCAAATAAGGTTTCTGGGTGTAGACGGAGCATTCTCTGTTTGAAATTCTTCTTACCATGTTTGGAGAGATGGGGGGGGTAGATGATGGACCAAGAGTTTGGGCCGAGTTTGGAGATGGGAGGGGTTGAGCTAGAGGGTGAAAGAGAGAGTGGAGGCATGGTTTGGAGAAGGGGGGGAGAAAGGGGGTAGCTAGTAGAATGGATCGTAGTGGTCAAAGAAGTGCAGCCGGGAGGTGGAAATAAATCATAGAGAATAATTCGAACGAGAACTTGAAGCAGAATACAGTGATATGACATGAAGGTGAGTTAAACGGAGCTTCAAAGTAAACAATGTAACACAATGTAAAAGGAACATCAAATATACACTAAAGCAGAATATATAACAACAAATTATACAGAAGGATAAGGTGGAAAGTGAAGGATGGTACAATGACATAGGCAATCTAAAATAGATGAATTAAAATTAAAGTTGAAATGTATAACAAATAGATTACAACTATATGAAGAAAATAAAGTGCCATGAGGAAGAGGGACATAACTTAATACACAATCAGTAGATAAAGAAATTAGAAATGGAAAGTATACAAAGTCAGCTGGAATGTACAGTAAAGAAATCACAAAAATAATCATGAATTGATTATAAAGCCTGCAGACAAGGGTGGGGCAATAGTGATCCAGACTAAAACAGCATACAATCAGGAATGCCAGAGACTACTGGGTAATGTTTGGAACTATAAGGTCCTCCCTAGAGACCCCACACCATATCTCAGAGAGGAAATTTCTACTGTGATAGAGGAGGTCCTAAGCAACGACTGGATCTCAGAACATGAGGTCAGTTTCCTGCAGCAAAAAGATCCTTACACACCTTCCTTTTATACGCTACCAAAAGTACACAAGGCTGCTAGACCACCACCAGGTTCTTGAACCTTTGTCACAATTTTGTGATTTGTTTTTTAAACCTTTGGTTTAGAGTAGAACAGCTTATCTCAAAGACACCACAGGGGTTCTTAACCTCCCGAGTGACATGGACTTCAGCCCCGATGAAGAGTACCAGGTGGGGCTAGACATAGACTCCCTGTACACCAATATTCCTCAGTTGGAAACCCTGCGGGTTGTGGAGGAGATACTTTTTGAGCAGGACTAGCAATTCTGTACCCCGAGGCCCTTCATTTTACATCTGGCTGAGATAGCACTCACAAAAAATGTCTTTCAGTACAAGGGTACTCATTACTTACAAATCCACGCACATCAATGGGGAGTGCCTTCGCGCCTAGTTTTGTGGGGTTGTATGTTTCGGACTTTGAGCAGAAATACATCTTTGATGCAGGGTATCCATGGACACGAACATTTGTGTCTGGAAACGCTTCATAGATGAGATCATCCTCATATAGAACGGAG
This sequence comes from Lissotriton helveticus, assembly GCF_964261635.1. Lineage (NCBI taxonomy): Eukaryota > Metazoa > Chordata > Amphibia > Caudata > Salamandridae > Lissotriton > Lissotriton helveticus. Next base: position 1,931,593,615 of record NC_136061.1, read on the forward strand.
ACGAACAATCTATGAAAGATTTCATGCAATGGTGGAACACACGTAACACCTTCTTGCACTTCACCACAACCATCACGAAGGAGGGCCTCCCATTTCGGGACCTGAAGGGAAACTATCCACGAAGGTCTATCCTAAACCCACAGATAAAAATGGACTGCTGCAGTTTGGGAGCTTTCACCGCAAATCCCTGAAGGAGAATCTCCTGGTGGGGCAGTTTCTGCGCTTGCGCAGGAATTGTTCTGAACCTGAGAATTTCAGAGAAGAAGCAGCCCTTCTATCTGACAAACTGGACAAAAGGGGTTACCCTACAAGAGTGGTGCATAGAGCACAGAAAAGAGCATGGAACTGCCACAGGGAAGCCCTGTTGGAGAAAGTAGACCAGAGAAGAATACCACTATATCACTATGGACACATATAGCCTTGCTATAGTCAATACTGTCAGTCACTATTCCAGTTGACATGGTGTGACTGGAAGAGTCATTTTTCCATCAGCAGACTTTACTAGTAGGCAAACTCTATTTTCCTGTGTTTGTTCCAGCAGGGTCAATTTGAGCCTACAGCTCTGTTCATTTGGAAACAATAACGTTTTTTACACACAGTTCTGTTAGAGGAAACGCCTCTGCCTAATTCTGTAAATCCACTGATTATACAGAGAAGGCATCACCCAGTGCCAGATAATCCATTATGGGGGTGCTTATTATTATTTTTCCTCTGAACTACCCATTTTAGAATAAACGTCAGTAGCCACCACACTCTGTAGTCGATGGCACACCGACAAAGCAGCGCGCAAGTTACCGCCCTAGTTTCGGCTTCCTTGTGTGTGACGCAATACGCTATGCTTGCGTCATACGCTACCCACATGACAGGAAGCTATCCTTTATTTCGGATATCGGTCCTCCACTTGGCCGTGAACCTACGCAGCACCCCGAGAGACCGATTTGGTAGCGGCTGACCACTCTTGATGAAGTAAGGAATGTTTTTTTTAAGCTGAAATGGAGGGTTGTGTGCACACGTAGACTACGACTGGGGGAACAAGCAGTCTATTTTGGTGCCTTGTGTGTTATATGTATGGGCGAGTGGCTTTACTCTTAGACCATTCTGCAACAGCATCATGACATACTAGCACTATGAATCAGACATGCTTGTCCTACCAGTACTTACCTTACGACCATTTCTCCTCACAGTGTGTGACTACAGGGGGTCACCCTCTACTCCCGGGCCCTTTCTAGCGCTCAGCTCAATAAACTCGGTAAGGTGTGCCGAGTCGAGGGATATATGACACAGATATATGTAAATGTACAGGAATTTATATAGCGCAAATCACCAAGCGGTTTCTAAGCGCTTGCTTAGAGAACCCGTCCTGGTATTCCCCTGTGAGATAACCCCGGCAGGGTATCCGCAAGGTGAAAGCCAGGCATCCCGCTGCGAGGGGCCGTTGTGGAGATTAAGCAAGCTATTGCCCAGAGTCGCAGAGTGTGAACCCGTGAATCGAGTAGGCACCGGAGCGAGAATTGTCGAGTCCATGGACATTTTAGGACTCAAGACCCCGCCGAGCCGGGAATTGAACCCTGGTCCCGGGCTGACCTCTGCTTCCAGGTCTGCCTCCTCTAACCAGTGAGCCACACTTCTCCACATAGCACATTTAAGGATACGCCTAAGACTGAGTACGGTGTGGGGCATGTCGTGCCAGCACAACTTTATCTTGATAGATGTATTCACTATAGCAATGATACATAGGCACAGTATGTTTGGATATAAGACATTCACATTGAGTGTTCATAATTTAAGAGATAGGGCCAATGTCTGCCCAAATATAAGGCTGTATTATCTATATTTTACAGAACACCCATGTCACACCTAATTGGTTGTTTTTATGAAGTTCTCACTGAGAGCACTTGTCCTTCACTTGTATTATTTATGTTTTTGTTGGTTTACTTTTTTACAGACTGTTTTTATTCTTTCCACTTACAGATCTCATAGATGAGTAAGTGTACTGGACTGCACCATACTAACCGGTGGAGTAACACTTAGTATAGTGGTAATACCAGGGGTATATGTGACAACAAGGAAAATTAGCAAAGGGATCCCGTTTGTCCTGATGAATGCTGGTAGAGAGACGGAAGCCGGCAGAAACAGGTTTACCTCTATGCAGAACAGAGGGGTGGAGAGTACATAATTCACTCAGCCACCACCATCCGAGGGTATTTTCTCACTCTTTTTTTACTCCTGACAAGGGAATCAAGGAATAAAATTGTTAGGCTGATAGCTCTTAGTCCGTTTTAACACTAATCGTCTGGACCTGTTTAGGATCCTTTTCTTTTCCTGTTTCTAATTGTTTGTATTGTCTCTCCCTCCCTATTGCTCCGCCTCTAGCGTTGGTCTGCGCTCAGCCGTTTAGATGCAACCCTATGATGAAGCATGCCACAACTTGTTGTGGGTGAAAGGCAGTTTTTACAAAGTGAATGTGCTCCAGGCATAACTTTATATATACTTAAAATGTGCGACTTGTACTCCCCTTACTTCCTTTTGTGTATATATTACACTGTGATCCAACAGAAATTCCTATGATCAGCATTTTCTTGGTCTCCAAAGGGTGGGTAGGTCAATTCAATATAATCATTCAAGAGTTTATTTATTTTTAGTTTGAGCCTGGGCAGCAAATGTGCTGGTCTGTGAGGCATGCTGTATTAGGAAAAGGACTTGAAGCTCAGCCCACTCTCTGCCCATATTTTTCATTGGCTTGTGTCCTTGTCCTTTGTAAATGTTGTCTTCTGATTAATTAACAGGCTTGATAGTCCCTCCTTAGTATTGGTTTGTCTTCATTTGTAACCTTCCTTGCGGACTGGCCCTTTTACTGTTGTTACAAGGTATGTCTTATTTAGTCTGTAAGCACCATTTTCTTTATTGAGTCTCTCCTACTGCAGGCACGACACGCTTTCCAGCAACATTTAGCGCACCATGGGCGCTTTCACTTTCCAAGCAGCTCAGACAATAGCGACCGCTTCTTTGAAGTGAAATTGGTCTCGCATTTACAAGAGTTTGAGCTATTGGCATTGTAAATGACAATTTACGTGTTAATTACCAAATCGGGTAAATAAAAGGCATTGTCATTTACAATGCCAATAGCATAAACTCTCACAAATGAGATCTATTGCATTGCATTGTAAATGCTTTTTAATATTTATAAATATTCACAAGTTGTTCTGGCATTAGAAACCTGAAGAAGATACTGTGCCCCAGAATAGTTGGTGAGATCAAAGTTAGTTGGTAAGACTATCGCTGAAAGAGTCATATGTTTAAAGCTTTTCTAAAACATATGCACTTGGTCATCTAACAAAGATCAGTAGGTAAAGAATTTCAGAGGTCGCTGACCTGTGAAAGGAGACCTGGTACATCTTCTTAATCTTAGGTCCCACTAAGAATGAATGACAGGTTATATCCATGAGGGTCCTATTCAGGTGAATGAGTCGACTTGGCAGTAAACAAATGAGCTACCCAACCCCTTTGCTTAGCCTTTGTGAATAATTTTGTATCATTGCGAAAAAAGGTCAATACATTTTCATCAAACTATGACAATGTTAGGCTGGCCAATAAACAATATATTTTAATAAGAAGGTTAAGGGTAATCATAATGTATTTCAGGGCTTTAGTGAAGGACAAGATTTTAAATGATGCCTATTTTCCATTTGGAAGAGGGCTTGAATAGAGCATGGAGATGTGGGTAAGTATGTTTGGATAGTTTAGGTAGTTCAACATAGTTGTCTTGATGGCATCTGGTGGTTAATGGCGTATGCTTGATGGAGGTCAGCCGGGATCAAAATGTATTTAATAGTTAACTCTAGTCTAGAGGAATTAGGTGAAGAGGTTGTAGCTGTTGAGTATGGGTCAAATGTGCCTGCGCCAGGGTTGTTCTGTGATATTGTAGATGGAGTAGTGGAAGAAGGGAGCAGTGAGGCATTGGTAATGAGTGGTTGAGCTCGGGTTAATTATGGAATTGCAGCAACATTTTCCTTGAATCTTTTTCAGGTTGTGCATACTGTGTTTACCAGGCATAATTAAATTGCCTTTCTATGAAGAAAGCAATAAAATATACCTCAATTAGACCAACTAATACTTTATGGGCAAGAATCAAACACACAAGAATACTACCTGACACTCCAACATCAAGTGATAGCCTAGAATTATCTTTTGACTTAGCGTAATGTACACATGCCAACAAGATTAGATTGCTCACCAGGTTACTTCCTTCCGGACTTGATCAGGCAGTAACACAGTACAATTACTCCACTTCAGCTACAAACAAGCATTGGAAGAATACAACATGGACTAGACACAAGTGGCCCATCGGAAACAAAACCTGGGACAGGCGACCATGACATAGGACATGCACATGGCCTAAAACCCCAACCCCACATTACAAACTATGAGACAGAGATGACACCCCCTCTCCATACACACAGAGGTCTGTCTGAAATGTCACAAAGACCCATTCCTTCTTATGGAGCACCGCCAGTAGCGCAATTCTCACCCTCCAAGCAACACACCCTCACCAAGTGTGATTCTTGAATAGTCCCCACTAGGAATCCTCCGCTAAAGGAATTACATCTGCCAGCCACAGTCTGTTTCAGTGCCAAGAGGCCAAGTAATTGGGGAAAGCTGGGGTATATATAAATACCCAGAAACAAAACAGATCATCACCAGCTGCTTTTGTCAAACTTATTCTATAACTCTGTACCCCATGCATATACATATCATTCATAACTTCATGTTCTCATCTTCTCTAATTCTAAAGCACCTCCCGAGAATCACTTTGCCTGGGCACCAGGCCACTGAACTCTATAAATGTACATCATAATGATACCAGACAGGGAAATCAAAAACACTTTTGAGGTTAGCGCTATTATTGTCTAATGGTACCATTATAATAAACCTAAGACAGAATGCTGTACATACACTACATTTACGTGCATATTCAGTTAAGACTTTAAATATTATGAACGTTAGTGAAAATATGGAGGATATTTTTCGTAGTGATAATCCATTAAACATGCAGAGCTTGATTCAGAATTCCTAACTTTATCGTCAAATAATCTGCGAGTGCTGAACAGGCATTGTGATTACCCTACACAATTTATTTCACCATAATACCTCACAAGGAACTGGGTGCGTTCTAGATATCAGAGTGTTTCTCAAAAGAATTCCCTATGGAGCCAAGGTCTGATTTACTTGTGGCTTCTGTGTGTTAGTACCCACCATTCCAGGAGATAAAGCACTTGTTGATCATTCGCGTTTTGTTGCGGTTAGTCTATGTTTGACTTTTCCATGTATGGCAAGTGCCTAAAGGTCTTGACTTAGGTCTGCCTGTAGGTCTCTGCACTCAGGGCATTTCAATCTAAACTCAGCTCTGATTGTTGCATCTCACCAATCATTATAGGCTTGTCTTCCTCTGTGCCTAGCGCCTGCCAGTCTTTTCTCAGCTCTCAATGCTATATGCCTCTAACAAGTACCACTCGGCCTATGTTTAGTCTCTATCCCTAATTCAGTTCCTGACAGTCTGGAATCGTCCTGCCAGGTCTCCCTGGTGCATTTCGGTTTATAGCGCCTACCAGCCCAGGCTCAGCTCTCCCTGTCACATGCCTTGTGGTAAGTTATGTATTGTAGTTCTCTTGTATTAATAAAGCTTGTTTATTCTGTACTGTGAGGTAGTTCTAATCTTTAGGAGCCTTGATTTCTATTTTATGAACCTTACTACATGCCTGTATCTGCCAGTCCAAGTTCAACTCACTCTGTTGTGTCATCCTGGTGCTCTTGTCTAGCCAAGCATACGTTCAAATCTCTATGGAGGCCCCTGTATACATAGTCAGTACCTTCCAGACTAGCTTCAGCTCCGCCTCATACTACGTACATTTCTGTCCAGACTTAGTTTTGTCTGCTGCCTCAGTACCACAGTCTAAGCTTAGCTATTCCTTGTGTACCTGTGTAGCCATCAAGCGGCATTCTGAGCTTGGTCCCCCTGGTGCATCTCTAATGCCAGTATCTGCAAGCCCATACCAACCTCTTCCTGTTGTGTGTCCGTACCCTATGATAGCCAGTGAATACTGCGCTCTCCCTGGTGCATCGTTGAACCTAACACCTGGCAGTCTACGACTATTTCTCTCTGGCACAATTCTGCTCTGTACACAGTCCTTACATTTCTAGGTTCAGAGGGTCCAGCTATGTCAACTAACCCAAAGGACAAGAAAAACAAAACAAATTGTCACTAAACCAAGAGGTCGACTAATTCAATAAAATTAATAACATTACTAGAATAACCGTGCCTCCACTCGACCTAGATTTCTTAAAGTATAAATAAAATATAGATTTAAGTTAAGCCGGGGGATGGGGGGAGCTTAGTACACTAATGATTCCACTTCCGGTATTTGAGTTTGACCCCCAAAAACACAGGTTAAATCCGGGCGAATGTACTCAGCCTTGAAAAAACGAGTATCGGGGAGTTGAGTAACGAATATCTGTTTTGTGTCACAAGTACCAAGCAACCCCATAGGTGGACATGAACTCTACAAATATGACTGTTATTTGTTTTTAAATTTACTCCACAATAGGGCATAAGTCAGATATTAAGAGGGTGCTTGGGGTCTAGTGTGAGTGACTTTGCGCCATCACTATCAGTGTTTAAGAAGCAGCACATCGAGGTTTTCAAAGGTGATCCTAACATGACTGTTTCCAGCATTATCAATCTTTCAGTGACATCTGACTGAGTCTGAACCAGCCCTGCCAGCCTTTCAGACGAAAATCGTGACGGACTCTTTCTCAGTACTGCTAGCCTGCCAATGGTAAGGCAAACAAATGATAAGCTCTGCTTTAGTTCCGCTTGCCTTTCAGAAATTATTCGGATTGTTGAGTGAATTGCTAGTAAGTTGCATCATACCATGAGAAATACTTTAACAAGTCCGGCTTTTTAGGCAACAGAAATTTGTCTTCTGGCATTTGTAACTTTGATTTTTCATTTATAAGTGTGGGCTTGCAAGTGTCAATATGTGACGTGCTATATGCTAATAAGCCATAATGGGCTGTGGTATCGCACTTGACATGAGATCGCTAAGAAGATATGTGACTGACTGGTCCCTATACCTAGCAACTATTCAGAAGCGGGTTAGGGAGAGATACAAGACAAGTAAATCAAGTATGGTTAATGTAAGCACAAGGATTACTACAAGTATCGACAAAAGATAACTGAGGCAAAAAGCAAACACGTACTTAAGAGGCTAGGGAACTTGAACGCAAAGGTTCCAGGAATGCAGAATTTAGTGAGGTTCACATGGATATTATAATTGCCAAACAAATGTACTAGCCACTTGGGGCAAATAAAATAATCAAACCCCTTAAGCTCAATAAATTGTAGTTGCCATTAAAAGTAGAAGAGGAGACATTTATAGGAATGTAAGCTTTGTTCCCATTGGCAAATCTCGGTACCCATTACCTGTCAGGCTGAAATGGTAACTTCAGAAGGTTCATATTATGATAGGAACAGGTCAGATCTTCTTCATCCATCCCCACCGGCCGAATCATAGAGCTGGTATCTGAAGATCTCTTGACTAGCAACTGATCTGGATACTGTCTGTACACAAAAGGGAAAATTACACTGGTCATGATCTCTCTCCTAATATTTATGTTCACCCAGGCTTCTAAATGTAGGTCAAATAATGCTAATGTACAAACACAACCAAGTTAAGATTTCAACCTATTAAAAGGACGTAATATGCTCATATATAGGCTGAATCAGCACAAGAAAAAAAGCTCCCACATGCAGTATATTTACCAGCTAGGAAGAAAGTAAACTTCTGACATACCTGAAGTGGACATTCAAATCCAGAGCAAGGACACTGTCTGAGCAATCAGTTATCACCGCCATGCTAAGGTCGTGAGACACTTTCAATGCAGCAAGAAGTGGCCTCAAATTCTTCTCCTTAGGGTTGAGTGCTTGGTAGATGGTCAGATCAACCTGTGCCAAAAGCATTCCATCCACCGGATCAAAGACATCTGTGCAGCATAAGTTAAGGAAAGAGCACTATACATTCATCCTCGCAAGAGGATATATAGATGCCAGACTGGTGTGACTTCTGACAGCTAGTCTTGTGTGGCAGACAAGCAGACACAAATTACACCAGTGGTCAAGATGGGGAAGAAGAACTACAGACTTATTAATATCTGCCACAAGCCCAGGAACTCTAGAGAAATCTTCAGAACACATAGATGCTGATATGACATTAAGGAGTCAAGTGGGATTTGTGGGAGGCATTTTTTTTCGTTAAGTGGCCTATCCTGCCATTCCTTTTTGTTATATCTTAATAATGTCATGTGTTTCCTTTAAATATCTAATGTTGCAATGCAATGCCTACTGGATTCTAGAATGTGGAATCCAGGTGGCAGATGAGAGAAAGGTACGGTTACTGAAGGAGTTGGTCCTTGGTTGCCTATGGGGTTGAATTAATGAATAAACCTTTTTATACCACAATCCACTGTACCTCAAGTCATTTCAGTGGCCACGAGGATGGGATCCATTTGAAGACTTACAATGCTGAACTTATGAAGATTATACCGGATTTATGAAGATTTTACCGGTGGAAATCTACCTTCAACCCCTAAGGCTGACAGTTATGAACTTACAAGGTACCTTTTGAACCCACTGTTAAAATTCGTTTTCTGCACAAATTTTTTTTTCACCTGCTTGCAGTAATATCTTTTCATCGTTTTTTTTTTTAACAACTAATTTTTGGGAGTTTTGTTCCATTTTAATCTCCTGAATGTGAATTCTGTTTTTGAACTATTTAAGTGACACGTTTTTTTTTTCTTAAAATAAGCAACTTTGTATTTTGGATCGCAGTCGCGTTTACAATAACACACCACTTATAACTTTGATGATCGTTACCTCAAGATCGTTGTGGTGTTTGTTTATGAATATCAGCGCGCTCTGTTGATTTTCAAGCGCATCCATACTTCACGCGTTCTTTCAGCATTCTGCTACACGCGTCACAACGCTGAGTAACGTTGTGCATCATCGCGTCTGCACGTTCTTGACGCATGGCAGCCATCTTCAATTGCCATGACAACCACACGCTAAAGTGAATCTCGGCGACTCGCATGCCGAAAATTTCGTTTCCGCTTTAACAAAATTTTGCTGCATCTGGACGATATTGTGAACCATAAATAACACGATCTTGGGAACAATACAATCACACAACAGTTACAGCGCTACAAACGATCATTAAAGAAAAGCTTCGTTTTTTTTAAAGGAAATTTTTAAGGAAATCTGCAATCTACTACTTCTCTGCATACAGTGATAAAGCAAGGTGAATTTATATCACTTTATTCAAGTACTATGTACAGTAGAATCAGATAAAATGGAGTGGATTTGAACTATTTCAACATATCCAAGCTGACATCGGTGACTACATTATTTATTTTAGTTATTTTTTTTACATATTAGTGAATGTTTTAATGTTTAATAATTAATTGAAGTTAGTTATTATGGATGTTAACTCTTCTGTTACAGCTCCTCCCAAATTTTTACAAAGTCCTGGTCCCCCTTCCATGAATTGGGAGGATTAGTCCGAATCATTTGAAACCTATCTAGAAGCTATTGGGGGGGATGTATTTTTACCATCGAGAAAATTAGCTTTACTAAAACACAATTTAGGTGTAGAAGGAAGGAAAGTTCTAAAAACCCTACCTGTGATAAATCGTGTAGTTTCCACTGTTGTTGACACTGTTGATGAAGGTAGTGAAACTAGTGAAACCAGTTCCAATGACGCATCCATAGATGTTTAGGTTTCGCCTGGCCGAAGGCTGCGCTCTGCGCAGCTTTTCGGCGCAGGCGAAATCCTAATGTTTACTATATGGGCTATAGGAACGTCCCCCGGCTACCATTGGCTAGCTCCATAAATGGAGGCTAGCCATTGGAAGCCGGATCTGTCCGTCAAGGCCGGACCAGATTCGGGGGCGTTCCCGCGATTTTTTCGCTCTCCGCCTCTGCGATGTCGTCATCGCGGCCGTGGGCGGGGTTTTTTTTTTGTGCGTCCATGTTTGTGTTCGTCATTTTGCGGCCGCCCGCCGCCCGAGGAAGTCCAGGTGAGTGCTTTCCTTGCCCCCTCCCGTTGTCCGTTCCTTTCCCGCCCCCCCTCCCGCTGTCCGTAGGTGTTTGTTTACGTCTGGCATACCCAGGATTTGCTTACTCTGTGATTGGTTGAACTTCCCTTGATAGCTCCGATTTCCCTATGTTTCCTATTATCCAAAATGTAGTTACACGTGTAGCTTGCAGGCAGGGTTAGATGCCTGGTGTGTCTGCCACTGAAGTCTTTCTCATAGCACAATGTACGCACCTATTGCCTCCCAAAGACTGTATTCCGGTGGCGTGGGAAGTGAAGACGGGTTTTAACAACATGACCACCAAGCGAACCGTCAAAATATCTTCATGTAAATAGTGTGAGCAATTCATATTTTGTGTATGTTAATGACAGACTTGCAAATTGAATGCAATTTCTGTGACGTAAATGTCCCACCCCCATTTTTTGTTACTTAAGCTGCCTAGCGTTAGAAAATTACAATATATTTTTACATACGGTGTCAGTTGTTGTATTGAATGTTACTGTTACCAGTTTAATTTTTAGGCACATCGTGCCACATTTTTACTCCTTGCACTGACGGAACCGCAACGGAAAGCAGGCGGTTACACAAGACCACTTGTATTTAAAGAAGCGCTGCTTTCATATGCAACTCTGGGGCTGGTATTGCTGTGGGAGGGGGGATGGCAGCGCCAGAAGCCCCTGTGGGGAGGGCAGTGCACTGCAGCTCGTTCACTGTTGGCATGCCGTGGCACGCGTGTTTAAGGCTCTCTGCCTTGTATGCTCACACTTCTGTTATCTGGTCAGCCGTGTGGGTATTTCAGTCTGGTTGAAAATACTGCAGCTTCAGGTGTCTGTCTACGCTAGTGAAAGATCTTTTGGGTAGAGCGCAGTTACACGTGTAGTTTGCAGGCAGGGTTAGATGCCTGGTGTGTCTGCTTCGCGTTTTATCCTTCCATGTAATTTAATTACTGTGGCATTCTGCCTATAAACAGCCCTTATTTCACAGGCTAATTTCCGTTAGGTGTTCAAGCTTCTCTAAGCATTGCCCTTTGAGATAATGTCCAGAGGTTAGTTTTACATGCACTGCTTCGATTGCATGCTATATAATAATCATGCCATGTTTTTTTTTTTTAGAAAGGAACAGTTCGTGAATGACTGTAGATACTACCCAGAGTCACTCAAAAGGAGTTTGATTTAATTACTCAATGCGTGACTAGTTGTCCCGTTTTCCTGCAGTATTATATACTCATTCTATTAGTTTTGGCCAACTTTATAGGCATTTTAAAGATAACAGCTTGTGATGAGCAGAGATCTGTGATGAAGAGCCCCCCGACCACCCCCCCCCAACCTCCTCTGTCCCAGAGATCTACTGGCTTTTATGTGTAAATGTGGTTAGCAGGAGTCTGACCAAACTAGCTGCAGAGGCCCCATGGGAGAGGCCTGGCTCCTCGCTGATACCAGGCAGGCCCAGGAGCATATTGGGACTGGAGTGCGGATGGCAGGTGACCATATGTTCTGTTCGACCCCACTTATCACAATCCCAGCAATCTGTATCCCTTTGCTGTGCTTACAATACATGTTTACCCTCGCAGCATGCGCTTTTAGCGTATCCCTGCCAACTCTTGCTAGTTTCCTCCTCGCACTGGATGTTTTAATACCATCTGTTATAAGTGTGCTTAGAACTGTAAGGCTTAACCGACAAGCACAATTATGTATGCTGACCATTGTATACATTGAGGTACGATTTGTGCAATTTTTCTCTCAGGGCATTTTATTAATACTGTCGGACTGAAATTGACTGTGCAGCCTTTTCCCCACAGTTTCTTGCCAGGGTTTGTCCACAACTCCTTCGCAGCGGTTCCTTCTGGTTGGGCATCCCAACGCGCTTTCAAGGCAGCTCAGCTTTCTTTAACAATTACATTGGTGCACGATTGATGTGTGCATTTATATTCCAATGTGCACTGCTTACTAAAGGAAGCACATTTGTTATATTTTCTGGCCAGGGAGGCACATATGATATATGTACTTATCAGATCCGTTTATTGTTGCCAATTATGTATACATTTCCTTAATTGTGTGTTGTTTCTACAGCCATGTATCCCAGCGAAGCAGTTACATTATTTCTCCTGTCGCCAAAGAAACCTTGGAATTAAGTGACAGCTTATTAATCATTTCAATACTTAACTTCTCTACAAGAGAGCTTAAAAATATTGGCAAAGCCAATAGATCTGCCTAAACGTTTGTTTCTGTTTGCCTCTCCTGGGCCCTGTTCCTTTCCACCCACTATAGTTTTAGGGGTGTGGGTGTTCTATTATTAAAAGAATATTACTGTACCTACCCACTGCTGCTGCTGGCTTTTCGTTAGTGTACTTTTACAGTTTCCTTGAAATACCATGTAATGTTGATTCCCTGTGATGGATTAATGATCACAATTAATGCCTTGGTTTCATACTGGAACTGGTTAATGTGCAGAGTGGTGAGTGCAGAGTGGTGAGTGCAGAGTGGTGAGTGGTGAGTGGTGAGTGCAGAGTGGTGAGGGAGTGCAGAGTGACTAGGGAGTGCAGAGTGACTAGGGAGTGCAGAGTGACTAGGGAGTGCAGAGTGACTAGGGAGTGCAGAGTGACTAGGGAGTGCAGAGTGACTAGGGAGTGCAGAGTGACTAGGGAGTGCAGAGTGACTAGGGAGTGCAGAGTGACTAGGGAGTGCAGAGTGACTAGGGAGTGCAGAGTGACTAGGGAGTGCAGAGTGACTAGGGAGTGCAGAGTGACTAGGGAGTGCAGAGTGACTAGGGAGTGCAGCGTGACTAGGGAGTGCAGCGTGACTAGGGAGTGCAGCGTGACTAGGGAGTGCAGCGTGACTAGGGAGTGCAGCGTGACTAGGGAGTGCAGAGTGACTAGGGAGTGCAGAGTGACTAGGGAGTGCAGAGTGACTAGGGAGTGCAGCGTGACTAGGGAGTGCAGCGTGACTAGGGAGTGCAGCGTGACTAGGGAGTGCAGCGTGACTAGGGAGTGCAGCGTGACTAGGGAGTGCAGCGTGACTAGGGAGTGCAGCGTGACTAGGGAGTGCAGCGTGACTAGGGAGTGCAGCGTGGCTAGGGAGTGCAGCGTGGCTAGGGAGTGCAGCGTGACTAGGGAGTGCAGCGTGACTAGGGAGTGCAGCGTGACTAGGGAGTGCAGCGTGACTGCAAAGTGCTAGGGAGTGCTAGGGACTGCAGAGTGACTGCAGAGATTAAGCTAATGGCAATGTAAATGGCAATGCCATTTATTTATCTGTTTTCAAAACCAACACATAAATACAAATGTTGTCATTTACAATGCCAATAGCTCTAACTTTTCCAAAGGCGAAACCATTGCATTGTAAATACTTGTTATTCTGATGCTTTAAAAGTTTTAGAAGAAAACTATGGGAAAAAAACTAGCATTGTGGTAGAAAGGCATAAGTTTTTCTCCAGGGCACAGGTGCAAGGAGAAAATGTTCAACAATATGAGGCTTGCTTAAGAACTTTGGCTATTACCTGTAAATTTAAAGATTTACACGAAGAGATAATTCGAGATCAATTTATTAATAGAATTAAAAACATCAAAATTCAAGAACGCTTACTGGAGCTTAAAAATCCTTCATTACAGAAAACTCTTGATACTGCTAGGAAAATGGAAAACACCTCTCATTATGTTAAGGGATTAAGTTCCATACAACAGAAAGACAATGATGAATCCAGTAGTGTTAGTGTAATAAACAATGGCAAAAAGAAGACTGATTTTAGAACTGATAACAAAGATGTGAAAATTAATTATTCCAAAAACAAAAGCAATTTCAACAAGCGGGTTTGTTTCAGGTGTGGTAGTCAAAAACACACTGCAGATTTTAATAAGTGCCCTGCTGCTAAAGTCACTTGCATCAAATGCAAAAAAATAGGTAATTTTGCTAAATGGTGCAGAACTGGTGATAATAGTAATTGGAAACGTTCTGTTAATCTTGTTGAACCCCAAAGTGATAGTGAGGATGATGAAAGTGAAAACCATAGGACAGAAATTGAAGTGATGGTTATACATGATGATTCTGTTTGTGATATTTCTGAAGATTACCAACCTCCTAAATGCAATGTGATGATAAACAAAGATAATATGGCATTATGGGCAGACTCGTGTTCACCTTATACCATTATAGATAAATGCATGTGGGAAAATGGGAGCAAACCAACTTTAACTTACTCGAATGTACATCCTAAGGGTTATTGTGGTGTGAAATTTCCCATGCTGGGGTATTTTGATGCTCGAATAACATATAAGGGGAGATCTTGCATGAGTCCAGTTTATGTAGTTGAACAAGGTCGTGCCTTATTAGGATGGAAGGACGCAAAGAAAATGGGGTTAATATTAGATCCCAATCATCCTGATCAAATAAGATTATCTGAAGATTATTTTGATCAAGTTTTGTTAACTGATGACAATTATTCGCCCAAGTGGGAATCTGTATTTCCCAAATTGTTCAGCAAAGATCTTGGATGTTTGGTCAAATTCGAGCACAAAATTATTCTTAAGTCTGATAGCAATCCAATAGTTCATAAAGTGAGAAATGTGCCGTTTGCTTTACGGGGTCCATTAAAAGAGGAGTTAAACAGGTTGTGTGATGCTAATGTAATCGAGCCTATCGAAGCTTCTGATTGGCTTAGTCCTATTGTTTTGGCTCGAAAACCCAATGGAAAAATTAGGATGTGTGTGGACCTGAGAGATTTAAACAGTAACATCTGGGTTGACCGTTATCCGCTTCCACACATAAATGAAATGGTGTCTAGCATTAAGGAGGCCATGTATTTCTCATCGATTGATTTGTCCAATGCTTATCATCAAATTAAATTACATGCTGAATCTAGACATTTGACATCATTCATCACTCCCGAAGGTGCTTTCCAATATCTTAGAATGCCATTTGGTTTAGCATCTGCATCTTCAGTTTTTCAAAGAGTCATGTGCAGCATTTTGAAGGATGAAAAACATGTGCGAATATTTCAAGATGATGTTTTAATTTGGGGTAAAGATTTATCTTCTCATGATAAAAATGTGCATAATGTTCTTCGTAAACTTCAAGATGCTGGTTTGAGTGTGTGTGGTGAGAAATGTAAATTTGGGGTAAAAGAAATTGATTATCTTGGACATACCATTTCCAATGAGTGAGTTAAACCAAAAATGAAATTGTTGGATGCTATTGAAAAAGCACCGCATCCAATTATTAAAGATCAGTTACGCTCCTTTTAAGGACTTGCGGAATATTATTCCAAATTTGTTCCTAATTTTGCCGACAAAGTACATGATTTAAGGTTACTAATGAAAAAGGGGACTTCATTTATTTGGTCCAACTTGTGTCAACAAGCCTTTGACAACATAAACAAGCATTTACAATGCAACGGTCTCGCCTTTGGAAAAGTTAGAGCTATTGGCATTGTAAATGACAACATTTTTATTTATGAGTTGGTTTTGAAAACAGATAAATAAATGGCATTGTCATTTACAATGTCAATAGCTTAATCTCTCGCAAATGCACACACACAAAAGAACACACAGCGCCCCCCCCCCACACACACACACACGGAACAGAGGCCCCAAAAAACGATCACAACCAGGGAACAGGGGGGGCAGAAAAGCAAGCACAACTAGGGAACACAGGGGGGCAGAAAAGCAAGCACAATGAGTGAACAGGGGGGCGCAGAAAAGCAAGCAGTAGAACCCCAGAACCTGGAGATTCTCTGGGGTGGTAAGCCGCATTATACAAGAGCTTCTTGATTGTGTGAGTCCCCTGCCCACTTAAAAGAAATGCTTTTGGATGTTTAGTTTACTTTTAGTTACCAATCCAACTCGGTTCTTTAATAAAAATAAAAGTGCATGCATCATTTTGTAGGCGTGCAAGTGTGTGCGGCTACAAATGACACAAGTAGATGCATCAAAGACTCAGAGGATGTGCAGCGAGGCTAAAACCATTAGCAAAACTAGTAGATCACAAAGGCATGACATATTGGCTTTGTCATTGCTTGTTCTTTCTCTCACTACATTATGTGGCAGTGAGTCCGCTTACTTCACCCGTTGGCTAACTTCACTGTGAGTGAACTGCATTCTTCCCTTTCCCAAGAAACACATCCAAACACATTTGTTTCCTCCAGTGAAAAAGATTACTAAGGCAATGTGCATTTTTTTTAGATTAAAAAAGTATTTTTGCTTTTAGTACTTTTCTTTTTGATTGACAAGGGTCCTGCAGCTTTATCAGCAATAGAGGATTGCATAAATCAAGACAAAGCAATCAACCTGACGCTGCTCTGAACCACATCGGAAGTGCCTGTTGGTGAAGGGAGACAGTTTTAGGAAATGAGGCTCACATTAGACCATGGATTCCCAGCAATCGCGCCCGACACCCCTGCACACCGGCGAGACAAACCACATCAGGCTGCAAACCCAGACGCCAGCATTGAGCAGAGCCAAAAACACGAGAGATACTGAACCACGAACAACGGACAACGGAAGGCGGAACTAACTAATGCTCTCTCCCGTACGGGAAACTGATCTAATGATTGGGGCGTACGGGGGTGTTTTAAAGTGCAATGAGGACAGTAAAACAAGCCGGAGCACTTCACTACTTAATGTGCCTTATTATTGTATTTTTAATAGAACGGTATATTTGTTTTACAGAGCATTAAAAAAAAAAAAGCCCATTACAGTTGCATAAGTACATCTGCTTCTGACATTGCAGTAATAAGCTTTTGTCCACTGGGCTATGTGTGCTACGCTTGAGATTGGAAGCGGTTTGTTTGTTTGTTTTTCTTTGTTTATGTGGGATTTTTAAATCCGGTTTATGACCTGCAGCACAGTATGAAAATTGCAAACTGATATGCCTCGGTACTCTTACAGGTAATACCTTCGGCATTTGTGAGCATGGGGCATAGGATGGTGTCTCTCCTATAAATGCACAGCACATTGTGAACTTGAAACGTGATGCATTGCGTAGTGCATTCGGTTGTGCATTTGGTAGTGTGGAATACGGCGTGGGTGTGGGACAACTGTGTTTATTCTTTAGTAAATGAGCACAATGCGACGTGAAACAGTATAAAACAAGTTGTAGAACCCAGCCTGGTTGGGATGTGCTTGCCTCAATCAGCGAGAGGTCTGTATGTCCGAAGAAGGACCAAAGGGCTTTCCGAGTTAATTCAGCTTTTCTTTTGAATGCATGATGGCATTTCAAAACTGTGTACAGTGGAAATACAAATACTCCAAATACAAGTACTGGAAATTGAAGAAAAAAAATCACCGCCGCAGCCCTGCTCCGTGAAAACCGGAAGTCAGGCACTTTTGGCTGAGACGGGGCGGGGCCTGCAATCCGGCAGGAAGTCCCGCCCGCCGCCGCCGAGGAAGAAGTGAAGCCGGCCGACTGATGGCCTCTCCGCAGCCCGAGTGTTGCAGGGCTCCCAGGTGCTGGAGGGAGCCCCGGAAGTGAAGTCCTGCCCCCTGGTGCCGCGACGAGACGAGACGCCGCAGAGAGGAGCCCGATCCCCAGCAACAGCCCAGTGAGTGCCCGACCAGCGCTGCAGAGGAGACACGGAACACGCCGAAAGAGCCCGGTAAGTGGGGGGGGGGGGGTGGGGGTGTAGGCACGTGTGTCTGTGTGTGCGCGCGTGGGTCTGCGTATGTGTATGCAGTGTGTGTGTGTATGTGCGCATGCGTGAGTGTGGAGTGTGTTTGCGCATGGGAATGAGGCACGAGAGGGGCACGGCGCCGTGCGCGCCCACGAGGTGAAATCTGCGCTCGTGCACCCTCTCGTGTCCACATTCCCAGAAACGGGTGACAATAGATGTCTTCGTAGACTAAGCAATGCTTTGCATTGCTTACGTCTAGCTCGACCTAAAAAGGACATTACCAAAGCTGTTGCCTTAAAACCTTATGATCCTAGTCATACCTCTATTATTGTTGTTGATTCAAGTGCATATGGTCTAGGTGCTGTTCTTATGCAAAGAGACAATGATGGTGTTGAACGAATCATTGCCTTTGCTTCTCACACACTTAAAGGTGCTGAACCCTCCTATTCGGTGATTGAAAAAGAGGCTTTAGCATGTTGGTGGGGGGTGGACCACTTTAAGACGTTCATATGGGGAACAGCATTTGAACTATGGACAGATCATAGACCTCTCATTGACATCTTCACTACAAAAGGCGCTGCTAGAGCTACACCCAGAATAGCGAAATGGTCTTACAGACTACAAGAGTATAATTTCCAAATAAAATATGTACCAGGTCACAAAAATATCAATGCAGACTGTTTATCGCGTCTTTCTTTGTTGTGCGACACGAGTAGTGTAGAGGAGGACAAAGACGAGTGGTTAGTAGCTAGCGTTGAGGGATCATGCAATGATGCACTGAATGAACAGGAATGGATTGAAGCTGTAGCCAAAGATGATGTGTTTCAACATTTGATCAACAAGTTACGTGTTGGTATAGATCCATCATCTTTGAACAAGACTGAGCTAGCTGACTATAAAATGGTTTGGGGAGAATAATCATATGTCGATGGTATTCTTAGGAGAGGTGACAGATTAGTTGTGCCTTCATCATTAAAGGAAAAGATGTTGAGTTTATTGCACGAAGGACATAGTGGTATGACCAGCATGAAAAGGAGAGCTAGAAATGACTTTTGGTGGATTGGCATGGACAAAGATATAGAAAGATGTGTTCGTAGTTGTTTGGCGTGCATGTGTAGTGATAAATCTCACAAATCCCAGGAAACTACCATATCTGCAACCTCTTTTCCCGACAAACCATGGGACAAGGTCGCTATTGACATAAGTGGTCCTTTTCATGTGAAAGGAATTGAAGACAAATATGCCATAGTTTTAATGGATTTTCATTCTAAATGGCCTGAAGTTGCCTTTGTGAAAGCTATCAAGGCTTCCACCATAATTGATTTTTGTGAGGGAATTTTTCGTAGAGAAGGATACCCTAGTGTGATTTTATCAGATAACGGTCCACAGTTCGTGGCAGGTGAATTTGCTGTCTACCTTAAAATGGTTGGTGTAAAACATAACACCACCTCTGTGTATAATCCAAGAGAAAATGGTTTAGTAGAGAGATTTAACCGGGTTTTGAAAGAATGTATCCAACTAGCTAACAACAATGATGACAACTGTAAAGATGCTGTCAAGGACATGTTATGGTGTTACAGGAATACTCCCCATACTGCCACTGGGATGTCTCCGTTTTTTCTATTAAAAAAACGTGTGGCAGGGTCTAAAGTTAAACCTGCTTGGAAGTCCAAGAGTGGTAACACGGTGATTAAAGACGGTAAGGATATCTTGAGTAAAGTACAAGGGTATCAGGAAAAATATGTTCAAGATCATAATGTTAGAGTTAAGGCATCTTCAAAATTGTTCAAAGTTGGTGAATGGGTACGCACACAACAAATGGGGAACAAAAAACCTGGTTCTTCCAAATTGTCCAAACCAAAACAAATTGTTTATACGGTTGGCAATATTGTTAAATTGGATGATGGTAAGCGATGGAATGTGAGAAGTGTAACGAAATGCAATGATTTGGAGTGTAAACATTATGCAAGTCAAGAAAATATCAATGCAGAATCTATCTCTGCAAAATCTTTAAATTCTGCATCAGATACAGATGTAAAGGGGAGATGCATTCGTCCTAAATTCAAACCTATATGGATGAAAGATTATGAGTGTTCTTAGTTGTACATATCATTTTGTGGTAATTTTATAGGAAGGAGAATATGTTATGTATTTTATTTAACATGTATGTTATTTATTTTTTAATTTCATTTCTTTATTTCAAATCTTCTTGTGTTGTGTACGAAAGGAGGCATGTTACATTTTGTGTTAAGTAAGAAGGGAGATATGTTATATCTTAATAATGTCGTGTGTTTCCTTTAAATATCTAATGTTGCAATGCAATGCTTACTGGATTCTAGAATGTGGAATCCAGGTGGCAGATGAGAGAAAGGTACGGTTACTGAAGGAGTTGGTCCTTGGTTGCCTATGGGGTTGAATTAATGAATAAACCTTTTTATACCACAATCCACTGTACCTCAAGTCATTTCACTTTTTATCTACTATCTACAGGTCTTTAGTTGTCTGTGCAGTTGTTAAATCAAGATCAGACTCCTGTAACTGCCTCTGCACTGGCTTAGAAGCCATCCAAATTAGGACAAGAATCACAGTGTAAAGGTAGGTATGGAGGGTTGTACCTCCATTTGAATATACTTATACATGTTTTTGCAATTCACAAAAGTTCTCGTACTACGCCTGGAAAGCTGTGCCAGATGCAACTTTTCAGATTTACTACTGGTAAGATCATGGAAATATTCCCCGAACTCCGGTTTCTTTACTTCAATTGTGGAAAAGGAAAGTTGTGTACAAATACACATTTTTTCTTCCCTTTTGTTTCTCCAAAGGGAAAACTTTTCACCCCTTGAGAAACTCTTCTCCCACAATATCTTCCATATTTGGCTGTGATCTGTTCTCCTTTCCAACATGGAAGAGGAGTTACTCCAGCATTTTGTTGGAGTAAACCTCCAACCATGACCAAGGTGGGAAACGATCAGATCGAAGTTTGAGTATGTCCAGAACAGTACAAGTTATGGACGGTCACAACGTATAAGGCTAACCTGCCTTGTTCTACCCACTCCCCATTCCTTGTGGAGGGTTTACCACTGTACAATTATTTTTGCACTTTCCTGACAGGAGTAAATGAAGGTATTTTCAGCCGTAAACACATTTACAGCAGTATATGCCTTTATGAATCACACCCTTTGTCATTTGCAGAGAGCACAGACTGTAGTACTTTGGCTCATCATTGGCCTAGGTATGAGAAAGCATGTGTTGCAGGCCAGAGGTTCTCTCCTCTTCAGAGGCTGCTCCTCAGTGCCTGAATGTGCTTTAAACAGACTGGATATATAAATGTCTGAACAATGTGGAACTCCAATATCTGTCCAGCCACATTGTTCAACACTATCTTGCACATACACTTTGTAGCCAGGATAAAAGACTTCCCTGCTTACCCATATAAAAGTGAAATATAAGAGTGGCAGAAGTTTCTTTCTTCAAGGGCATTGTGGATTCTCACTTCTACAAGAATTGGATAGAAGATCCATGCAATAAATGATATACCATAAATTCCGAGCAAAGAGAAGTTCTCAATTTCATGAAGTTTTCTTCTCTTTAGGCTTTCATTTTCATTCCCTTTTAGGGAAGGGTACATTTTTTGTGTGTGCTATGTGAAATTGTGTGCATGTCTGATTTCAGGGTTGTGGGTAATTATTGTAAGGTAGAGCCAATCTTGACGCAGATCGATACTACAATGCCATGGAGTGTCCCTCTAAGGTGTGTTGCAACCGGCGTGTTTCTGTATGGTTGTCTTATGAGGTCAGCAGGAATACTGCTTACAGTTTTGGGACTTGGACCTCTCTTTTGTTGCTCTAATGCGGGTGGCTGTATCATTTTATTTATTTACAATAAACGTCATGCATTTGATTGTCTTTCACATACATTTGCATCACAAAAGAATCTTTCCTCCTGTCTGTTGCACAATTAGTACAAAACTAGTACAGATGCTAAACTTTTCAGATGTTTTAAGATATGGTATCCCGTACCTAATTTGCAGATTGTACACAACCACAGTCAGCCAATACAGCCATCCTAATGTCATCCATTTTATCAAACATCTGCTCATCTGAAGTAGACAGAACTGAACGAACAGTTATCTCTTCGTAGCAATATACAAACTCCAAGGGGCATGAGAAAACAGACATTTTTAACAGCTCTGCACAACACTTGACATTACATGTGTCACAAAGGATACATATCCAGCCTGAGCTGTCCAACAGAAACACCAGGCCCCTGCAGAGCTGCCCATCAACTACGCGAGAGGAAACATCTGGGGACAAGCTCAAGGGCAAGCAGCACAAAGATACTGCCTCTACGCCACCTTCAGGGATGCCAAGCTGTGCAAGGACACGGTCATTCACAAGCAATGAGAAGCAGCGATTTTCAAATGCTAGGATCCGGACAGACTGCAGACATGGAAGACCTGCGGGGGATAAGCATAAGGCACTGTGAGAAACCTGTACTGAGAACATCATTTGAAGAAGTAAGAAATCACATCATGCTGTTGTTGAAAGGTGGAACCAAAGGGGAACAGATATCCACGGAGAAGTGGCACACTAGATACTGAAAGCATACTTGGACCAGAAATTTCCCCACTTCCATCCCAGCTGCAACACCAGCACTCCAACTCTGTCTTTGCTCACACAACATGTGCGTCCTTGGTATGAGTGACTGTGATAATTGTGGCCCATGGCTACGCAGGTATAGTGCCTTGTAAGAAGTGGGGAAAACGCACTCAAGTTAGAACATTTATTGGTCTTATGGCATCTTTTAATCAACCTTTAAGTAAGCAAGAGTAATACATGCAGACAAATACAACAAGTATTTTCACCTCTTCCTGAAGTCTTGTTGCTAATGACCATTTCCTGATTGTAAAGACATATAGGGTAAGAAGATACAATGGACACAAAAAGGTGGAGGGAAAGCTTCAAGGAAAAGAGTCCACACACATCCTAACGTCACTCCGATAGGACATGTGACACCAATCAACACAATCAGAACCACAGTTGTAAAACAAAAAAGTTATCTGTGGTATTCTCTGCATGAGCTTGCTTGATTCTGGAACAGAGCTCATATGGAGAATGCAAGGGGGAAGACAGTTGGTGGGGATGGCGCAGATCGGTTCTTAGCAGAGTTGTGAGGCCCCAGTTCCAATTTTTACTTCCAGAAATAAACCACATGATTAAGGAGCACCCAGGATCCTGTATGGTTTGTTATGCAACTTTACTGCCTTGTAACACTGGTGACAACTGGGAGTGTTCAGGAGCCTCAGAAACACCTGCATGACTGCTGTTGCCGTTGAGCTGCCCTTTGGACATGTCGGGACATTTGGTGGTAGGAGTTTTGTTCTTGAATTCTGGTCAGTATTTAAGTATTTTGTGTTCCGTCTCCCATTTCAGCAGACTTTCTTCTGACTGCTGGCATGGGGGAGAGCTTGTGGCTATTGATTTATCTGCGGCAGTGTCTGGAGCGCAGAATGTGAAGGAAACTTTCCAGCGTGGTACAGATACCACAGATCTGACCTCAAACTAAAAGGGTGGTGAGTACACCCCCCTTATTAGGAGCCATAATGCGCTCATAAGCACACCCTGATCCTGACGAAAGCCTCTAGAACATCTACGAGGCTGAAACATGTTGACCAATACCAGTGCGATAGATCAGTAACTGGGTCTATACACGCACGACTATCTTTTTAATTTCCCACATCACAACTTTTTTAATAAAAACACGTGTGACAAGTGGTGTATGGAATTTTAACTCACTTGATCAGAGCACAAGCACACCCTCTCTCTTTTTTATTCCTGGCCACTACTGACAAACCTGTTGGTCTTCCTCCAGGCGGAGGTTAGCTTATTGACAAAGAAAAAGACCCTAGGATAATGCTGTTACAGTACACCCTGACGGAGAACCAAGATATACCGCCAACTGCCTGTGTACGTATATGAGGTTTTTTTAAAGACGGTTCCCATACAAACAAAAACCCTGGTTATACAGGACAAGAAGGTCCATTCACCCCCCTCTTTGAGTTTTGTACAAACCATTGGAAGCCGAATGGATCACAGCTTCTTCTTCCCTCCTCATTGATGATTAAGTTAATATATAGAACCACACATAATCCTGTCTCATCAATGTCTCCTATGAATTACTGACAGGGAGGAAAACTGGTTGCAAGTTAGTGCCATGGTGGTTAAAGAAAAAAAGTAACAGTAACTCAGTGGTGGGTTACAAGAGGATTGTGGAAAAAAGGGGCGTATAAAAAAAAGGATGGATGAGAAAAAAAAGGTACACTCAGTAAACGGTTGGTAGAAATGGGTGATTGCGTAAGAGCGAAACATGGTATAGATGCCAAAAAAGGGACAGCTAAGTGATCTGGTCCTGCAAAGGTAATCGAGTGTTTCAGGAATGCTGAGAGAATGCAGGATGTAGCTGTATGAAATTTATCAAGAGTATCTTTGTATAACGATTGCAACCAGCATAAAGAGGTGTTGGAAAATACATTTTGCCACAAAGAAGGGGTAATTGTCTTGGATGACAGTAATGTGTTCTTGGATGTTGCAATTGATTTGGGTAAGAGCGTGGTCAGTGGAGATGATTGGTCTAAGGAACACCGAGAAGTGAAGAAAAGCTTTCGCACTCGATGTATGCCTGCAAAGTTCAAGAATTATTTGTTATGATACTTCATGAAGATTCTATTAATATATGTGTTATGTTATCTTAGTGATATTTATGGAAGCAAAAAATGTATCGGAGAGGCTTTGATTTAATTTGCTATGCTTGCACTTAATATTTCCATATAACTTATTATATTTTGTCTTCAAAACCACAACAAGAAATCACTAATGCCCTTATTACAAGAGTTTCAGGACTCCTAATGCAGTAATACTGCATCCAGGACTTTAGGCAGAACGGGGGTATTCATTCATACAGTACAACACTATTGCTTGTTTGACTCTTAAGAATTGGAATTAACTGCCGGAATTGTTGTTCCCACACCGATTCGCACATGCTTATTCCCCATTCTGCTTTGTTTTCATGGACATAGCTCACAAGTTTTTAAGTGGTGAAATGTGCATTTGGAAACCCTGAAGTATACAATATCTCAGGATCCTGATTTGGGTGAAAACTCCTTTTTTTCGTGCCAATGTAAAAAGGAATAGGGGGAAAATAATACATCCATCTCACTAGGATATGGTACTATAATCAAAAGGATAGAAAAAGCTCCCTAATCCTAGCATGCGATGTTCTTCCTATTTCACAAACATTTTACCTGACACAGGCAGGTACAATTCAGGGGTGTGGAATTCCTATAGCGTGACGTCCAGGACATGAGGATTACTTTCAAGGACAAGAAGTTGTGATGTGTATTCACTCCAATGGATGAGTAGAGTCTTCTGCCCTAGTGCAACTAGTGTAGGCGAAAAGGCAGTAAGTCATGCACCTCTTCACCAGGGAGGTAGAAACAGGTCATATAGACGATCCCCACCGAGGCTGAAAGTGTAACCGTGGCATGTTCTAAAAAAATTGCAGTTGTACAACATGATAGCCAGTTGCGCCACCCAGTGCGATAATGAAATATCCAGATATTTTGAGGTATGCGAGATGCGGACAGGCAGATAGTACTTTTATCAAATTTGTTTTACTTTTCCTGCCTGTGCAGGCAGCATGGGGGAATCGAACCACCTTACCATGCTCCTCCTTTGCCTGTCAATTCATGGCAAGACACTGCGTAACTAAATGGGTGGTTAGTACCCACAGGTTACCCGATGCATTCTACGTTCTGTGCGGGGTGCTGCCGAGCTCCTGGCGCACTGGATATCCCCATCCCATCCCCTTCCAGTCTTAGAGATGCCTTTCCATGGCTGGTCCAGTCTGCCTCATTAACCAGTCACTTCTCATTGTCACTGCTCTTTCCTAACACCATCACTTAAGGCCATAGCACACTATATTCCCTGCCTCCTCGTCCCCGTACAGATCACACTCCTTGCACCCTTTGATGGGTTCATCCGCTGTGCTTTAGAAGTTTAATTCTAATTAAGATTTAACTTGGGTTCAATACGTGGGTTTCTGCACTAATTGTAATATTTGTCCGATTCCAGTTGCCCAGCCTGCACCTTTCCACTCTGGTACACTGTTGTAATCCAAAAGAAGTCCTAAGGTAGCCATGACGTAGGTTGTAGGTAAGAGGTTTATTAAGCGGTTACAGAATGTCTCACTCATCCACTCCACTCCACTCCACTCCACTCCACTCCACCAGGCACTCCACCAGGCACTCCACCAGGCACTCCAGCATTCCACTATCTCATCAGGCATTTTAACATTCCACACACATCACATTCATATTGGCTAAGAACCAGGGAACAGGTAGCAAAGGGAAAGGATGCAAAGCAACAATACACACTACAACATACACCTACAGACACTCTGTCCACTTTAGTTGAACTTCAGTGCAGCACCAGTGCCGGTTTCCAGCTCCCTACCCAGGGCAGTCTCCTTTTCTCGCTTGATGCTTTCTTTACCCATCTTTCACATGTATGCAGGCTCGACCTCGTCCAAGCCAACCAGATTGGCTCCTCTTCCCACAACAGCACCAGTACTGATGCATTTTTATTCTCAGAGCTCTTCACAGTGCTGAATTTAATGACACCGAATTTATTAACATCTGGAGAATGAAAAGATGAGATCTGCAGGTCGCGCTAGATGTCCGTGCAAGTTACAGAGTCATTTTGCCCATGTGCCTCTTTTCTTTTCTAGCTTGCCTCTGTGTAGCTCAAGCCAAGGCTGCAGTCTTCCTTCTTGTGCCCTGGTTTAGTCCGCCACTCTACCTCGGTCCAGAGATCAGACCACCCCAACCCCTGTGCACTTCTTCTGTGGCGCTCTACTTTGTGGTCAGTCCCACCTTTAAGTTTCTTCTGTTTCCTTTGTTTCCAACTCGTCCTCCAGTATTTCTGCCCTAGACTCTTCCCTTCAGCCATTTCAGTTACTTCCACACCTTCCTCCACTCGTGTTTCACTATACTACTGTACCCATGCTGTGGGCAGACCCTTGCTCACCCACACCTTCCTTCCTTGTGTTTCACTATACCTCTGTACCCTTGCTGTGGGCAGAGCCTTAGTCTTCCACACCTTCCTCCCCTATTGTTGCACTATACCTCTGTACCTATGCTGTGGGGTAGGCCCTTGCTCTCTCACACCATCCCCCCTTGTGTTTCACTATACCTTCGTATCCTTGCTGTGGAGCAGGCCCTTGCTCTCCCACACAGTCCTATCCTAGTGTTTCACTATACTTCTGTACCCTTGCTGTGGGGTAGGCCCTTGCCCTCCCACACCTTCTTGCCCTAGTGTTTCACTATACCTCTGCAACCTTCCTGTGGGGCAGGCCTTTCCTTCCCACACCTTCCTCCCCTAGGGTTTCACCATACCTCCGTACCCTTGCTGTGGGGCAGGCCCCCTGCTCTCCCACACCTTCCTCCTCTAGGGTTTCACTATACCTCCGTACCCTTACTGTGGGGGCAGTCCCTTGCTTTCGCACACCTTCCTCCTCTAGGGCTTCACTTTACCTCTGTACCCTTCCTGTGGGGCAGACTCTTGCCCTCCCACACCTTCCTCCCCTAGTGTTTCACTATACCTCTGTACCCTTGCTGTGGGCAGAGCCTTAGTCTTCCACACCTTCCTCCCCTAGTGTTTCACTATACCTCTGTACCCTTGCTGTAGGGCAGACCCTTGCTTCTATTATATGGAGAACAATATTCTGGCCTCACACAATCCAGAGAACTGACTCCATACACTCCTAATACTCTGATCACCTTGGAAGCAATGGCAAGCTGCATCTTGAGAAAACATTGCGCCGCTGTAGTACATTCTTGCCTCAAGCACTGACCTCTTTGCACAAGAACAGGTAGTGGTAGTGCCTCAATGGTCATTGGATCTATGGAGTGGAAGCATTACCTTAATATAATGGTAGTCCCAGCAGTACTGGTAGAACAATGATCACATTGAAAGTGCACCACTACCACACAGTCTCCAACAACATTTTATAGAGTTTGTTCGTGCCAACGTCTCCAAAAAAAAGACTTGAGGCCTTATTTCAGGTTTGGGGTGAGATACTTCATCGAAACGTGACAGATATCCCCTCCACCATATTACGAGTGCCATAGACTAAAATGTGTTTGTAATTTGGCAGACAGGATACCTGTCACATTTTCGGTGGAGTATTTAGTATGCCAAACTTTAAATAAGGCCTTATTCTCATCCTGGGCAGACACCTTAGGCTTCTAAAGATAGTTAAGAGTCCTTCCAAGCAAGGCTGCCACTACAGGCTCTTGGTGACCTCTGCCTCCAAGGGCCTTGCCCAGACCCGGAAAAAACTCTTCTGAACACTAAACAGGTCACACCATTTTGAAGGCAGGGCATGCTTGCTGACCTGGAAAAGGGGTGTTTTCTTCAGTCTTTCCAATCCAATCAACACTGGTGTGGTCCCACATGAGTACGCTTTCATCTGTGGTCCCACATAAGTACGCTTTCATCACCAATGGGGATAACAGGCCCTTGACTCCACCAAGCAGACAAGTGTCTTTGACTGAAGCCAAGCACAAGTGACCGCCACGTCACAATATCTCTTCTCAGCTCTCTGACCAAACAATCAGATTTACCCATTCATGACACCATCCCATTCTAACCTACATCATGCATTCTAAGCTGAGCAGGGAAACAGGGAAACACACAAGGACAGAGAAACTCATGACCAGGGTAGAATTAATATTTAGGGTAGAAAACATGGCTTTCAGGATTCTTACAGTAAAAATGATTGGTGATAGAAGTGTATCTGACACCTTCCAGAAAGTAGGGTGACGTTCATCTTATTTTATAGAATCTGGTAAAAAGTTCAAATGTTTTGGACCCACTACCACAGCTCTCCCGTTCTATATCTTACACTTTTCAGTCACCATGAAAGCGGTAACCATTTGGTCCAAGTCAACATGCAAATCTCAAGGAATTTCTGTGTTATGGTGAGACCTTTCAAAGCAAGTTTACATTCAACGCAAAGACTGGGGTATGCTCTTTCTTATGCTTGCCATGTGTTCTTTTGAGAAAGATATTATTAATTGATCGGTTTCAGGTTGGAATTTGGCACGTCTTATTGTTGCCATCCTTTAGGCCGTGTTTGTCTTATTAATTAGCTTTCTGCTTTCTATACCTAAATGTACTTGTACTTGATTCTCCGTTTGTGGATTTCTACTAGCCTTGGTATACTATATGTGCATTGCTCCGTTCCCCTGGGGTTAAGAGCAGTGAAGGCATGCAATGTCCTGTCCTCCTTGCACTGTATTTCTGGAGTAACCAACTTCAAAGCTTCACTCGTTCTTAATGCTGTCAGGGCTGCAACTTTCCTTGGGCTACATTTTTCGTACCATACTGGATATTCCTTGCATGTGATTGCTCATGGGCCCTCTCAGCAGAATGCATGTTTGTGGTAAAATAATGCAGTTCTCGTTTGAGTTCATCTGATTTTACTAACTGCTTAACCCAGAGTCATTTAGCACTAGAAAATATGCAAGGATATGGGCCGAAGATGAAGAACAATCACACTGTTCACAATTTTTTATAAAAATCTAGCACTAATGTCCCCTTAGCCACTCCTATCAGTAGGCAAATGCCTGCTTTTACCAACTTTTACAAATGGGGCAGCGAGGAGGAAAATCGGAAAACAACATTATTAAAGCGAAATGACTGAAATTAAATTGTGAATAAAACCAAAATGTAAATATGGAGTGCTGAAGGAAAGCAGTGGAAGTAGGGAACACTATGCAATGGAAGCAGCACCAGAAGCTATGAGTGTTGTTACACAATGCAGCAGCAGGGGGCAGTCTGCTCTTCATCTTGCTCCTGTTATCTTCCCCTACATTTCTGGTATGGCCTTCCTCTCCCAAGCAGCTCTAGGCAGCATATAAAACACCACATGTTCTGTTCATTATCCCTATAGTGTTAAATATGCTAAATGTCACTCAAAAATCCGAGGGGTAGTCAAGAGAGATGGAAAAAAAAAAGGACCCCGAAAAGCAAAGAATGGACAAGGTAGAGTAATGTAAATATTTATCTTCCCTCTTATGTAGCCCTTCCTTTGTGTCTTGTCCCTATACTGTTCTAGAGTCCCTTGTAGTTTCAAGCTCTTCCCTGACCCAGCTAGATTCCATGTTTGTCAGTTGTGAGTTGGGTCAGCTGAGAGGTGGTTTGCTCGTACCTTACTTCTTCATTAAACTACCGTTAATGAGCATCACAACATTGCTGGTATCCCGCAGTATTTATTTACATCATTTGGCGACGAGGATGGGATACGAACTCACGCGTGCAAAGCACAAAGTGTGAGGATGGTGAGAGAACTATTCCCCAGGCTAATGGTGTTTGTGAGAGGGCCAACAGAGTTGTTAAGGGCATCATACAGATGTCTTTGGCTTCTCGTGGTTTTGCTCATGACATGGTTCGTGACATGGTTTGGGCTGATCGAACTACTCCACATGATTCCAATGACAAATCTCCTTTTGAACTGATGAGGGGTAGGCGCCCTGGTACCAAATTGAATCCTTCTTGGTTGAAAAATAAAATTGTTGGACTTCTTGATATTAATCAGCCTGTCTTTTCTGAGAATAAAATTTCGTCTGGAGATCTTGTAAAGGTTAAACCTGGAAGAGTTACTAAGGGGTTAAACAAGTTTAGAGGTCCTTATAAGGTAAAACAATCTTTTCCCAATTATGTTGTTTTGGAAAATGGGGAAAAGTGGAATCTTCGCAGTGTAGCTTTGTTTGAGAGATCAAGTTCTTCTTCCTGTTCTAATCAGACTGAACCGGATTCTACTTTACCTAATTCGACTGAACCTGAATCAGGTTCCACTTCTGGTTACATGTTGTCTACTTCTGTGGAGACATTACCATCTTCTTCCAGGAGCGCTCGCAGGGAGGAAGGTGGTGGTGATGCTTTCCTGAATGAGTGTTCTCAAACTTATTCTTCATCTGTTCAGACACCTGCTGTGTTTAGAACGGTTAGATCTCGTAGACCTCCAATTTATTTAAATGATTATCTGTGTAAGCAATATCAAATGTGTTTATCTTCCCTCTTATGTAGCCCTTCCTTCGTGTCTTGTCCCTATACTGTTCTAGAGTCCCTTGTGGTTCCAAGCTCTTCCCTGACCCAGCTAGATTCCAGGTTTGTCAGTTGTGAGTTGGGTCAGCTGAGAGGTGGTTTGCTCGTACCTTACTTCTTCATTAAACTACCTTTAATGAGCATCACAACATTGCTGGTATCCTGCAGTATTTATTTACATCATAGAGGGACTGAAGTGCAAAAAGGGAGATGAAGAGTAATAAGGGAGAAAGAGAAAAGGCAAGCACAGAGAATGCTTAAGTGAAGAGAGGGGTGGTATAATGAGGCTTGCAGACTTGCCAGAATATCCCTAGGAACGGCAATTAGAAGAAGAGACCCCACTGATGTTAGGGAAGCTAGACATGAATACAAGAACAGTATAGCCATGGCTAAGAAACAATGGGACGAACAGCAATGGCAAGACTTAAAAGCTACCAGTTCTGCAAAGGAATATAGACTATTCTGGAGTATTGTTAAATGGGGGAAAGGAGGTCACCCTGAACCACCATCAAACTATGTATCACAGAGTAGTTCGCTAGAATACTTTGATCCCCAATACACATGCCGCCCTGAGGATAAGATTAGAGAACTTGTAGATCCTACCATATACCTAATCCCTCCTTTTAATAACATCGATGTAGCAGTGGCACTTGACTCAGTGTTGAGGGGAAAGGCACCCGGACCTGATGGGGTCCCTGCGGATGTTTTCCTCTATGATAAAACGCGATGGGGCCAATACATTATGAAGTTGGCCAATGCTGTGGCGCTAGGAGCCCCAGTACCAAAGTCTTGGCAAGGGGCTGTTATAATCCCTGTACACAAGAAAGGCGATAAGACTCTGCCTGGGAATTATAGACCTATTAGCTTAATAGACAAGGTACAAAAGGTGATAGGAAAAATGACCCTAGAGAAAATAATGGTCTGGGTAGATGAGGAAAATATCCTGTCCCCTTTCCAAGCAGGCTTCCGCAAGTTAACTAGCACCACAGACCAGATATTTCGCTTCACTTTACTCTATTGGAAGATGGTGCAGTTAGGGAAATGTAGCCTTTATGCTGCATTTATAGACCTACGAGCAGCCTTTGACCTAGTCCCTCGGTCCCAGATGTGGAAAGTGTTTAGCGAGATGGGCATGCCGCTCGAAATTCTAACACTAGTGATGAGATTACACGAGTCAAACTATGCGAAAATCCAGTGGGGGAGGCAAGGGCAAGTTACCACTGAATTTCCAGTAGAGCGGGGAGTGCGCCAAGGGTGTGCCATGGCCCCCAAGCTTTTCTCATTATATGTCAACGGAGTAGTAGAGCGTATGCTGTTGGGAAGCATGGATGCCCCCATTTTGGCTGGAATTAAAACTCCGATTTTATTATTTGCAGATGATACGCTCATTATCTCTAAAACCCCTAGCGGCCTGCAGCGAGCTCTCAAGATTTTTGAGGGCTTTTGTTCTGATCTTGGGTTAGAAGTTAATGTAACAAAGACAAAGCTCATGGTATTCAACCCCCACTCCAGCTTCAAAGGGAACTTTTACATGGATGGACAATAGGTGGAAAGGGTATCGGACTTTGTTTATCTTGGCATCCATGTAGCAAAGGGTGTAAAATGGGGGAAGCATATTGAGATGGCAGCTCTTAAACTTCGCCAAAATGCTGGTACTATAATTGTTGAGCACAAAAAATCTTTGACCAAGCCAATACAGCCAGCACTTCAATTATACGAGGCGAAAGCTCTTAGTTCGGCACTGTACGGTGCTGAAATCTGGGGCTTTGACAACCTAGCCTCACTAACAGTTGCTGAAAACAACTTTTTGTGAAATCTTATTGCTCTTCCTAAAAGTACACCCATGAAACCACTGCGCTATGAATTAGGCAGGAAAGCCCTATCAGACATGGCTAGATTACGACCCATTTTATATTGGCGCCGTATCTGGGTTACCGCTGAACTTGCGCATTACGTACAGGGTTTCATGGATGTGATTAAAATCGATAAATTCCATAAGATAGGCTGGCTAAAGGAATTGTGCCAAATCCTGGGGAAGATGGGCATGATGGAGCTGTGGGAGAACCCAGAGCTAGCCCAGTTTCCATCTAAAGCCTCTCTTAAAGAAAAATATTGGGAAATGGTAGCTTATCGGAATTGGAATGATGCCGACCCTTCTTCCATGGAAGGTTGCTATTTGGAAGCGAAAGTCTTGCCCAGTTTAGAGCCCTACTGGGATGTTATCACTAAGCCTGGGGACAGGAAACTATTTCCAGCTTAGAGCAGGCTCGCTCCCAATTAGATCACTAACAGGTAGATGGGCTGATGCTCATTCTGATGTCTGTCCGGTTTGTAAAAACGGAACTGAGAATATTTCCCACTTTCTTTTTGTCTGTAGTGCCTATTCAATCCCCCGACGGGTTTGGCTAAGAACGATGTGTAAAACGTTAGGTACGAGGGATAGCAAGGAGGCTCTAAGATTAATTTGCACTAGCACTTTGCCGGTTATATCTGTGGCGGTTGCTAAATTTCTGGGGTGGTCTTGGTCCATTAGAAAGAAATTTCTATTGTGAAAAACTTCTGGTTTGATCAATTTTTGCTCCGTAGCTCCCATTTGCACAGATAACCGGAATGCCTAGATTACGTAACTTGGGTACCTGCTGGAATCATCTCGCGATCATATGTATATAGATTGATTTATTGATGTATTTTTATTGCTGTCAAAATGCTTTTTTCTGACTATTTTTACTAAAAAAACTCTTCTTTTTAAATTGTATTAACAAAATTGAAACGATAAACACTGGAGTTTGTAAATATATTTTAATACTGAACATATTTGTTCTTTTTTAACCATGTACTATGCTTTTATGAGTTTTATCTCGAATAAAGCAAATTTGACTGACTGACTGGCTTAAGTGAAGAAATGAAGAAATGGAGGTAGCAGCACAGAGAACAATAACAAGATTAAATAAAAAAGGATTACAGATTAAGTAATGGAGGAGTTTGCATAGTTAACGGGAAGGGAGCTCATCAAGGAGGAAGTAGAGGCGAACAGTAAGGGCAAGATTTCAGAGGAGGAGGTGAAGGAGGCCACATAGAAATGGTAAAGGGATTATGTAGGTGAAAGAGTAGGTGTCATCACAGAGAACTGAAAAGGCAGATTACTGAGGAAAGAAGAAGAGGAAGAATAACCAGAAATTTAAAAGAGTGATGCTAGAAATCATGGAACTACAGTAAACAGTACTAAAGAATGATTAAGTGGATGAAGGAGTAGCAATAGCATAGGGAATATTAAAAGAAGATACAATTATACGAATAAGAAGCACAGAAACTAGTAAATAGAGGTTACAGAGGATTGAAGAGAATGAAGCAGCACAGCACACACTAAATGTAGTTACAGGGGAGAAGACACCACAGGGAATTGCCCCAATCTCCTTGCAGTCACTTCCTTACATGATAGGGACCCAGCAATTTCAGCATCATGGCCTTCAACACGGTCACCCTGCTTCCCTGTTCTTTCCCCTCTTGTTGCTTTCAGCCCTACTGGCATTACCAATCAGCACCTCAAGTCCTCAGCCTGCTCGTCTTTTTCCATATATCCTTGTTATTGTTTCCCAGACAACCTGAATTCTCACCCTAAATCGACACTTGTTAATGTTACTGCAGCAGTGAAAAGGAGAGCAAATTTTATTGACACCATTTTGTAGCACAGTAGCAATCAAACATTAGCGTAACAGGACTTGCAATTTGGGAAAAAAATACTGAAAATGCCGTTATGACACACTGGAACAGGCATTGGTAAAGCCAATAGGTCTTGCCTATGCGAGAGCTATTGGCTTTAGCAATGTGTTTAGCCATGCTGTACACCAGTGTGACTGCTGTTCAGTTTGCCTCACAGTTAGTGACGTGGCATGGTATGGCGCGGAGTGCGGTAAATTGGACTGAAGTAGAGCGAATGGGATAGAATGGAGTAGGGTGGATTGGGGTAGATTGGAGTGGGGGGCTGTGTAGATTAGTGTGGTAGTTTGGAGTGGAGTAGATTGAATTAAGGTAGATTGGAGTGAGTGGAGTGGGGTAGATTGGAGTCGAGCAGATTGGGTTAGATTATAGTGGGGTAGATTGGATGAGGGTACATTGGAGTAGGGTAGACTGGGGTAGGGTGGAGTGGGATATATTGTGGTAGATTCAAGTGAGGTATATAGGAGAAGAGTGGTCTGGAGTGAATTGGGTTAGATTAGAGCGGAGTGGTTTAGACTGGAGTGGAGTCGGGTAGATAGGAGTGGGGCAGACTGGATGGATTATACTAGGGTAGAATGGAACAGAGGGGAGGTAGATTTTGGGTAGTTCAGAGTGGGTTAGATTGGGGTAGGTTAGAAGGGGCGTGCTGCTGTTTCAGACTTTCACAACACTGCAGCTGTGGTTCATCATTTACACTCTGCTGGTGATATGTCTGATTTATCCAATAGCATGGCACCTTTTCCTTGTGATCTTGTTTCTATATCCTGTTGGCGTTGCCTTGCACCATGATAAATGTGTAGCTACTATCACCACTGCATGAGAAGAATGCACTACATTTATTCATAGGTTGGCAGAAAGGATTAGATGTAGTTTCAATTATATAGCAGAAGCAGACAGCCATCAGCCAGCATCCCAAACATCCATAAACCATCTCACTTAGAATCTCCGGACTGTAACATTCCCAGGTGTTACATACCAAATGTTCTACAGCTAATTTAGCCCACATGCCAAACATTCCAACTAATACATCACAGGTGTGACATGGAGCAGTAAAGAGACTGTCTTCCATTCAGTGCATCGCATTTACACTTTTCTACTAAGGTTGTAAGGCTAGTTTGCTCCTCCAAGTAGGACATTGCTTCCTTCATTTACTTCAGGATATGGACAGCCGTCAAGCTGGCTCTGCCACTCCACCTGCCTCCTCAGTAACATGTCTTCTGCGTCTTTTCTTCCATCATCCTTTTTTCTCTCAATGTCTTGAACTGTTCTTTGGTCAGACTTCTGATGGTCAACCTATTTAATCAAGGGTACCCCAACATTCCTTTAAGGCTCGTGTACGCAGGAAGAATAACAAAATATGTATACAAAAAACCCACCACTCTCTTTATCTATAAAGAATCAATCAACAATGATTACTAACCCACGGTTATTTCACAAAATATTTGTATTACATGTCTAATATTCTTCAGGAAAAATGCACAGCAATAACTCAAACCCACTACATTTATATATTAATAAATGTAATATATTTTCTTTCAGGTTATATTAAAAAAATAAACATTTTAGTAATACTTTCGTCAAGCACAAAAGCAGATAAATAAAACTGATCCACAAACCCCATCTAATCTCACATTCATAACAAGCATTCAATCAGTCACACTCTAAATAAAACTCCCAACCAGCCGGATGTCCTCAAAAAATCACAATGAGGAGACCCCTCTCCAGTCTTCCATCAATATGTCTTGACCAAGTGGCTCAACAAATGGTCAACGCATGTTTAAACAACCTCAATAACTTAAAATCACCTTCTTCAGGACCCTTCTTCAGTATCCCTTTTGCGTGTTCTAAATGTATGGGGTTTGTGAAAGGGTCATGCTCTAACTTTATATATCGGGCTTGTCTCATCATTCGCTAGTTGACTCCAAGCATAATTTTCAATGTGCATAACCGTTACATCTATGGGTTTAACCAACCACCTAAGACGAGTATAGCGTTTTAAAAAGGAGCTAAGTCCCAAGATGTATTGAATACATACATTGTGCCTGCAATTGGCCTGGGAAAGGATATATGTGCAAATAAGTGGATACCGAAATTTGCAGTGGAAAGTTTTTCAGTGGTTATCCTGTGACTTACAAGGTCATCATTGCCCTGAATCCATAGAGTTATGCACATTAACAATTATGCTTGGAGTCAACTAGCGAATGAAGGGAAATGCCAGATATAAAAAGTTGATATGAAAAGGGATACTGAAGCAGGTGGTTTTAAGTTAGTTATCGAGACCACTAAAACATGCGTGACCGCGTGTTGAGCCCTTTGGTCAAGACATATTAATAGAAGACCGCAGAGGTGTCACCTCATTGCGTTTTTATGAGGACATCTGAGGGATTGGGAATATTATTTGGAGTATGCATGATTGAATGCCTGGTATGAATGGGAGATTGGTTGGGGTTATTGGGTCTGTTTTATTTATCTGTTTTTGAGCTTGATGAAATTGTTATTATGAAAATTTTTATTTTTATGTACTTTGGAATTTTTTTGATCTCATTTGTTAATTTCAATGATTGAAGTGTGTTTAGGTTATTGTTATCCATTTCTCATGAACAATAGAAGCGAAAGAAATGTAATTACATTATTTCGTGAAAAAACAGTGGATTAGTAATCATTGTAGGTTAATTCTTTATAAATAAAGAGGCTGATGCTTTTTTGTATACCGACTTCTGATGGAGTCCATAAAAAAAAAATCCTGAGGTGGTCTATTAAGAGGACTTTTTGCTTTTGTGTACCAACTGTCCCACCCACCATCACTCCAAAGTCTAATGAAAGCTGAAGACTTCAGTTCATAATTGTGCTTGTTTGGGTTCTTCAATTCTTACTATCATCTAGTGTTTATTCTGGAATTCTAATCACTGGACTTTCCCAATTACCCCCCATGTGGTCTCCTCTGCATTACTCTCTCTTCCTTCACTTTCATCCCCACTTCTACTTGTGCCTCTAGTTTGGTATCATGATGAACCATACCTTTCCCACCTTTATTCCTATAAATAGTGCTACTACTATATCTATCTACTCTTACTGTCAGCCTATTTGTTGCCCCACTCTTGGACTTGTTCGCTGTGACAGAAACATGGATGCCTCAAATGAATACGGGTTCAACCCAAAACAATGCTCTCTTTGCCCTGGCCCTCCCAAACACGCAAACCATCTGGGGGTCACTGGAAGCATTTGTAGCCTGTAGCAGCCTTCCTGCACTCACTGCCCTTTGTCCTCTCATAGCTCCCCCAGCTTTAAATTCAAATTCTCCATCTTCTCTGGCTCTACCTTCCTGGGTTTTCTCATTACATATGAACCATTGGTCCCCAAATCACGGTTTTCAGTGAGACCTCAACTTCATTATCTTCCTCTTTGTATCAACAATCATTCAGGTCTTCCTTTAAAACTTCGACCTACATCAGACCTGCCCTCTATGGTCTCCTTTTTCCTTCTTCTCAAGGATCCCTTTGCTTCACTTTTCTTACTTCTTTTCATTCTCACTCATTTTCCTTGATTCCTCCAACAGAGCACTCTTCTCCGAGCTACTTTCTTGCTTGTTTTATCAACTCTCCTCCACCTTCTCCCAGACCTAACTTCTCTCTCTATCGTTTCTGTCAGATGTGCCGATGCCCAGAGATGGTTCTCTTCAGAACTTAAAACCCAGAAACTGGCCTTGCGCCAACTAGAGAGGCAGTGGCGATGGGATTACTCCCCTGACAAGAAAACTCTGTATACATCAGTCCGGAAAGAATATATGAAGGCCATCATTACAGGGAAAGCCGCCCATTTTTCTTCACGTATTCTCAACTCTAACAAAAGTTCTAAAGAAATCTTTGTTATTATGAATAGATTGTCCAACCCAGACAGGGTCCTTACAAAGGTCATGCCCTCTCAAGCTCTGTGTAACTCTCTAAATGACTACTTTATAGAAAAAATCATTACCATCAAAGCCAGCATCCCTTTGCACCCCCCCATGGCACCCGCCGCTACCATGCACAAAAACAACTGTACTCTCAGATGTTTCCCCCCCATTAGTACCAAGACCTTTCAGGAGCTCCTTGTTAAAGTTAAATCAGGAGCTCCCTCTGACTGCTGCCCACCTCACATACTCAAGGACTGTTTATCAGTCTTATCCAGGTCCGACTCTGACACTACTGAACGATTCACTCACCGCCGGTCAAGTTCCTAAAGCCTTCAAAAAAGCCACTATGGTCCCTCTTCTGAAGAAACCTGGTGCTGACCCTTTGCTCCTACCTAACTACCGTCCCATCTCCCTTCTCCCGTTTTTGCCAAAAGTGCTAGAGGCTCACGTTGCCAAATGCCTGTCTGCAGTTTTTGAAGAATCTAAATATCTCAACTCCTATCAGGCAGGGTTCCAGCCAGCCCACTCTACTGAAACTGTCATCTTGGCTGTCCTGGACACTATCCGTGACAACGCGGATAAACGTTCCCCCCAATCACACTGGTGCTATTGGATCTTTCCGCCACCTTTGACACGGTCGACCATACTATCTTGGTTGACCACGTCAAACAAGCTGGCATTCTGGGTACGGCGGCTCGTTGGCTCTTCTCCTTCATGGGGGACCACCTCCAGGCCGTCCGCCTAGACCACTTTTTGGCCCCACCACGCAAAACCACTTGTGGTGTCCCACAAGGATCCGCTCTCTCACCCCATCTGTTTAATCTCTATATCTTCCCCTTAATCCAGTCACTTAAAGACAGGAATGTGGCAGTTTTTAACTATGCGGATGACCTGCAATTGGTCTTCCCGATCGACAATTCCCACAGTTCCATCACCGAATTTCAGGCCACCATGCTACATATCCAAAAGTGGATGGACCACAACCATCTTAAGTTAAACCCTGGAAAGACGGAGCTTGTTCTCACTGGGGACAGTCTTAAATTCTGGGGTTCTCATTACTGGCCGTTAGAGCTAGGTCCTCCTCCATCCCCCTCTCCTTCGGCCAAAACATTGGCAGTTACCCTCAACAATGACCTGTCACTAAAAACTCAGGTTGGCAGGGTCATTTCTAAATGTTTCTTTCAATTGAGGAAAATCAAAAAGATACATCAGTTCCTTACACAGGAAGCCTTGAGCCAAGTGGTGGTCGCCACTGTTTTGTCCCTTCTGGACTATGCCAATTCAGTATACTTGGGCATGCCTATATATTTGCTCAAACGGTTACAGATGGCCCAAAATCAGGCGGCCAGATTGATCCTTCATCAACCTAGGTGGCAGTCTGCCACCCCTTTGCTAAGGAAACTTCACTGGCTCCCAATCCCTCAGCTTTGTGCCTTTAAGGTGGGCTGCCTTATTTTCAAATCCTTGCATGGCAACAACCCCAAATTTATTAACACCTTAATATCTAGGCACACTCCCAACCGGAACATTCGCTCAGCTCACCTCACACTTCTTACCATCCCCGTATTCAAACGAGCTCGACAGGGCAGCTGCAGATTCGCCACTCTTGCCCCAAGACTGTGGAACACTTTTCCGCTGGAGATCCGCTCCTGCATCGAGCTATTGCAATTTAGAAATTCCCTTAAGACGTGGCTATTTGCACAAGCCTATAACTAAAGCTACTGATAAATTCTGAGCCTTTATAGGGCCATGAAACCACCCGATGTACGTGCGCTTTATAAATCATTATTAATATTAACATTATTATTCCTTTATTCTGCCTACTTCTTTCCTCTGTTGTTGACGCTTCTCGTTGAATCCTCTCAGTCCCTCCTCTCCCTTTGAATACTCACCACAAACCAGGCTCACTTATGTCATTAACACACACCATTTCCATTCTCAATAAGTGAAAAGTGCCTGGAGAGCTCTTTTTCAGAGGTATGTTTACCTCTGCAGGTATTAGGAGGAGGAGCCTGGATAACAGCGAAGTTATTCTCTCAGCCTATACATGTATGCTACTCTTGGTTCTGATGCCCACAGCTCAGGAGATCTGGGAGGTCATGTGAAGGAAGCCTGCACCCTACTTTGGGGATAACTGAACAAAGGTTCCTGAGCACTCCACCTACTAAGCCAGTTTCTCCTCTGGCCTACAATTTATAAATGTACAATGATCAGCAGGGGGGTAACAATATATTCAAAAGAAACTGCTACGCAGTTGACCATACCATGATTACATTTATCGATCAACGGTTCAAGGAAACTATTCTTTCAAATTTATAAATGAGATAAATAGATACACATTCGTATATCACTTTGATCATTCTTGAATTCCAACACCAATGATAGTTCTCTTGTTACAGAGAGAGAGTCATTGGACTCCATAGTTCATAATTCACAATTCTTCCAATTCATAGTCTTATTTCCAATTAATTAAACTTTTAATTAAAAAAGGCTGTGTTTAAAATCAGTTATCCACAATCAGACTGCCAACATGTGTTTTGCGGTTACATCACCGCTTAACTGGAAGTTAGAATATAAATTGGAAGAATTGTAAAATGATGAACTATGCAGTCTAGGGAATCTTTTTCAGTAACAAATGAACTACCATTGGTGTGTGATTTTAAGAAGAATCAAGCGGATATATGAATGTGTATCTTTTTTCGATATATGGAAGACATTTTTATTTGAACTGTTGATCAATAAATGTCAAGAGTGCAGCAATTTCCATTAAATATATTGTTACTCCTCCACGACCGATCATTTTACAGCCTGCACACACAGTACCACTCCCTGCAGCTACCAAACTGACACTGTCTGCAGCACCCACAAGTCCATCTTTGGCATCTCCAGCTCTCGGACAATGCATTTATTAAGATTCTACCTTCTCACAGCTTCTGAAGCCAACAACATCCTTGGTTTCCAATGCTGCGGAGATGCCCATTCTGCCTACCAGTCAGGAGCTCAGCGGTTTCTGGTTATCTTTGTCTCACAGTTCTCTCCAGCAACAGCTGGGTCCCCAGGGTCTGCCATTTCCGACTACTAGTTGAAATAGAAGCCAGACAACAGTGACTTGG
The DNA here is from genome assembly GCF_964261635.1 of Lissotriton helveticus. Taxonomy (NCBI): domain Eukaryota; kingdom Metazoa; phylum Chordata; class Amphibia; order Caudata; family Salamandridae; genus Lissotriton; species Lissotriton helveticus. The sequence goes on from NC_136061.1 coordinate 1,931,635,245, forward strand.
GGAAGTCCTAATGGATGAGCAAAGGGCCCTTTGGGGTGAAATAAGGAGGCACTTGGACCATAGGTTAATCCTTATCATTGAGCTATGTCCGAAGTTCCACTTGGAATAAATCAAACACAAGCCGGCAAAGAAGCACATTCTGTTTGCTCCTTAGTAAAGCAAGGTTCTTAAGGAGAATCTGGACCAGTAGTGGTTATTCTCTTTGCAAGCATAGGACTGCATCCAACAAGTACCTAAGACTTCATACCCCGTGATTCCTGGTCTGGACAAACCAGACAAAGACATGGATGGGAGAGGCTTTCCAGAAATTACCTTTTTTCCTTAATTACATAAAATACCGGTTATACAAAGATAAATGAAACCAAAGATACTGTCCTAGTGGTGCCTTACATCTGCTAGTAAGGCTTTTACTCAATGCTATTTATTAAGCACATTATACACCTGGATAGGTGCTGGCCTTCTGAAGGTGCAGGAAAAAGAGTTGGATGAATCGAGGCCCAATGGAGTAGCTACTAAAAGAGATGGGCCTTAGATTTCTTATGTACACTAATGTAGGCCTGAGCTGCTCTTATTGAGGATGGAAACCTGTACCAAAGATTGTAATTAAATCTGCATCCTCCCCTCGTTCCAAGTTTGTGGGAAGGTATAATCAAGTGGTCAAGGACCCCACTGCAATGCAGGTTGGCAGGGTGAAGAGTAGGGAAGGTTTACTTCTAAATTATTTTAAAGACCATGGAAACAAGTTTAAAGTGAATCACTGCCTTGAACAGGCAAACAGTGAGGTCTTCCTGTGAATCTCTGAGCTATGTTCATGTTTCAAGAGACTGAACAAGGTGTACAATGAAATTGCAGCATGGATACCCAGTTTGTTGTTAAGCAACGTTTCTAGCTAAATTTTATAAATGCTGGTGTTGGGGAATAAGAGACATAGGCACCCTGGCACATAGTGCATTATATTAGTTACTGAAGTAGTTGACGGTTGCTTCAAAATCTAATGCATGTTTTTCTGGCCCTATCAGGTTGCAGTTCAGTCATCGAACAAAACAATATCAGAATAGTACCACTTTTTGAGGAGTGATACAGAGGCAAGGTGCATTGTCAGATCAGCAGCAGTAGCCAATTCTGGACTGTGTTTGTCAATAGAAGGGATTTACCAAAACGCAGTGGGAGCGTTACATCCTGAAGTGCAATGAAGCATTCCATGCCAAAAAAACGTAAATGCTGTATTGGAGTCATTTGACTGCACAACTTGTTGGCCTTCTGGTTTTTAACAACGTCTAAGTATATCAAGGTGTTTTTGGGGGTGGGGGGGAACAAAAAATGCTGGATTGGTCAGCAATTTTATTTCAATAAACACTTGTGTGGCATGTTCACAGACCTCACACACTATTTCAACAGTATGCAGAATGCCATGTAATGGAGAAAGTGCTTTAAATAAAGTAGGAGAGTGTTGGACTCTAAAATGTACAACACATTGCAGAAGTGTACCCTTAACCCCTTCGATGCTGGCCCGTTTCCGCCGCTGTGCGGTAAACAAACGAACAGGGCGGGGCCGTGACGAACCCCAGCCGTCATCCGCACACGAGCACCGCGGAGCGTGACGGCTGGGGTTCGTCACCAGCATGCAAGGGGTTAAAGATTGATCACAGAGGAAGGGCAGAACCATGAGAACAAACTAGTTGAAGACTCCGCCACCATTTTCAATCACTTCAGAAGGATGTCATGAGACATGGGGCCACATGCAGCTGAAAAGTTGAGCATGACCAAGTGATCTCCCAAATCTTTTTCCGCTATTTCTACGGCCTCATTCTATACATCCAATAAGTCTGTACTATAGCCTAGCATGAAACCTGACTCGACAGGGAAAATGCATCAGTGGTTGTCGAAGAACTTGCTTACATAAGCCAAAATCTTTTCCAATATTTTTGCAAGGACATGTAGCCTCATAGACAGATTGTACAAATTCAGCAAGATAGCTACAATAGAGATGTATACTCCACTCCAAGACTCTTTGACACTCAGGACCACACCAAAGCTGCTCCAATTTAGGAAAGAGTCGAAGACTCACCTTTTTGAAGAAAACCACGTCACAATGTGAGAACAATAAACCTCTGCACCCAAAACTCAGGAGCCTCTGCCATAAATAGTTGACCCAAATTTTGCTCTGATCCAGCACAGCCCTTTCCTGCCTTTTAGCTAGGTTCACACTTATACAAGTACCTTATACATAAATACATACATTGAAGTCATAGTGACTTGACAATGAGGCCTTATTTGATGATTCTAAGGGCAATCTAGCTGCCCCCAACCAGAGACGGCCTAAGCGCTACTTACCAGTGTCTGGGCGTAGAACTGATCTTGAACCGAATCAACATCTACATCCACCCATATTTTTCCACAACTCATTCGGTCTTGTCTCCCTGCCAATTGTGGTAATGGCTCCAAATTCCCTAAAAGTTGCTTTATTTTCAACTATCCCTGATTTGGCCATATCCCCATCATTAGATACAGTGTCTTCCGAAGTCTCAAAAGATTTTATTTTAAATATTGTTGCACCATTTTCGAAACCATGCATGGCCGTAGCCTTGGTCTATTTATTCTTTTGTTCACCTCATGCATTCTTCTCTCAATCCCTCGCCTTTGCTTCTACTCTCTTGTTCATCTACTCTATATCACAGCTTTCGTCTTGCTTCTTCAATTTTCTTGCCTTATCCTCAAAAGCAGTCCTACCCCTAGATATTCATCTTTCTACCACCATCTCAGTTTTCTGAAACTAAAACATACCTTTTTACCTCTCTTTCATGATATCCCAGCCCAATTACCTTATCCATGAATTTCTTCCCATGATAATCCTCCAACCCCACATAATCTACTTCATGCAGTATTTGTGAAATCAACAAAGCCATTGCGTTCTACGGTCATTCACCCTTCTGCTGTAGACAACAATTATATTTTGGTAAACCTTGTGAGGGTGCACTTTAACAGCTACATTAATCTCTAAATCTAGATTTGACAATGTAATTAAGGGCAGGGTGGTTATGTGCATGCTGGGCTAGCTGCATTACAAACTGAATATTTTTAGGTCTCGTCCTCGAGACCTATTGTCGTTGAAATGCCTCTCAAGGGAGACAGGCCGGGGCACGCGCGGCGATTGGGGTCTGAGGACGCGCACGTCCAGCCCGGCGCCGTGCACATCTCCTAAACACATTCACAACAAGTCAGCTTCTCGCAATCGCGCGCGCACTCATACAGCCACACTCATGCGCGCACACACACACACACACACACACACACACACACACACACACACACACACACACACACACACACACACACACAGTCTATTTCCTAGTGTCTTACCGGCCGGAATCAAACTCCTGAGTTCCGACGTCCATTACCTCGACTGCCTCTCCGTTCTTCAGCAGGCTAGAGCCCTCCGACTCTGCCTCCCTGCTCTTCAGCAGCAACGAGCCCTCCGACTCTGATGTTCGGCGAATCCACCACCTCCAGGCGGATCGAAACTACGGCTCCCTCCTCTACAACGAAGACACCATTTGTTCCTGGAAGTGGGGACACTCGAGCTGCCGGTACTGAATAATGAACAGGATTGCTCTCCTTGTTTAGGAACAGTGCACAGCTTCGCGCAATGCATGCCGGGCTCAAGTTGGGCCAGTGATAGCGAGGACGCCACGCCTATGAAAACTCGTGTTTTTACTTTCACTTTCTTTGACTAGCATTGCTCTCTCGCCTATTCGCTGCGAAGCTGTGCACTGTTCTTAGAGTCCTCACCTCTCTAGCTTGCGAGGCTGGGATGTAAACGCGCCCTGGCACTGTGACTAGTCATCAGCTGCCCGCCACTGCTTAATTTGTGCCAGTGCTAAGCACCGGCACTTTTTTCTCTGGGCCGGGTATATTGTAGGGGTGGGCAGAATGAATCATTTGTAAACATTCACGCACAGGAAACCTCACTGTGAGGTACAGAGAAAACACTGCTGCCTCCGGTGAGGGATAGGGTTTCATCTGAGGGAGGTACTCAGAGGATAGCGATGCGAGGCAGGCGGAGGAGCACTGTGAGGAAGAGAAAGAAATTAAGCTGCCCTGCTGTGTGAGATTTGTATATGTAGGAGGAGCTGGGAGGATAGCGCTACGAGGCAGCGCAAGCCGCTCTGTACCTACTGGCAGTGGTCATCTGAGGTACGGGAGCATCTCTGTCAGTTTCACAGTGAACAGTGCTGTGAGGTACAGAGTGAGGAGCGCACCTTCCAGTGGTAGTCAAACTGGTTCATGGAGGAGGCGCCCAGAGTATAGCGCTGGGAGGCACAGAGGGAGCAGCAGCGCCAGGTGCAGGTAACAGTCCTGTGAGGTACGTACATAGAGCAGCCTGTGGCGTAGATGGTGCTGCACTATGAGGTACAGAAAAAGCATCAAACCCTTCAGCAAGTGTCAAAGATATACCTCGAAGAAGCGCCCAGAGGATAGCGCCGAGAGGCGCAGCTGTAGTGCACTGTGAGGTATAGGCAGCGGGAACACGGTGCGAGGTACCTGCAATACACCTGTGAGGTAGCACAGGAAGCCTGTGTCATACATGGTGCAGCTCTGAGAGGTACGTGGGTAGGACTGTGGCCTCCAGTGAGGCGCAGGCTTGAGGTAGAGTTTCACATGGACGGTGTACTCCGAGGACAACGCTGATAGGTGCTGCAGGAGTGCTGTGAAATACAGCGGGAGCAGCAGGGCCAGGTCCAGGTAGCTGTCCTGTGAAGTACGTACGTGGAGCAGCTTGTGGCTCATACAGAGAGTGAAAAATGAGTAGCACCGTGAGGTAGAGATGGTAACAAGGCAACCTCCAGGGAGGTGTATGATAGAGGCCAAGTTGTGTAAAGACGAATTACGCAGAAGATAGAGCCGAGAAGCGCAGCAGTAGCACGCTGTGTGAGGTACAGCGGATGTGAGGTATATGCAGTAGTCCTGTGGGCTGCGCACAGGGAGCCTGTGCTGTGACACACATGATGCAGAACTGAGAGGTATGGTTGTGAACACTCGGAGGATAGCGCCGAGAGGCGAGCAGGAGCAGCGCTGTGAGCAGCAGGGTCGTTTACAGGGGCAGCACTCTGAGGTACAGAGGGTATAGCGGGTGAGGTACGTACACTGTGCAGCGAGGTACACAGGGTGTGCGGCACGCAGCCAGTAGCATCTCTGGGCTCTGTGAGAAATGATTTTTGAGCAGCTGTCAGAGCCTTTGTCAGTCTGTCAAAAGCTCTGTCCGTGTGTCCTTCGCCTTATCTCTTCCAGTCACCTCTCTTTCTTTACCTCCCATCAATCAAACGTCGTGCTACGGGCCCCCTCTCTTCTCATGTCTCTGTTGGAAACTCTCTGCTCCTCGCTCTGTCTCTGCCTCTACACCCCGTGGGCTCCTCTGTGTGTCTCACATCCTCGGGCCACCCCGTCTCGCGGTATTATTTACCATTCTGTGCCTCGAGCTAAAGCACCCTGCAAACACAACATAACCCTACACAAATAACATAACGCAACCTAACATAACATGGGTATTTGTTAATCACACGTTCTCCTTTGGGTATCTTGGCGCTGAATAACAGATGTTTATTGTTACCCAACTCAATGAGACTCATTTTATCGTCCTCAGAAGGATGAAATGCTGAGTGGACCCGGTCTACTTACCTCTGTGCTGTGGGTCTCTGAGTGTGAGTAAACGGACAGTGTCTAACTGTATGACTGTGCCGTGAGTCTCGGAGTGTCAGTAAACTGTCTAGTTACTTTCCTCGGTCTGTCTGTGTCTGACTATACTCAGTGCCTGACTGAGCTGTTGGTCTCTAAGTGTCTGTAAACGGTCCTCTCTAGTTTCCACTGTCTGTCTGAGTCTCAAATAACGTCAGCCCACCTTCAGGTGTCTCTGAAGCACCTCCAGCCATGCCTCCTTTCCTCTTTCTATTCTTGCTTTCTTACACCCTCATCCATTTCCCATCCTCCCATTCCTTGGTGCATTTCTTCCTTCTTCCTCATTTCATTCCATAGTTTCTTTTTTTCCTGGTCCTTTCTTCATCCCTTCTTTAATTTCTTCTTTTCTTACCTTCAACCCTTCGTTCTGCTTTCCTTCCTCATTTCCTTTCTTCTTTCTATTCATCCATCACACATCATCCACTTCCTTTCTCCCTCATTCCTTCTTCTATCCCTTCATTCCTTCCTTTTACGTTATTTTCTTATTTCCTCCTTCTTTATCCATTACTCATTTAATTCCTCATTCCATTACTCACCTTCCTGCCTGAATTTGTTGCTGTCTTCTTTGATGTATTCCTTCCTTTATACCTTTCTTTCTTTTAAACAGCACAGTACAAGCACATTCTCTTTAGTTTATAAAGCTGCCTCAGGCCTTCAAATGACCCTACTAATGGTAAAGTTTGAGTTTACACACATTTTCTAATTTGAGTTCACTTTAAAGTTGTTGCCATAGGCTTCTAAAATGTTACAATATGTTATATTGATTCGCACAGCGCACTAATCAGGTGAGGTCTTTGATGTGCTTATGTGAAGAACTAGGTTTTCAGCTTCTTGTGAAACTCAAGTGAGGAGGTAGCTCTAATGTGTTTAGGCTTGTGGATGTGGGTGGAGGTCAAAAAAGGAAGTGGGTGGCGCCACTGGTGGTTGTGGACTGAGCCGGGGAAGTGGGTGTGGCCTCCTAAAAAATGTGAGCACCTGCACTTCATATTTTACAAATTAAGTACTGAACTGGCTGCCCCTGTCTTTTCGTGGCCCGCATGAGCCTGGATTGCCCCGCGTGGTACGCTAGCTGAGTCAGGAGAATGGCCACCGGCTTCTCGTTCGGGGCCGGTACCGCCACCCCCACCCTGGGGGCGACCACAGGAGGCACCTCCACAGGTGGAGGTGCTTCTCATTCGGAGCGGTGGCACCAAGGTAAGGAGATTCATTGAGTCTGCCCTATTTGTCTGTCTTTCGAAGTTAGATAATCCGAGGCTATTCAACACCAGTGCTGAAGTTCTCGCTCCTTTTTATATGTACCCCCACCCTTGTTGTAGCCCCCATCTTCGAGAATTGCAGAGGATGGCTAGATGTGTTTTATTAGGCTGTAACCTGAAACTTGTTTCTCTTTGTTGCACAGTCTGTGCGCCTAGTTTAACTCTTGTTGCAGTCTGCCTGGCCAGTGTGTATTTATCATTTGCACTACTTTCTGCCTGATTAGTGTATTTTTACCTCTTGTTGCTCAATGTGCCCGGCGAGTGTATTTTTACCACTACCTGCTTATTTTGCTTGGCTACTGTATTTTTTCTCTATGCTTCACTATCTACACACCTATTGTATTATTAACTTTGCTACACAATCTTCCTGGCTAGTGTGTCTTTACCTCCTGCTGCACATTCTGCCTGGCTAATGTATATGTATCATTTGCTGTGCATTCTTCCTGGATAGTGTATATTGCCATTTGCTGCCTATTCCGCCTGGCTAGTGTAATTGTACCCCTTGCTACACATCCTGCCTGGTTAGTGCATAGCTTCCATTTTCTGACCATTCAGCCTGGTTAGTGTATGTTTACCTCCTGCTGCACATCCTGTCTATCTAGTGTATATCTATAATTTTCTGCACATTCTGCTTGGCTAGTGTAATTATACCTCTTGCTGCACAGTCTGTCTCGCTAGTGTATTTTTACTTCCTGCTGCACATTCTGCCTGGCTAGTGTATTTTTACTTCCCGCTGCACATTCTGCCTGGCTAGTGTATATCTACCTTGTGCTGCACGTTCTTCCTGGCTAGTATATATTTGACATTTGCTGTATACATGGCCTACGTATTTTCTTGCCTATGTTCCCTGGTTGTGATTGTTTTTCTTGCCTCTCTTCCCTGGTTGTGATCGTTTTTTCTTGCCTCTCTACCCTGGTTGTGATCGTTTTTTCTTGCCTCTCTACCCTGGTTGTGATAGTTTTTTCTTGCCTCTCTAGCCTGGTTGTGATAGTTTTTTCTTGCCTCTCTTCCCTGGTTGTGATTGTTTTTTCTTGCCTCTGTTCCCTGGTTGTGATCGCTTTTCTTGCCTCTGTTCCCTGGTTGTGATCGCTTTTCTTGCCTCTGTTCCCTGGTTGTGATCGCTTTTCTTGCCTCGGTTCCCTGGTTGTGACCGCTTTTCTTGCCTCGGTTCCCTGGGGCGTTACTGGGCAGAGGTGGGCGTGTGGTGAGGGGCAGTGGGTGCCCAGGGCACGGACAACAGTGCACCGGCTGGCCTGTGTCTCTGTGGCTCTGTGTGTGTGTGGCTCTGTGTGTGTGTGGCTCTGTGTGTGTGTGTGGCTCTGTGTGTGTGTGTGGCTCTGTGTGTGTGTGTGGCTCTGTGTGTGGCTCTGTGTGTGTGTGTGTGGCTCTGTGTGTGTGTGTCTGTGGCTCTGTGTGTGTGTGTGTGTGGCTCTGTGTGTGTGTGTGGCTGTGTGTGTGTGTGTGTGTGTGGCTGTGTGTGTGTGTGGCTCTGTGTGTGTGTGTGTCTGGCTCTGTGTGTGTGTGTGTGTGTCTGGCTCTGTGTGTGTGTCTGGCTCTGTGTGTGTGTCTGGCTCTGTGTGTGTGTGTCTGGCTCTGTGTGTGTGTGTCTGGCTCTGTGTGTGTGTGTCTGGCTCTGTGTGTGTGTGTCTGGCTCTGTGTGTGTGTGTCTGGCTCTGTGTGTGTGTGTCTGGCTCTGTGTGTGTGTGTCTGGCTCTGTGTGTGTGTCTGGCTCTGTGTGTGTGTCTGGCTCTGTGTGTGTGTCTGGCTCTGTGTGTGTGTGTGTGTGGCTCTGTGTGTGTGTGTGGCTCTGTGTGTGTGTGTGGCTCTGTGTGTGTGTGGCTGTGTGTGTGGGGGGGCTCTGTGTGTGTGTGTGTTGGGCTCTGTGTGTGTGTGGGCTCTGTGTGTGTGGGGCTCTGTGTCTGCTAATACACTCGACTACTCTCTAATGCTCACCTATTGCCATTGTAAATGACAATACCATTTATTTATGTTTAAAAAAAAACAAAAAATGAAAAGAATGCCATTTGCAATGCCAATAGCTCTAACTTTAACAAATACGAGACCATTGCATTGTAAATGCTTGTTTTACTACTTTGTTTGCAATCTCATACCTTTCTTTAACATTCAAAGTTTTTTTACATTTCTCTATTGCCTGGGTGCTCAATTATTTGTTAATAAATGTACTCTCTTGTGCCTCTTGCCATGAACTGATTATTGGTGAAGCTTGGTTTCCAGTGTGCGTTTTACACTTAATTTTTATGAACCATCTAGTTGCCCATGCATTTGGCTAGTTAATAATTGCACTATCCCTCCTTTTTACTACACGCTGCAGTCATAATTGATTCTTTACATTTCCAAATAATACAATTAATGTTAATTAAAATTCAAGATGATATGTATTGCATACCTCTTCTTTTTTTATTAATTGCCCGATTAAAGCTTCGTACTTTGTGTTACTAAGTTTAGAGCAATTTTTTTATTTATGGTTTTTACAACTGTTATACTAATTCCTGTGCATATCATGCTTAGTAATTAGGCAAGCTTCATATGTTGAATAAATCTATCGCCACGTGGATTAGGAATAAACGACTAATGTATTTCTCCACTTGGAATCAATAACTATCAAAACCCCTTCAATACTTGGGGGCCCATAGGGCCCGCCATCCCGATGTAAAATGGGACCGCCCGCCATAAAGGCGGCGGTCCCGTGGAGGCCATTAGGATGCGCCCGCCACACTGGCGGGCGCATCCCGCATTTTTAACATTGCACCGCCCGCCGCAATGCTAAAAATGCACATTGTGCACTTCAATGCACAACGTGACAGGAACCGTGCGGTGCCTGTCATGTTGTACAGTGAAGTGCAGGGGGGTACCTACCAGGTGCACCCCACACCCCCCAGAGTCCCTGGGAGCCCGCAACCGGCCCCCACAAGACATTCCCGCATGCCTTTCCATGGCGGCGTTGCCGCCACGTAAAAGCATGTCCCCGCCTTCAGCCTAATATGGATGGCGGTGTCTACACTGTCACCATATGTAACCCTTTTCCGCCCGGTCAACTCCTTGACCGGGCGGAAAAGCGGCGGACGGTCTTTCCGTCCGCCGCAGTCCGCCCCCGCCATAGTAATATGGCGGGGGGAAATAGGTGGCGGGCGGGGAAGGATGTTGGGCGGATCGCCACCGCCCGCATGGCGGTGCCGATCCGCCAAACATCCTAACGGGGCCCTTAGTGTCAGTATCCAGAGATAACTGCTGTGTGATTGAAATCAACTATGAATAAATAAATAAATAAAGATTTCTGGATCATTAAATATAAGCAATATAAAAGTGAATTTGGCAATTATAAATATATACTGCCATAAATAAATAAATGTAAGCTTAAAGTGAATAGGGGAAGGTCTAATAGAAAGGTTACTCACTAGGGATCGAGGGACATGCCAGAAAAAAGAGGTTAGAAGGCTATTGAGGTGCTTAGATGAGAGTACATGAAAAGAGGAAAGAGGGAGGAGGTACAGCAGAACAAGGGGGAGAAACATGCATGGATAGATTTCATAGGTACACATTGGATATTAAATCCCAATATACTAACAATAATATAAACCATATTAAAACTAAAGCTACAAATCCTAGCCTGTTATTAGAAAGTGCCTGTCATGCAACCACTGACAAAGTAGGATTTACGCACCCCATACAGGTAGGAAAAACAGAAGGTAATAACTCACTGGTGCCATCTGCTGCTAGCAACTGCTTTAAAGTATCCGGTTTACAGCCACAAATTTGGGAGATGGCGCAATTCTTGAGGTCCAGCTCGTACACCTGCACCTCCCAGTCATCTCGAAGGGTCAACATCTTGGGACTGGCAATTACACTCGCACTTTCCTTCTGTTTTTCCCAAATGAATCTAGAAGGGAAAGAAATAAGAACACCGAATTTCCTGTCATTGACATACACGACCAGGGCCTGCATCAGATGTACACTGAAGAGACATCAAAGATGTGACGGGTTGTACAGCAAGCCTCTGCTACACGGATGTGGCAAAGAGTGTCCTGTGTTAAGGAAGAACGAGTAACGGGCACATTCCATCTCTAGCTCCTACATCCACACACAGCCACAATTCTAATCCTTGACATAAGACATGCTGACCTCGAATAAGGCATGCACCAGTTCATTCACTCAGCTCAAAGTACTCTGCAAGCATACCCAGCACTAGACAAAACAGAGGCACTCGAGTACAGACCACGGTGTAGAGGAATGCAATGAGAGTAGATCCAGCTAGATGAGAACAACAGGGGCCTTTACAAAGACCTCCTTTGCTTCAGTTGGAGCAGCACAACATGCACCTTTACAAAGACCTCCTTTGCTTCAGTTGGAGCAGCACAACATGGACCTTTACAAAGACCTCCTTTGCTTCAGTTGGAGCAGCACCACATGCACCTTTACAAAGACTTCCTTTGCTTCAGTTGGAACAGCACAACATGCACCTTTACAAAGACTTCCTTTGCTTCAATTGGAGCAGCACAACATGCACCTTTACAAAGACTTCCTTTGCTTCAGTTGGAGCAGCACAACATGCACCTTTACAAAGACTTCCTTTGCTTCAGTTCAGGCAGCACAACATGCACCTTTACAAAGACTTCCTTTGCTTCAGTTGGAGCAGCACAACATGCACCTTTACAAAGACTTGCTTTGCTTCAGTTAGAGCAGCACAACATGCACCTTTACAAAGACTTCCTTTGCTTCAGTTAGAGCAGCACAACATGGACCTTTACAAAGACTTCCTTAGCTTCAGTTAGAGCAGCACAACATGGACCTTTACAAAGACTTCCTTTGCTTCAGTTGGAGCAGCACAACATGCACCTTTACAAAGACTTCCTTTGCTTCAGTTAGAGCAGCACAACATGGACCTTTACAAAGACTTCCTTGGCTTCAGTTAGAGCAGCACAACATGGACCTTTACAAAGACTTCCTTAGCTTCAGTTGGAGCAGCACAACATGGACCTTTACAAAGATTGCTTTTGCTTCAATTGGATGTGAAAACATAGAGCAACTATCACATCAGTCACAACAGAGGAGTTCCAGGCTAATCGAATGTGCACATTTAATAGAAAAATTTCACATAAGGCAAGGACATTCGAAATAAGATAAAAACAGTGACTAAATACATATAAAAGGCCATTTATGCAGCGTACACCTGAACCTAAATTGTTAGTTGGCACTACAAATAACAGGTATTAGCAAATCTGAAAACAATGGTGCTCATTTTATGGACCACCAGAACAATGCAGGTTTTTCTCAGCCTTGCTGGGATGTAACACTGAGAATAGAAGGTTATTCTGATATATTTACAGAGAGTCTGTATCTTACCAGCTAAGAAATTAAAAAGAACCAACTACCTGACCATATGGTAACTGAGAATGATGAACAGGTCATAATGTGCTGGGAAAACTAGGGAAAACATCAAACTCAATTAGATGCATTCTTGCAGGTCAGTAGAATTTGCATTTCATAACTCGGAAGCAGACTGTCGTGTAGTTCCTAGGAATCCCCAGGACCTGCACGTTTTGGACGATCTAAACTAAGGTTTTGGTGTCCCAGCCGCTTCCAAAACACCCCCACAGGCTATGTCAGCCATTAGACCAGCTAGCCCTACAGTGCCACTACCACCCCCCTGTATCTTGCAGTGAAGTAGATAGTTTCTGGCAACCTCTGGACATGACAACCCTGATTCCTCAAGGATCGTGGAAAACAGTACAGTGCTTTTTGCCCAGTCATTCATGCTCACTTACTCTCCGAAAGTACACAGGAAGGAGATTAGGACGTTTCATTAAGTATTTATTGGTCCAGCGTCAGTTTTGTATAAAACATATGTGCTGCGACAATCAGGAGACAGAAGCATACAAAATAGATTGCTAGTACCAATATAGTAAATAGTAGATACATTTCTACCTTGTTGCAAATAAGATGTACATAAGCAGTTCAGATAAGAACAGTAGCACTTGCATATTCCTAAAATGCACGCCCTAAATAATTTGCCTAAATGTACCTAGCCTAGCCTAGATGTGTCTGTGCAACCTGTATATGTGTATGTAGCCAAGAAGCCCCTAGGGAAGAACCAGACCCCTCACCTGATGGTTGAGAATGAATGACCCGGTCTCTGCGTCGAGGATGACACCCCCGCAAGGGATGTCAGACCGCTGCGTGTCGAAGATTCAGCATGCATGAGCCTGTGTCAGCTTGAAAGGAATTCCCCTCTAATTTGTAGGGGGAGTGAGGTTCCTTTATACTAGATTGGTCACTCCAGGGTTTCTTCTAGAATCGATATGTTTTGAAAACAACCATAAATGTTTTGGGGGGGGGGCGCTAGAGGGCGCGCATGCAGAATGGCCGCACTGTAGTGAGGCTCCTGCTGCCTGGACTGATGATCCTATAATTATCCTTTTCCACCACGGTCCAAATCTATATAAATAATGCACAGCTGTTGATGGTACTGGGCTGCAGACTCGGTGAAGATCTGGACGCAATCTGGCCTTGCAACCCGAAGATATCGGCAAGGAAGTGTGAGACCGGGAGCTGCGCTGGACCCTGCATGGTCATGCTGCTGGGGGCTACTGACTACGCTGCGCCGTGGCGGACCACGAGGCTTGCAGGCCTCAAACGATGGGACACAGGAATAGCTCCTGCATTCCTCGGCGGATACGCTGCGACGTTTCTTGACGACACGGCCCTTTGTGCCTAGCACTGCCAGCGGACCCACCCGTCAAACATCTGGACATTTGGCAGACGGGCAGCAACGGTCTAATTGAACTGGCCGGAGAAGGGTGTTGAAGCATACGGATCAAGGCGGAGCGGACAGACGGAGATTGTCACCGGTGAGTTGGGGTGGCAGACGCTGGGGCTCACGAACAGGAGAGTGAGCGCCCCTCCCCCCCCTTCAACGATACCTGCTGGAGCTTGTGGTGCCTGTCTGGGCGGGCTGGCCTGGGAGTAACGCGGCTTCCCGCTGCGCGTCCCATTTTAGCGCTGCTGTTCCGGTGATCTGGCGCTCGCTTAGAGTGGGACTGTGTCATCGCCGCCGGGACGGGACGGTGAAGTGGCGGCCCGGGTGCCATAGCGGTTGAGCTCTGTGGCGGTGCATCGCGCTGTACTGGGCTGGTGGGAGCGGCTGTGACCCACGCGAGAATCGGCCCTGCTGCACACCTGATTGAGAGAGGCGTGCGGCGTGTGCGTGCACAAGACCTGAGGCATTGCCTGAACGGCTGTTGTCGTGGCAGGGACAGTACACAGGTGGGAAACAGCAATGGTACACCGGGTAGGATAGGGAGCTGTGTACCTCTTGTACTACAAATTCGCTTTGCCCAACAATAAGAAGTGAAGACTAACTGTGATCACAGGGAGAGGCACTGTTCAAGGCATTGATATCAATGGGCAGTAAAATTACATATATTGCTTCATGACCCCTGAATTGTGATACTACTCGTCTGGACTGCGTTGCGAGGCGCTTCAGACGGGATACACCCACTGGCACTATTTGTCAGTTGGGCACTGTATGAAGTAAGTGCTCCTTCCTTTCACTTGCGCTACTGCTGGGAGCGTTCTACACATCAGGCACTAAGGGACGGTTAACATCAGTGGCTGGCGTTCGTGGGAGGTGATCCCGCTCCTTACTGAGGGATTGCAGCTGCTTGCACTGTCTGGTAGACCCTTGTCCAATATTGGTGGAGACGTCCCGAAGACCTGCTCTGTGCATATGAGTAGGGCTTCCTGCCACTCCGGAGAAGAAAGCTTGCAACGACCTTCGCCAACTGCTACAAGATCCTGCAGGGGACCCACAATGGGCAAACTGGACAATAGGCAGCCTAAACTGTCCTTTGATGCCACGACTTCCAAAAAGGGATTGCGAAAAACACCGGACAAGATGGTTGCGCAAAGTCCGGCTGACGCTGGAGCGGGTGCTGGATCTTCCATGTCTGACATACAGATACTTATGCAGGAAATGAGGCAGGGGTTCGCTACAATAGTTGATAAAGTCGATCGCATATCGTCTAGAATGGACGCAATTGCACAAAAAATGGATGTACACGAGGAGCGAATCACCGAGGCTGAAAGGCGTATATCTGACAATGATGACACGACGGCCTCGCATGCCACCCAGCTCTCGAGAATGGATAATGTCCTCAGAGTCATTGCCGCGAAAAATGAGGAGTTGGAGGCCCACAGCCGACGCAACAACATCTGCGTCATAGGCGTACCAGAATCCACCAACACTGGGCGCATGGAAGAGTACGTGGAGAAGATACTGATGGCTGCAATTGGGACTGAAGCGTTCTCTAAACAGTTCATAGTTGAAAGAGCGCACCGTTCACTTGGTCCGAGGCCTAAACCGGGGGCGCCGCCACGGCCCATCATTGCAAGGCTTCTCAATTACCGAGATCGAGATACTGCATTACGAGCTGCACGCACCAATCAAAACTTGTCATGTGATGGAGTCAGTTTTTCCATCTATCCAGATTTTACGCCCATAGTACAGGAGCAGAGACGTAAGTTTCTGGATGTTAAGAACAAACTCCGTACGTTACAAATAGACTATGCACTCCTATACCCTGCAAAGCAGAGGGTGACCCACCAGGCTAAACAACATTTTTTCACGAATCCGCAGCAAGTGGAGGATTTTTTGAAGGGTCTGAGACGGGAGAGATCTGGACGTCGACAAAATGGAGATGAGGGACAGGACGACGAACACTTACTAGAAGAAGATGAGTAACGTTGCGCTGTTGGGTGCTGTAGTACTGTACTGTAATACTGGAGGGCGCAAGGATGCCCTCAGGACTGCCTCTATCATGGACTGATGATACAGCTGTTCGACGCTACCGTGGATGGATATTGGACTACTGGTGGTAACGTATTCCAGGCACCACCACCCCCCCTCCTTTACACTGTACCCGCTTGCGGTCATGCAGAGTGGAGGATGTGGTGTGCGGGGTGGATATGTGCATGCCTCAGATGGCCCCGTGAGGGTATACCCCAATGGTTATGTTTGATACAGTATTGATGTTGGGGTATTTACTACATGATTGGGAGAGTGGGAGGGGTAGGGATTCTGGCACGTTGGGGATGTTTCAGTGGGTTGAGGGTGGGGTCAGGTCTGTCGAGTACTGCTATGCGACATGCACTACCAGACTGAGAACTGATATCACTGCATTACACCTACACCAGTATAGAAGTCTGGGGTATGGGCATTGTAGACTTCTTGGACGACAGGATGGGTTGTTATGTCTTTTGTTGAATGGGGAGGAGGGTGGGGATGAGGCATGGTTGGGGGTGCCTAGTTGGGGTAAGGATGCGACTCCGGGCTTTGAGCAGACGTGTGAAGGATATGATGGACTGCCAAATTCTGAAATGTCACGTCTTAGCACACTGCGGATGCTGGAGGGAGGGGAAGAAATACTGTTTCCAATGGTTGGTGGGTGGGATGGGGATGCTGGAGAGTTGGGGATGCTTCAGTGGGTGGGGGAAGGGGCAAGATGTGTTGGGGATGTGCAGCCCAATCGAGGGAAAGCTGGGACTGCTGATGTGGGACACCTCGACACGGTTAGAGTAAGTAAGCCAGTTGGCGGGCAGCGGGGGAGGGAGAGCTTTTCTATGGGGGAAGGTAGCAGGGGAGGATTGATTGCTCATTGTTGCACATATTCAGGTATGATTGTTGTATATGAGAAAAAGATTTGCTGCTTCAGAGGCGCGGATTCATACGGAGAGAGAGCTACTCAGCAATATTTTGCAGGCGAATTGTATAGATTGGCAGGATGATGACGGGTACTGAGAGTGATGTAAAGATAACAGTATTGTCTTGGAATATTCGGGGATTGAATGATGCCAGGAAAGGAAGGAATGTGATTGCATATCTGGAACGGCACCATGTGCAAATTGCGTTATTACAGGAAACAGTCTGCGCCCTCGCTCTACTCACACGTTTGCATGCAAGTGGGCGGATGTGAGAAGTTTTTCGTCATACTCTGCGTATGCCAGAGGCACGGCGGTACTAATTAAAACAATCGGTGCAATTTGTGAAACTGGGAGAAATAGTTGACCTGGAGGGGAGATTTGTTTTATTGTGGGGCAGACTTTGCACTGACACGGTCACAATAGTAAATTGCTACGCACCTAATGTTGATACACCTGAATTCTTTACGACTTTATGGGGTAAGATAGTGAACACAGGTTTGATGCACATTGTCTGGGGTGATTTTGATTTTAATGTAGCTATGGTACCCGGACTAGATAGATCTGATGGATGTCATCAATATAACAGACATGCTAGGGATGCATTACAAGGTATAATTAGGGAAGGTGCCTTGATAGATAGCTGGCGGTTTGTGCATGCTGGGCTTCGCGAGGGGACACATTTTACGACACACGCTGACACCTGGGCTAGACTTGACTACTGCCTCCTCTCTCGGGGTTTGGCACTTGACTTGGGCAAGGTTGCTCATTTGCCGAGAACTTACTCGGACCATTGTCCAGTCCTGGTCCAGATTGCTATCCCTGGTTATGGTAAGGCGAGACCCGCGTGGCGCATGCAGCCCACGATGCTTCTGGATACGGTGTTCAAAACGGAACTGGGTGAGGAGATTGCAGAATTTTTTCCTCGAAACAGGGGTTCGGTTGAGAACCTAGACACCATATGGGAAGCGTTCAAAGTGACAATTAGGGGATTCTGCATCTCAAAAGGTTTTGGGGTGTTGCGAGATATTAGGGGCACTATTTCTAAGCTGGAGCGTGACCTGAAAGATCTGGAGGTCAGGGGAATCGATGGGGCCTATACACAAGGAATTTAGGGACAAGCTCACACAATACGAGGAGGAGGTGGCTAGAGAAACCAAGTTTAGAGGCAAATATTGGCAGGCAAGGCGCTATTGCGAGGGGGAAAGGCCGGGTCGAGCCCTAACAGAAATTACCAGACATCCAAGGGGTAACACACATATACTGGAGTTGCACACACCAGAGGGTGGGTCATGCCAAAATATGACGGGCATACTGAACATGTTTACCGCACATTATGAAAGATTATACACTACGCAGCGCACTGGTGAAGTACGGTTTGATGGCTTTTTAGACGATGTAGCGTTGTGCTGGCTCAGTGACGCCCACAGACAGTTTCTAGGCGCTCCACTCGAAATTGATGAAATCCGGGACGCTATTGTATCCCTCAGTAATGGTAAGGCAACGGGTTTGGATGGCCTGCCGGCCGAATTTTATAAAAGCTACATTGATATAATGGCCCCGGTATTGAAGGAGGTCTTTGAAGAGTCATTGGAGGTGGGAGTACTGCCTGGATCAATGAGGGAGGTAGTGATTACGTCACTTTTGAAGCCCGGGAAAGAGCCAGCGGAATGTGATTCGTACAGACCGCTTTCTCTTATAAATTGTGACGCTAAGATATTGGCGAAGGTCCTGGCGACTAGACTCTCGTTGCTTATGACCATGATAGTACTTCCTGACCAAGCGGGGTTTATTCCCGGCAGATCCACTAATCAAAATTTGCGCACCCTTTTTTCACTAATTCAAACGATAGCGCTGAACCTACTTGTGGCGGCTGTATTTCTTCATGCTACGAAAGCATTTGATTCAGTTGAATGGAGCTACCTTTTCGCAATTTTAGCCAGAATGAGATTCCTGAAAATATTTATGGCCTGGATACGGCTCCTGTATACTGATCCGGCGGCGAGAGTACTGATTAATGGTGAGCTTTCGCCTTCAATATTGTTGTCCAGGGGCACCAGGCAAGGGTGTCCGCTGTCACCGTTGCTTTTCGCGATAGCGATTGAACCACTGGCTTGTCGCATCAGGCAGCTACACAAACAAAGCGCTTTTAAATGTTTTCAGCGGCAAATTGATATATCGCTTTATGCTGACGACCTGACGTTATATGTGGTGGATCCGCAGACAAATCTTAACTCGCTGCTCCGAGAGTTCCTGGTATTCGGTCACTTATCTGGCATACAGATTAATTGGAGGAAGTCCCTTTTTTCCCCCCTGACACCTGCCGTTTCTCATTTGTAAATGTAAATGTGGGATACTTGTAAAGCGCACGGTTACTCTACCCGAGTGTCCTGGCGCTGTAGACCGCTGGGGAACCCGTCCTGGTTTTCCCTGTGAAATGGTCCCTTTCTGGGTATCTCCAGGGTGAAACCAGGCATCCCCGGCGTCTGTGGGGGGCCGTTGTAGAGATGAGGCAAGCTTAATGCCCAGAGTTACCGAGTGTGTTCCCTGGTTAGAGTAGGCACTGAGGCGAGAATTATCGAGTCCGTTGACCCTGGTCCAAGACCCTGCCGCGTCGGGAATTGAGCCCTGGTCCCGGGCCGTTCTCTGCTTACAGGTCTGCTGCCTCTAACCAGTGAGCCACACCTCTCCACTACCACTCTCCATTTCTCGCTGGATTACCCGCTTGAGTGGTGTGACTCAGACCTTCGCTATTTAGGTATTCAGATATCGCTTGTAAGAGAGGATACGATACGTCTGAATTATGGCACTGCCATCACTAAACTTATGGATGATGTTTCCCGATGGATATCATTGCCGTTGTCCTTGGCCAGCAGGGCCTCGCTGATCAAGATGGTGGTCCTGCCTCATTTCCTATACCTGTTCCAAAACATACCATATTATCCGGAGCCTTCTTCTTTAAATCGTTGCGGTCGGAACTGTTGCGATTATTTTGGGGAGGCAAGCAGCCAAGGGTGGCGTGGTCGGTCATTACCCAGCCTTATGTTAATGGGGGATTTGATGTCCCTGATTTCCTAATATATTATTTGAGTGCTCAGGCGCAATATGCTTATCACTGGTTCGCTCCCACATTGTTCATGCCACAACTAGCTGTGGAGGATTGGATAGCCCGACCTCTTCCCCTTAAGGGTATTATTTATGGCCCGACCAGCGCTATAGAGACTCCGGCCACTACGGTAACTTGCACGATAGATGCGTGGCACCGCATTCTTAATATGCTGCCGGTTGATTTTTTATACGCGCCGAGCATGCCTCTTGTGTATCATCCGGGGCTATCTCTGTTGCAGGAAGGAGGATTCCACACACTATGCTATAAACTGAAAGTATACACCGGGGGTAATTTATTCATAGATGGCAAATTCAAAACACGTGATCAGTTTTTTCAGGGCCATTCGCCTACACCACTAGAACTTTTTTATTACGTTAGGTTGAGACAGGGACTGCGAAGTGTCCTACCACGATTCCCGGATGAACCTGAATGGTGCTATCTCTACAGGCTATGCTTGTCTCCGCGGGTGGCCGACATCTGACATCTGTACCGTAATATTCGCGGACAGTGTGATGGCGACGGGGGTAGGGCACTACAACACTGGAGTACTGATATTGGCAGGGACATAACTGAGGCGCAGTGGAAATACTGTTGTGGACTGAAGGCTAATATTTCGCCCAGCTCTAGACTGAAAATTATCCACTATAAGTTCCTGCAGAGGATGTATTATACGCCGGAGAAAAAGCTGAGATTCCGATTATCGGACAATGCCAGATGTGCACGGTGTGGATCGGACGCGGCGGGTTTTCTGCATTTAGCATGGGAATGCCCAGTTGTATTTAGCTACTGGACAGAGGTACACTTGGCGCTCCAGGAGATGGTTAACGAGACGATTGATAAGGATCTGCTCACTATGCTATTAGGATACACTATGCAATTGCCTAAATCAATACGGAAGTTTGTGGATGTTGATTATTGATGGCAAAGCGCAGAGTGGTGTGCAGATGGGGGAGAGGTCGAGCTCCGAAATTTAAGGACTGGTTGGATGATCTGATTTATTGTCAGTCTCAACATACAGTATATGCTGACACACAACCGGTAAGCAGTAGGGTTAGAGACATATGGGGACCACTACGAGACTATTTACTGACCACTACCGCTGCTTCGGCTGCTGGAAGCCGAGACGATGTATGTAGCACCACAGATGGGTAGGAGGGGTAGCTAACTACTATTGACTAGTACTACTACAGAACTTTGCGTGGTGTTGACATATGTACCTTGACGACTGAATGAATGGGATTGCTGGCTGTCTGTATTAGTAATTATGGTATATGCTAATGATCACTACCGAAGCCCGTACATGTGATGTAGCTCTCTTCATTTTTAAACTATGCAGATACATATGCCGTGTGAGTCGGCGCTTCTATATACATACTGGATGTTGTTGTGATTACAGCTTGATACCTTCCACAAGTAAAGGAGAAACGGACCCCCCCCCCTTTTCTCATGTTAAGGTTTAATGTTGGACATATGAAAATTTCGAAGACCTTTGAAAGTGTATATTTCACGCAATGATCTGGGAACGTCAACTACTAAGATTCTATGACGCCGAGCCTCCGGGATGTCGGCAATTGTGCTGTGTTTGACAAGGGTTTTGCAAGGGGAGTACAGTGAATGCAGCCGGCCCGAGAGGTTGTTGGCACCATGCAGTGTTACTTTGTGATGGTATAATAAAGGTCTTTGAAACTTTAAAAAAAAAAAAATGTTTTGGAAACAATCATGATTGTTTTCTAAACAAATGCGATCATGCACAGCTGGCTGTTGGCTAAGGATGAAAAAAGTGGTGACCCTTACACAGAATAATTGTACAGAGCCTGAGGAAATGTTTATGTACGTCAGGTACAGGGATTATGATAAAATACCGAGAGCCTGGTGTCAAAGAGACAGGAGCTAGCTACTAGGTAAAAGGTCACCTGTTTAGAATAGTTATTGTTGTGTGGATGAGACAATGTATGTAAAATGGGGTATAAGTGACAGGACTATCCCAAAGGACATGACAAGACAACACAACTGAACTTGCTCATCGTAAACACAGAGATAGAGAGTTAACTGCAATGGACCCGACCGATCAGTTCTATATTTCAATATACACTACACATTGGTCTTCTGAGTGAACCAATAGAGCAGACTTACTGTTGGAAGTGTCCCTCGATGTACACCTCCTGGGTCTCCACGCCTCCTGAAGGTAAGATGGTGATGTGAAGACTCCCATTGGAGCAAAGGATGCAGAAGGTGAGGTCCTGTCTCCCAATGAGGGCTGCCCTGGCAGGCACCCGGATGTCTCTCTCCTGAAGCAAACCCGGTGCTGGGACCAAGAGTACACATAGCTCTTTTGATGGGCTTTCCATTCTGTCTCCAAGCGAGGCTCGAAACACCACTCCAGTCCCTTCATCATCCATTTAAACCTTTAAATATCAAAACAGGAAATGCCATGTTAACCCAGATATACCACTGTTACTAAATATTAAAATGATCCCCACAAGCACTCTATTTCTTTTTTGTGAGTGAAATCAAAAGACTATCTACATCTAGCTTCCATTCTCAGATGCACACAGTGCCCTTCCCAGTGCAGTGCCAGTCCAAAGCGTTTCCTTTGTGCAGTTTCAGTGTGCTGCTGGACCCGATAATGGTGGACAAGATTATTCAGGTCAGCAGTGTAAGAAGCTGGCAGAGGTGGGCCCTAAACAGCTGGAAATGGTGGTTAATAAGATACTGGAGCGAGAAGCAAACAATGAAGGGCAGTCAGTGGGTGCCACTGCTACAAGCTGATATACCTACTCAGATGACATGGGTTGAGGAGGCATGCCTAGTGCCACCCCTATTTCCCAGAGAGTGGCTACTGCCCTCTCTACCCAGGCTGTGGTAGACTGACAGTGGTGGCAGCAACAAATCTATAGTCGGGAGGGGTGGGTTACTAGCAATCCTCCTGATCAAATATATGCAGTCTCCCCCTTTGCTTGGGGTCCTGTTGCCTTTGTCTACCTGATGTGTGTTTGAGAGCCAGTGGGTGCACTGGGGAAGGATGGGTTACTAGCCATCCTCCTGATCAGATATGTGCAGTCTCCCCCTTTGCTTGGGGTCCTGTTGCCTTTGTCTACCTGATGTGTGTTTGAGAGCCAGTGGGTGCACTGGGGAAGGATGGTGAGTTGAGCCATTGTGTGTAATGTGAGCTGTTCTCCTGGACATCACAGCTCTCCTGTGCCCCTCCCAATTCCTTGGAGAGGCCTGGTGGGCTGGGGCAGACACTCCGCACTTATCTGGGTTTAGCTGTACTAACTCTGCTAAGAGGACTCTCTCCCCCCACGCCCCGGTCAGTGCCTCCTGGTCTGGAGTTAATTAAAATTCCTCTTTAGGGAACAGCACAGGCTGGTACAAGAAAAGACAGTAGGTCATCCTTTGCATGCTTTGGTCACGCAGTGAAAACCCTTAAATATGCATTGTGATTGGAGGATGTAACCAGGATTCAAAAGTAGTAGACCCTCTGATTGGATTAGACTATCAATCAGAGGTGATAAAAAAGTCTGGCCTGGTCAGTTGTTGTTAAAGACTGGTCTATCATTCTGAAGAGGCGGCTCACACAGAGTTTGTCCAATGAGGCTAGCCGTGATCTGCAGTGTGAAGGCAAGATAAGCAGCTTGCTCACTGCATCTGAAACTTGAAGAAGTTTTCTCTATGACTGATGGGTTCTGCTGCAAAGGAATGTGCCCGTTTGACGAGGAGCCAGGGCATCAGCAACATCGGGGAGAGAAATCAGCTGTTTCTGTGAGGCTTGTGGAGCTGGCACTTTGAACATGGAGATTGCAGACAGCTGCTAAAGATGAGGTAAGGAAGCTTGCAGCACATCAACAGAGACGGGGAAGCTTGAACCCAGTCCTTGAAGGTGCAATTGTTTTGCCAAGAACCCTCCCCTGTGCTGTGGGTGCCTGTGTGGTACTTCAAGATACAAGAAGTAGCCTCACCACCTTTCGTTTTTTCATATCTGGGGGTATCATGGTGAACTGGCACTGTATCCAGCCACAACACCCTCCGACAGCTAGCCAGTGGCTACTGAACTAGTGAAACTCCAGTAAACTTTGTCAAGACATCAGGCACCTGTCATCAGCTCCATGACGCCACTAGAGCAGTGTCTTCACTCAGGACGGGAGGACACTTTTGTTGCTTTGGGTTGCGGTTATGGGGCTGATCAAGAACCTTTGACTTCAAATCATATTTTGAAACTATATAATTTCAATACAAAGATTGGTATCATGGCTCTAGCGAATGAGAGCTACCCTATGCAACATGGTCTATAAGATGCAATGCTAATTGTGTGTCTACAAGATAACTGTGTTTTTATAGTGCTTGGCATCTAGGCGCTATAATACTGTTTGGGATCAGAACTCTGGCCTAGGTGGTTGTAGAGACATCTGGTTTTCACTGTACAGACATCTGATTTTCACTGTGTATCTTAGTTTTATGTGTAGTATAAATCTCTTGAGTGCATTAAAGTACTTTTCTTTTATAAAAAGTAAAGCACTGACTGGACATTGATTTTATCTGCTGGAAGTACGGTGTGCACTGTATTATGAATATCTAACCCCACCTCACCTTCTTGAGTAAGCCTTGGACTGCTCTGTATCGCTACTCTGAGAACGTCAAGTGCTGGAGAGGAGTACTTGGTTGTCCAGTTGTGGGTCCACTAGTACTGAGGCCCAAGGACACCAGTGGGGAACACTCTAGTTGATGCAATTGGAGCTCAGTAACACCTGAGTGCCGTGATGCCCGGGAAGCCGGATCTAACAACAGGATATTGAGCTGACGCCCAAACTAAAAACTGATTCCCCAGTTCCAAAGGGCAGATCTGGCCATTAAGCCAGATCCTCATTACCCCCACCCATCTGCTATTTGTTGTTCCAGAATTTTGTTTTCACCAATGGATCTGTGGTGATGGATCTCAAGAAGACGAGACGTTATGGCAGAAAGGTAGGTTTGATGAACAAGAGGGGCTACCACATTATCATCCTGTCAGCCTCAACAACTCCTAGCAAAGTACAAGGAATGCATAACCATTCTATATTACCTACACACATTCCAAACCTTATGTTCCCCCACAAAACTTAAGTACTGAATATTATATTACTTTTCCCCTTATACACTGAATTTTACATTAATTTTCCCATTTGAAACTATAAATATAAATAAAACAACAAAAAAAACTACAAACAAACATACATGTGTACTGAAAAAGTAGACAGCAGTGTAAAAAAACAGCCAGGAGTTCCCCCTAAGCAGAGGGACGAGACAGGGATGTCCACTCTCCCCGTTGCAATTTGCCCTAAGCATAGAACCGCTAGCTGCACGGATCAGAGCATCACGGGAGATCCATGGAATTTGGTTTGGATATATTGAGCACAAGATCTCACTATTTGCCGACGACAACCTGCTGATGCTATCCTCTCCTTGAACCTCCTGGACAGCCCTTCAGAAGGAGATGCAGGTATTTGAAGACTTAGCAGGCTTCCGTGTAAACGCGACCAAATCCTCCCTATTAAATCTTACACTTTCAGAAAAAGAGTTAGAATCCCTAATTACGGATTTCCCATTCCAGTGGGCCAACTACAATATCACTTATTTAGGTATAAAAATAACATCACAGCTGGAAGGTCTGTTTAGAGCGAACTACCCAAGGCTACTTCACCAGTTGCAGCAAGACCTTAAATGGTGGAAGCCACAGTACCTTTCCTGGCTGGGTCGCATACATTCAATTAAAATGATGGTGCTTCCAAAATTACTTTACCTATTCAGGCCCGCTCTGTCGCTTTGGAGAGCGATTTCCTTCCCAAATTACATACACTAACTACACGTTATATTTGGCAGAGTGGGAGGGCTCGGCTATCCTTCGCACTGCTCTGGTGACACAAAAGCGCAGGATTTTGATCTATACTACAAAGCACCACAGTTACGAGTGGTAACGGAGTGGTCATTAAGAGAATCAGATAAGTACTGGATATAGGGCCATAATGGGAAGGACCACCTGGGACTTGCTTTGGAAGCCAAGGAAAGACCGCCCCCATAACGCATATCTTAACACACCCACTAAGACTACCCTCAAAATATGGGATTCGTAGTAGGGACAGCAGAGTGGACGTCCTCTCCCTCACCACATTCGCCGATCCATTTCAATGTGGAATTCCCACCAGCATACCAGCATACCAGCCAGGACCTTTCGACGAATGGCGTAAGGGGGGCTGTTTGACAATATCTGATCTCACAATTACAATATATTAACTTTTGAGAATTGCCAGCGTGACTTCAATCTTTCCCCTTCCGAGTATTATCACTGTCTCCAGCTCAAGTATTGGGTCCTACAACCAGAGGTGAGAGAAGCAGCTACTCTTGAGCTCACCCCGATAGAGAGCTTTGTCAAAAGGGCAGGGTCTTCAAAGGATGTAATTTCTTTTTTGTATGCCCTACTACTCTCTTCCTTGCACTCCCCACAACCGAGGGATGTGAATTTTTGGGAACACACGTTAGGGACCGAGATTACAGAGAACCAATGGAAGACACTGTGGAGAGATATAGCAAAGAATAACCAATCTTTGGGTATGACAGAGGCACACCATAAGATACTTTATGATTGTTATCTTCACCCCGCAAGATTAAAAAAGTATTTCCGGAGTCCTCTGATTTGTGCTGGAGAGGCTGCAGCCTATTGGGGGATTTCAGACACATATGGTGGGCCTGCCCTATGATTCGCACCTTCTGGACAGAGATATTTGCCCAAATCAGAGAAATGTTGGGGTACCCAGTACCAATCACTCCCGAGTTTACTGGGCCTGAGGGATGAAGGTTTAGAGAACCAGACTAAAGGGGATCAGGCAGTGATGTGGGCCTGTCTAGGGGCTGCTAACTAGCTATAGCAGCAGCATGGAAGAAGAAAGATGCCCCAGCCCTGACTCAATGGCATGCCAGACTACGTAGGGCACTCACTATGGAGGGAATGGCAGATATCTTTCGAGACAATTTAAAACATTTTGAGGGGTTTTGGGGCCCCCTGGTGCCATATTTATCCCAGGACATTCCATTGACAACGTGTGCCCCTACGGTTAGAGCATTACATCTCTTCCAGTTCTAAACCCGGAGCGGCACACTCAGGATACTTCCAAAAGTAAACTGCACACACCTACTTAAGTAGCCTTCCCATAACACAAAATCTTGCTTCACTGTGAAGAGTCCCCCATGGGTTCCCTTCCTTTCCTCCCTGCTGGCGCTCTCTTTCTCTGTCTTTTTCAACGGAGGGTGGTTGTTCGGGCATTTAGGACCTTTCTATAGATAGAAGCATTTGAAAGGTTTAGATATAATGTTTGACCTTTTCCCAGTTAGAAAAGCGACTGTAATTGTTCTATTACTTTACAATGACTAATGGGAAATATCTGAAATGCTGAAACTAAGATTCTGGCTGAGAACAGTTGCGGACACGGTAACCGCACTCCCATGCTGAGTTCCCTTCGTAATTGTGTCAACAATATGTCCAGACGAGTGTACACATGCAACTCCAGCACCTGCCGTCGTTGGGTGCCAGCTGCTTGGCAGAGGAAGAACAGAACCAAAATTGTAGTGGTGCACTACTCTGAAGCAAAAGTTGTCTTTCAATAAGTCATTTAGTCTTGTTATATTGTATCAGTAAATTGTTTATTTTCATAAACATCCAACAGTAAAGATACCAGCCAACGCCTTTCATTCATATACAATGAACTTCTTCAGGGCATTGAGTGATGTACGATCATGTGGGGGAGAAGGTCCCAAGTTCCCCCTGGTGTTCTTATGAGCAAAGCGTGAGCTCGGTCCAGAACGTAGAGTCGTGGCAAAGAAGTATTTGACGTGCACAAATTAATGTGACTGTGTGGGCCTCCTTGATAGGGACCAGCATTCGATGAATCTGAAAAGCAGGAAGCTGCCGCCGGCTCCGTTCGCTAGATGAAGATTCTGACAATGTTCAATAAAAAGAAATTTGAGAGAAAAAAAAAACAAGTCAGGCAACCCCCTGTCCCTAGGATACGCAAAATCACTCATGATCATAAACCATAGGTTACTTCCGGAGGCTAAGAAGAACCTGCTTGGTGCAGCTGCCCCTACGTATAATGAGCTTGGCCCTTGATTTAGGTAGCGAGGCACCCGTGGAGTTGGAGATTTTATCCAGTACAGATGATTTAGAACACTCCTCAAAGGACAAACTGCCACCCTGGTCAACCATACTACCACACTTGAGGATGCTTCCTAAGTTCCACCAGTCAGAGCTGTTCACAGAGCATTGCCACACACTTTGTTGACCACAACAGGATTGCTAAACTTTTTTGTACCTTTTTGGACATAGACCCCTTTCTGATGCGAACTAGTTCACCAACTTCTACTTTCATTTTGTTAACCCAGGTTCATCAAAGGATTTCTTTTATTAAACCTTGACTTCAGCAACATTTGCTTTGAATTCAGCATCATATTCATCAACTGGACCCCGAATTTGACCCATCAGCTCCCAATTAGGACAGACTTTAGTGGCTGGCTTTGTCCCTCTCAAAAGCTCAAAAGGCGACACCACTGTGGTTGAGCGTGGACTGGTTCAATAAAACCATAGCATGGAGCAAACAGCATTCAAAAAGACACATTTGGTCATCATAAAGAAGAGGTGGTGAAGGGACAACGAGAAGATGAGAAGTTATGGAAGAAAGGCAGGTTTATTGAACAAGAGGAACTATCACATTATCATCCGGTCAGCGCCAACAGCTCTCAGCAACTGACAAGGAACACATAACCATTCCGCATTACCTACACACAGGGCTATAAGTGGCCCAGGTCCTGTCGGTGCTCAGCACCAGCAGTTCTTAAAAGCAGGTGCTGAAATGGGTCTCTATCAGCAGTGCCACCCTTCACTGTCTTTGAGGTAACTTCAAAGAGACTCACTCAAATTCTTTCACAGTCTCATCATTTCAGAACTGAAGTATTTTCAATATTCTATACAACGAAGCCATAGCTGTTGCTTATTTATCTTATGCAACTAATAACCACTGACAAAGCCAAATAGTCCCTGCTATGTACAGATTTTTTGCTTAGGTGTTTTTAAGCAAGACCCTTATTTATATAAACCAGGCCCCTTTGAGAGACACATCCCCCCCCCCCCACAGTTTTTTTCATCCCACTTTAAGCCCTGCATACACACATTCCAAACCCCACGTTCTACTACAAAGTTTACGTACTGAATATTACAGGATCGTATTCTGGATTTTCTCGACATGAAAATGTGTGCCCCTTACTCACAAATGCAAACTTGCACTGTTGATTAGTGAGAAGAGTTGACCATGGTGTAGTTTAGGGAGTTGAAAATATTGAGCATCCGTGGGCAATGGGAAAATCTGGGCATTTTCAGAAATAAGTACGTAGAAGTCCTGTCTGTGTGAACAATGTTAAAAAAAATAGAAATGGGAAGCAGCGTAAAAATGCAATTAGTGGAAGTCGTGTGGTTAGTTGACAAAGGTGAGCAGGTAGGATGTTTTCAATGAACGGCAGAACGAGTCAGAAGGACACCCGAGAAATAGCACTTCCCGCTCATAGAGGCCCCCTCACACATACTCACTGTCTCGTTCTCCCTTACCCTGTGATTCGGACTCATGTGTACCCATTGCTGATCCAAGCACACATTAAAGCTCAGCATTTCTAGCACCAGGGAATACCATCCAAAATGCAACACTTCCGACTTGACAGCCCAAACTATGGAAACAAAAGACCAACGAGCCTATGCGCCTTAAATGAGAAATAAAAAGGGGACTGGTTTCAACAGACCTTTCTGAACAAAACACACTGGATCAACTTTACGGTCCAATGTGTATTGCTAAGAAAGGTCTGCGAAAACCAGTCCTATTAGACATTACTAGGGCATCTTTTCGTCAACATATTCAATCGGCTGCGAAAGAAAAGTGAAGGAATCTTAATCTGTTTACCAGTTTTTTACCAGTCTGCTGGCTCATTCTAAAGTCTATTCTGTTAGCGCTCTAGTTGTTGTTTTATTGTTTATTATGAGACCAGCGAAAGTCATAACTGGTCACGCGTTTTCTCACGTGAGTTGCAGGGACTTCCTCGTTGTGGTCCTTCGTCCATTTCTAACTCTCATTTGGCACAGGCAGTACACAACAAGGGAATGTTTCTGTTTCGAGAGGGAGGGATTTACAGGCGTGGGTGCCTGGGATCCGGAAGCCGTATGGCCGAAGATGGCAGCGGTGGCGGCGCTGCTGTCTCAGACGGTGGCGCGGGTCCTGAGATTGGCCGGGCTTCCTGAGGGGGAGCGGGGCACTGGCCGTGGGACTCGAGCCATGGACGAGAAGGCGCTGGAGGTGTATGGTGAATACTCTGAGCTTGTTAGAATAACCCACCGCAGATCTGTCAAACACTACCCTGCGATCTCAAACAGGCATCAACTTCATGCTATGAATTTAAAGTCTTGGAAATAGAATTTCTAAATGACCTTTGTAGTATGTCTTAAATAAAAAAAGAATTTTGGTGCCAGCGGTCAATCGCCAATTTTCCTACGCACTTGCGTGATGTAATTAACCTCTCACTGAAAACGAAAATTGGTCCTCCGTGTAATCGTAATGTAATGGCACCGAAAGTGTCACCCCTGAAACGGCACCAATCTTCAAATCACCCTCCAACGCAACCAGCAGCTGAACCACATAATAATAATAATAATATCCACATTTGTAAAGCGCACAATCACCCGTTAGGGTCTCTAGGCGCTGGGGGCCGTCGGGAAGATTAAGCAAGCTATTGCCCAGAGTCACATGGTGCTGGGCTAATCTGCCGCCGGTGCCGGGGATCGAACCGTGGTCCCCAGATTCCGGAGTCAGTCGCCCTGGCCGCGGCGCCACACCTCTGGTTCTACGTTTCAGCTAAACCTTACCCGACTTCAATGAAATTTACTGAAATCCACCCAGTCTTTAGTTTAACCTACCCTTTCTCCTTGATTCTCCAAACACAGACTACATTTAAACTCTGGTCCTCTGCGCCAGACCTTCAGTTCTGTCTCTTGACCTTCCCATGCTTCAGTTCAGTTTACCTGCTGCATTCAGGCTTGTCCAGGCTCTCCTTCAACCGCTTTCTCAGTAGAAACCCCCACTCTGGTTCTCTGTTACATTGTCAACCCAAATAGACTTAACATCGCGCTCCTGAGCTCCACATTTCCATGTTTGGTGTGCAGTTTGACTGAGCAAACACAAGGAGATGATGGATGGAGCGCTGAAACTTTTCCGACACACACCCCCAGTCACAGATTTGGGTTGAATCCATCATCATTCTTTAGCTCACTTCGCCACCTCAGTTCAGACCCAGCTACTTGCAAATCAGTCTTGACCTTGTGCCTCATGAGAACAGTCCAGCCCAAACTGCCAAGCCCGTCTTCCCTGAACCGGAAACAAGCATCCTGGGACCGTTTTTTTGGTAACGCCCTTCATCAGCCAGGCTAGCTTGAATCTAGTGGCAAAGTGAGCAAGGGACCCACGTCTGGGCATACCCTGCCAACTTAGGGTGAACAAAGCAAACACAAGGAGATGATGGACGGAGCGCTGAAACTTTTCAGACACTCAACCCCAGTCACAGATCTGGGTTGAATCCATCATCATTCTTTAGCTGACTTTGCCACCTCAATTTAGATCCAGCTACATGCAAATCAGTCTTGACCTTGTGCCTCATGGGAACAGTCCAGCCCGAACTGTCAAGCCAGGTCTTCCCTGAATCGGAAACAAGTATCCTGGGACTGGTTTCTGGGTAACACTTCATCAGCCAGGCTAGCTTGAATCCTGTGGCAAAGTGAGCAAAGGACACACGTCTGGTCATACCCTGCCAGTTGACTACCCTATGCATTCTTTGACTTATAGTTTTGGCTTGTTACGTTCAAACAGTTGGACCAATTAATTCCCTGATGACGTCTTTTACTGAAAACTGCAGGACTGGAAACGTTATGTGCTGAGGAAAATGATCGAAGTACATTAATAAAAGTATGGGAACTATGATGCTGAGTGCAATTGAGGTGGGGTCAGTGAGTGTGAGGGCGGGGTTAAAGGAGTGGATAAAGAACAGAATATTTTTTGGGGGCCTTCAGGTAACTGCAAATAGAATAACACACCTTAAATTAAACATAAATGGTAACTAAGCTATTCAGTGGGAAATGCAGTATTTTATATTATGAAACCTGGTTCATGCAGTGCTTTACATGGAAACTCAGAAGTGCAGGTCAGGTACTCACTATTTACAGTACCTGTTTACTCTTGAGAAGTGCTGGTACTCTCCATTTAAAACGTATTGCAGCAGTGCTGAGAAGTGCAGGTACACTCCTTTTTAAATATAAGAAGTGTAGGTTTTTGGTACCGGACTGTTCCTGTCCATTTAAATCACTGGGTTAATGCGCTCACTGCAGATTTCTGTGTGTGTAACCAGAGAGCCACATAAATTAATCCTGGAGTAGGAAATAGCCACTTGTGCATTTTTAGTGGTAAGAGGTGCTTGCCTGTGACAGAAAGCATTATGAATATGTGAGCCATTATTTCAAACTTACATTACAAACAGTATCAGGTAGGCTGCCACAAAATGCACAAAAGATTTCGTTTTACTATTAAAAAAGCTTCCAAAATGTAGATTTTAATAATATGCAGACTGCATCTTGTGCAAACATTTTTTATAACTATTCATGAAAAGCAAGCACTTCACAGCTCAATAGTAACACATTTAAAGTACCTCTCACAAATAATAAATCTTTGGCACCACAAACCTTCAAGAGCCTCCATCAATTAAGGCCCAAACATGCTTCCAGGCAGCCTTTACCTTTGCAGATTAACCAATTTCACACATTTACATTTCTTTCAAGCAGTAGGCACCCTGTCGAAAAGGCTTCTTTCTAGGTTAGCTCTCTGGCCCTCCCTAGTTTCACAGCACAGGAGGTTCACTTCAGCTGAGGTATAACAACCGTTTGAATTAACCGTGCCGAGACGATTGTCTTTTAACAAAAAGTAAGCGAACTGTTTGTGTTAATTTAAAACGTATGGCCTTAGTGTGCCCCACAGATTCTCGCCCTTTGACCTCGGATTGAGGACATGGAATGAGACTGCAGCCCTTCAAATGAACCCCCGGTGGGGTTGCCAAACAAGTCCTCTTTACCCACCCTTGCTTCAGCTCCTGCCCCCTCCCCTCCTTCTGAAACTCCCGCTGTTACTTAGGATTTAAATAGGCCTCCCAAACTTACCCTTTAACTCAAACCCTGCTCTCCACCCAAGCGCACCGTCCCTGGGTTTCATTAGAAGTTCACCTTTCAACTAAAGCCTTCCAACCTTCGTTTAATTAAATGCCAGATCTTTTCCAGAATTAAATGGCACATTCCTTCTAGCCTTACACTCGCCCTTCCTGCTCACTCTTTAGCCAACTTTTTTTAGCCAACTTCTTGTGTACAAGAGGTGGTAAACGGTGGAACAGCATACGTTATTCAAGTAATGTATAGAAATCATCAACATCTGAGTGTTACTACTAATTCTCACTGGATTTCCTAGAATCATCCCCATGCATTCCATTTACAACATCATTTCCCAATTACATCTTTCACATCATCAAAGACACTATATGCATTCCATAGTAGACTCCCAACCTTTCAGACACTCTGAACACCCCCACGAAGACAGTTCTTAAAACACATCCGCATTATATCCAGGGCTCAAGCAGGCCCGGTTCTAGCGGGTGGGCCGGGTAGGCCGGGCCCACCCAAACTTTGGCCTGGCCCACCCAAACATAAACCTTGGCCGACCCTGGCAGTGACATCAGCAAGGCCAGCAGAATATGGCCACTGCAAGTTAAAACGTTCTTCGAACGTTATCTTTCTTTAGGAGTTGCGTGATTGGGCCTGGGCTCGCACCCCCAATCACGCATCTCCTATTAGGCAGGTGGGCTGTGTCTTCGCCCACTCGTGCAGGTACATTAGGGGCCCGGCGAAGGGGACAAATCCTTTCGTTGGAACTGGATTTGTGTACCGTCCTTTTGCGTGGATAATTAATTCTTTTCAGCTGGTGAAGAGGAGTTTGTTTTGCCGATTCGTTTTCCTGACCTTCCTGACCCCTTGAGCTGTTTGTTTATCCGATCCGGCTGTGACAGAGTTCGTAAGGAGCAGGTAAGAGAATGTGTGGCTATTGTGTTTTTTAAATCTGTGAGAAAGACATACTTAGCCGTGTATATTTCATTTACATCGTGTGTTTAAATCGTTGGTACCATTCATGAGTGGTTCTGCAAGGATGCACGACAACTAAAGGTCCAGATAACCTTGGGGATTGTTGAACTTGCTGGAGAGCGTTCTTTTTTTGGTTTGTAGTATTTAAATGCAATAGAACTGTAGTTAACGTGGATAGCTCAGTGGGTTACTGCCTTTGTCACATAGATCCTTTGATTCAGAAGATACAATCCTAACATAGGACAGTGTGATCAAAGACGTGTATACAAACCAGAATGGTATAATTAGATTTTTTTTTTTGTATTGCTAGTTAGTTCGAATTTTCCCAGTATTTCATTATTCTAATGTTGCAATTCAGAGTTTGGGCAGATATAATTTCTAATCAGTAGAGCCAACCACTGGGGTATGCTTTAAATCCTGTGTTTGTGGTTCTCCATTCCCAACCCTCTTAATACATATTGCCCAGCAGCATGGATGAGATGTGATTCCTACACCTGGTAATCCTCATTAGCTTATGTGACATTCCCTATAGGCTGATTTGGATACTTTTATGAATCATTGTGTCTGCATAATATGTGTGTGATGTACAGTACTGTGATACCCTACACTACGAGTAGCGCTATACAAGAAATAAAATGCATATGAGAGAGGGGCTATGGAATGATGATGGGCTCTGTTGGAGGGTGGCAATGAGGGAATCCGAGGGGGACATCATGAGGGGTGGAGATACGGAGAGATGGGAGGCACTGGTGGAGGTTGTTTGTGAGGGAGTCTGAAGAGGAGGTCATGGGGGAGGGGCTTTGGAGTGATGAGAGGCACTGGTGGAGGGTGGTAGGAAGGGCGTCTGAGGGGGAGGTCATGAGGGGCACTGGTGGAGGGTGGAAGGGAGGGAGTCTGAGGAGGCGGTCTTGAGGGGGGGTTGCTTTGGAGTGATGGGCACTGGTGGAGGGTGGTAGGGAGGGAGTCTGAGGAGGAGGTCATGAGGCAGAGGGGTTTTGGAGTGATGAGGGGCACTGGTGAAGGGTGGTAGGGAGGGAGTCTGAGGAGGAGGTAATGGGGAGGGGCTATGGAGCGCTGAGGGGCACTGGTGGAGGGTGGGAGTCTGAGAGGAGGTCATGAGGGGAAGAGGCTACGGAGAGATGAAGGCCAGTGTTGGAAGATGGCAATGAGGGAATCCGAGGAGGGGGAGGTCATGGGGAGGAGCTACGGAGAGATGAGGGGCACTGGTGGAGGGTGGTAGTGGGGGAGTCTGGGAGGAGGGTGGCAATGAGGGAATCCGATGAGGTCATGGGGAGGTGCTTTGGAGCGATGAGGGACACTGGTGGAGGGTGGCAGTGAGGGACTCAGGAGGAGGTCAATGGGGGGAGGGGTTATGCAGCGATGAGGGGCACTGGTGGAGGGTATTTGTGTGGGAGTCTGAGGAGGTGGTCATGGGTAGGGGCTTTGGAGTGATGAGGGACACTGGTGGAGGGTGGTAGGGAGGGAGTCTGATGAGGCGGTCATGACTGAAAGGGGCTAAGGAGAGATGAAGTGCACTGTTGGAGGGTGGTAGTAAAGGTGTCTACCGAGTAAGAAAGAGGTCAATGGTGGGACACCAATAAATTGGTCTTACTTTCAAATAACGCTCCATGTACACACAGAAGCAATCCGTTGTATCATGCTGCCTGTTTGCAAGTACATATGATGTAATCTAGGGATTGTAGGCTACCTCCAGAAGCGACACATTGAGCCCGCAGTGGCCCACCCAAATGCGCCCTTGGCCCACCCAAACAAAAATTCCTGGAGCCGGGCCTGGGCTCAAGTCGGGGTACCACGCGGGTGGACGGCATCCCCCCACTTATTTTACCGTATTTTACAGGGTGGACGCCGTCCCCCCTGACCAAAAGCTGGACTGGACAATGATGGTGTTACTTACTGGACCGGCGCACCGCCGATCTCCCAACCTTGACCTCGCATCCTGCTTCCTCCTCTCTCCACCCCTCCCATCACCCTCCCCTGCCCACTCACTCGCTACCCATCTCATGCTCCCTCTCCTGAAGTCTGTGCCCCGCTCTCTCCTCTCACAGATGCTCCCCCCGCGCTCTGTTCGTGACCTGCTCACGCCCCCCCCCCTTTGAGCCTTCACACTTTCTTAACTACGAGGCGCGCATCCTTTCCCCATGTCTCGTCCCCTCACTCCTCTCTTCCCGTGACTTAATTCACCCCCCACCCCCCATACACCCAGGGGCGAGCTGCTACTGGTGCAGTGGCACCGGGGGCCGGGCCCACTGAAACGTGATTATTACTGTATTTCGATGTTTTTTTTCTTTCATCCTGTCTCTGAGCGTCCCCCCACTTCTTTATTTAGGACTTGTGCCCTGATTATATCCCAAAATGATCAGATCTCGCCCTTCCTCCAGCCGGCATACCCTTCACTACAGTTTTTGACAGTCATTCACAAGCAGAAGACAACCGTTCACGCCATCAGCTACACCCGACATTCAACTTAAGGCAGAGCTTGTCTCCAACTCGGAGCTCTCCTCGTAATGTCACTCCTCCTATTTACTTGTGCAAAGCACCAGAACCCCCGCATCCCCGTCAACAACCATCCTTAAACATTTGCAGGCCACCCATGTGGTACTCCAGACTTCTTTTCACCCTCATGAGATTCGGATAGTTTTCCACAGTGAGTCTACAAACAGTGTTAAATCGTTCAGCCTTTAAAGGAACATAGAACTTTAGCTCTGCTTTCATTCTGTGTCCCAGCAAACATGCACTGAGTAAATCATCGACTACAAACTATTTATTTGCAGCCTTTGATTATTCCTTAGTTTTACTTTTAGTCTGAATCTCCAGCACATGCCCCGTCACCTCCTGGATACTGGCACTTCCCTCTTCCTCTGCCCCAACGTTATCACTGATTAAAAACAAGCATTTACAATGCAATGGTTTCGCCTTTGGAAAAAGTTAGAGCTATTGGCATTGTAAATGACAAATGTTGTATTTATGTGTTGGTTTTGAAAACAGATAAATAAATGGCATTGTCATTTACATTGCCATTAGCTTAATCTCTTGCAAATGTGAGACCTATTGTACCCTACGGACGAGCTCAGCAGACAGCAATTACTACCACACACACACACCCAGAGCCACACACACACACACACACACACCCATAGCCACACACACACACCCAGAGCCACACTAACACACACATCCAGAGCCACACACACACCCAGAGCCACACACCCAGAGCTATACACACACCCAGAGCTACACGCACACCCACACACCCAGAGTCATACACACACCCACACACCCAGAGCCACACACACATTTAGAGCCACACACCCAGAGCCAAACACACGCAACCACCCAGAGCCACACACACACCCACACATTCAGAGCCACACACACACCCACACACTCAGAGCAACACACACACCCAGAGCCACACACACACACACACACACACCCACCCACCCAGAGCCACACACACCCAGAGCCACACACACACTTCGTAATTGAAGTTCAGAGGCCAGGGGGTCATCGGTTACTTGGGTAACAGTGGTTTGCAGACAGTATGGGGCTGTACCGTGCTGTTTTGAAGTTTATGTACATTTTTACAGTTCATTATAAAAGGGGTGGAGCTCGATCTCTGACACTTCCTATTCTTTTGAAGCACCTATGGGTAAGGCTCGAGGCAGCCTGCACTTCTTTGGCAGGGCTTTGACTAACAGGAAATGCCCACCCTTTCCTTCTTAGTGCGCCAATCTCTGCTCTGATGTGAGGCTGTGACGGTTCCAGCCCTGTGCTCCAGTCCGTGCTACTCGGGCAGCACAGCGCGTGCTCATATCCTCAAGGTCAACTCTATTTCTAATGTGCAAAGTTAATTAAAAAAAGTTACACAGCACCATCAATACATCGGGACAATAATAACATTGTGGAAGTACAGTGATAAATATACAAATATACTGAGTTACTAAAATCAAATGCATTATAAATTCTCGTTCATTTAGATTAAAATGCATTTTAAAGTACAGCGTGAACTAATTGAATTATAAATCATGAGCTTAACTGTGCAAATAATATCAAGGACATGAGCGGGCAAACTTGATTTACCCATGTCCTTTCTTCTAGCTTCGACTATTTCTGAGCCTTTCCCACCCGGATACTGAAAGCGACGAATCCCGTCTGGGTTGAGCGCGGTCATAGGATCTTCTCTGCTTGTTCGAACGGCTGCTTGATTAAAGGCGCCCCCAACATCCTTCTGCGGTCTGAACATCTGCTCACTTTTTTCAGTATTTTATAGTTCGAATTTTGAATAATATCATAGAAGGGCAAATGTTATTGCCTGTATATTAATTAATACATTGATATACTGGTTATTAATGTGGCACACAGCTCAAAATAAATGACTGCATCTGAAATAAAGGGTGTCGATATTATCCACACACTGGAGCTCACTGCAGCGACTTCAGAAGGATGAAAGCATAATCAGCCCCGCCAGCACTGGAACGTGTAACCTGCAGTTCATGCTCCATTCTCTGCTATTCTCTCCCCTCTCTTGAAGACCAGGCATGAAGGGATCACACCCCCATATTTCTAAAATGCAGTGTTTTGTTGAGCTGCGACCCATGCCTTTAAAGGCACCAGAATTCTCTACCCAGGTTTACCTCCCCGAACGAGGCAACAGAGATGTCTTTCATGCGATCAGCAATGCGGTGACATTGATTAATAAGGTTTGTCCACTATACCGGAAATGCATTGAAGGCTCGTGCTTTTTTTTTTTTTATTTATTGCGATTTTATATAGAGCAAACATTACCTGAAGGCGTCAGAGCGCTTTACAAAAGAACCAGTTGCGTTACATAAGGACTTTGGATTACATGAGTTACATAAGAGATGCAAACAGAAAAAAAATGTAAATATACAAGAGGAGTGAAAGGAGGTGAAATTTGCAAATGTACAAGTTGTAAAGTCACTCAAGGAAGAGATACCAACAGATACACTCTAAAATCCCATAGGAATGGTAGTAAGTACAAAGCTCTACTACATATACTAGTGGTAAAACTTGTATATAGCTTAATGATATCTGCACACATACATTTAGAACATAATGACACACTACGGGCACCCCCATGTCCCTGAACTTTAGAGGCGTTCTCTCTGATTGATCAAAATGTATGCATGGTGCGTCAAAAGCACCTGAAAACTGACCAGACCCGCTTCCCTGATCCTCCACCTGGTAGAAGGATCTCCCCTCTCGCTTAAGTGGGCACGGGTGCTGAGAGTGGTGGGCACAGGAGCCGAGAGTGGGTACTGGTGTCGAGAGTGAGCTCAGTGTAAGAGTGGGCATGGCACAAAGACAATTCGCTGGCATGGCCATACGGCTAACAGATGGCAGCACCGATTGTGCCAGTCTGTAAAGTGCGTCTATGTATGTGGCTGGTGCAGGACGGAAGTGGTACGAGAGGCATAGGTATCACTATTTGTTTTTCTTTAGTTTGAGTTGATTTCGATTCCATCTCTTTCCCCACCCTCTCACATTGAGCTATCGCCAGGCCGAGAGAAATAACTGAAACACGTAGCCCGCCGTAAATCGCTTCCCCCCTCCCCCAGACAGCCTTCAACCGTAAAGTACGA
The DNA here is from genome assembly GCF_964261635.1 of Lissotriton helveticus. Lineage (NCBI taxonomy): Eukaryota > Metazoa > Chordata > Amphibia > Caudata > Salamandridae > Lissotriton > Lissotriton helveticus. The sequence continues at coordinate 1,931,674,911 of NC_136061.1, forward strand.
AGATGTCGGATGTTTTTTAAAGACATTGTGATGGTTTGCATGCAAATGCCGCCTCTTTCAAATAAGCACATCAAAGGAGCCTGCAGGGTGGCGTTGGTTTATCTCTGCGGGGGGCGTCGCACTGTAGAATAGGGGAGGGGCTCAAGGTGCAAAGAGCTTCACTTTGCACCTCTGCAGACGCACTGGCGTCTCCTGGGCGGTTGGGGCTTTTTAGGTGTCTTTTTTTTTAATTTAAATAAAACGGTATAACAAGCCAGAAGTTGATCGCTGCATATCCGGTCAAGGACAGGTCACTGCCTTGTCCATATCAAGCTGACCTTGATGTACTGGTGGTTACGAGAATAACACATACCCAAAAATCGCAATCTGTGTGCAATGAAGCTCCAGGTGTGGAGCGATCTGGCCTCAGGTGGTGGCGTACCTACGTCAATAATGCACTAACTGCAGTTGAAGTGCTGAGTCAGTCCTAAGAGTCTATTCACATCTAAATCTCCGCAGCGCCCACTTTACTGGCCGAGCTATCTTAGCAATGTCAGTCCAGCAGCTACTGTAAACATCTGCGCCAAAATATGTGACGCGTGTTACTGAAAACTTCTGTGTCAAGGGTTCAAGTCAAGGTCCCCAGACATGAGCTGGCTGAGCCTTTCAATGACTGCACAATGAGGAATAACAGGGGAACACAAATACTTTGTATAAGAGTGCGCACTCTATGTAGAGTAATCTTTAAAGAGTTCATTATTTAAACTTAAAACTTAAATAAAATCATTTGAGAACCCAGAAAAACAAGCATTTGCCTCCTACCTACGACTTGCCATCTGACAACGCTATCATGCCTCTTTGACAACTTAGACTATTGGACAACACCCAGCCAGACTGATCCCAGTTACAACTTGACAAGCACTAACAAGGGTAAAATAGGGGCGGGGGTCACCTACAGCTGCTGTGTGGTCCCCAATACATCTTTGAACGTCAACGGTCCTGTGTTTTACTGAAGCACACGCATAACCGGGATATTCAGATCTCTATTAATGCACGCACTCTCACCTCTCGCACGTCCTGTAGGCACTCGAGCACGGCAAGGTTGTTGTTCCACGTCTTCCTTGGACAGACACGGCTCACGTCCTCCCGGCAGGCCTCATCATCAGACAGCTTCCATCCGCCGGGCCCACGCCTCACGGGGGACACGACGACTTGCGGCTGTGGGGCAGCCGCGCCCCCTGCCTTCGGGGCGTCTACAGCTATGCCATCCCCACGTACCGCCAAAGCCCACATCCCGCATAACAGCAGCAGCGCCCACAGCTCCATCCCACGTCCACAAGCCGACATCTTGGAACCAGCCACTGACGTTGCGTAGAGGAGGAGGAATGAGTGACGTAGTTAGTATTTAAGAGTGCACAGTGACGTATACGGAAGAAAAAGATACTCAGCAACACGGGAGGGGGCGGAGATGTTCCTAATGCCGTGGTTGAACCCGGGAGGGGGTGGGAGAGGGGCGGGAGAGTACACGAACGGCGGGAGGGGGGCGGGAGAGAACGAGGGGGGCGGGAGAGTACACGAACGGCGGGAGGGGGGCGGGAGAGGACGAGGGAGGCGAGAGAGTACACGAACGGCGGGAGGGGGGCGGGAGAGGACGAGGGAGGCGGGAGAGTACACGAACGGCGGGAAGGGGGCGGGAGAAGACGAGGGGGGCGGGAAACGTGCACAGGACAGCGAGGGGAGGGGGGACGGCGGGAGGAAGGCAGGACAGCAGCAAGCACGGCCCGGCCGGACCAGATTCAGGGGCGTTCCCGGCTTTCGGCTGACGTCGCGTGACGTCGGCAAAAGCCAAAGAATCTCGGGAACGCCCCCGAATCTGGTCCGGCATTGACGGACAGGCCCCTCGTCCAATGGCTATGCTCCATTTATGGAGCCAGCCAATGAATGACGAGGGCCGACCCAAAGCCACACTACAGTTCTCATAAGATTTCTCCTGCGCAAAAGCTGCTTGCGCAGCTTTTTGCAGTCGAAACCTAAAAACGCAAAAAAAAACGCTTGTAACCACCTTCAATGTCTTTAACAATTCGAATGGACTTACGCCTCTTACAGTGGGGAGTACTGAGCTACAGTCACAACCTACTTCCAATTCTGACCAACATTGTGTGAACACAAGCACCGGTTGTGTGTTCTCCTTCTGTTAACGTTTTAAGTGGCCCTTTGACCCTGTGTACTGTATAGTGTGGTAGACCGATGCATGACAGAGAAACTTTCCAAGTATTTATTGCTCTCTAAAAATAACACTTGAGTTCTATTGTCTGTGACAAATGTTTCAGGGAAAACACACTGCGAGGAAACATGGGCTTTAAAGAGTTCTTTCACGCTACAAGTACTGCCAGAAAACAAAAAAGATACTTATGGGCACTTTGAACAATAATCAGTTCTTGCCAATGCAGAACTACTTTGTGGTAAACATTATGTATCGGGGTCTCAAAAGTATTTTCTTTGAAGGGCTTGACAACTCGGCAAACATTATCGAGCAAAAGTAATCAGTAACACTAGAAATGCATTCTACAGTCATCTCTGAACACTATCGCTTTGTTTATCATTCATAGTCCCAAATAAAATGGACCAATCTTTTTTTTTTTTCTTCAAAATCTTTTTATTGACATCAGCTCAGAACACAGCCAAGATCACAATCGGAGCAACATTTTGCATTCACAATAATAGCAGGTAGACACCACAGATCCGGCCCTCCCACGCACACGGCCCATCTCTGTTATACCAAATGGTAGGAATAACTTTCCCACACAGTCTTGATCTCTTCCCCTTCTCTCCCACCCAGCCCCTGATTGACCTCCACGTACCCCAGATCGTATCCCATTTACACGGGCATCCTCTGGCCTTATATACTACCTTCTCAGCCAAAATGGACCATTCCTATTCTGGATAGCATTCTTTTTCTGGATGGTTGAATACCTCGGCCAATTGCTTCCCTACCCGTTCTGGGGAAATGGGATTATTTTGGCTCAGTCATATTTTGCACTACACCAATATTTAATTCTTCTTAAACTTGAACATACGTCTGCAAATCAACAGCCACTATTTTCACATTAGATCAGCCTTTCCTACCATACCTCCCTCCTTTAAAGACCATCGCTGTTAACCCCTTCTTCCTGCTTACACGACAGTACCCATAACTAGCATGCTTGCTCGTCACCCACTGTTACCACAACGTATTCCATCTTATTCTGATGTAAACATCTCACTAGTAAACTTCACAGACAATCTGCTGATTTCTGAAACAATTGCATTAACTGCAAAACTTTGACAGGAACCACCAAGTAGGTGGAATAGCTGTTATTCTACTGAGAATGGGCTCTGGGTTTAACAATTGGTACATGGAAATGCATTTCAGTAAAAAGCAGCGCCTCTCCTGAGGGTTTTAGATGTAGAACACATAGACTATCTACCTGGTTTGAGTGCACATTGTAATCAACATAGGTTTCCAGATTGGCAGCTGTCTCAAAAGATGTGAATGGTGGGCCCATGACCTAATGCAGGCAGCGGTGTTCCAATTCGAGGCATCCAAATTTAGTTTAGGAAATTGTTAGATATCACTAGCACATGAAGCAGAGACAGTTGGTCAAAATTAACAAAGGTATTTTGACAGCCCAAAGTTTAGCTGCATTTCATCGTCATATAGGTAGGAGCAAGAACCTTCTTGATGGAAAAGCTTGACCAGAAGCTAAATGTGGATGTTAAATAAAAAAAGAATGGCTTTGCTTATGTGCAATGTTCTATGTATCTACACCATTTTCTTAAAACAGTCCTTCTGCTATATCATATTGCCCTGTATCGTCTTAATTCACCTTCTTATGTCTTTTGGTCTGGAAAGTGTAATCCGAACATGACATAGTACTTGCACAAGCCACAAAATTACATTAACTGTTCGTTATTCTTGGGATTTGCGGCATCTATATTTGGATGAGCCAAGCATTCAAGGATGAGTTGATGCCAGCCCCAGAAATTCTATGCACTAAATATTTCACTTGTCACCTGTATAGCTCAGTTTTCTCTTACTTGGCCACCAAAACGTCATTCTTCAGCATTTCCAAACACTGCAGAATTTCAGTATGTGTTATATCGTCCTCCGTGGAACTCAAGATGTCATATTGAGATCAACAAATACTATCACTTCCATCTCGGAACATATGATGCAGAGCCTTCAGGAAAATGGAGGAGACTGGCAGTATCCCAAAATACATTATTTTTGATGAGCACCAAGCACCCCAAGTTACAAAAGCAGCAAGGTGACTTGACAATGGATGCTATTCAGATTGGGAGGTGTCAAATATAAATCCAACATTGAGAAAACATTTGCTACCTGCCAACTAAATGACAAGCTCATTAATGATAGGTAAAGGGTGTGAATCAACCGAACATCTATCATACACTCAACATAAAGTTTGTTTAAATGCCTTTCATTTCTCCTCTCACAGCCACGACAACTAAGTGCATAGTATGATTTTTCTGCACAATGCTATGTTTCTTACAATTTTGTTTGTGAATGTCATTGTAACTCTCCCAAGTTGTGTGAGAAAATTTGAGGTTAATGTGCAACAGGATTGCCATTGTTCCCTTTCATCACACTCCTAACTTAATCCAATGCACAACAATCTAATTTAATTTGCGATTTATTTTAGTCCATCCAGACCAAAAACGGCTCTTAATTTTTATATACGTACACATCACATCAGCAGCCCTATTTCTAAAAGAAATCCTCAGCTTAAAATACCTCAACAGCTGTATTTCATGGCCATCAATACCGTCTGGACACAAATCGGGTGGCAATACTAAACCATTCTATCCAACACTGACTTATAAACATCCTCATCGGGTGGCAGTACCAAACCATTTTATCTAACACTGACTTATAAACATCCTCCTGATGATAGCATGGCGTGGGTGACTCTAAATAAGCTGTGATATTTAATTTTACACCCCAATGTCTACCACACACATTTGCTTTTCCCCATTTCCTTCTTACATTCAGCTCTACCAAAACTCTCGCATTAACCTCGCCAGGTGTGGAGTGAAAAAAACTATGGATTTAGGCCCAGATCTTTGTACTTGGGTGAATGTATGCCATTGTTCTGCATTCTGTCCATCAACTGTTGTTTTTGCATGTGTCTGGCCTAAGGCATAACTTTGCACCCCACTCAACTATGTACAGCCAAAGGCTGAGCGCAGTGAAGGTTGACCTTCCTCTGAGGATTGAGCGCAGTGCTTGGCCATAGACCAGTCCCCATGGCCGACCCCCCACTGCACACACAGTCATTCACATCGGGAGCTTGCTGCTGATGGTGGTTGGGTGCAGGGAACTGTTGCTTGTGGTCTATGATCACAATTTTTTTTTTAAATCACTGAAAACGTTACGATTTGCTTTGGTTAAAACACATTACTGTGTGTTTTATGAAACCATAGAAATTCACTTAAAACCACAGTTAATTTATTTATTTATTTATTTTATTCGATTTATATAGCGCGTTATAACCCAGGGGTCTCTAAGCGCTTTGTCAGGTAGCACAAACAGATTCCTAAGAAAACCCTGCCGGAATTATAGCCCCGCCCAAGCCTTCTGAAACAGAACAGTTTTCAGCTTCTTCCGGAAGGACATCGAATTAGAATCCTTCCGCAGATCCGTCGGCAAATTATTCCACACTGCAGGGAGGGTATTGGAGATGGCACGGCCACCCACTGTGGCTAGTCTGAAGCGTGGTTGAGTAAGAAGGAATGCTTCGGCAGATCTTAACGCCCTACCCGGTGTATATGGAGTCAAGCGGGTCTTGATGTATCCTGGGGCCTTGCCATAAAGTGATTTGTGTGCAATGCAAAGCCCTTTGAAAAGCACCCTCTGCCTCACTGGCAACCAGTGTAGCTCGCGCAGAAGTGGGGACGCGTGCGAATTCCTGGGTTTCTTAAAAATGAGCCTGGCGGCATCATTCATCACCACTTGGAGTTTATCCAAAAGTTTTTGGGGCAGTCCTAGATACAGCGAATTGCCATAATCCAACCTTGATAATATCATTGCGGAAACCGCCTGTCTCAAGGTTGAAAATGACAATAATGGTGCGATTTTCCTGAGTTGTCGGAGAAGTCCGACACAGGTTCCTACCACCATGCTGACTTGCTTCCGCATGGATAATTTGTCATCCACATGGATGCCTAAACTTTTTACCGCCGCTGCAGGTACTGGAGGTGGGCCAAGTTCTCTAGGCCAGAACCCATCGTGCCAAGGACTACCCGCTATGGTGATTGGTAGAACCTCTGTCTTGTCAGGGTTGATTTTTAAGGAGTTCAAAGACATCCAGTTGGCTGTATGCTTAAGGATGTTTTGCAGCCTTACCGACGCCCCGGAAACCTCATCCATTTGGATGATGATTTGGGTGTCGTCGGCGTAGTTATACACCTGACAATCCATTTGATTGAGGAGTGCAATCAACGGTTGTAGGTATATGTTAAATAGAAGGGGCGACAAGGCAGACCCCTGCGGCACTCCACATGATGTTTACGTTGCAGTGGAGAGCAATTCTCCCAGCTGTACTCTTTGCGTCCTTCCTGACAAGAAAGAGGCGAACAAGGCCAGAGCTGTGCCCTGGATGCCGAAGTCCCTCAGCCGCGACAGTAGTTGTTTATGACACACGGTGTCAAACGCTGCGGAGAGGTCTAGCAACACCAGGGCACCAGGTATCTTCCTATCTGCCCTATTCCTGAGCTCATCTAGAATAGACAGCATGACCAGTTCCGTACTGTGATTCGCACGGAATCCCGATTGGTTCGATTCCAACAGGTCGTTCCTTTCCAGATGGTCGGAAAGGTAGGACAGTACATGCTGTTCTAGCACTTTGGCCAGGAAAGGGATCTGAGAAATAGGCCTGAAATTTTCAGGCATTTCACATCCGACCCTGATTTTTTTTAGCAAAGGGACTAGTCGTGCTTCCTTGAAGGCTAGCGGAACCTTCCCTGATGCTAAGGATAAATTCAGGAGAGCCAAAACCTCTTCCTCCATACCTGGCAAAGCCAGTTTAAATGCTTCCGGAGGGCAGGGATCAGCCTGAGAACCAGATTTGACTCGCCCCATGAGCAGTGGCAATCCCTCCTTCGCAATCAAGGGTAGGGTGTCCAGAGGACTGTCCACCAGCTTCTTAACCGGGGTAATCTGTGGGGGGCAAGCAAGCGTAGAGGTGCAAGCAATTTCAGAAATCAGATCAGTAATTTTGCTGGTGAAAAAGTCCTGAAATCTCTGGCAGTCCTCTAAGGTGAACTCCGGCCTCTGTTCTTTTATTTTCCTGAGTTCATTTAGAACTCTAAAGATTTCTTTTTGTGGATCTGTAGCTGTAATGATCCTTTCTTCATAGAACTCGGCCTTCCTAGCTGTTCTAGCACGCTTATAGGTCGCTAGTTCCAGTAGATAGACTTCTCGCCCTGGTGTCATAGGCTCTGCGCCAGGCTCTTTCCGCCTTGCGCAGGACCCTCTTCTTCTCCCTCAGAGAGTCATTATACCAGGGGGGATCCAGAGCCTCTATTCACTAAATTGACCCTTCGTGCTGGCGCCACGTAGTCGGCCGCCTTTCGAAGTCTGTCATCCAAATTACTGAGAAGGGCATCCGGATTCTCGTTCAGAGAATTCAGGGGTGGGTTCGCTAGGAGATGTGCCACCATTTTGTCTCCATTGATATTTTTCCATTTCCTCACCACCCTCTGCCCCTCTACAGGTTTCCTTTTTTGTAAATTCATCAGGAGATTTCCCTTCACCAGATAATGATCCGACCAAACACAAGGCAACGTACTCGTCGATCCCTGTACCGGAAGTGTCGTCCATACCAAGTCAAGCGTGTGACCTTTCACATGTGTCGGCCCTTTTACTTGTTGGACTAGCCCTAACGATGCTAGAGCCTCGTCAATCTGGCTAGCCTGCCCTTCTTTAGGGATGAGTTCCCAGTGGTAGTTAAAGTCCCCTAGTATGGCCATGTTATCGTACCTCGAGCGCAGGTCCTGCACTAGCTTCAGGAACAGGTCTAGAAACTCCGGCGTGCCCCATGGAGGACGATACACCACCAGGACTATCAGGCAGTCTATCCCCAGCCTCAGTTTAACACCAAGCACCTCCGTCCCTCCCAAATTTTCTGCCAAGATTGTCTCACCTCGCATCCGGTCTGTAAAGAATAGTGCCACCCCTCCGCCTCTCTTCTCGCCCGCTCTATTACAACATAAGACCGAGAAAGTTGCCGGTAGAGCAGCCACAAGATCAGGCAACGAGGAGTCCTCCAGCCACGTCTCCGTGACTCCTAACACGTCGAACTCCCCGTCCTCCAGTAATGCAAACACCTCTCCATTGTGTTTTTGGAGGGAACGGGTGTTTAACAGCCCATAGTGCACGACCCCTGCTTTGTAGGCATGATCACATCCAGAGCCTTTGTCCGGAACCTTCCACAACCCTTCCTGTCGAAGTAGGGCTGCGCTCCCCTCCTCGAGGGATATATTACCACGGTTTAGTGTCTGTAGCTCCCCTTTATCATAGAGGATAGGCAAACCAGGGGTCCTGGCCCCGGGTCCCGTCTGGTCACGGATGGGCACAGATGGGCTCGCCTCTGGCGTGCCCACGGCGCGCCCGCTGCGCGCGTACGCTGCGCGCTTGCATGGGGCAGGTTTAAATGGGCTCCTGTGAGCCTATCGCGTCAGGCAGCAGCTAGCCTGCTAACAAAGATGTCTGCCGCAGCCGGCACTACCTCACCCAAGATGTCCCCTCGACCAACAGAGCAGCTAAAGGGCCGCTGTAACAGCGGTGAGAATAACGATTAATGTGCTAGCAATGACCTAGCAGGCCCCGTTTACCCCCACAGAGATGCAGCGCAATTAAAACGGCAAAAAGCCGAAAAATTTAATTAATCCAATAAAAAATGGGAACGCGACCAAGTTGCATAAATCTAACGATGAGCAGCGTCTTATATCTTAAAAATGTGCCAGTTGTCCTTAGGGATCGCAGCGCTTACCTTTCAGGGAGAGCGCCCTGGCCGAACTGTCTTAAATGGGCTCCTGTGAGCCTATCGCGTCAACCAGCAGCTAGCCTGCTAACAAAGATGTCTGCCGCAGCCGGCACTGCCTCACCCAAGATGTCCCCTCGACCAACAGAGCAGCTAAAGGGCCGCTGTAACAGCGGTGAGAATAACGATTAATGTGCTAGCAATGACCTAGCAGGCCCCGTTTACCCCCACAGAGATGCAGCGCAATTAAATCGGCAAAAAGCCGAAAAATTAAATTAATCCAATAAAAAATGGGAACGCGACCAAGTTGCATAAATCGAACGATGAGCAGCGTCTTATATCTTAAAAATGTGCCAGTTGTCCTTAGGGATCGCAGCGCTTACCTTTCAGCTAAAGTGCGTGAGGTAATGTGAGGAGTGCGAGGAGGATTACCTTGCTGGGTTCCTGGATTGCCAGAGTCTTTTTTGTGTGACAACAGGAGATATGCTTTATATTACAGGGAAATAGTTGTGTAAGGATAGAATTGAGCTGTGTTTCTGTGATGCTTGTATTATCAACTTTCATCTCTGCCTCAACAAAGTTTACCATTCAACTCAATTTTCTCACTAAATGCTATATCAGCCTCCTACCTCCTTTCCATTGTTTGACTCTGCTTCTGTCAATTCAGTTTGGCAAACATCTCAACCTCCTTCAAATATCAGTTCCGGCTTCTCGCCCTCAGATCAGCCTTTTGTCACAACTTTGAATTCCTGACCTTAAACTCAACTTCCCTATGTCCTAAAGTTGATTAATCCTCATACTCTAAGCCAGCCTCTTTTCAATGTTGACATTAGAGTGTGTATGAAACCCCAATGTAATTCAAGACACCCCTCCTCGTGATTTCAGCCCTCCAACTTTGTACTTGTCTCTCTCCAACTTTCAGCTCAGTCACCCACCCAACCTTGAACCCTCTGTAACTCTGAAGCCACGCCTGCATCACGCTAACCTTGTCGCCAAGTTTCTCCTATCCTTGTCCCTAACTTGCCTCTTAGTCTAGCCTCTCCCTAACCTTGCAGCAATTGTTTACCTTGCACAACTTCCACTTAACCTTGAAGTAGGGTGACCAGTCTTCCTGGATTTGCCCAGACAGTCCCGGTTTTTTAAGGGCTGTCCCGGCGCCCCAACACTTTCTTCTAAATCAAATACATTTCCCGATTTTTGAGAGGGTTGGGTGAATGTGCACATTAATCACGGGGTTGCGCAGGCTCACTTTTCAGCTGGCCCTCTCGTCACACCAGGGACACAACTTAACTTCTTTAGAGTCTCCTGATGTGCTGCCTTGCCTCATTCAAGCAGCACAGCCGAATTTAATGGGGGGAATCTGCATTGCAGCTTTAAGACAAGAACCTGGCAGCAGCCTGAACCTAGAGATCTTCACAGCAAAGGAGGGATTGTTTAATTTTGAATTTTTTTATAACATATATAATTTAGGTTGATATATACCTTTAACAATGGGTCATAATGGGACATTTAGTCATATTGTGCCTGTCCCTGTCTTTCATAATGAAAATCTTGTCACACTACCTTGAAGTCAACCTCAACTGCCGGTTCACCCTAAAGTTAACTTCCCATTGAAGCCACCCCCCTTTACCTTGAAGCCAACCTCTCCTTTCACTTTGATGCCAACCTCTCCCTTTCACTTTTAAGCCATCCTCTCCCCTTCACCTTAAAGGCTTTCCTAAATGTATGTTTTCAGATTCCTGTCAAAGATGGAAAGGCAGGGAATTCCATTTAGATGCTGCGGATCCAGGAAAGGGACTACTGCCAAATATTTTGTATCTGTACCTGGAAATGTCAATAAAGAATTGGCCCTCAATGGTCACTTTGGATGGGACAGGGTAAAACACTGGCACAGTGGAGAACGTCTAGGAGAAAATATTGCTTTGTGCACAAGGCACACAGATTTAAACATGATACAGTCTTCACCGGGACCTATTATAAGGTGGCTAGGGTGGGGGCTAGGTAATCTCTTAGCTTCAGACCAAGGGCAAACCTAGCAGCATAGTCCTGAAAAAGTTGCAATTTGCCAACTAGACAGGTCAAGATCTTTAAGATGATCTGAGTGTCATCTGCATAACAAAGCTTGATCCTTGAGGAAAACCGCACCCCAAAGTTCTGACTGATAAAGTAAAGGAGACAATCTATACCTCCAGCATTCTGCCCACAAGGAAGCCTGAGAACTAGGAAAGAGCTACAGCTTTGACACCCAAGTCTTTGGCTGTTCAACAGAACAGATTTTTACCCTGTTAAAAGACAATCTCCTAAAACTTGCAAGCTTCCATCTTCTTAACCTTCGACCTAACCTCAACCCCCCAGAATTGTTTGCTTTAACACCCCCATAACCTTGAAGTCAAAGTCCCTCCAACCTTCCCTTGATCCTTGGGCCAATGTCAACTGCCCTTTAACCTTTCCGGAATCTTTCCTTAATGGCAACAGTGCTTCTCTTTTGTGCCTTTTCCTCAGAATTGTTTCTGTCTCCATTCAGTCCCTTTTAACCAGCAGACACTGATGATCCCTCATCCCTGTGATTTAGAGGGAAAATGCAAGCCCCCTTCAGCAATAATTATTGCCTTTCTGGTTGCTGCATGTTCCTGTTAGGAATGCGTCTTCTCTGCTGCGCTACTAGGATTAGTGAAGACTTCTACTAGCAGAGATCTGAACTTTCTGAGTGCAATATTGTGATTTAATAATACGAAATTATCCCTAATGTTTAGTTTCTCAGTGGTACTATCTCTGAAAATAAAAGGTTATGCAAAGTTTCAAAAAAGGAACTTGAAGTCTAATCCCATAATATAACGTGGCCTGAAGCACTTGCATCATTAAGCTGCATAATTTAGACATTACTAAAGATGCAAAATTCCATTTCACAGCGACATTATTTGGTAATAAGAAATCCCAGGTTACTGGGGAACGATTTGCGAAGTACACTCTGACACTAATACCGCAGGCATGAACAGTTTTGTGGCTTTGCGGTAACCGGGAAGGAACATCAATAGTTTCCCTTGGGGTGAGAGCTTGTTTAAGAGTTATACGTGGTCTTTAACTTCATAGTTCTTAGAGTATTTTAGAGAACTAGAAAAGAGGGTAAGTTGGGTACAAAGCGAACTGCTTGGTTTTTGTAAGCATTTTTAGATGGCTGCACTAATCCATACCAAATTTACTCTGTTAGTAGACGGGTTGAGGTGTGCCATGCCTGCATGATGGAGTTCAGGTTAAACACATTTTTTATTTTCCATCACAGATATCATCCGGAGTATCCGTGATCCAGAAAAGCCGAACACATTGGAAGAGCTGGATGTGGTGACTGAGGATTGTGTTGCTGTACAAGATTTGGGCGATGGGGAATATCTGGTTGTCATCCACTTTACACCGACGGTGCCTCACTGCTCGTTAGCAACCCTCATAGGTAAGTGCTCTTGATGCTGCGTTGTACTTTCAACTAAAAATGACAGACCTGTTGCTTATTCTACCTTCTCTTAAACTGGCTTCACATCTTACAACTGATTTGTAACTTGAATCATTAAGGGGCCGATTCCGATTTCGGTTGGAAGGACTCCGAACGATGGTCGGAGCCCTTCCGACAGAACCGGAACGTGTTGCACGGATTAATTTCTGACCGAGCCATTCTGATGGGCTCGGTCGGAAAGGAATCCGACTCGGATTTCCGGATTGTGGACGACAGGCTCGGAGAGCCTGTCCGCCGTCTGGAAATCCTCCAGTACTCCCCCGGTCGCCTCTTTACGACCGAGGGAGTACGATGGCATTTTCATGCCGGTTGGCACGAAAAGACAGTCGGAAACTGTCTTTGGGTGCCCCCAGTAGGGCCGCCATGGGTGCAAGGCTACCGAATGGCAGCCTCGGGGTGCCGGCCACAGGGTGCAGGGATGAACTGCACCCCTGCTTTTCATATTGCAAGCATGCTTTCCGCTCGGAATGCATTCTTGCATTGTGAAGTATACGAATGCGACCGAACGCTGTTCGGTCGCATCGTACTGGCAGGGCCGCAACCGATGACAGCAGGTCGGTCCGTTTCGGCTCCTGACTGATGTCGGATGGACTCAGGTCCGTCCGACATCGGAATAGGACCCTAGATAGTACTCAGTTTTTCTCACTATCTCTAATGAGTGACGAGGATTATGTGCTTTTATTTTTTTCATATTTCAACTTAGTTTTTGGTCACCTATCTTTCTGATGCACTGCCAGGCAATGATATTGAAACTTTTGGTTATCATACGCAAATATATATTGGTGTACATGTAAATAATGAATAATTATCTGAATAATTGAGATGTAGAGCTCAGGTTTGGTTATGCTGTATGAATATATTCTTTGTGCTCACGTATTACCTTTACAATTCGTAAATGTGGTTGTCATCCTTTGGAGAAAGAGTAACTACTCAAAGCAATAGATATGTAGAGGAGAGGTTTGTTTATTGGGGCAGGGTCGGTGGTTTGCAGAGTGTCTTCTTAATGATTTAAAATACAATAGGTAATTTGACACATGCTACCCTCACACTAGTGATGTATGTTATCAGTAGTGTGGCCTTACAGGAGATTTCAAACTTCTGGAAAGAGAATCTTGCTGCATTGAAAACAGTATTAGTCCAACCCCCTCTAATGTATTATTTGTATTGGTAAGCGTGTGTTCACCTATGCTAAAACACCAAACCAAGACTGACCGTCTTCTGCTGTTGATTTGTTTAGTCGCAGCAAAAAACACATTGGCTGTGTACTTGAAAAAGAAAGAACTTCTGTCAGTCCTTTTAGGGCATGTAAGACTCAGGAACATAATAATTGAAAACAGTGGTGTTCACCATCTGAAAATTACAAAAGTTTTGATACGACCTGAAGACACTTACTTGAATGTAATGCAATGTAACGGGACACTTCTATAGCGCACTATCACTCCAAGGAGCATCTTGGCGCTTAGGACCAGAGTAGATGACATACTGGTCCGCAACTGCACTTATCCGTGGGAGCCAACACTCATACCAGCGCTTTACTCGCTGTATCCGTGAGACTGTATATCCAGATCTTAAGAAATTTCCTGAAACGTGCTTCAGTGGAAATTTGGCATAGGTGAGAAGGAAGTTTGTTCCAGACCCTGGAACCAATCACTGCCAGGGATTTCCCTCACTTGGTAGCGAGCCTGAACTTGGGGATAGTAAGCAGGTTTGCAGTAGAGGATCTAAGGTTTCACGATGGACAATAACGGATGAAGCCTTTCAAAAGATATTTAGGGACTTGAGAATGAAAGGCCCTGAAAGTGATGACCAATATTTTAAACAAAATGCGAATGGGTAGCCAATGGAGAGCATCAAGCGCTGCCGAGGCAGAGGACTTCCTGGGCCATCTGATCACCAAGCAGGCGGCAGTATGCTGGACCATCTGCAGCCTGTGCAGGACCGCTTTATTCGATCCTGCATACAGGCTGTTACAATAGTCCAGTCTTGATGTTATTAATGCCACCACCACTGTTCGCCTTGCTGCCAGAGGGAGAAGATCAAAACATTTTCTTAGGCCTTTTATGATGTTGAAGCAGGTGACTGCCACAGCCAACGCTTGTTGCTCAAAGGTTAGGGTGTCGTCGAACTTGATCCCCAGATTGCCGTCAGCACTAATTGTGTTAGGAGGCGCTTCCGCATCCTCAGGCCACCATTGCTTGGGGACAAACAGATTTTGATGTCCAAATGGCAAGATTTCTGAATACTTATTGAAGGTTATTCCCATGATTTGCAGCGCTTCTTGTTTGAGATCTTTAAATCTCTTTAATTAATTACAACAAGGAGAAGCTGAGAACTAGATGGGGAGGTAATGGCAATACCTTGATAAAATTAAGTGGAATACTCACTCTTGAGTGACTAACACCGACCCGGATCCTCTATAACGTAGAGATATGTATACACTTAGGTTGATAACTAATAAGGCTCTCTGGACACATTACATTTTCCTTTTTTCGAGTGAATGGAGCGTGGAAGGGAATAGCAAGGGGAGGAAATTACTGCTTAAAATGACTTCCTGTGGTGCCTTTATGTGAGAAATGTACTATTTACGCGTTTGAGGTAAATGTCACTAAAAATGCCATATAATGGGAGTTTTTCTTAAACTAAATACAATATGTTTAGAAAAGTATAATAGCTATTTTGATATTAGTTGTGTGTGAACCAGAATAAAAGCTGTATTATCACATGCCTGCAAATTTGAGGCGCTTTGTCAAGAGTTAGACTAAGTTGGGGGTGCGCAGCTCACAAAGTCCAGGAAGCCAAAGTTATATGCAAACAGTCACTTCTTTATTGAAAAATTATTTTGTATTTAAGACCATTCAGATCAAGATATCAGCCAACTCGTTTTGCACCCACACTGGGAGCTTCCTCAGGGCTGAAACTAAAGATAAAACATAAATAAATATTTAAATAACATATACAGACATTACAAATCCATACAAACAAAAAACATGGCACAGAAAACAAAACAGAGTACAGACTTAGTTCCTTTAAAAAACATAGAAAAATGTGATTAAAAAACAACAGTACTAAGATCACAACACTGCACAAATAATGACAAACCCAAACACTACATTGTTATTAGTTGTAAAGGTTTTGACATCAGTCAAAGTATTCACAATATCGGAGATGCCACCAAAGGTGCCTAGCAATTTAATTACATAAGCGATACTGTAAACCCTCGTTGTCATCGTACCCTAGCTAATTTCTTTTTCACTAAAGTGAACGATATATTCCAAGCATTCTCTACCAAAACAGCACTTGACTTACCCGAGCCTGACAGCAGGACTCAAGACACCGAACTGCACCAGTTCTCAGACCTTGGAAAAACACAAATTAAGGACATCATTGCTACCATTAAATCAGGATCAGCACTAGACCCCTGTCCCATCAAGGTCATCCGTCCAGTCCTGGATTGTCTCTCCCCTGATATAGCCACAATCTGTAATGCCATCTTCAGAACGGGGATATACCCGGACATACTGAAGAACACTCTGGTTAAACCTCTCCTAAAGAAAGCCAATTTGGATAAGCAACAACTAAAAAACTACCGTCCCATAGCTAACCTACCTTTCTTAGCCAAAGTGGTTGAGAAGGCTATGAACACACAGCTTTTAGAGTTCTTCGAGAAGTACCAATTACTGGACAACACCCAATTTGGCTTTCGCAAGTACCATGGTACGGAGACTGCCTTAATTAAAGCAACAGAGGATATAAGAGTAATCCGAGACCAGGGAGGAACAGCGATCCTGGTACTACTCGATTTGTCCGCAGCCTTCGACACGGTCGACCACAAGATCTTGATCGACCGTGTCGGAAAGATGGGCATTTGCCAGATGGCAAAAAACTTGCTCTCCTCTTTCTTGGC